>NC_134710.1:241695091-242295091 GCF_043290135.1 Rhipicephalus microplus
ATGCACTTCCAAACACAAATGCATTATTCGGAAGACATTTTTCCTTGGGGCAGTACAATCCACATTGTATCAAAATAAAAAAGACTCTCGGTGTCTTTTTTAATTAATTTATTAATTGTTTCTTCTCGCCTTCAAGCACCCACTGGGGCCGTCGACACGCCCAGTGCTGTTCTCTTATTCTTTTCTCTAGGGACCTTGCCCGTCGAGAGTCCTAATCACGGTGGAAGAAAACATGAGGAATTCATATGGTTCCGATGTAATCAGATTTTGCAAGCGTAAGTACGCAGTCTAATGTTCAAGACATCTACCTTCGGAGCGTCAGCACCCAGATTCCAACACCAAAATTACTAACATTTTTTTCACTTTTATGCATTAGTTTCTCCAATCACTTCACAGAGGGCTCCACGAGCTCTACTTCAGTCCTTCAAAGTGCTTAAACTGCATTAGTTCACCCCGCTGCGGTGGTACAGTGGCTAAGGTACTCGGCTGCTGACCCGCAGGTGATGGGATCGAATCCCGGCTGCGGCGGCTGCATTTCCGATGAAGGCGAAAATGTTGTAGGCCCGTGTACTCAGATTTTGTCGCACGTTAAAGAACCCCAGGTGGTCGAAATTTCCAGAGCTCTCCACTACGGCGTCTCTCATAATCATATTGAGGTTTTGGGATATTAAACCCCACAAATCAATCAATCAATCAAACAGCATTAATTTTTCAATTGCTTCATAGAGTGCGCTAGTGGTTTTCCCAGTGTATGTCACTTAATCCCGATCCTAGAAATAGATCTTTACTGTAAGATTGCACAAGTTGTATGAAATTATCTTGTCCTACATTGCAATATTGAACTTTCGTAGTAAAAATAATTTTAATTTCTTCATTTTTTTCATCTATTGTGATGTATTAGTTGCGACGTAACTAAGAATGACGTTGGTGTTTTACAGTCAATACATTGTTCCTGTACTAAGTGAATAAGTACGTTCCGATCCCGAGTGGAGCCGTATAAAAATACCAGCAATAAGCTCAACCGGAAAGAAGCATTACTTATGTTTTCAGCTGTTCACACGTCACACTTACGTATTCCCGAATGTTTTTAAGAAGAATCAATGAGCACTGCACAATGGTAGATAAGGCTCGCGTAATGCTGTTCAGAGGCATTTTTTACTCATATTATAGCTTACAGCCGGGTAATCAAAAATTCAGTGAAGACAACACCATGGTGGCTCAGCAGCTACGCCCCTTACTTTTAAGGCAAATGTCCTGGCAGTGCCGGCTGCATTCCGTTATATGCAACAGTGCTTGAGTATCGGAATGTTAGTGCACATGAAAGAACCTATATTTGGGTCAAAGTCTGTTCAAAATATCCTACTACGATGTCCAATACCGCAAACATGAATAATAACCGCCAGCTGCAGACATTTTCTCGAGCATATCTGACATTTCTCTCAGCTTGCTGAATTTGCTTCGTTGTCGATTTTCATCAAAACTTTTCATTTTGCAATAAAAATATTACTCCCTAAACTTGATCTAAAGTTATTTTTAGGACGTGATCCAGATTTAACAAGGCCAATAAAGCATTAGAAAGTATTGTATAATTAGTATAAACGCTCAACGACACATGCAGGGCCACGGATATCTGCTACACAAGCATTCGGTATAGTCCAAATTATGCGATCAAGTATGAGTAGGTTCACGAATGTCCCTCCCTTAAAGTGCCTGCGTCGCTCACTTTTTGCACAAAAATCCTTAGCAAAAGGAAAGAGCTGACCGCTTGAAGAATCAATAGATGCGTGCTGCAATACGCAAGTCAGGACCACAAAAGCGTGGACGAAGCGTTTTCTAACAAGTGGGGCTGGCGTGCTCCTTGAAATAAAAATAAAGGTAGAATGTGAACGTCAAGACTCGGTGCATTCGCACGGAGGTTTGCTTGAGCATAAGGCGATAAAATGCTTTGCTTTATAAGCGATGAAGAAAAAAACGCACGCAGTGGCTGGTAAAGCACAAATACAGCCGCTTTTACGATGCTGGATGCGCATGCTTGAACACGCCAAGAGAGGAGGCTAAAATGCCTTTTTTTTTCACCGCCTTTAGGAAAAAAATACCCTTGTTTGCGCATATTGTTTGTCGTTGTAGCATATTGTAGATCGTTTGTCAGTGATTTCAGATTAATGTAAGCGTGAGAAACTCTGTGTATGCGTTAAGGGGGGGGGGGGGGGGTTCTCTATTCTCACGGCTTCTAACATTTGTTTGGTTAGGTACCAGTAAAAAAAATATATATATATATATATATATATATATATATATATATATATATATATATATATATATATATATATATATATATATATATATATATATATATATATATATATATATATATATATAACGACGTCAGACAGATTATTGCGGCCACAAATAAAGTGAATAGCCCTTCCGATGAAATGTGTGCGTGAAGAGGTGATCGCCAGTGCTTATAACTCATTTCTAAACTGGCCTTAGGCAGGCTTGATGTCGGAAAACGCATCACAATAATATGAGTAGTAAAGCATTTTATAACATCAAAGGGACAGCCAGGCGTCAAACAATGCGAATTTCGTAACGAGTGGGTCGTCCACTGCTCCAGCCCATTAGAAAACTTGTTCTTGATCACCTGTTAAGTGTGGCACATACCCAATTCAGGCATATTCGTTCATTGTGGTCAGTCACTGCATGAAAAATTGCATAAATTTCCTAACAAGTTTGTTGTGGATACCACTCTTCTCCGAAGAATGACGAAAGATAGTATTGTGAATGCTGGCCTACTACGCAAATTTTATGATTATTCATGGCGACATGGGTACCCAGCAGTGTGCTTGCATCCCGTAAAGTGTTTAGAAAAGGTTCTGAAAGGCCGCTCTTCAAGCTTTCGTTGTATACATTGAAGTCTTGTGTGAGTCAGCCTTGCTCTTGGCAATGCAAAATAAACACTGAGGGAAAAATACTCCCTCTTCAACAGTTCACTTTTTGTTGGTTTGGGACATCCACTTCATCAGCGCAGGGTTATTGTAGTGATGAATAGTTCACATTCTGTGGAAAAGATATTAGGTTCAATTATCACTGCATCTAGGAGCCCGCCGGTTTTTCTAACACAGCAAAATGCACAGACTTGGTGATCGGTGTGCAGGTATTTGTCTCAGAAGGATGCCTCTAAGTTTCTGTGCTAACCTTAAAACACTATCACAATTTGTAATGCAAATTTTTTTTTTCTGATTTTAAATGAAGCAGGTAAACACCGCAGGAATTGCAGGTTTCTGCACTTTTGTTGGGCTTTTAGTTCAAACAAGTAACTTGCAGGTCTACGCTTGTACTTGTCATTCTCCTGACATTTCTTACACTCGTCAAATCAACATTGCCGCAGTGTCAGCACGCTCAGCAGTTTCGTACCATTCTGTTTGTTAGTGAGCTGATATTTCTGTATTGGTACTTCTCAATTGTGCTAGTTGATCACTGTTCTTGGCTTCTCATGACCCGTTTTTTCTTTTCGTGTCCTTTGCAGAGGCCTACCATATTCGGGCGTTCGGAAGCAAAGGAGAGTCCAGGAAAAGCTCCCGACGACACACGGAATCCTGGTACATGCCTAGAGGTACGTCTGCTTTTATCTTTATTTCACGCATTGAGCGCATGTATATAGTAACAACAGGGCGATGTTGCAATGATACAGCCCAAGCACAGGAACCTTTCTCATATCATTTTATTTTAATGCTCTTTAGTCTACTTCATTGGCCCCTGCACTCCATAATATTTATTGCGTTTTATATCTCACCAGTCACATAGAGTTGCAGTAGTCACTAGATACAACTTAAGGCAACGTTAACCGTAATGTTAAATAAACTTATATTGCTACCGGATGGAATTGTCTAGCTGTCACATGCTTAGCCACAATAAAGACAAGTAATGTGAAATGTTAGATTTCATTGAAATGTCATCAGGGAAAAGAGTTTCAAAGTACGAAAAAAAAACTAGCACGAACAGCTCTGCGATTGAGTATTCTAGCGCCTTCTAAGTGACTGAATGTTTCATAAACAACGATGACTTAAACGTAACCGTTTCAATGACGCAATTATTCTAACGCACTATGAATTTCGCACTCACTTTTTTCTCTGAAATAATGGTATAAGGCTAACCTTTTCAGGTATCTGAAGTCGTATGAGAATTCAATGATTTTTGGATTCGCACTTTTAACAAGCACAGTGCGCAGCAGTTAAATAGAATTTTTCAATTTTTTCTCCAGGACTGTGTTTTTTGCATGCCATATGTGATTTGTTTATTTACGACATAACGAGGAATTGTTTTCTCGCTGCTGACATTTGGATTGTTGCGAGCGAACTGTCTCCGCTAGCCATTCCAATTATGTGACATGCTCTTATTTTATCATACAGATGCTCCTACAGAGTTTGAGGAAGAGACAACTGATGGTAAGTGTGAAATACTTGTAATCATTTGCTTGTAAAACCTTATTTATCTTCTACCAGAAGGTAAGAAGGTTGGCATGGCTCCTCACTCTGGACACGAAAAAAAGTGAAATTCCGCAGCTTTAGTTTTTAGGCAAGATAGGCAATGTTTAATTTTTTACACTTTATTAATTAGGGCAAAAAAGAAGGATAGACCCGTATAAACAGGGTTGTGTGCCTCAACGCAAAAATAACATTGGTAATACCATTTTATATAAACGAATTTAATAGAGGTCTTTTCATCAATCGAGTAGTTGTGTGCGTAGCGCGGGCATACCAGTGCTGCATATTCCCACTGCATCGACAAAATTTAAGGATGAAGTTAAGCCTATATTACTCTACAAAGGACAACGCAGCTGTTTACAGTGAAAGCAAAAAGTGTAGCGCACTACGCAGCAGGGACTGGAAAACAGAACAGAGAACAGAGCGTAACAGAGAAGTTCCAGTTACATACTTTGCCCCACTTTTTGCTTTCATAGTGGACGGTCACTAACTAGCCCAAATGGCTGTTTCGTTGCTGTTCGCGTGACTTGCACTCCCATTTCTCGCACTGGTTTGGCCACGAAGAAGTACAATTGTTACTTATAACAAGCACGGCTTCCAGTGACGCAAAAAGTGAGCAATAAGTCTGGCTGAGAAACGGCCTCATTGCACGCAACACCACGTTCCATATACGGACAACGTGTTCTGCAGCGAGAAAAGCGCTTCGATACCGGTTTGATTGTTTGTGGGGACGTGCACGAGTGCTTTCTTTGAGCTATTTTATGCAATTTGTTGGGATTCATGGGTTTTAATACAGTGAACTTCGAACCTTCCGCTGGGCCGCCCAAAAGTACCCATCACGCCTGTGATGAGTATTTGAACAATGAAATTAATATACGGCTTTTATATACGCGAATATAGTATGACTCACATGGTACTCAGCCCATTATTACTCAAAGCTGTAGTGCTGTAGCGTTTATTGGTTTTTTTCCTTGCAACTACGTCAAACAATGCGCATGAACGTGGAACTCGAAAATTATCACTCACTGCTTCATAAACATCGTGTTAAGGAAATCCATCAAATATATATATACAATTTTAGAAGAACATATACAAATATAGCAAGAATGCCTGGCGAAAGCCTGAAAAAAAACAAGAAAAAACCTCTCAGCTGCTTAGAACAGCTTACTGCTGACAACTCTATGAACGTTGTCATCTTTCGAAATGGTCAACCTCGCTAAGTGCAACCCTCAGAAAAAAAATCTGTTGCGCAACCTAACAGTGCCGCCTTTCAGATAAAACGCAATATAATTCGGTGTCTGCCTTGTTGAATCATACACCACTTTCTGATTCTGGGAGGTAAGCTGACTTTCGAAGCCTCGTGGCCAAGATATTATTTATTTATTTATTTGTTTGTTTGTTTATATATTTATTGATTTATGGCGTCGATACCAGCACCGGCATGGTTTACAGTGGTGCTCATAACATTGAACTAAGATTAGCCATGCGTAAGGTTTTTCTCCTCTTTTTTTGCTTAGTGTTCACTCATTACCCATCACATTTAAAAAAACATTCACGAAACTATTAGACTGTTTCCTAATATGGCAACTAATACTATGGAGACTGCGTTCCCATGAGATCTAGCTCTTGACGAAAATTAGTAAATATAGCGTGCACTGCATGACGTGCCAGCAGCTCTTTCGACGCTATCCAACATTCATCACCCGCGCCGTTCATAATGCTGGCTTCTTCGGTCAAGTCGCACTTGTCCTAATGCGGCGTTCCGCAATCACCCGGACGTAAAAGTACACAATATTATATCAAGCACGTAGGAAAAATTGTAACAAAAAAAAAACTGATGTTTCGCGTAGAAACGTCAGTTTTTTTCCTGGACAATTTTTTGATATATATATATATATATATATATATATATATATATATATATATATATATATATATATATATATATATATATATATATATATATATATATATATATCCCCGCAGGTCGCGGGTTCAAATCCCGGCTGCGGCGGCTGCATTTCCGATGGAGGCGGAAATGTTGTAGGCCCATGTGCTCAGGTTTGGGCGCACGTTAAAGAACCCCAGGTGGTCGAAATTTCCGGAGTCCTCCACTACGGCGTCTCTCATAATCATATGGTGGTTTTGGGAAGTTAAACCCCACAAATCAATCAATCAATCAAATATATATATATATATATATACCCACACGTTGTTGGGCCCCGCCGCGGTGGTCCAGTCGCTAAGGTACTCGGCTGCTGACCCACAGGTCGTGGGTTCAAATCCCGGCTGCGGCGGCTGCATTTCCGATGGAGGCGGAAATGGTCTAGGCCCGTGTGCTCAGATTTGGGTGCACGTTAAAGAACCCCAGGTGGTCGAAATTTCCGGAGCCCTCCACTACGGCGTCTCTCATAATCATATGGTGGTTTTGGGACGTTAAACCCCACATATCAATCATCACACGTTGTTGGATACTTCTATTCACGTAAAGACAGAGAAAAGTGGGGATGAATAAAGGGAAAAGGAAATAATTTGCCGGATTTTTCCTGGATGCTTCTTTATTGAAAAAAATTACTCTGATAAAGTGATGCTCGGTGAGCTATTCCTAATCATCTTAAATTGCGTTGACTAAGTATTGTCATTACGGAGTTCTATGTAAACTAATAGCTTTTGTGCTGTAAACTGATAATTTGGCTTATTTCAAGAAAATAGTTGTAGCAAGCTTTCTGATTTTGAAGCACGAAAAACATAGTCCAACTAATTTCATCAATAGAGCGTATGTGAGGAAGTCAACCAAATGTCAATGCGAGATCAGCGAGGGAGTAGAGTTATGATTGAAAAGTATAGCTAGCCTTGAACTCGATGCATTAGCTATCGACGCGACGTCTTGCGAATGAAGATCACGCTTTTTTTTCGTAGGTTCATGGAATACAATACCTGAGTCTTATTATGGGATTACCACTTTCGACCAAGCCTTGGTTTAATATGGGCTTGTAGCTAATGGGAGTTCTCTAGCCCCCCCCCCCCACTCCGAAATTTGGATGGAGGGGGGTGTTTTACCGGGAATAATTAACTAAATGTATGTTTTTCAAGACCTTACACGAATATCCCCACTCCTAGAAAAAATCCTGGCTACGGCCCCGGCCAAGTATCACATTCAGCACAGTTAGCCACGCCACCATGTCACGAGATAATGTCCCTGACTGTTACGACTGTTCTTGCATAGGACATCCATTATATATACCTGTTTGTTAACCTGCTAATGCTGGTATTTGCAAAGCTATTGGTACAGGAAACTTTCAGTTGTACAAAGGTTGGACTAATAAATATTTCAAAATAGCGAACTTTTAGAAAACCCCCAGTGGTTTTTCTGTGCTTTCTGTACGAAAGCAATTCCACCAAAAAAACTCAACGACGAATAGTTCAGTTGGATAAATTTGACCAATGGACCAAGGCTTAATTTTAGATCAGTTCAATGAAGTTTTGCGCTCTTCGGTTTTGCTGTATTGAAGTTTTAGCGTGTCAGATGCGTGCCATGAGCAAAAACGGCCATGAGCGCTTCGTGATACAGCAACGAGCTGTACCAGACACACTGAATACAAACGTAAACACTCGGGGCAACTTTGTGTTGCGCTTTAAGGCTTCCAGTCGTCAAAAAAATACAAAATTCTCATTAAAATAGGCTGTAATTTACACTTTTCACCTTATACCTGCTTTGTCTAATGCAGTCCTGTTTTGTAGTGAGTTTTCAGGTTAGTGAACTTTCAGTTAAGAGAACTGTTAGCTTCTAATTTTTGACGTTCCCTCAAGTTAAATTTCACTGTATTTGTTCTCAATCAGCCTTTCTTGTTCCCAATCAGCTGGTTACACGCTCCACTATTAAGAAAGCAAAAACCAATACAGAAACATGTAGCAGAAGCGGATATTGCTTTTTAAACTTTACTTTATATAGGTGTGGCCTCTAGCGCTGCAGTCATTACTTCTTCTGTGTTTCCCCTGTTTTTTTTTTTTTTCTTTTTGTGTGGTATGGAAGCTGAACCGATTCCAAAAGACTTATTTTTCATATATATATATATATATATATATATAGTTTAGCAGCATGTCAACCTTCCTTTTTTTAAAAAAAACCAGTGATACTATTTCAATTATTTCTGAATGAATTTCAGTTTATTAACCATTCTTTTACAGTGATTGTGTGCAGACAAATTTGTGTACGGGCATCCTAAAACGAAGTGAGTGCGGTACGGGACTCTAGTTTTAAGAAACAATCTTTAAGACTTGAATTAATGCATCGAGAATATAAAAGATGCCCCAGATATCTTTAGCCAGAGTCTAAAAATATGCGGCATGCGCAATTACAGCGTGACCAAATGCATGTTGCTGACCTTTGCCTGGGGTTAGTCAGACTATTTTTTGTTCCAAAATATAGTTTACTAGATCTGTTTAATCAATTAACTTTTGAAGGAACAAAGATGGATCAAAAACTTCAATGAGAAAGTTTAGATCGGTTTGCAAACCGTCCTATTAGACAGTTTCTAACGTTATAATTGTAATATATTAGTGTTCTTCTGCTAACTACAAATGCCCACGAAATACAAAAATACCTCATGCCAAATCCGTTGGCGCGCCCACGCGTGCCGTGATTCTGGTGCTCTTCAACGTTCTGCCTACAAATGATATGCTTCCCTCGCACCGGTTCATTGCAGCGATAAGCAGTCACAGTGGTTATTGCTTTTCTGGCCGATAGAAAAACGTGTTCATTGCAAAGTCACCACCATCATTGCAGCCCAGCCCCGCCGTGGTGGTCTAGTGGCTAAGGTACTCGGCTGCTGACCCGCAGGTCGCGGGTTCGATTCCCGGCGGCGGCGGCTGCATTTCCGATGGAGGCGGAAATGTTGTAGGCCCATGTGCTCAGATTTGGGTGCACGTTAAAGAACCCCAGGTGGTCGAAGTTTCCGGAGCCCTCCACTTCGTCGTCTCTTAAAATCATATGGTGGTTTTGGGACGTTAAACCCCACATATCAATCAATCAATCATTGCAGCCCAGTCGAGACAACACAACTGGGCAAATGCTATCGTTGGTATGCGGAACGTTAGGGAGCACTAGAATCATTGTGCGCACTGGTACGTGAGTGGATTTGTCACGTGGTATTTTTTGTATTTCACGGGCATTCGTAGTTAGCAGATTGATTGATTGATTTGTGGGGTTTAACGTCCCTAAACCACCATATGATAATGAGAGACGTCGTAGTGGAGGACTCCGGAAATTTCGACCACCTGGGGTTCTTTAACGTGCACCCAAATCTGAGTACACGGGCCTACAACATTTCAGCCTCCACCAGAAATGCAGCCGCCACCGCCGGGATTTGATCGCGTGGCCTGTGGGTCAGCTGCTGAGTACCTTAGCCACTTGACCAATGTTGCGGGGCGTAGTTAGCAGAAAACGCTAACATATAACAGATGTAAAGTTCTAAACTGTCTAATTAGACGTTTTGCAAACCAATCTACAGCTTTCCCATTGAAATTTTCTAGCCATCTTTGTTCCTTCAAAAGCGAGTTAATTAAAGATATCCGAATAAACAGTATTTTACAGCACACAATAAAAGCTCTGACTAACCCCAGGCAACGGTCAGCAACATGCATTTGGTCGCGTTCTAATTGCGTGTGTCCGCATACTTTTAAACTCTGGCTAAAGATAGCTGGGACACCCTGTAAAGAATATATGAAACAATACGATGTACTGGCAAAAGGTAATACAAAAGCGAGTGAAAATAAAGATTGAAATGCATACCAGAAAAAACACTGAAAATATACATCTGAACAAAAATTATCGCCAAGGAAACATTTCACACAACAATATACTTTGTCACCAGAAAGTGTGGGGAATATCACAAGAAGTCTTTGTTGTGTAAGCGTGAATCAAGAGATGTGGACGAAGAGAAAACTTGCCGCCGCAGAGACTGCGACCAGCAGAGACAAACATGGGATCTTAAAAAATCGCAGGTTCAGGCCCTGCTGGCGCTGAGGTATATCTTTTCGTCCTTTTCTCTTTATTCATATTTACATTACAATTACTTCTAATAATATTACCCACACTTTTCTCGACATCATTCTCTGTGAGTGCTCATCAATATTGTGACTAACAAAGAAAAACTAGCCCTCAAATTCACACTTTTCTCTTTTGCCACGAGAACACATTTACAGAGAATAACACACTTCAGCTCTTGTGTGGATACAATAACAATCTTAATCGTTCAAATGACAGTCAAAGGCAACACTAAAATTTCAAATCTGATAACGTTGATGTCATTTTCCGTAGTTGGTGTTAAATGTACCAGACGAATGAAATTATGCGCAAACCTATATGGTGCAGTGCAGTTAACATTAGTTAGTAATCGGCATATAAAATTTCGTGAGGAACACGTAACTTGAAAGAAGAGAACACTTGAATTATTTTTAAACTAGATGCAGATAAAATATAGTCGGCCCACAGTAGTGTGCAGGCATTTGAGGGGAAGGAATTATTGGTGATAACAGAAATAGTCTGGTCATGTATATTTATTTTAAATGAAAGGTCAACGTCGTTTGTGCTTCCCATGTAATAAGGCAGGTACATTGTGCAACATGCTTGACAAGGAAAACATTTTACAGTTCTTATAGTGCTCTAAGAGCAGAAGGACAGAGTTCGTACCTTTAGAAACGGGCTTCTTTCGAAGAGCCTCTCACCCATCGCTACCAGCAATTTCTTGACAACGTCGGCTAGATTCACATACAGAGGTTTCATTGGCTTATGGTCAATATGAAGAAGGCAGGGTGTGTCCAGCAATGCGATCCTTCACAGTTCTCGTACATTAAATGATACAGCTAACTAAACAACATGCAGATCGACTTACAAAGGCTGAGAGGTTGCTACCAAGCTCGTGGCCAGTCATTTAGTACACTCAAGTTACAAGGTGACTGATCGCAAACAGCCCCTTTTGACCGAAAAAAAGGCTGTTTTGTCGTGGTAAAGCTCGGAGCGTAGCGGCAACAAAAAGAAGTAGTGAGCGATCGATTCGTAGTTGCCGCTTTTCATATGATTTCCGCCAGTCTGCCCGCTTTGCCACTTAGGTGCGTTTAGACACAAGAGACTAACTTCGTTGCGCTGCATCTGATAAATGTCTGTACTAAAAGTCTAGCGTTTGCGTCTCTAATTTCGACAACAGTTATGTACGTTTGAGACAGATCGAGTGTCCTGTGCTCAGTTCCGGCAGCAGGTGCCCAGTAAAGCAACGAAACCTAGCAAGGCAGCGGAAGGCTGCCTCAGCAACATTTCATTTCTTCAAAACCGATGACGTTGAAGGGCGATCGGAGAGGAAAAAGCTGCGCTCGTAACATATACGCATGTGCTAGACCCCTTTCAAAAGGTTGTTTCTGTTACGTATTTTTCTAAAACACTGTTCTTTAGACGGTGGTATTCAAGGCCTTCGTAACGACGTTTGCATCAACCTCAGTGTTCTACTGGCTTTGAAAAACGTTGAGCGTACTAGCTTTGTCGAGCAGCTCTTCCCTAAGTACTTTACGTATAACCGTGCCTTAAATTATGGCTGCAGTTCAATAGACACCCGACTCATAAAGGGTGGCATCGGAAATATAGCCCTCTGCAAACGGCACTCGTAAAAAGTGAAACACGTGGTGGCTTGTTTCTCGATTGAAACACAATATACCGTGCCGTCGTTGAGAAAACAGGGAAACTTGAGCATGATTTGTACAAAGAACCAGTAATAAAAAACACACTCTAGACATCTTTCAAAATTTTCAGCTAATGATACCTGATGGCTACGCATCGGGTGCAGAAGAAAAGACATCGGGTGCAGCTGTTGCACTAATGAATTTCGGAGCTTCGGGAGAGGAACTTGAAGCAATCGTCTTCGAGGGCGTAACCTGCAGGCTCATGTCGGGGATGCTCCTTACCCTTAATGGTGATCAAATTTTTTCTGCAAAAAAAAAAACAGTCGAAAAAAAAAGCATCAGGAATATGTCTTGTCTCATTAGTCAACGTGATTCTCACTTATCGCAAGTGTCTGTAGTAGGCGCATCCTTGCATATTCATTTAACCGCATTTTATTAAAAGCATAGTTTTCAGTATTTGGCGATAGACAGACATCGGCGTGAGGCAACATTGTATACATGCCCTTTTTCTTTTGGCTGGGACACGCTAACAAGCTATTGTGAACATTTGTTGTAGCCATATTACCTGAAGAACTGCTTAGGTTCACTAAACATTTCAGACACTTTACATGCGTAACTCGAAGACTTGCATTATATCCTGTCATAAAGTGGGTTGCTCATTTCTGTTAAATACAGTAGCAAATTAACGGTTCAGCAATCACGTTTTTACAAAAAAATGACGTGCTTCAACAGGAGCTTTTTTTTGGGGGGGGGGGGGAGGGGGGATCCTGTTCTTGTATTAATGTTAACGCTGATCGGGTGGAAAGAAAATGTGTTTGTACAGAAAGTTGCAGAAGAGTGGATATTTTCCAAGTGTTTAATGCGTACCTAAGCAAGGTTGATAAAAGCTTGTACAGAGCCTTCGGTGAATGTAGCATTACCTGAGGTTATTGAGTCGTAGTAACGATGTACTTGTAAATTTTTCATTGTTTTGATGGCTCGTATGATGTCTAGGTATGTTAGCAGCACTGAACTATTCCCTCAAATCTGTTGCTACATTTTTAACTCAAACAATCCAAAGCTATGAAAACTGAAAAGCCTTGTTGTGTCTTAAGCCCCGTCTAACAAATTGTGTGTGCACAAAGTGAGCGCCATTTAAACACGCAGGTAGGCGTTCATTAGAAGCAGCCCATTCTTGCGCTGCAGCATACAATGTATCAGAACAGATTAAGGAATCCAACAGTTCTGAAACCCAAATATGGCTGCCGAAGGCAATAGGAACAAAAAAAGAGAGCCGTGGTTATTAACTGCCTGACCTGCTTTTGGATATTCTCGGCGTATACTGCAGGCAGGTCATTGTATTATTCAGACAATAATTGAGCGCAAAACATTATCACCATCCAACACTTTGCTGCATACACGCAATAGTTCATGCACGCCTAACTTTGATGAATGCTGCACCAGTTGATAGAAGAACGAAAAGCGCGTCTAGTAGTTCAAGCTCGGTCCACCTGTGCTAGCCGTCTAATACCTTGGAAAAAGGGAAAATGTTGTGCTTAAACTTTTATCTCCCTCGTATAATCTCACGTATGGTTGAATAGTGGATAGGGCTACTATTCTTGGTAATGTGCAATTAATTTTTATCTACAGTTCTTTCCGCCACAATGCGAACTTTAAATGAATAGTCAATGTTCGATTTGTGTCATTCACTTCTCTTTGTCTGCACCAGCAAGTCATAGTTTCTTCTCCAATGAACTCCTACCAACTAGCTAAGCCTTTTGCAGTCTCTGCATAAGGTTCACCTGTATTCAGTGAAGGAAGTGAGTCCGAAGACTGGCGCTTTTTTTCTTTGTATCGTATGCATCAAGATATTGTCGCAATAGTAGGCTATACTCTTTCATATGAGCCAGCACAACGGCAGTAATCGTATGCGTTGGAAGGAAACGAGTAGAAAGAGACGAAAAAGAAAAACAGAACACAGGCAATGAGGCGTAAGCAATACAAACAAACAGAAGTATCAAAACCTCGGGAAAATTTATCAACGTAAAAAAAAGGAATCCTACAACATAACAAGGGATCCACATGCTTGTGTTGCTCTTCGATGATGTGGCTGTCTGATGGTAGGTCAGTGGTGTGGGCTGTCAGCAGGTAACATATTATATCTGCTTGCGTCTTTTTCGCAAAGGGCTAACCTATTTTATTTCTTTTTTTTTCGCACTAAACGGCCAACCGTCTCGGGCGACCGCGTAGCGCGCGTGCTCCAGAGCATGCTCTAATCTGACGCCGTGCAGTGGGGCCAAGCGGTTGCCCACCACCGTGCTGCGCAGGCAGATAGTTTACGCCACCGCGAACCGTTATCTTGCGACCACTGTAGCGTTGATCGACTTCTCACGCCACCACTTACCACTGTGGCGCTGCGAATCTTCTCACCGCTCCCCGAGGCTTATCTGGCGTGTGAGACTCCCGCAGTGCCGGCCGTCTGTCGTGTTAGACTCCCTCTAGTCCCTTCGCTTTCCGTTATTTTGTTTGTCTTCACTGCTTTACCCAAGCCAGCGCTACCTCAGCGGTTGATCTTCACTGATCCCTTCTCGCGCTCTGGGGAGTTGGCAGTGTTGAGCTGGCCGCAAGTTTTGTAACCGTCTTCTTGATCAATTTCGTCCACGCAGAGAGAGGAGAGCCTTCGTTGTCGGGGCCGTGATAGTAAGCAGGCTCAAGGTGGTGACCATCTGTCGCTGGTGATCAAATCACCTCCAGAAAGCGAAGTGGCAGCCTGTCTATGGGATTGAACACTTCTTCCCTGGCCCAGGGCTCTCCTTTGCCTGGACTTTATTTGTGCCTTTGGTCACATGTCTGGCCTATCTTGAACCAATTTTCTCCGGTAAGTGAGTAGGGTGGATCTTCGGAAAGAAAAATACCAAATCAAACTGGGTGTGCAGCAAATACGATGCTACCCGTGTCGATAAGTGTGTCTGGTTAATCGAATTACGCCACTTCAATTTTGGTAGTTAAGAGCCTGATGCATTCGTAAAGCTTCTTGCTTACGCGAAGAGTTCTTGATAATCTGGTGGTATCAAGAACAATGTGAGGCACGGGCAAGTAGGGAGGAAGTGCAAAGAAGATACCACCTTATTCGAGAGAGTTACTCCCCACTTTAATTGTGATAGGAATTATATGGACACTTTCGGATAGATGTTGCCGCCGGGGTAATTCATCATATATGTATACATATCTGTATATATAAAAACGCAAGAAAATAATCCAGAAAGAGACTCCGGCACGCAAAATTGAATGTCCGACCTTTTATTCATGAGCGCGCGGTGTTAGCCATTGAGCCATCAAGGAGGATCTCGTTCAACGTTTAAATGCCAAGCTATTTATATCTACCACGCAGGAAATAGCTAATTTGCAGCATTAGAAGCGGTATGGCGCTATGAGCGCGCTTGGCGTAATGGTCGGCACCCAGCTCACCGCGATGCGCCGATGCGCGCACATCTCCCACGCGTGCTTTGCTCCGTAGAGGGAAGGGGCCTCATTCGCGCCCTTATCCTATGGGGGAGGGGGGGGGAGAATCGTGCACCTTCGGCTTTCACCTGAACGATTTTGTTAGTTGCCGGGCCCACAAAGGTTCCTTCGGTCGCTGCACTGGCGCCGTTTGCAAAAAGAGTGCGCTTTTCATACACAACAAGGTATAACAACTGAAACACTTCTTAGTTGGCACTCACCTGTATCTGTGATTGGTTTTCGTGCGTTGTTTTATTGCGATAGCAAATAAATGGACACTCATGGCTGGTTTTTGCTACCCGCGGTAGCGTCGACGTCGGCGTCACCCACCATATATGTATACGTATCTATATATATATTAAAATGCAAGGAAGAAAAAAACCCAGAAAAAAGTCTTTGGCACGCGGACTCAAACTTGGGTCCTCTCAATCGAGACTGCGAGACTTTAATCCCTGAGCCACCGAGGAGCACGTCCTTCACCGTTCGAACAGCAAGCCATTTATATCTATTATTTACCGCTGCTCACGGGCATCTCGGGGGCAACTATCATGTTTCAGCATTACCAGCAAGATGGCGCAATGAGCGCGCGTGGCCATATCACGCGGTGGCGCGCACTCTAATCAGCGACGCGTGCTTGCCCCGCTTATAGGAGGGGAGCGACGCTCTTTCGCGCGCCCTTATTTCGTGGTGGCAAGGAGAGGAAGATCGTACTTTTTGGCTGGCCTAGGGTTTTACCTGAAACAATTCTGTTGTATTTGCCGGGCATACGAACATCACTGCAATCATTGCAGTCCCCGTTGTCAATAAGCGCATGCTTTTCAGACACAGTGAAGTAACAACTGAAACGCTTATCCGCGTGCATCTGTACCTGTCTGTGTGTTTCGTGTGTCCCTTGTGCGTGAGAAACGCGGTGCACGTTTTGATTTTCCACTCTGCGTGTGACCTTCCAATTTGTTCAATCATAATTTGTTGCTATTGCGTTCATTGCTTCGCCATTGTGGCAAAGCTGTGACTTCTTTGTTTAAACAGCACGTTAATTGTCAAGCTGTAAACGTTGTTAGTTGACTCTCGTCCTGTGTGTGTGTTGTTTTAGTGCGTCATTTGTGCGTGAGCAGTGCACTGCACGCTTCGATCTGCTCGCCATTCTCAGCATTACATTCCAAGTTGTTGCTACCGCATTCATTGTTTTGCCCTTGCGGCGAAAATGGGACTTTTTCATGCGTGATAATCGTGTACTTGATTGGCAAACTGCACATGCAAATCAACTTAAATTGTCTGGTTTATTGTCAAGACTCTAGAGAACAAGTTACGGGAAAACTGTGGAGGAAGGCCTCGTATTAATTTCGGTCAGCTGTGGTTTCTTAACTTGCTCCCACAGAACCCTCTGATGCCGGTTTCTTTGAATTGCCACACCTCACTGAATCGAGGGGCTTCGCCCACGCATTCTGCCCTAGCACTGATTGCTGTGTTCTGAAATACAAATTAAAAGCAACACTGAGTCCAATACGCATCATCGCTGCTTCAAGGAATACTCATGGCGTACTAAATGTGAACAGCAATGATGACCCGAAGACCAATTATTTTGACAGGTAAACATCATGCCAGTCAGTACTACAAGAAATACACAAGACATTACGCTGACGTGCTTGGAGCAAGGCTGGTGATGTGAGCTGCATCTCGAATTGCTGTGGCTTGGCGCTATGTCGAGGACAAAAGAAAGGCACAGTGGACACAAACGAATGCTCTACTGTTACTTTGCTATATATATATATATATATATATATATATATATATATATATATATATATATATATATATATATATATATATATATATATATATATATACATAGAACGAGAGAGAGTGGGTGTTCTAACACTGCAAACAAAGGTTTTCAGACCAACACGAGCACGCACGTGGCAACGTTAGGAAAAACTATGATTACGCACTTTTTAAGAATTTGTTTCAGCGTTTCAAACGGCTGCGCCTCATAGTTGAAATTGCTTGGCGTACGCTGCATCATTATATCTGTTGAAAGGAGGACTACCACTTACTTTCATTATAGGGACTGAAAACTGGCCAGAATGTGAGATTAGATTGTGGTGGAAATGAAAAGACACAATAATCCCCTTCAAGTGTTAATTACGAGTCATTGCATTCTATTGACATAATCAAGCGTTCTTTTCGCGGGGTAAAAAGGATTTCTATTTCAAATATTGTCCAAAAGGGACGTAAAAAAATTGGTCCCGTATGTGCATGTAATCTGCAAATGTCGTCGAAAGACAAAAATCTTGCGTGTGGAGAGAGTGAACAAAACATTTATTTGATGTTCTGCGCAAGAAAATGTGTGAATGGTATTCCGGAGGCGCTGCGTTACAGTGCCTCGAGTGTGCAGCGGAGGCAAACGAGCGCATCAAGGCACGTCCTAAGTGAGTCATGTGCGCCATCTGGCAATCTTTTTTAATAAACAAAGCACGTGGCCCTGAGACGGGTGTGCGCGCCCGTCTCAGAGGTGATAAGGTGCAGAACGCAAGGCGACGGGTAGGTTCCACCACCGTGTCGTCTTAGCAAAGCGTTGGAAACACTCGCTTCTTCGTGCAAGCGTTGCATGGTCAGTGCAACGTGATAAGCGCTACGGTCCTTGAAATTACTTATGTATTCCTTTTCTAGTAAAAGACGAACATGCAGAATATGTGCGTGTTGTTATGGTGCCTCATATACGCGCGATAACTGCTTTTTAATTGAAAATTACAAGCGTATAAACGCTGATCCTTGAGCAATATTGGTGGGCGCTGCGGATGGGGTCGGCCGTTCGGGGTATCGGCTGGTGCTGTTTCGAGTACCCGGATCACGGTAACGGTGGACAAACAGAGAAATGTACAGACAGACAGACAGACAGACAGACAGACAGACCAAAGTTTTTGCGTCGAAGGTCCCCAAGAAAGACTATCAACTTTAAAAAGCCCCCAATTCTTAGCAAACTAGCGACGGTTGTGGTTATTTACGTGCCGCCTCTTTTTTTTCTTTCCTCCGACCTCTCCGAGGCCGGTGCCGCGTCGGTATTGGCCAGATGCCGTCACGTAGGTCCACTCGCAGTGTTCGTTTGCTCACAATCACTCACGACAACCATTTTTGTTCTTGAAGCGCGGACTCCTTGGGGCGCAGGGCTTCTGTTTTCGTGGATAGGAACTTCTCCTCTCATGCGCGCTGGGCTGTGAAACACTTTTCATCCAAACATGACGAACCTGTTCACTTCCGTGAGGTTTTTCGCGCCTTCTGATGCGAGAGCAACTTTAGTGACGGCCGCAATGTCTATATGATACCGCCGGTTAAGCGCAACGAGTTGCAACGAAATACATGGCCGACATTTTCTAATCCACTTGGCGAAGTAAGCCACGTTTCTATCACTATGAGTATAATCCGATGTTTGCTCAATGCAATGCATGATCAAACGCCGTAGACAAGTCACAGTTAATTGTGCAGGACGTTGTCATCTCTCACTCAAGTTTCATTAACGCTTTTGCACAGATTGTTTTTTTTTCTCAACAATACATGGTTACATGTTCTGCTTGTCGTTATGCGCCGACTGGCTTAAGTTCGTCTTGCTGGTTTGTGCACTTAGCATGTGCGTGGAAAGACGCTGAAAATTGTGATCGTGAACCTTTCGAGGTTTCGCACTGCTGTTTTGAATAAACAAAACTAGAGTGCAGCAACTCACATTAAGATTGGTACTCACCATTGGTTTGTGTTGCGTGCTCGTATTTTCAGAGCAAATTGATCTTCGTGGTTTTTTACGTTGACTGATCAGCCGGAAGACTCCCTTTGCGAGGGTAGGTATGCAAAGCCTGCGTACCTTTGAGCCATTGCGTACGTGCCTCGTTTAGTAACCTCACATATACGTGTCATTCTACGTGATAGTTTAATTCCTATTTCGTGTGAATGTTTATATTCGCCATTGGAACTCTCGCAAAATAATTTCGTATGATGGCCCACTATTTAATTCATACGCTTGTTCATTCTTTGAACGATATATTTCATATGTGAGATATGTTCACAAGGATCACTTCCGAAATATTATTGGTGCACCAAACCACTTCACGAAACAACCACAGCTGTTCAAAGGTATCAACTATAAATGATGAACGCCTTCTGAAACATTACTAAGGCCTTAGATGCCTCGCGAAACAATAAATTTGGCCGTCGGCGACATCGCCGTCTCGAGTCAACAGCATCATCGCAAGCTGTTGCTTCCCCTGCATGAGTCACTGTAAATGCTCTCTTCACATATTTTATACCCTATATACGTCAATGCTTGCACCACCCGTGTGCTTTGCAAGGAAATGCAATCGCACTGCCTCTTCGGGCGCTATCGCTCCAACTAATAGAAAGCTAAGTCGTAGCAACCACACATGAACGTTCGAGCGTTAATACTTACACTATCAAACTTATTCGGAGACAGGCTAAACAATGAGCAAAAAAATGGGGGTTCTCACTAGCAATCACATTTTTTCGTTTAAGAACATGCGTACTAAGGGGTGATGCGCACGAACATCTGGTCACGGCGACGCCGAGTGACCAGATCAAGAAGTGATGACAGGTACGCGTAGCGCGTGCCACTAAACAGAGCTGTCGTGGGCGAATGTTACACTTGTTAACATAGATGTAGGGTGAGTTAGTCGACTTGCGCGAATCCTCTCAGTGCGCTGCCTGCCGAGCAAGCTCTCTCGTCGTGAAAGGGCGTCTGCTATGCAAGAGCAATGCAGGTAGCGCCTCGTTCGAAACGAGAGTGCGAAGGAGAGAAGACAAGAGGAACGACAGCGAAGGAAGAAATTGTCGCTACTTTGCGAAATTTTAGGGGTTTTTACGTAAAGTGGTATTTCGCGCCACCTAGCAGAAGATCTCTGAAGCCTTTTTATAGGTTCGATTACTTTGCTGCATAGGCAGTCACGAGGTCTGATGCTGTCATGTGCGGAATGATTAGTCTTCAAAATTAAATGTATGTATATTATTGTCCTTCCCCACTCATTTATGTCCTGCTTACGAGGTAAAAATAGTTGCACGGGAACAAGCGGCGCTGTCCTCGCGGCCGCTAGTGGACCACGTGGAGCCATGGTCCAAGCGCGCGAGTGCACGCATGCACGGTAAACCACCACGCTTGAACACACATCGATAGAAAATTTCAATGGGAAAGTTGTATATTGGTTTGTAAACCATCGGATTACACACTTTCTAATTGTACATCTGTTATATATTAGTGTTTTTCTGCTAATTCCAAATGCCCGCCAAGTACAAAAAAATACCACTAGACAAACCCGCTCACGCGCGAGTGCGCACAATCATTCTAGTGCTCTATAACGTTGTGCGTACAAACGACCATAAGATTTTCCCGATTGTACTGCCTCGATAGGGCCGCGGCGATGGTGGTGGATTTGCGATGAACACGTTCCACTATCAGTTACAGAAGCGATAACCGCTGTGACTGCTTATCACTGACATGAACCGGTGCGAGGGAAACGCATCGTTCGTAGGCGAAACTTTAGAGGGCACCAGACTGCGCGAGCCGGTTTTTCACGTGGTATTTTTTGTATTTCGCTGGCATTTGTAGTTAGCAGAAAAACACAGATAATTAACAGATATAAAGATTGAAACTGTCTGTCCAAACGTTTTGCAAGCCAATAAATACTTTTCCCATTGAAATTTCTTATCGATCTTTGTGCCTTCAAAAGTTAGTTAATTCAACAGGCCTAATTAAACAACATTTTAGAAGACAAAAAATAGTCTGACTCCAGGACACGGTCAGCAACATGCATTTAGTTGCGTCGTAACTGCGTGCATCGACATATTTTTAAACTGTGGCTAAAGATGGCTGGGGAACCCTGTATATTCGGGCAGGTTTCTAAGTGAACTTATTTTGAAGTTACCGATTGCGTCTCGCCTACTTTTTCGCTAGTCTCAGTGCACTGCGCGTTTCTTGTTTTATGCATGCATTACATGCGCTAGTAGTTTAGTGAAATTGGGTGTTTTGTAATTATAGATTCTGAATTCTTATCATGAAATGTCAGCGCACACGTGCGGTTAGCGAAAGGTCGCGATGGTTTGTCTATCCAAAACTGGAATGATGTTGCCGGTTATTCTCCATGCCTGCATTTACCAACTTGTATTTACTATCTAAAACTGCTAATTTACGGTTGCCAAATGTTCGGTGTAGCGCATATTATTTGTAGGATTCGTGTAGCTGGTAATTACGTCAATGCTAATCCGATGTGTACCACTGGTTTAAAGGCAGTATCTCAATGTTCCTATTCAGTGTTAGTTAAAAGCCTATGTATGTTTGCTCAGCCTTCGATATTTGTTATCCTACAACGTTTAGCCACTCCCATTGTTTGTGGAGCACGTTGAATGCCGAGTACTCAGTGCTGATTAGGTTACGATTAGTTCATCTCTTTACATAGTGCGAAAGCATGTCATTCTAGCTTCCAGAGAGTGTGCTCGTCATTCACGTTGAATGCCATACTTTTAGCATATTTATAAGTTACACAACGTAGGTGACCTCAAGAGATAGAACAAGGATTTTATCGGCACATCAATTTAGTTGCATGACCTTCCGCGCAACAAAAAAACAATAAATCATATCAGCTACTTTACCATCCAACAGGCACCCATCAGGTTGAAATACCGCTTTCCTATAACCACCGTTGCCTTTATGGGTTTACTCACCTGTAGTTCAATTCCTGCGTCTACCTCGCTGTATATACATGGCTGACACTTCAGAAACAATGAAAGGACTCCTAGCTACATTCTCCTTGTGTGGTTGCGCAAAACGGCACTGCAACAGTAATCTCCATTTTTTCCAGTGCTTCTGAGACGATATCAATTAAAGAGGAAAGCAGAACAATTAGGCCATTTCCCGCTAAAAGAAACTATGTGTAGATGTGAAGCAATGGGAGCTAAAGCTTGCACTTGCGGTGGCGTTGACGCTGGCGCTCATCGCGGCGTTGCGCAGCAGAGAAACCCTGGGAGCGGTAACGCACGCACTGATGGACCGGCGTTTCCTACTGCAACATGCCAATAGCTGCTGATGGGCAATGAGAGACGGAAGACTCTGATTGGATACAGAAGCCTGCAGTCTGTTTTAGCTAACGTGCAGGCTGCGAATTTTTATTGCTGAACGACGCACAGGAAAGGTCACCCACTAGACTACTTTGGAGTGACGTCAAAATCATGTGCCATTATATGGGGTGGCCAGTAAAAGGTTGTGTAGTGCGCGCCTTTGTTTTTTTTTTTTTCAATCTAGAAACTCGCTAGCAGAGGCTTCCTTCGTCGGTGTTGCGACGTGAGAGAGAGCTTAGGAGAGAAGTCAGATGGAAAGGGTATGTTCTTGCGCAATGGGTGTGTAAACGTCGCGGCAGGGATGTCTAAAAGAGAGAGAGGAGAGAACGAGCAGACACTGCCTGCGCCGGCGCTGCGAGGCGAGAATCGTAGGAGCGTAGGAGAAGAGATAGGGGGGAAGGTACGCGCATGCGCAATAGGGTGTAGACGCTGCTGTAGGGGAAGCCTAGAGAAAAGAGAGGGGGGAGTGAGCAGGCGCAGCCTGCGGTCGGCGTTGTGAGGCCAGAGAGGGGTAACCTGAGAGAGAAGAGAGAGAGGAGCGCGCATGCGCTTTAAAAGTGGTCACGCCGCACACCGGATTTAGATCGACGATCAGACTCTTCGCATTTAAAAAAAGAGCTTTTTGAGCAAAAAAAATCTAAGCAGTAATGGTGAGTAGTTTCATAATTCGCTTTAGTAGATTCCAGAGAGAGTGAGTGGTTCACGGCACAGTGACTACGTGGTTGCTCGTTTCTGAATAAAACAAATAGAAAATATCCATACGTTTTCTTCTTTTTGGCGCCCCTATGCTGCGGTCACTACACCTAGTATTGTTCAGCTGTCGGGCTAGTCTGATCACGCTGACTGCTGTTCATCAGCAGTTCCGTTGACGGGGAAATGGCAATTTTATCAGTTTTGTGGGGTTTCCCGGGATGCTGTTATTGACTATGAAAGTTCTCTTCATGCTTAGATAAAATTATTAGTGTCAATATTGCCACGATATCGAACGTTGACGGATATCAGTGTATTGCAGCATACAGTGGACGTGTTATGTGCTTTATTTCATTGCATCACATTATCACTTAATGAAAATATGCCACAACGGCGACGCTTCAGGCGAGAACAATTTTGACATAGAGCAAACGCTCTAAACACTGTTCTCTTTGGTTGTAATACACCGGAAAACTGTACGAGTACTTATAGGCATGCACAAGATCCTTCATTGGCGAGGGGTGAAAATTCATCGCAGCCCCCCCCCCCTCCCTCCACCTCCGCGGTTGTGTCTACTGATAACAAAGGTCAGACTCAGCAAAAGCTGCGGGGCTTACTTGGCACCCCATTTGATAGTTAAGTTGGCGTGCAACCCCAACCCCACCTCCCATATTGCCTTCGTTATTCGCACGCCTTTTCGAGTACTACAGAAGTGATGCAAACGTGTTGCTTATATTCAGTAGCAATGCTAGCATACAGTGAGCACCCATTGAATACTCTGCATGAGTGGTTCTTCTGTATACTCCTTCAGATTTGGTGAAAGGTAGGATCATTTCGCAAGTGATTTAGTTTATGCGCAATACTGCGTCCAAGTCGTTTTATTTCGTGTGTCCTTCTCTTTATTGCTGATATGTCTGCAGTGAAGTACCCTTTTCGGAAGACGCTGGATACTGCTTATTTGCGCTACCCTGCGTTCTACCTGCAGTATGATTAATTGGCTCTCTCTTCATTACAGAACGAAGACGTAGTCGATAACGTCATTAAAAAGAATTCTAATAAGGAACTCATTGCAGGCTGTGACCTTATTCTGCAGTGGTTCACATGTGATTTGGATTTATTTATCGGGAAGTAAAATATTTGTGGTATCCTCAATGGCAGTGCAATGTATTGCATATGTCCCACTCAGCAGTTCTACAAGTGCATTGGTCTCCCGTTGTAAGAATAATCTGTATAAAGCTCATGTTTGATTTTCGGCAAATTTATAGATACTACTTTGCCCTATAACTATTCCAAACATGTAATAAATATTTATCTAACAAAAGTATACCTTGCACTAATTCACGATACTGAAGCGCCGACAGGTGGCTTGTTCCTCGTTCGCGCATGACCTAGTTATTACAGTCTCTTAGACTCACACTGCCGTATTTACCTATAAATATGTGGATAATGACAGTAACTCTTTTATGTTTACAAAAAAATAAATGCGTGAATATTTTATCATCGTAAACTTTTGTATTTTATCTACTACGATGTACGAACACTAACCGATTGAAATAATTAGTCTTTGTAACGTATATTTGTTTTGATCACGTGTATTTATTATTGTTCATGGTATTGATAAGTTACCCTTCATGGTTATTACATTTGTTGTAGTGTCCCATTTCTACAACATCCTTCAAATTTTTGCTGCATTTTTTGCTATTAGCGCTTTTTATTTCTTTAAAAGCCCGTGCTTCAATTCTGCTGTCATGTACGTCAGCTGTCAGGCAGTCTAAACTGGTTTTATAACCACTTTTCACCTAACGCCCCCAAACTCTACCGAAAGCTAAACATTTCGTTTTATATGATTTGATTTTAAGTTGGAAGCCTCAGATTGCTCATGCAATGGAATGAAAAAACTTTATTTAATGAAAAAACTTTATTTGAGATTGCTAATTAAACTCATCAAACACAAAAATAGACTGTCGACGTCTGGCGGCGTTACCAAAACTGGCGAGAAAGTTCATTGTCAACAGATGACATCACATATTGGCAAAATAAGGGACGTCACACGATTACGTCATGGCAAATATTTGCTTGGTCGGTGAGCCGCCGATCACGGAGGCAGTGCATAACCCGCTGAGGGGCAGATAGCTTTCATGGCCTCTGCTCCTTGAGACCGTAACAAAAACCACATTAGGTGCAGGGGTAATTTGGAAGGGGCGGGGTATGTTCAATACATTGACAGGAAAAAGAAACGTGGCTATGGACTTCCAGTCATCTCAGGTGAATGCATAGGGAACCCTGTGAGTCTTTTTTTTACACAGAAAAATGTTATGAGATTGCAAGAAAGTTCGAGTGCGCTGTAGTTGTCTGCCACCGCCGCCGCTGCCAGCACTGCTGTCCGTAACTGCTATCGTTAGAAATAAGAAAAAAAAACTGAATAAATAAATGAAAAACACCTAGAGCACATTCGGATTTTAACCTGGGTCGCCTGCGTGCCAGCCCGACATTCTACTACGGAGCCACGCCGGTGCTTGAAATTTTGTTGCAAGCTGGCCTTAGGCAGGCTTGGTGTCGGGAAAGGAGCGTTAACATGAGTAATAAAGCATTTTAGAATAGCTAAGAAACAACCAGACGTCACACAATGCGATTTGCGTAACGAGAAGGTCATCGAATGGTTGAACTCATTACAAAAGCTTTAGGCACGATTTTTCCTCTTCATTAGCCACAGCATAAAAAATGCACGAAATTCCTTGCTAGTATGTAGCGGGTACCACGCTTCTCCGAAGAATGACGAAGGGGGCGAAGTGAATGCCTCCCTGATACACAGAAATAATGATGATTTATGGCGTAGTGGGTAGCCCACAAGCGTGCTTGTTGCGGTACCCAAAGATTGTTAAACAAAGGCTTTAAAAGGCCGCTCTTTCAGCTTTAGCTGTAACTTTGCTGCGCGTTCTGCGCAAGCCTGGTGCTTTTTCTTTCATTACTGTGCTGTCCGCGCATATTTTCGGTCGTTTCCGTACCAGTTCTTTTTGACCACCTGCAGACTTGACCACCACGTACGCATGCGAATAAAGGAACTGTTTGCTTTTGAATCCTGTGTCTGTTTCTTCCCCTTTATCTCTTCTTCCAGTGCAGGGCAGTATATCGAACGTGCGTCTAGTCACACTCTCTGCCTGTCTGTGCTTCTCTCTCTTATTTGGTTGGTTTTATTTCATTTGCATTGAATAACAGAGGCGCCTATTTGTAGTAACGTAAAAGCAAAAAATATTTTATTTTGCGCCTTGAGTGCATGATCCTGGCTGGCATACTACTGCATGTTTTTATGAGTACCCACGGTGGGATAATGTAAGGGGAATAAAATACGTATAAATAATATAGCGCAGTATACATAAGAAGCGGTAAACTGTAGGGCTTAAGAAATTCTTATGCTTATACAGTTTATTGTGTGCGCAACGGTGCCTTTAAACAATAGGTTTTTAAAAAATCTGCGACAACATGGATCCTGTGACTTTTGCACACAAATTATTCGTCAAGACGGGAACAATTTGTCCTTGCAAAAATAACATTTTTGTGACTAATAACAAAGACACGTTTATGAACTTCTAAGTTGTTGCTATTAGGGCTGTTTTTGGCATTAAAAGGTGGTCGTGAAAATTTATGGTTTAAAGATTTTTTAGAAATAAAGAAAGTTGCATACAATTTGGAATATTTTTATTCAAACTTCAAGGGGGGATTCCGGGCAAAAAACTATTTTCGACAAAAATGTGCATTCTTAAATTAGAGCTGTTTTGGATTGTTGATTTGTTAAATAGTGTACTCACGATGTTTGATTGTCATCTGCCAAGCAGAATATACTCGAATGAATTTTTTTCATAAGACGGTGATGCGTGTTTGCTGTCGAAAGCGCTTCTAAAATGCCATTCTCAAAACGTGGCTGAAAATTTGTCAAGAAGTTGAACACGAAGGGTATGTAATTGTGAGAAGGTTTTCGTTCTGGTTCTTTTTGCAACTTTTTGTCATGGAGGCTCTTATGACTAGATTACACTACAATAGAAACTAATAAATTAAAAAGGCACATTTTTAAAGCAGTGTCTTCAGCAGAGTCACTGGCAAACCGTAATCGAAGCTCGAATTGGCGGAAACGTCTCACGTGCCCTCTCACAGCTGGTTTCGAACCAATAAAGAGTTATTCCTGCTGTGCTTGTGTGCTACAGGATTTATGTGTTCTCTCTTCTGCGAGTTCATGGTGATCAGCGGGTGGTGTTCTAAGCACGTGTTCTAAGCAACACGTGTTCTAAGCAACATTCACAGCTTGAAAGCTGCTAAAAAATGAAGACGATCCGATGCTCTTGTCCCAGAACAGCGTCGTATTGAACTACACCTATTAGGCAGGTCAATATGATCAGTTGATCAGTTGAATAGTTTGTTGTGAAATCAGTGAACTAGTTTTTTTTTTTTGCTTTACGCGTCTGGAGAGAAAGAACCTGTTTGAAAAACTTTAATTTCCAAAAATGCGTCGCCAATAGGTGCTTACAAGGTTGTTTTTACATTTACATTTTGTCAGGAACAAGATAGGGTACTTTTCTGGCCCCAAAGTATTTTTGAACACAAGAAAACTTCGGATGTCTAAATAACATTGAAAGTTGGCTCACAGACGAATAGTTCGCATATCTTATCAGCACATGTGTCAGTAGGTGATACGCTATGTAACTCTTGTGTTCTTTATTAACACGTCTGCACAATGTCGATGCGCTCGATCCTTTCTTCATTTCTTGTTTTCGTTTTTATTGCTTTCAAGTTGATGTGTTCTACAAATAAAACCCCCCGTTGCAAAACAGACCTTATCTGTGTCCCTTCGTCTAACGTCTTCATCAATAACGCATTGTGCCCAAAAACTCAAATATCTGACGGGCAGTGACAAGGAAAAGAAATATTTGCTTTTAGGGCGATGCCATTTTTATAGAAATGTTGTAACAATGCGTGACTGGCGTTATGCTGCACTAGAAATTATGCGAAAGGCATATAAAAATATGCATATAAAATATTTTTATTATTTTTTTAATTGCAGTTTTTCCAAGCTGGCATGCACGGTTCATTATTAAAACACGCATGTTTTACTGTAAAAACCCTGGTTTGCTGACATTCAGAATACGTTATAATGACACGACGATAAGCAATCCCTGAAAGTTTCATCGAAATTGGTGCAGCACTTCAAAAGTTGACCCTTCAACCCCACTTCACCTTTTAAAGGAGCCATGACACCCTATTTCTGTTTATAATCTGTGTTATGTGGGTTAATCATAAATCAAGCTAGCCAAGTAATGACGCATTTTCTTAAGCTCCTAATTATTAATATTTTATTATAAACACGTGAGTAGCCTGATAGTCTGTGAACACTGGCGCACTTGCGAGCCATGACGCAACAGATGGCTTTTTTTTTTTTTGACAGTCTGTATTCCGTCCAACAAGCTAGTTTCATAGGCAGCTGCACGTAGAATACCGCTATTGCAGTTTTCTTCAGCATGACATTAAAAAGTGAATAATTTGCTCGACTGAAACTCAGTTGGAAGACAATGCGGCTGCACACCATGAAGCACATGATGAAATACACGTTATGGCAGAAAGGTGGTGGCCAGACGTAAGTGGGATTCAGAGCCGGTGACTTCTAGGGCTCATTTTGCTATGATTTATTGATTTACAGTTCATTTTTCGCATATCTATGGGCACAAAAGGTCCTCTGCTTCCATTTTTCGCCAAAATCTACCAGTTGGTGGGTGGCTGCATAGTGGCTCTTTTGAAGTTGACATCGAAACAGGCCCTTCATGGCACGCATGAAAGGTATCCACTCTGTTACGTCAGACAGGAACGTAATGTGACAGTCATTGATAGTTATGACAAGGCTGACGCTTTATAATAGATTAATCACATTGAAATCTGGTTTGTGAATGATCACTGGGGATTTTCACGCCGCGTAGGTCTATAGCTACATCGTCTTATTCCATCCTATTCTTCTCAATAGAGAGCTTCCATGAGAAAACACACGTTTAGGGTTATTCTTACCCAAAATGTTTTTACTAAGACGGCGTAATATCTCGTTCAGTTTGGTGGAGAAATTAACTGCACAAGTGAAGGAGCACAGAAAATCGGCTAAACGTCAGCGCAATAGCTTCCGCGAGTGCTCCGACTAAGCACCATCGTACTTTCTTTTGGCTCATTGCAGTCAGCTCAGAGATCCCGGCAAGGCTGTCGTCAGCGATCGAAAACACCACTGCTGCGACGTGTTCTATAACTGAAAGCAGCAGCGCTAATCTTCGCAGAGTACATCTTTGTGAGAGACTATACCAACAATTAGGCTTCGGTTATTGCCTTCTAACAAGAATCATTACCTTTCTCATTTGAGAGAGATAGAGATAGAGAGTTCTTTATTGAAAGGCAGAGAAGTTAGCCGGCGTGTGTATATCGCTGACTTGCAATCTCTGCGTTGAGAAGGGGATTGTGGACTGAAAGACAGGAACAGAGCTAAAGAAAAAGTATTAAAAGTTAAAACGCAAAGAAAAAAAGTAATTATACAGACATTTCTTTGTCTCTTGGGTGGGGACGTGTGCTAAAAAAGTGACCTATTACGAGTTTTCAAGAAGCCACTACAGTTTGTTTATCTGAATGATATTGTCTAAATACGTGAATAACAGTTTCATCGCATGCCTCTCTTGCCTTAAGATGGTTAAAGTGCCCGAGACACAGTCAGCTGATAAAGTTGTTTGTGTTAACAGATGCATGCAGTGTTCATTGAGCGCACACTCATCGGCATGCGCTTGGAACTCAAACAGAATATGTTGTACAGTTTTTAAGTAGCCACAGGTATTGCAGTATTATTTTTATTTTAATTAAATTTAGGGCCTATGGAACTCGCAATTGTGGTGAAAGTGCCTACTCTTGACGAGACTTGCTGTCGCATTAGGAGGGAAGCTTCTCTTAATAAGAAGCGTAGCGAAAGCCCATCCGGACATTATTGTGTCTCGCGCACGACTTCGTCAGAAAAAAAATGCTCGCGAATAAAATTGTGGCTTGTGTGTTGCGAAAAGTTCCTTCGCTCCAAATCGATCAGTCAAATTTTGCATGCTTCTAGAAAGCGCGAACGTCGCTTAAATGCTGTAAGCGTATATGAACATCGCAGCGTCAAACGTTTTTCTTCTCTGGCGCTACTTACTTCGAGGGTTCAGAGTGAGCAGAATTGCTTCAGGTTCAGCCGCACGCTGTGTTGTTTTCTATGTTCACACTTTCCGTCTCCTGCACTTAGTTTTTTTATCATTCTTTTTACGTTACGCTGACAAGCCATTGAGGACTTTTTTAGATGCGGAGCATCTAATACTCGAGGCTTGTAGTGCGGCGCCGTCCGCAAGCTTCCTCCTCCTTCTTCCACCATCTGTACATCCCTTCCTCCTCTACACACCGCGCGCGCTTCACTCCTCCACCATCTGTGCATCCTTCCTCCTCTACACACCGCGTGCGCTTCTCCTCTTCACGAACATTCGCTAGCTGTATAATGTAGCGCGCATGCGCCGTCACGCTTCGAGAACATCGGCAGCTGACGCGCGCGCATGCGCCGTCGCGCTTCGAGAACATCGGCAGCTGACGCGCGCGCATGCGCCGTTGCGCTTGTCCCCCTTCTCGAACATTCGACAGCTGACAGTGCATGCGCCGTCGCGCTGTATATATACTCAAGGTCGGCGCTCGCTCGCTCAGTTGCCGCTCGTCGGTTGGTTTGTACGGCGCGTCGACGTCCAAGGTCGCGGTGAAATGAATTCCAACGAATCCACAAACACAATGATCGACGTCCCTTCGACCAGCGCCGCCCTTTCGCATACGTGTGTACATGTTCACTCATTTAACACCCCCTCCTACAACCACGTTAACCAATTTAGCCATCGACCCAAGTAAGTCGCAATTTAACACCCCATTTCACAACCACGTTAACCAATTTAGCCATCGACCCAAGTAAGTCGCACTTTAACACCCCGTTAACCAATTATATGCTCCGCATCCTCCTCAGTGTTCCCCCGAGGGAAGCTGCGGGCAATTTTTTTCGTTTTTTTTGGCACCGGTTAGAAAGAACATATAGCAAGATTTGTCCAACTCGTGTTAACATGAAGGAACGATCGATTATCAACGCGCGCGAAGATAGGAAAGGATAGAACGTAAAAAAAAAAGCTTCGTCTTTCTGCATAACGTCGTTTATGCTTTTCAGTCATCTTAATGTTCGATTTGCACCCGATCATTTCACCACAGTTTCTTGCCGTTTTTCGTGTTTCATTGTTATTATTTTTCATTTATATTTTTGCTCGACGATAGCAAACTTCGATAGGTGAAACAAAAATTTAACGTTCAGAGCTGAATTCAGCAGCTCCGATAAAAAACACATGACTAAAAACACAAATTTGAAAATCGCGCTTTAAAAACAGCCTCTTCAGCAAGAGAACGAGAAAAAAAAAAAGAAAATAGGCTAAACGACAACCAAAGAAGACCGAAGAAGTGAAAAAAAAAAGTTTTTGAAGCGATAAGCTCTGCTTTGACAAATTCACTGTGATGTTTGATTACAGGAGTCGTTACAGAGGTGTTCTCTGCTAACGTCATTACACGTATATAAAAATGAAGATGAAGGGATCAAGCAGTGAGGTAATAAAGAAGGCTCAGTCAATACACCAGCACCGCGCGAGAGCTGCAAGACAGGAATTGAGCGCGGCGAAACAAAAGCAGCCACTCAAGGAAAAAATCGCTCCGACGGGGGTTCTGGAGAGTGTGAGTCGCGTGAAAAGAAGGATCTCACTGCGAAGTCATTAGGAAATAGGCAGGCCCGCGGTGTCATTTATTATTGCACCCACCGCCATGTCAGTGAGCATGCACTCAATTCCCTCTCACTCTGTGATGGTAATTAGAAGAAATTTGCGGGATTATCCCAGTATGGAAACACAGGGCGAGAATGCGAAACGCAAGTACGATCGTACAGGTGTTGCCATTATTAATAATTGCCTCTAATTACGAGAATATAAGGTGCGATGGTGTGAAGTTGTGATAAGAAAAAGCAACGATGAAGCTCCCGCAAAAGCTTTGCTTCCCTTCCACACAAGCAGTGTTTCTTTCTTTGCTTCATCGACTATACGAAAATGTCGACGCCACTATTTTTAAATTTGTTTGCACTCCGCCGGCGCACTGCAGTTACACACTGGCGATTTTAATTTGGCAAAATTTTTTATCTTTTATCGAAGGTGCAACGTGAACATATCCTTCGTGCAAAATCAAGTAATCGAACAACTGCAGTAGTAGTCATGAACTATCACTTCTAGTCGTCTGTACCCTTGTTCATCGTGTACATTTTTTTGAACGCGTCCTGCACCTGAATACAACCTAAGTAAGAAAAAATGTTGGCTCCACCTCTCTATAGTAACAACGCACCTGCGAAAGATAATCGTGTTAGCTGGTTCTTGTTCGAATGGTAAGACCTTTTTTCAGCTAATGTAAATACTCTGAATTTTATTGGTTAAAAATTCGACACTACTGCCTAAGGCTTAGGGTATTACCTAAGTCATTTGACTTTGCTGCGACGTCGCAACTTCTGATTATATTTACTAGGGAAGTTCAAGTTTTCGACCAAAAACCTGCAACAGAAACGTATGACAAAGTCAGCTCTCTAGAAGTTCTTGGCGTCATGAAAACAAGTGAGTGCGATTTTATAGGATACTTGTGCAAATTGTTTTTGGGAGGGACAGCAATGGTTGTGGGTGAGGCGGACATGTTTTCCTATTTATTTGATTTAGATACATAGAAAACACTAAGCCACAGACCGATTAGGGAGGAAACTTGCTGACAACTGCCATCTTTGTGTAACTGCACAAGAAAACGGATGGGAACACTATAGAAGAGGAAAGCACAGACAAGCACAAACAGCGCTTGTTTGTGCTTCCCTTTTCTTTTGTATTCCCATCCGTTTTTTTTTATGCAGCTACACTATGAACCAGTATCAAGTGGCCAAACTTACCACTCTTTGACAACTGCCACTTAGAGGGTGCTACGCTCACCTGCTGAGAGAAAGAAAAAAGGGGAAAATGAGAAAAAAACTAAGGACAAGAGTTTGTAGCCAAACTCATTGTGACTTTTCGTACTATCTGTTTAGATTTTTAAAGCAATGCCAATCGGGTCTCATTATGGTAGCCAACTTGACATACAATGGATTACAAGCCATCTTGTATGGCAGGCATGAAAGAAGCCGATAAACTAGCAGCTGAAACGCACACCTGTTGACTTCTCGACATTAGGTGTTAGAATCTTATTTTGCTACGTTGAATAAACGTTGCACTGGTCGCATGAATTAATTGTAGTGCAATGTTGTCATTAACTTTGTAACATTACCATTCAGCTACGCTGCTATGTCAAGCTGAAGCCACACACAAAAGCCGTTCCTACAGCTCTGACGACTCTAGGTAGCGCTCATACACCTTACTTCTTGCATGCAAAAAAAAAATGCCCTCGAAGCGTCCAGAACGCAGCACAATGGAAGCTTGTGCTATACACAGTCACCTTCAGTGTCCACAGCATGACAAGCAGCGAGAGCCCTCTCACAGTCGTCTCGGCTCTTTTGGAGGGCGCTGCTTGGACACCGGTCGTGACCTGAACAAACATAGATTAACTTTGACGCTCGGAGAGATTTCAGCGTGGACATGTGAAAAACAAACTCCTCGTTTACGGTAGCTAATTTCCACTTCTTATTCCGTTTACGTTGGTGTTGCGCGTACGTGCTTTTATTTGCATTTTAGTCGAATTGCCTTTTTTTTACCATAATTTGTGGACATGCTTATTTCCTGTTTGCATGTATTACAGACTTGACAGTGCTTTATAGTTTCATTCTAATTTTTTGTGTTATCCTTATTCTAGTTCCTGTTTGTAACATCGATGATTTTCGTGCAGCTGGTCCTGGTCGGGCAAAAACTTTTTGTTTTTAGATTTATGAAGACGAATGAACACGTGAGCCCTTTATGCTGAATGACAAGAGGTTAATGACATCAAGTAATAAAAATGAGTGCATCACTGACCAAGATGAAATTCTGAATCGACTGAGTAGTACTTCCTCTAGAATAGAAATATTGTGCTTAAAGGAATGTTGATGAAGCTGTTGTTAAAACAATTTGGTAATAACATTTTGTTTATGTGTTTTTCACTGGTGATTTCACTTAAATAGTTTTTCAATAGTACAATGCTATCATAATATATTATAGAGATGACATTCAAATCAGTTCTCCTTATTTTTCTTTACTTTCTGAGTGTTTTGGAGTGGAACTGTAAATTCTGACCGAGACCATTATCAGCACAGAGGGCAATGAAAGTGTTTTCCCGTTTTTTGGGTCACCTGGGCTTCGTGAAAAACTTGAGCCGGTGTCTTATTCTTCTTGTCTTCTCCACCTTTTTTCACAACATTTCTTTTTCATCATTTTTGTTTGCCTTTTCCAAGCACAGGATAGCCTGAGAACTGGCTAACTTTTCTTCCTTTCCGTTAATTTCTTCCTTCACTTTCTTCTTCACAAACAAAGATGTCAAGCCTGACTCCACCAGTGTCGTTGTTATGGTAGTTGACTAAAATGGTATTTTGCCTCTTTTAGACAAATTTTGAACCTTCTATGTTCCCATGGGACTACGCGTATTGCCGCTCGACATGCTGCCTGGCCATGTCATCCTTCAGAGAGCCAACAGAAGCCCCGTTTTGCATTTCTCGGCTATAGCAGAGATGCAGTAGCTCTATCGCAAGACTCCAGCAAGCAAACGTTGTATATGGAACCAAATCTACAGCGCAAAAAAGTGTCAGGTAGTTAAGAAGACGCTGAAGGCGGTTGCGTGCGTCTGCTGTAAATGCTGTCGTGTTTTGGGTTGTGCATTCTTTAAGCATGTTTAACTAGCAAAACCAACCATTCGCGCTTTTTTATGCGGGTCGTATGGCCGTTGGTAAAATGAGAAGAAAGCAGAGTTTTTCTTCAGTGTGCCAACGAGTGGCAAAGGATTTGTTCTGTACACTTCGTTTGCTTTTTTTTTATTCACCTTTTGAACAATCTCTGTATCGTTCTCTTTCAGCTGCCCGTGGTGTACTTAGCCACGAATGCTTTCTGCGGTGCAATCAGGTTTCCCCTTTTTCTTCCTTTTTGGCTCGAAGCGTGAAAAGGATGGCTGCAATTGGTAGGCAGGAAGGCTTGCGCAAGGACAAAAAGTCGCGCGAATGATTAAAGTGATGTTCGCCACGAAAGCTTCAATTTCAACTTTTCCGCCCCCGTGGACGACGCTCATTGTATCGCTTGTTTCTTCCGGAATCCTCGACCGGCTCTCTTTTTTTTTTTTTTTGAGGGCGGCTGTCATAAGGGTGGCTTTCTTTCATTAGCCCAACGTTCCTGAAAACACGGTGGCACAGTAAAAAAAGAAATGACGGGTAAATAAGCCCCCGACAAGGATGAGCGATAGCAAGGAACAGCCGTTGTACCAAAGGACAAAAAAAATAAAAAAAGAAAGCCGGAAGTAAACACACGCGCACAATGCCGGGATCGAAATGACAAGACCATCGTCTTCTACATTACAGCGATGTTATTTCTATAATCTATATTTTTGTATTTATAGTGAACCTTTTGCCCATGAACCAGTTAGGGGCTTTGATCATTTTTTTCCTTCTCCGGAAATTGTTGCTAACGGTGCGCAGTTCTCTGTAACCCGAAAACCTGCTAGCGTCTCCGTACGTGATAAATGAACTCACAGTAAAACACAAATACAATAATATAGAGTGTGTTTGTTAAACAAAGAATGAGGAGGAGGACAGGAAAGAGGAAGGGAGTGTGGTAAATCCAGCAGAGTAGGAGGAATCGAGAGTACACATATAGCAGAGGTACAACTGGATTTATCAGAGTGAAAGCGCCATAATAATTCAGTAGGCTTGTGCTTTCTTGCCAATTTTGTCTCGCGGTTCCCAGCAGTGTCAGTGGAGAAGAGTCTGGTCAGCAATATTGTAGGTGATGAAGGAAAATGAGCGCCACGCTCGTCACTCACTCATTACAGAATTAGGCTTATTGACTTGCTCTACTAATTCTTTTTTTCATTATACACCGTATTAGTGTGCATCTCGATTCGTCCAACATTACTACAGGGTTTTCTTAGTGTAGGTAGCATTTTCTGCTCCCAGACGTTGTGGAATTCCTGCCTATTGTTAAAATAGTTTTTTTTTCGTTTGGCTTCAGAGGTAAATGGGTGCTTTGCTACTAAAGTCGTGCCATTTATAATTGTATGTTTGTGCGCGGCTGCAGTTGCACTGGTAAGTCAAGCGCAAAGTGCCCAAATAACTTTGGCTTGTAAGCTCTGAAAGTAAAAAAAAAAGAAAAATACGCTGACGTAGATGGGGTGGATAATTTGGTTCCTCTTCGTGGGGTTATTTATTTAATTTCAGAAATACCACTAAAGGCCCTTATCAGAGGTATTTTAGGAAGGGGAGGGTGAATATAAACGCGATTTACAATTAGTAAATTAGTAGCGGCTACAAAGAAGTCAATCACTTCAATGAAAAGGGATAAGAAATAAATAGACAGGTAAACTAACGAAGAATGAAATAAGATAATTAACGAGGCCTCTTTTCTTCATTTGTAGAGCATTGAGAAAAACCAGCAGATCACATGGTGAGGCAAAGTAAGGTGAGCATCAATTGTAATTTTTAAGTTTATTGAAGGTCGCAAGTTTGATCTCTGCCAGCAGTGAGCTGTCTTTTTGTTGCCTTTACTTTCTTGACATCTACATCACAATTATTACAATATAGTTTTAAAATACCAATGAAGTCCGCCATACGTTCCCTGGCTTCATCATCTACTGGTTTTCTGAAAGTAATAAAACCAATTTAAAAAAGAGGAAAAAGATCATGGCTCTTCCTTCTGTCATAAGAATCGGTGAAACAAGAAAGTGAAACGTGTCTACATAGACGTGCCTGATGTAACAAAAATCACACTTTGTCTTAAGTAAATTACTGCTATAATTCACAAGCTATATTCACTGTATATTGCCGCGTGCATAGCTGCATTTAGCGGCGAGATAGCAACGACAACGAAGAAGGTGGTTTTGCTCGAGAGGCGCAGCGCAGGCAAGTGAAGAAGACGACAATCATAGCGGCCTTCTCTGAGAGCGTCTCTATAAGTTCCACTGTCCGTGTTTTTAAATAAACCCTCTGTAATTTATAACCCGCGACACTGGTGGAGGTGCTGGGTACTACCACCTCATGGTCAGCACCCCTGTGAGAAGCCCCGAGTCCAGCCCTACGAGACAGCCACGCGTGGAGACGCCGGTTCACGGCTCAAGCCGTCGCCTTCAAGGTCTTCAACCGGAGTTTGGCCTTTTAAAGGGAGCAACACTTTCGACAGCCACTCCTACTCAAGAAATGGCAAGGAGTCCTGCACAGGTGACGGTTCAGAATATGCGCATTCCTGAACCATTTCATGGCCGGCCGAACGAAGATGCGCAAGACTGGCTTGAGCAGTTTGAACGGGTAGCTAAATCGAACTACTGGAGCCTCGAGGGAAAGCTCTTCCACGTATACTTCGCCCTTGAAGACGGCGCGAAGACGTGGTTTATAAACCGGGAGGCAACATTGACGACATGGGAGGAGTTTTGCCGTCGGTTCCTTGACACCTTCGGTAACGCGGACCGACACGAAAACGCACAACGCCTTCTTGAAGGACGCACCCAACAGCTGCATGAAAGCGTCGCCATGTTTGCTGAGGATATGGTGCGTCTGTGCCACCGCGCGGACCCCAACATGCCCGAGGCTCGAAAGCTAAGCCATCTCATGAGGGGCGTCAAAGAGCAGCTATTTGTTGGTCTTGTGCGCAATCCACCGACAACAGTGGACGAGTTCACCAGGGAGGCCACCGCAATAGAGCGTGCGCTGCAGCAACGGTACCGACAGTCTGATCGCCCGGCCACCGGCGCAGCTGCAGGCGCCGCCGCACTTACCGCAAACGACGAGTTTTCTCTACGCCACCTGATTAGACAGATCGTACGTGAGGAGATCGCGAAGGAGAACGCAAAATACTCATTGCAGTCACAGGCGCCCCCGCAGCAAGAGTCCACGGTAGCCTCCGTCGCTGAAGTCGTTCGCCATGAACTTCGACAAGCGTTTGCCTCTCCTCAGCAATATTTCGCTCCACCGCACCGTTCAAACTCGTATACCTATGCAGATGCTGTGCGTCGTCCATTGGCTCCAGAAGTATCCTACCAGCCGAACGGATACAGCTATGCAGACGCTGTTCGTCGACCCACGCCCATGCCAGCACCGCAGTACCTCGAGCCGTATCCTGTGGCAGCCTGGGCTCAGCAGGATTCTGTCAGGCGACCCTATATGCGAAAGACCGACATATGGCGCACTGCGGATCACCGACCACTGTGCTACAACTGTGGAGAGCCAGGGCACATTTACCGTTTTTGCCCACATCGCCGAGCTGAATACCGCGGTAGTGCACCTGCAGCTACGCGCCGACAGTTTGACGAAAGCCATGCCCACATCGACGACGACCAGGCTGGCAGGCGGGAAGGTTCTTCTACCTCCCGGACGCACTCACCATCCCCGGCTCGCTTTGGTTCACCAAGCCGCCGTAGTTTTGCCGACGCCGTCAGAGGTCGGTCTCCCAGCCCACGGCGGGGAAACTGAAAGCAGCGACCTCTGGGGGGAAGGTTGCAAGCCGTCGAATTGCCGAAAATCCCCCACTGCTGCCGAAACACGTGAGAGATGACGATAAAGACTCCGCCGAGAAAACTGTGACTGCCGACCTCGCTGTAACGGTTGACGGCGTTGAAGTGACAGCCTTAGTCGATACGGGTGCAGACTTCTCCATAATGAGTGAACGAATGGCAGACGAACTTAAGAAAGTCAGGATGGAATGGACGGGCCCATATATCCGAAATGCTGGAGGCCAGATAATGACTCCCACCGGAAAATGTACAGCAAGACTCACAATTGGGAATGCAGCTTTTGTAGCCACATTTCTGATCCTACCGGAGTGCTGCAAACCTATGATACTGGGAATGGACTTCTTAAGAGAGTACGGTGCTGTGGTTAACATACGCGATGGTGTGATCACATTCGCCGCTGACAAGTCTGTGACCCAAGATCCAGACCAAGAACCCAGGGTGTTACGTGTGGTTGACGACGACGTCTGCGTGCCACCGCTGTCTTGTAGTCTTGTTTCTGTGTGTTGTGACGTGGACTGTAATGAAGACGCCATAGCCGAACGCATCACTGCCCTACTTTTTCGCCAAGGCATCGCCATCGCTCGCGGCATCGTCAGCTTAGTGGATGGGCGCGCAGAGGTGCTTCTGACCAACTTCACGAATGAGCGCCGGCACATCGGTAAAGGCACGGCTGTGGCGTACCTCGAAGAGCTCGACTACTCTCACGACTGTCTTCTAATGCAAGGGGAAGCCACAGCTCAATCACCTCCACATACACCACCAGTTGATATCGGTCCGAGTCTAACACCGACTGAAAGATGCCGTCTCATGGAGCTGCTCGACCAGTTCAAGGACTGCTTCTCATCGACATCACGAGTGGGTCGAACGCCTCTGACTAAGCATCGCATCATTACGGAAGACACAGCAAGACCGATCCGACAGAACCCATATCGCGTTGCTCAGAAAGAACGTGAGGTAATCCAGCAGCAAGTCAAGAAGATGCTAGAGCATGATGTAATCCAACCATCGAAGAGTCCTTGGGCATCGCCAGTGGTTCTCGTGAAAAAGAAAGATGGCAGCTTGCGTTTCTGCATCGATTATCGTAAGCTGAACCATGTTACAAAAAAAGACGTTTATCCATTACCACGGATTGATGACTCTTTGGACAGGCTACGGCATGCGCGCTACTTCTCGTCAATGGACCTTAAAAGTGGATACTGGCAAATAGAAGTAGATGAGCGCGACCGAGAAAAGACCGCATTCGTGACGCCAGACGGGCTTTATGAATTCAAAGTCCTCCCTTTCGGTCTATGCTCAGCCCCAGCCACGTTTCAGAGACTAATGGATACCATTCTGTCCGGCCTGAAATGGAAAACATGCCTTGTGTACCTCGACGACGTGATCGTTTTTTCGGCCACGTTTGAAGAGCATCTAAAGCGGCTACTGTCAGTCCTTCAAGCCATACGGTCCGCTGAACTCACACTGAAACCGGAAAAATGCCACTTCGTCTTCGAAGAACTCCAGTTCCTGGGACACGTGATCAGTCGCGAAGGTGTGAAGCCTGACCCAGATAAAACGGCAGCCGTCGCAAAGTTCGCAAGGCCTGTTGATAAGAAAGCGGTCAGGCGTTTTCTGGGTCTCTGCGCCTACTACCGGCGATTTATAGCAGGCTTTGCACACATCGCCTCTCCACTCACCCGCCTTACAAGGGAAGACATTGCATTTGTATGGGGTGAAGAGCAAGAAGCTTCGTTCAACGAGCTGCGACAGCGTCTACAAACTCCACCTGTCCTCGCTCACTTCGACGAGAATGCACCAACAGCCATCCACACAGACGCCAGCAATGTGGGCCTAGGCGCTGTTCTTGTCCAATGCCAAGATGGTATGGAGAGAGTGGTCGCCTACGCTAGCAGAACGTTGACACGTGCCGAGTCTAACTACTCAACAACGGAGAAGGAGTGTCTGGCCGTCGTCTGGGCAGTTGCGAAGTTCCGCCCGTACTTATATGGCCGCGCCTTCCAAGTCGTAAGCGACCATCATTCTCTTTGTTGGTTGACCAACATGAAAGACCCATCTGGACGTTTAGCACGATGGAGCTTACGGCTCCAAGAGTACGACATGGCCGTAGTTTACAAGTCCGGAAGGCAACACTTAGACGCCGACTGTTTGTCAAGGTCTCCGATTGAATCACCGGCTATAGAGGATGATGATTTCCCAGGTTTTTTAGGAGTTGTCGATGCAGCTATCATTTCTCGGCAACAACAAGATGATCGGGAGCTCAACTCGCCTATAGAATTCTTGAACGGACGGGCCGCCAATGCACCAAGAGTGTTTTCGAAGAACTTATCGTCATTCTGTTTACGGGACGGAATTCTGTACAAAAAGAACTTTTCATCAACAAGTAGAAGCTATCTGCTGGTAGTTCCTGGAGCTCTTCGCAGCGAAATATTACAAGCCTGCCATGACGAAGCCACTGCGGGCCACCTCGGTTTCACAAGAACACTGACACGCATCAAAGAAAAATATTACTGGCCAAGAATCGCAGCAGAGGTTAAAAATTACGTCCGAACATGCATTGATTGTCAGCGGCGCAAGGTACCACCTGTCAAACCCGCTGGGCTACTACATCCTGTGCCCGTGCCAGAAACGCCGTTTTCTCAAATCGGAATGGATCTGCTGGGCCCATTCCCAACATCGGACAGCGGCAACAAATGGGTTATAGTAGCGACGGACTACCTCACCCGATACGCGGAGACCAAGGCAATCGCGAGTGGCACTGCAGCTGAAGCGGCCCAGTTCTTCATTGAGAACATTGTCCTGAGACATGGTGCTCCAGCTGTCGTCATAACAGACAAAGGCACCGCGTTTACAGCCGAGCTTTTGCGCACTGTGCTTACGCTCAGTGGCACAGCGCATAGGAAGACGACTGCTTACCACCCACAAACAAATGGGCTCACAGAACGACTTAACAGGACAATCGCTGACATGCTTTGCATGTACGTCGACGTGGAACACAAGAATTGGGACCGAATATTGCCGTACATCACATTCGCGTATAATACGGCGCGCCAGGAAACAACAAAAATGACGCCGTTCGCGCTAATTCATGGCAGAGAAGTTACGACAATGCTTGACGCCATGCTGCCTTACGATTGCAATGATTCAGAGACAGACGCCGCAGACTTCACTGAGCGCGCCGAGGAAGCAAGGCAGCTTGCCCGCGTCAGAATAATGAACCAGCAGCAACTTGACGCCCAACGGTACAACCTTCGCCATCGATTCGTCATATATCAACCAGGAGATAGAGTCTGGGTTTGGTTTCCTGTACGACGAAGAGGCCTCTCAGAGAAACTCCTACGCCGATACTTCGGACCCTACAAGGTTTTGCGCCGTCTTAGCGACGTGACTTACGAAGTCGTGCCCGACGCCTCCTCCTGTTCGAAACGTCGCCAGCATCTGCCTGAGACAGTGCACGTGGTCCGCATGAAACTTTACCACTCTCAGTGATGTAAACACCCGCTGGCTGCATCTCTACCTGTTGAGCATCGGGACGACGCTCATTCTGGCGGGAGGGTAATGCCGCGTGCATAGCTGCATTTAGCGGCGAGATAGCAACGACAACGAAGAAGGTGGTTTTGCTCGAGAGGCGCAGCGCAGGCAAGTGAAGAAGACGACAATCATAGCGGCCTTCTCTGAGAGCGTCTCTATAAGTTCCACTGTCCGTGTTTTTAAATAAACCCTCTGTAATTTATAACCCGCGACAATATTATTATACAAAAAATGAAATGGTGCCACACTTCATATTTTGAACTGAAACACCTTTGAAAAAGGAGGAACATCATAGATGACACAATGAAAGTTTGGTATAAGATAAAAGAATTAACGGACAGAAGCAACAGACGTGCGGTGTGCTCAAAGCGTAGCAGGCGCAGCACGTAATCAATGCCGTAAATGAGCTTTTTACACAATACATTCGCTTTGCATGGAAGGAAGGAAAACAAAGTGCGCTGCAACTTTCTGTTTAACGACCTAAAGCGCATACGCTGTGCGCAAAAAACACATTAATATGTTTAGGATTTTATGTCTCCATTTTTTTGCGCATCCTCGTGATATTTTGATGATCCCCACGTTGTTGGTTTCACTAGAGTTGATAGTGCACAGATGACACAATGGACGATCATTTGAATGCTGCTTTGTTCTGGCTGCCTTTGTGTTTAATCTAGCGCCGTATGTATATCCCCTCATGCGTACTGTCATGCGCATTAATGCAGCAGGTGACATATCAGTGTGACAAATGCTGTTTCATAAATCAAATGAGGCGTTCTGTTTACCCTTTTGTTGAGTCTCGGCTTCCCTGCACCGCTGTTTTTCATTGTAACATTGCGAACTTATCACTTATTCGGGCTCATTTTCCTGACCTCTGACCACGGCCTCCACATGCTTGAGCATACTGTTTTTCTATTGTGCTGCACAGCTAGCACACTGCCAAGAATGGGCCTATGTCTCTTCGGGTATAAAACGGTTGTATGCATCCTCCGCAGCATGTGTAAGCAACGCGGAGCCAAGGGTATATTTTAACTCGGAAGAAACAGTTGCTCCAAGCGAGCTATCTTGCATTCGCTGATGACCGATACATGTATTTTTTTAGAACGAAGCTGTCCAATTCTACAGGATCAAGGAGTACTCACATGGGCAAAATTTAGGGGGGGTGTAAGGAAGCAAGAGCGGCGCTCGGGCACTGGCGCGAGCACGGCTAGCTCGAAGCAGAGGATAACGAGGCAGAACAGAACATCCGGCATTGTAAACTGTCGTTGAGTCTATTTCCCTGTCTAGGCAACAACTGTGACGGGAGCGCCATATTGAGTCGGATCACTTAGACATGCACTACAACATATGACATTATTATTAGGTCTTAGTTCGTTGTTTCTAATAGAGGTAATTGTATCTGCAACTTCGCGCACGTATATACCATCATGTTGGTATGACATCGTAAGAAGGGGCATCCGCGTCATTGACTACGACCGAGTATGGCACTCACCTGGGCAAGGTATGTCACAATCCTGTTCATGGAGGAGGCGGTGCCAAGGACTTCAAGACACCTCATCCAAAAAGAAACTTCACACCATCTCGTAGCACCATACGAAACATCAAGTTGGCAGCATTTTGGATTGTAAATAGCGTGCGTTACACCACACTTTCCGCAGGGCCTCAGGTTTCACTCTTTCATTATAAGCTTCAGCTCACACTGGCAGTCACGTGAGCGCGTACCCACTTCGTAAACGCACTGTGATTGACGTATTCGTTTGAAATAAAATGTCTTAGTAAACCCCATCGCATACGTCCGTTCTATCGGGAAGTAAAGAATGGCCTTAACGAAGTGTTCGGTTGCTTTTTGGACTGGCCAAGGGTTGGACGCCTGTCGGACATTCCAAAGAAACAGGAGTAGTGGCAGTTCAAAAAATGTCGGTGTGTAGAGCGAGTGTACCCGTTTTCTTATAGCCAATGCCAATGACAACGATCGGGCAAGTGAAGCTAAGCACACGTCTTACTCTTCGACATCGCAGAGCTTCGCCGGTTTCGCTGATCGTCCATCTTTACAAACAACTGTATGTAAATTTTTGTTTGCTAGTATGTCTGAGACAACATGGCAAACGTAGGCGTTCGTCAGATACATATGACTGCTGGCGTTGTCCCACTCGCCAGACAGCCTCTACGTTATCAAACCCCTTGGACGAGACTCCATACTGCGCTCCCTTTTCCTTTCCCTCTGCCTCTTTCACTTCTTTTTTTATGTGGTGCGTATGCTTCAGAAGCCTCAAAATCAAAAAAACTTTGTCTTTAACAATTCACTGCTCTATGTATCCCGAGTTAGGTGTCCGAACCAACACATTTAGTTTAGCTAGCTTCACGCTATCGTAAAGGGACCCTAGGAAATGGTAACGTCAAATCGCTGACTCCCTAATTTAAGCGACACACCTTGAATCAAGACAGTTACAGGCAATTATGCGTGACCCTCCTCCTCAGAACTGCTTTTTCTCCTTAACTCGCCAACACGTAGTCGTCACTGGCCCCGGGAGCGTGCTCGATGGAGAGGAGACGCAACACCAGGCAGTTGATATCAGCTTCATCGGGGTTCGCAACGCTATACGAGCTGTTCCCATTTTATTTTTATCCTGTACACCAACGATATGAAAAAGTCTTGTATGTGCGACAAACGAAACGTATTTGAGAGTGACCACCAGTAAGCGTAAACACGGTCAGTGAGGTTGAATCTTAATGGGTGAACCTGCCGCCGCACACGCGAGGAACCTGGTGTTCTTCAGAAAGTGAGAGCCCAGCGCTCACCAAACCGACGAGCTGAAGCGAATCTGTTCGCCAGTTGCCATACATGCCTTCCACGATGTTGTGGATTTACAAGTCCCCAATCGCTAGACTTGATGCACACAACGCAGAAAAGGTGATTCTTGGCATCCGAGATAAGAAAGACGAGATAAAAAAAACTCCCGACCTGCGCGGAAGGCGCATCACAGTCACAGCGAAAGGTAGAAAAGCGGCCTCTCTGAGCCTTTTCTAAAGACTCATTGGGTAACTGCTGAAATCACACTTGTCTGATGCCCTCTACGACATTAATAATAAAAAATATAAGAAAGTAGGCCAGCACTCACTCTGCTATTTTTTAATATTCTTCTGAGAAGCGGGGTATCCGCTAAACAATTGCGAGGAATTTTGTGCCAATTGTTCATGCAGTGGCTGACGACGATTAGGAATTATATCTGAAGTGGGTATGCACAACAGTTAATAGGGGAACAAGAACGAACTTTTGTAATGGGTTGGAGCATCGGACGACCCACTCGTCACGCTATTCGCATTGTGCGACGACTGGTTGTTCTTTCACTTTTTTAAAACGCCTTATAAGTCGTATTGACGCAATTGCTTTCCACATAAAGCCTGCCTAAGGCAAGTTTATCAATAAGTCCCAAGCACCGGCGTAGATCAGTGGTAGAATACTGGACTGGCACCCAGTGGACCCGGGTTAGAGGCCTACTGTGTATTTGGTACTAGTTTTTTTTCTAATTTGGCACGATGTGGTTGTGGACATTGGCGGTGGCGGCAGACAATTACGGCGATGCGCGTGACCCGAGTTCTGATCTCATAACAGCTTTCGCTGTAAAACACTCTCGTGCAGCTGACTCAGATCGGTCACCGGTGCTACGTATAATACAACGATTGTATGCATATTTGAAACAAAAAAAAATGAACACTTATATGGCTGAGCCACTGCGATCTCTAGCTATTCACATACTTAAAGTTCAGTAAGAAATTACACACTTCACGAACAGAACTTTAATTTATCTAAATTATCATCAGCACTTTCTTTACCGTCTTAATGTGTTTGTAAACCATCATCAAAACCATAATAAAGTCCCTTTAGGTATAGCGGAATTTTACCTTTTATGAATAATGACATCGCAGTAGTTTTTCATTGAATTTATCGAGAAAGCGTTGCTTAATCGTCGTCCCAAAGTGTGTGGACGATATATATTAATTGCTGAGTACTCGTTTGATTACTGTGTACTCGTCTATTGAGTAAAGGTGTATTTCGATTCCCGACCTCGGCGGCCACATTTCGACGAGGTTGAAATCCAAGAACACCCTTGTCCCTTCCAGATTTAGGAGCTTGTTAAAGAACCACAGGTGGCCTAAATTTATCTAGTGTCCTCCACTTCGGTGTTCCTTATAGTAATGTCTTGGTCTTGACATGTAAAAAGCCTGAAATTATTAGTAGAAATCATCATTTACACAGTATTTAAAGAGGTAACCAGCTGGCAATCAGATGCGCTCATCAATATAAATACAACCTTCATTCACCTTTCTGTGTAGTGTGCGACAACAACGAAGATGAAAGAGGAAGGGAATCTCTGCCGGGACCCACGTTTATGTGTACACATTCCATCTCAATTTTCGCTGCTAATTGTAAATGGTATACCAGTTGGTACATCGCTCTTATATATACCTGAACGGACACATGGTCTTTGCACTTGCTTTTACTTCTGCTGGACCTTTTGTTTTAAATGCGAATGCATTTCTTAGTCGGGCTATGTCAGACATCCGCCGTTGTCCTCGGCGTCCGCAGTGGTGTCCGCGCGCCAGCAGGTGTTATATCTCCGCTCTCACTCCCTCTCCCATAACAACAGCGGTGGGCGCGCGTGTTTATCCTCGACCCTAGTAACCGGAGTATGAGTTGCGAAAGAATATAGAAAAGGTGGGTGCAGTGCTTTGCCACTCCTACTCTTGCTGTTTGCTCTATCTCCTCCCTGCGCCCCATTTTAAAGTCTGCCGTCTGCTTGCGCCGCACTCTCGACCATTCGTTTCGGGGCACCTTTCAAGAACATCCAGAAATGTCTGCTCGAAACTCCAACGCCGAGCCGAGAACGCTGTTTATTTTGTTCACTTCATAGTATTTTTTAGCCGTGCACGCTTGCTACTAGAGCTGGAAGCGCATATCACGCTTCTCGCGACTGAAAAACACCCCATGCGGCAAACGGCGCTATTAGTGGCAGAGTGTAAGAAAAAAAAAAGAAAACATTATTCTTCTAACGCTGGGTTTTCACGTTCGAAACGCCATTATGGACACTACGCAATGCATTCGCATTTCCTCACGACTCCCTTCGGGGAGGTGGGGGAATTTTTCTCTTCTCGTTTTTGACGCTTCCATTATAAGATTTACGCTACTTAAGAGCACGCCATTTCTACATTATGCGAGCCATTGGTGACCTGAGCTCATTAATGGTTCCCATTTTCCCATGCTTTTTAGAAGGATGACGTATTTTCGCGAATGGATATGAATAAAGATGATGCAAAGAATGGATATGAGCTCGTTAGTTGGAAACAGATGTTCGCGAAAATTATCAGCGCTCCACCCAAGCACTGCATTAGGACTGGGCGAGGAGTATTTGGCAGCTCATCGAGATTCGACTTTTAGTTGCAAGCATGAAGCTTTAGGCCAGCCAACCATCAGAATGAGCTACCAAAGGGAGCAATATGACAGCTTGTGAACATGAGTGAGGCTATACGTGTTGTCTTTGCAATGGCATTTTTAAATATCCACACCCACGATAACACTCTCGTTGCCCTCTACATGCATGGTTCGTGTATATGTCACCATGGAGCATGGTCTCGTAATCTGCTGAGCGTTTCTCTTCAGCGCCCAACTTTCGTTCCTTGAGTTTTTGCTGTTCCTGAATTACAATTTCACCCTGAGTGACAGCTCTCAATGTAATAGTTTAGGAAGGTAAGATTGATTGGTATTAGGTGCCCTAGCAGCACTTAACCCATCGTGTCCGAGAGGTATAATTTTAACATTGTGCTCTTGTCAGCCTTGTTTACATCGCTTCTGTGCTCCAGCGTTGTCAAATGTTGTGGTTGATTGCGGACTATGATTGCCAGACGCACCAGATCCGAGCCGCATGCAGGGAGCAACACCACCCAAACGGCAAGTCTCTTTTCCGAATCAGTGAGAAAAAACAAAGTGAGACCAGGGTAGATATTTCAATTACACCCCACTGAAGATCCTCTTCAGCATTAGGTAACGAGACTGCTGCTATTGCTGGTTTTTCGAAAACTGAAGCTGCCGCTCAAATACAAGCTTGGCTGCTTCGTCAGAATTTTCTGATTGCTGACACGTCAAATCTGGGAGCACTTTAGAATACTTCAAGCATTACTTAAGCAACCTAAAAGAGGCATCCGAGTGTAATCGGAGTGGCATTTCTTTTTGGTTACCCCTTAATGTCTAATGGTCACATGTTGCGCTCCAAAACTCACATGCGAAGATGCATTGCAATTCACTGTTGGTACACCAAGAGAATAGTTATAGCGTGCAGCTCGTCAATAATACTGCCTGGCAAAAAATAAAAAAGTATGTGTAACCAATCTGTTCATTATATATTATTCTGTATTTAAAACGCCTGGGTTATTTTATCCAGCAAGCGTTCATTAGCGTAATTAACGTGTTTTTGTTTCGTCTTTTTTTTCTATTTTGTTCTCTTGAAATACGACTGCGCATCCGAGCAGTGCCGATAACGCGTATCTGAATCCCAAATATTAAAATCTGGGGTAGCTGGTGATAACGCAGCGCCCCTTGTCCCGCCTTATTATTTCTTCTTTATGGATGACCGCTCCATTCTATACTGCGCATGGAAGCTCCAGCATTAAGCGTAATTTGAAGCGAGTCCGGCGCGCACGGAGCCGGCACAAAGTGCGAGCAGCGAACGTGTCGGGCTTACCCGACAATGGCTGCTTTGTTTCCAGAGGCCATATGCCCCTGTCCGGGGCTTCTGTCTGGGATGGCGTCATTGTTTGCGCTACGCGCGTCCGTATTGTGCACGCACCGGCAGCCTGCACTTGCCGACCATTTTAGTAGCTAAAGCGTCAGCGCGAACACACGACGCACGAAAATAAGACAAAAAAAGAAAGAAACAGAAGGAAACCCGGGCAATGAAAGCGCTGGAACCGAGCACAAGATACCGCTTATTCATCTCTATTGCTTCCGTCTTCTACAGCGGCCGTTTGCAATAAGCGTGCTATAGCTTGCGCGAAATGCACACGCTTTAGCACGCTTGAGTATCTCCCAAGCGAGCGTAACAATTGTGCACACGCTTTTCCGAACGCAATCGTGCAATGAAGACACTATACACGGAGAAGCGTTGCAATGTTTCAAGCTTCAGAAACAAACGTGGCACGTTCCCTGCCACATGCTAAGGGCGATCACAGAGCTGTTATAATATATAAATATATATATCGAACGCTTAAACTGCCGGCTGTTTTCGCAACAACGCTATCGTTTGGTGGGTGCAGTGTCACAATATTTTTGGGGAGACAGGAGAACAGGACGAGGACAACAACCTTTATTGAAGCTGGTGATGCTATGCAGAACAAACACAGACGGGAAGAGAATTAATTTTCCCTATTTTACGGGGGGAACATCGACGTGGGAAAATGTCCGCCTCTTTTACAGGCTGGTCGACCACTTTTACTGGAATGTTTCACTTGACGTTCTTATATTTGACCCGCAATCATGTCATAACAATCTTTATTGGCTGTTTTTTGGGCCAGATAATTTTACGCCGCTATACGCGTAAGTTAGCTCGGTCCACTTATGACACATTCAATTCATTCATAAATAGGGTCCACGTATACCATGAGTGTGCACTTCAGCACCAATTACTCTGCGATTGGCTACAGCAACTTCCTTATATAACTTCTCGCCAATGAGTAAGAAAAGGCACAAAGTCGTCAACTTTCCTGGGATTGCGTGGTACCAATAGTGGCCATGTTTTTGCTGCGACGCCTATATACGAAGAACAAAGAGGGAGAAAATATGAGAAGAAAAGGCAATGTAGGCAATGTTTCTCACTGTTGAAATTGCTCGCAGCGTGATCACGAAATCCTGTGTGATTAATGACGCCTGACTGATATTGGCCTGATACGTGTATAGTGCTCATGTACCACGTCTGCACCAACGTGTGCCCAGGGAGGATTCAGATGCACATCGCGGTTTGTTCGCAAATAAAGTGCGCGCACCCTGGAGCCGCACGAGGAGTGATTTATGTTGTAGCGCCTTCTCTCCGGCGCGTCTCACCGAAATCAGACGTGACTTATGACACGCGAGAAACCACGTGGCCTCGCGGCGCGCACATTATTAGCTCCCGACTCTCCAGCTACTTTTCTCTTCCATGGCTCGCCTCATTAATAAGCTGTCCATTTCCTGCTGTCCTTGGCGAGAACGAGCACGGCCGCCAAGCTGCAGCGATGCAGCTGTTTCCGATACAGCTATACCACTGGCGCATACTGTTTCGCGGCCTGACGCGTATCACTCGGCACCTTGCTTTTACGCGCCCGCGTCTGAGCAGCCTCGGCCATGCGGACTCGCTATCACTCGCGAGGTAGAGCGCACGTACGCCGGCATGCGCTGAAATACAGAAGGTGAGCGGGGTGACAAAACCGAGGAGAGAGCATTAAGCAAGAGGCGACTCTTCGGAAGGCTTCACTTTGCACGTACAAAATGCGCACGTATATATACAGGGACGTCGAATGAGGGAGGTAGGGCGCGACTGAGACATCAGAAGGAAATGAACGCCCGGGGGTGCATGTCGTTGCCTTGCCTATCCTTTACTGTTGTTTGGCGTGTGTTTGCGATGCTTCCGTGATTACCCATGACAGGAGGCTGCAGACCAGCTAGTTGAATATATCTTCGCCCGCGCTCCGTTTACCTTGGAGGGTGAAAGGGGCTACAAGGGGGAGTGCTAAGAGTACCGCCTAGAATACCAGCACACAAGCAGCTGGCTCCTTGTCTCCCTCTTTCCTGCGACTGCATCATGAGAAAAAAACTGTTTATACTCTTGCATCTTCTCGATGGTCATTAAACATGCATGTCACATTATTTCATACCATTTCTTGAGTTTTTTTGTGTGTGCTTGCGTGTTTTTGTGTGTTTTGTAGCTGTTCTTCCTCCCCTCATCTTTATATTGTAAGTGTAGTTGTCTCTCTGCCACGTTGCCTTGAATTAGTTGCACTGCTCATCTTTCTTCCTCTCCTTCTCTTCCTTTGTGTGGAATGTCTTTCTGTATTACGTTAACCATCTGAAAGAGGAAGGCGCTAAGGCCGTCAGCTACCGAGGGTGTTCCAGTTTTACAACCGGGGAAAAAGATATCGATGCTGTTTTATAGCCAACCAGATAGCAGGCAGATTTTTTATAAATAATAATTAATTTTATCTAAGCGTTTAATTTTACTGTATAGCCATATTGATGTTGTAAACAGCCTACACAATCATGTGATATCAGTAATAATTAATTAATATATAATTAACCTATTTATTTATTTATGTACTTGTTTTTAAGAAATAACTACAAACTTGGAACACGCAGAATGGTTAATATTAAATGTGAAAAGGCGGCAGACGGATGCCTTAGAAGCAAATATAAAGGAAAACAAATATATACCAAAGCACAGCATACCTTTATTGGATACCGCAAATATCACCGGCCAGCTAGAACACTCTGCGAAATGTTGAGAAGACTGTTCTGGCTGCCTAATATAGTACTGATAAGCGCAGCTCAGTAGGAGAATGAAGATGCTAATACTGAACTTCGCTATTGCAATACAATAGTATCATGTCCTAACTCGCCCAAGCTGCAGTATTTGGAAGCCTGAGGTTATCCCCTGACGGAGCGCTTGCTGTTATTCAGCCCGGTATTGCACATCATCCGGGAGTGGCCCTCCCTTATATTTTTATTGTTAAAGTATAAACATGAAAATTGCATGAAACCCAAGCCATACAGACCTAATGTAAAAAAATGAATCATTCGTAAGCAATAGGTTACATCAAGCAGTATGTCTGAACTCGTTTATCGCGTCTGCATCTCACAGAGGAAACGTGTTTCTAGAAAAGCTGGTTGCTATGCGCAAAATGTTATATTCATCCTTTATAGTATTGTTTTTTATGTCCTCCGAAAGGAGTTCTCAGAAAGCAGCGTTCTCAAGGACTGTATGGAACACAAAGATGTGGAGAAAGTGCAAAGTTCCAAGCATGGCTGCTAGCTATCATCTTCATCATCATCAGCATCAGCATCATCATCAGCCTGACTACGTCCACTGCCGTGCAAAGGCCTCTCCCATGATCCGCCAGTCCACTCTGTCCTGTGTTTGCTACAGTCATTTTGTACCCGCAAGCTTTCTAACCTCATCTGCCCACCTAACTTTCTGTCTACCCCTAACCGGCTTGCCTTCTCTGGGAATTCAGCCAGTTATCCTTAATGACCAGCGGTTATCCTGCCTTTGCGCTACATACCCATTCCATGTCCATTTCTTCTTCTTGATTTCGATTCTCATATCCTTAGCACCAGTTTGTTCCCTGATCCACTTTGTTCTCTTAGTGTCCTTTGTTACACCTACCATTGTTCTTTCCATCGCTCGCTGCGTCGTCCCCAATTTAAGCTGAATTTTCTTTGTAAACCTCCAGGTTTCTGCTCCGTAGGTAAGTACCGACAAGATGCAGCTGTTATATGCCTTCCTCTTGAGAGATTGTGGCAATCTACCAGTCATGATTTGGGAGTGCTTGCTGAATGTGCTCTATCTCATTTTTATTCTGGTAGTTACTTCAATCTCGTGGTTCGGCTCCGCGTTTATTGCCTGTCCTTAGTAGACGCAATCTTTTACAACTTCAAGCGCACTATTACCTATCTCGAAGCGCTGTTCTCTTACGAGGTTGTTGCACATTAGTCTCGTTTTCTGCAGATTAATTTTAAGACCTGCCTTCCTGCTCTCACTGTCTAATTGAGTAATAATTAGTTGCGATTCACCCTCAAAGTTACTCAGCAAAGAAATGTCATCCGTGAAATGCTGGTTACAAAAGTATACTATTTATTAACTATTATCCCTAATCGAGTATATTCTAGACATGTGAAAACGTCCTGTAAGCACGCGGTAAATAGCATTGGGGACATTTTATCCCGTTGTCTTATGCCCTTCTCGATCGGTATACTGTCACTTTCTTGGAGCACTATGGTAGCAGTTGGTTCTCTGTAGATTTCTTCTCGGATGTTTATATATATGCTTTGTCGACGCCCTGATTTCGCAGTGTCTCCATGATTACTGATAGTTCTGCTGAATCGAATGCCTTCTCGTAATCTATGAAAGCGATTTAGAGTGGTTGGCTGTATTTAAAGTGTTTCGCTATTACCTGTTTGATACTATGAATGTGATTGATGCTTGAGTAGCCTGTTCAAAATCCTGCTTGTTCCTTTGGTTGATTGAATTCTAATGTTGTCCTAATTTTGTTAGAAATTACCTTTGTAAATAGATTGAATACGACAGAAAGCAAGCTGATTGGCCTGTAATTCTTCAAGTCCTTGTTATCTACTTTCTTATGTATTAAGACAATGTTAGCATTCTTCCAAGATTCTGGCACTCTTCCCGTCAGGAGACACTTCGTAAACTTAGTGGCTACATTTTCTAACACAATCTGTCCTCCATCTTTCAGCAGATCTAATGTTACCTGATCCTCACCAGCACCTTTGCCTCTCTGCATTCCCCCCAAGGCTTTTCTGCTTTCTGTCATTACAGACGGGACGTTATCTGGGTTACTGCTAGTTCTTATATTATGGTCGTGGATGTCCCGGCTACTGTACAGATATACGTAAAACTCCTGTGGTATTTCAACTATCCTATCTATATTGGTAGTTACTTTGCCTTCGTTGTCTCTTAGTGGATACATCTGGTTTTTGCCTATCCCAAATTTCCTCTTCACCGCTTTGACGCTTCCTCCGTTCTTTAGAGCGTGTTCAATTTTCTCCGTGCTATAACCTCTGACATCGGATAACTTAGACTTATTAATTAACTTCGAAAGTTCTGCTGGTTCTAACTTGTCTGTTGTGTTTTAGACTTTCATGCTTTGACGTTTCTTAATGAGATTCATCGTCTTCTGGGACAGCTTGCCAGTTTACTGTCTGACTACCGTACCTCCAACTTCTACTGCACACTCCGTAATGATACTCATCAGATTATCATTCATTGCATCAACGCTAAGGCTGGTTTTCTCAATAAAAGCCGAGTATCTGTTCTGAAGTGAGACTCTGGATTTCTGTACTTTCCCTTTTAGTGCTAGCTAATTGATTGACTTCTTGCGTATCAGTTTCTGTCATTCTTTTCTGAAGTCTAGGCGAACTTGAGACCTTGTCATTTTATTGTCCTTGCGTCCTATCTTGTCAAGCACTTCCACATCCTGCACGACGCCTGGGTGTGCACTCAGTCTAAAGTTTATTTCTTTCTTACTTTGTCATTAGGACTCCTCCATGACCATTTACGGTTCCTTCGTTCTCGGTAGAAGGCATTCAAGATCCATGAATGATTGCGTTCTGCGAACTCTACCAATAGCTTCTTTCTGGCACTTTTAATAGTAATTCCATGATCTCCTACTGCCTGGTTTCCAGCCTGCTTCTTCCCTACTTTACAATTGAAGTCGCCCATCAGTATATTATACTGTATCTTCACTCTACTCATTGCCAGTTTCACGTCCTCATGGAAGCTTTCAGCTAGCGCGTCATCATGGCTGGATGTAGGAGTTTAAGCCTGTACCACTTTCATTTTGTATCTTCTTTTGATTTTAAATATGATATCTACCACCCTTTCATTAATGCTATAGCATTCCTCTATGTATTTGACGTAAGCATGTGGGAGGTACATAACAAAGGCGATGACAAGGACTTGAAGAATTACAGGCCGATCAGCTTGCTCTCTGTAGTATACAAGCTATTTACAAAGGTAATTGCTAACAGATTAAAGAAAACATTATAATTCAATCAACCAAAGGAACAAGCAGGATTTCGAACAGGCTACTCAACAATTGACCACATTCATACTATCAATCAGGTAATAGAGAAATGCTCAGAGTATAACCAACCACTATACATAGCCTTCATAGATTACGAGAAGGCGTTTGATTCAGTAGAAATATCAGCCGTCATGCAAACACTGCGGTATCAGGGCGTAGATGAAGTATATATAAACATTCTGGAAGATATATACAGGGGATCAACTGCTACCATAGTGCTTCATAAAGAAAGCAACAGAGTACCAATCAAGAAGGGTGTAAGGCAGGGGGACACAATTTCCCCATTGCTATTTACCGCGTGCTTACAGGAAGTTCTCAGAAGCCTAGAATGGGAACAGTTAGGGATAAGAGTCAATGGAGAATACCTTAGTAACCTGCGCTTCGCCGATGACATTGCATTACTGAGTAACTCAGGGGACGAATTGCAACTCATGATTACGGAGTTAGACAAGGAGAGCAGAAAGGTGGGTCTTAAAATTAGTCTGCAGAAAACGTAAGTAATGTACAACAACCTCGGCAAGGAGCAGCGCTTCGAGATAGGTAATAGCGCACTTGAAGTTGTAAAAGACTATGTCTACTTAGGGCAGGTAATAACTGCAGAGCCGAACCACGAGATTGAAGTAACTAGAAGAATAAGAATGGGGCGGAGCACATTCGGCAAGCACTCTCAAATTATGACAGATAGATTGCCACTATCTCTCAAGAGGAAGGTATATAACAGCTGTATCTTGCCGGTACTTAGCTACGGAGCAGAAACCTGGAGACTTACAAAGAGGGTTCAGCTTAAATTGAGGACGACGCAGCGGGCAATGGAAAGAAAAATGGTAGGTGTAACCTTAAGAGACAAGAAGAGAGCAGAGTGGATTAGGGAACAAACTGGTGCTAAGGATATCATAGCTGAAATCAAGAAGAAGAAATGGACATGGGCAGGGCATGTAGCGCGTAGACAGGATAACCGCTGGTCATTAAGGGTAACTAACTGGATTCCGAGAGAAGAAAAGCGGGTTAGGGGGAGACAGAAGGTTAGGTGGGGAGATGAGATTAAGAAGTTTGCGGGTATAAATTGGCAGCAGCAAGCACAGGACCGGGTTAACTGGCGGAACATGGGAGAGGCCTTTGTCCTGCAGTGGACGTAGTCAGGCTGATGATGATGATGATGATGATGATTCCTCTATGTCACCACCTAAGTTTCTGTGAATAAGGAACCCCACGCAGAGTATCGTTCTGTCATCGAAGCCACGATAGCAAAGAATGTGCCCATTATGTAGCACTGTATAAGCCTCCTCTGTCATCTTAGCCCCAGTGAGCCCTATTACATCTCATTTAACACCCTCTAGCTCCTCAAATAGTGCAGCTAGACTTCCCTCACTAGATAAGGTTCTAGCTTTAAACGTTGCCAAGTTCAGGTTACAATGGCGGTTTGTCAGGACCCAGAGATTCTTAGCATCCTCTGCTGTTTTGCAGATCTGACCATTGCCGTGATCGGCTGCTTCTAAGCCGCTGGGGACTCAGCGCCGTGTGTTATTTGACGCATGCATGTGAGAGTTAGCGGCCAAATACTGCACCAAGGGGGCCAATCCTTATCTGGTGAGGGAGTGCGTTACTGGCGGTGGTCATCAGTGAGGCCGCATCCCAGACCTTTATCTAAATTATCAATTATTAATTATCAATTAATGCAATTCTATCATCACGCGGATTTTTTAAAATCCAGTTGGGAGCTGCTCAGCACCGGAATTCGAGCCACGGACGTCTTGCACGCGCGGCTGATACTCTAACCACTACGCCATCGTTGCTATTAATTGTATCACGCCATGTTAGCTATAGACCTGCTCCAAATAACTTTATTTATTTATTTATTTATTTATTTATGATGAGGCGTCCGTCAAAAAAAAAAAGCAGGCCACTTCACGACTTCATCATTCATACGTATGTCATCCAGCTGTGCTGGGCCGCTCTTTTAGAGCTCCTGACACTGGAGGCCGCTGTAGGGTTAGTTCTCTTTATTTGCACGTGCGTCAGAACTGGTACCTGAAGAGCTCGCTGGATCAGTATATGCCATGAGTCATATACTTTTGAAAATGCAGGTACTTTTCGGAAAGACATTTTCTATTTTTACAGAGGGAGGGAGGTATTTATTCGTTTCTTAATTAGGAATATGTCAAGAAATAAAATAGAAAATTTAACAATGTGACTTCGCACAAAGGTTTCATTTCACACTTTCTGTCCATCATGCTTCACCTCTAAAATGAAGGAAAAAAATGGACATAGACGTAGAAGTCCCTAGCGCATTATTGGACGTTACTGACAATTAAGCGATGTATTATTACTAGTGAGGACACTTCGGCATAAATTTACTGATTTTCTATGCTAGGTTGCACCGTAAGTGGCAAACAAATATGATTTCCGCATACTCAATGAAATGTACAATACTTTAGGTCAATGAAGAATTTGATTGATACTACGTGAAGCCCTCACTTACTTATGCCGTATTTCATATATTGCCACGTGCTATGCGGAATTAATGGCTACTCAAAATTTTACGTAATATAAAGAGAGCATCTCCTTCGAGTTATAGCAAATTCATTTGCCATGCAATGTACATGCTATATGCAATAGACGCTCCACGCAGATGATCTTATGCTTGCTCAAAGAAGTAACTGGCCTCCTCCACACTTTTAGGTTACTTGTTACTGTGGAAGCGGTGTTGGTGTGTATAATATTCACGAATGGGTCATATCAAATAGCACTGTAGGCGTATGATCATGCAGGCCAGTGCCCACAGCTTCTAATGAAGACGGCCTCTTCTCCTGGTTTCCTTACGAGTTACCTTGAATTTGCGCTCTCCAAACCTGCGTCGAAATAGCTAACGCGCCATGATAGCCATATAAAGTCGGGGTATTGGTAACGGGGCGTATAGTTTGCAGAAAATCGTGAAACTGCGCTCTGTTGTGCGCATTTTATTCTTTGTCCAGCTAAAGAGCTCGATTACACCGTAAATAACATTCACTTCCAAGTTACTTATGACGCGGAGGGAGAAATGAGATTGGCGAGGCTAAAGTAGCGATAAATAATTGATGTCCATGATTGTGAAGAATGCGTGCGCCCAAGCTGCATGGCTCGCGCTCATTAGCATCGCCCTTACACGCAGACGCGCCCACCCGTGTATACAGAGTCCATCCCGTTAATAACGAAAAATAATAATAATAAAACGAGAAAAAAGTGAGCGAGCGAGAAAAGATGCCAGCTTCCCTCTTGTACCACGGAGTAGCAATTATAAGCACCCGAGTGGGCAACGTTTTTCCGGTGCGTCTGCATGCAGTTCACGGTAGCCGCACAGGGAACTCTATCAGGAACGCTCCGAGAGGACTGGATATTCCAAGTTGTGCCCTGTTGCACCCGTTTACCCACGACGGGAGCCACCACCGCAGTCGAAGTTCATTTAGCATTTGAGCGCACAACGGGACGCATAGCATACATGTGTGGGCGCACGCTCTTTCGGCGTAATTGGATTGCCGCGGGATTCGATCGGCGGCCACACTCGGCAAGCGTCCGGGAACTCGCAGTGCCGAAATCCGGCTTTGGCGAGGCTTGTTTTATTGCGGCCCACGACCACAACGAAGCTCGCCAGGGGAAGGGGCGATGAACTCATCGCTGATTAATGACATGCACCGAGAGCAACCATGTCTCTTGCCTATACAATTGTTCGCCTTTGACGGCCATTGCACACCACGACAGATCTTCATCGATGGCGTCTTTGAGAGGTCACGAAGCGACCGTGAAATGAGTCGAGCATTCCTCTGCTGATCGCCGTGTGTACTCGACACGCACTCGACAAACGCTACCGAAGTTTCGCCCTCGAGTGAAGGCCCAACCACATGTACGCATTTTCCTAGCGACAACGACAAGCAGCAGTGACAAACATGCTCTTTCGCACCGTCGCGTCGCAATGGCTGTAACCGCATGTCGGCGACAAAGCGTCATGGTTGCTTGAATGAAAACTATCGCGTGCATATCCATAAATTCTGAATAGATGTTTAAAAGTTGGTTAGTGACAACATGCCAAATTCATTACGGTCTTTTGTGGTATAAGGAAGCCACAAAAGCATTTTACGACCTTCTTGTTTCGCAATGTTTGGTTTCACCACAACAGGGTACCCAAAAGCGGACGCCACTATGGGTACGACGCACTTCGCATGATGGTTTCACATTGAAGCAAGCGACCATGATTGTCGCCAGCTACCGTCAATATATCAAAACAAACCTTCGATAACCAGATTTACGACAAAATACGGCTTCTCTTTCACTCTCTGCGTGAGATGCGAATGTCAATAGGGTGGTCGATACCTTGCATTCCTTGAAGTACACGCCGATAGCAAGCACAAAGAGCACATTGCAATCGAAGGAAGAACCAGGGGCGCATCCATGTTGCAGGAAATCGCCCTGCTGGCTTGCGGGCGACAACCGATCTTTTCTAGTTTTCCAGAAACGCACGACACGACAAGCGGCGGCGACGGATCGGCCTCCACGATAGCAAATCCTGTCGCTCGTCGCTGCCGCTTGTTGCTCTCGCTAGAAAATCGCGTGCATGTGGTTGGGCCTTTATTCTGTGAGAATGTGGCTGGTCGGCAGTGATGGTTAAGTGGTTTCGCATAGCGATGCTGTTGGTGGCACGCGTTAGTTGGGGTTTTTCATGGCGCTGTCCGTCAGCGCGAAATGTAGGCCCATCCTAGAGATAGTGCAAATACCGGTTCGATCCGCGGTGAAGGTAAAGGCTTCTGTAGTGAAATACTGCGCGACAAGCGTCCCGGTCTTTGCCGTTTTCTTTACCACAGGTTTAAATTGTGCAGTTTAGGCTTCTCCTGTATAAGTACGGACTAATAACGATGCAAGATTGCGTGCTATTATTTTGTGCCGTCAAACACGCTCTCAGTATACTGGCACCAAACAGGCACAATACAAATTAAGGAAGCACAAAACGTATTCAAGCTCTAAACATTCAACTGTGAGTATATAGACGAATGTGGAACGTCAAAAAACACAAAATGCTGCGTTAACAAACGTTTTGAATGTCGTACGCACACGCAAACATCACCATTCCCACAGCCTGCACTCGTACAAAACAGCACAATAGCAACACAAGCTAGGCGAAGAAGCGTCATGCTGGATATATCTTCGATTATTCCCGTTCACATCCGTAGCTAAACACATGCGCTAAGCTAGACAGTGGTCGACAAGTGGCTGAATTCATTTTGTCATACTATTTGCCATGCAGTCTTGTTGGTCAGTCATGTCCGCAGACATACGAGTGTCAGATTTTTTTTTGTAATGGTTGTCACTTTTGGGGTCGTCAATGTCTCCCTCATAGTGGTAATGATAAAAAGTTCATTTGTGGCCACATTTCACCTTAACGCCTGTACTAGGGCAATTATAGGGCGCAGTCATGTACGTACTATATGCTCTGTGGTCGGTCAATGCCGTGGTAGCCAATGTATTAGTAATCACTGTAGGACCACAAGGCAATCATTTCGCTCAATAAACTGCCCATGCAAAATATGATGCATTGCATGTAGCTAGCACCCAACAGTTTTTTTTATACTGTTCATTTAAAGCCATTAAGTTTTTGGTCACCCTGATTCGCCCATTTGTTCTTTGCGAAAAACTTTGGGAATAAAATTATACTGTGAATTTTTACTCGTCAAAGAGCAACCCAGTGGATCAGCTAGTTAGTAACTCTCTAAACACAGTGACTTCAAGCAAAAGACGTTAAGTCTATAATCCGATCCGCCCTTTTAGAGCGCATACAGAAGTACACGTCCAGGTGCACGTATCAGGTGCATGGAATCCCATGTTGAGCGGAGCATTGTTGGCATTGATTATCATAGGTTTTAAATAGTTTGATTTGTGTAAAATTGATTTTGTCATTGGAGTTTTTTTAAAGAATGTTTTACGTCATTGTGGCATTGGTGTACAGGATACTGGTAAGAAAGACCTTCCGATGACAGGGCGAAATGGCGGCGCCCAAAACCACAAACCCGTCATGAAGAAACATAAAGAGCGGACACTAGGGCCCTGTGGCCCAGCTACTGCGCGGCTCTCTGTGCCACGAGGGGTTGGTCAGTGCCGATAACGTCTTCAGCATAAATGAAATAACACTTTTTAAATGCGAAGCATTTCTTAGCGAACTTCGGCGACTTTAAGCGTATCTATCTATCTATCTATCTATCTATCTATCTATCTATCTATCTATCTATCTATCTATCTATCTATCTATCTATCTATCTATCTATCTATCTATCTATCTATCTATCTATCTATCTATCTATCTATCTAGCCGCCTATGACTTATAGCTCTCCTGGCCGTCCTGGTAAGGGCATCAATACCAAACTTCGTATGGCATAACATGACTGTATGAAAAGGATATTTGACTAGTCATAACATCAAAATCATTATATGCATGTCATGAATGTCATGATTTACATTTCATGCTCCTGCTGCTCTTGCGGTGGTTTCGTTCACATCACATGTTGCAAAACTAGTATGGTATGACATGATTGCACGGTGAACACAAACGACAGATCATAACATGAAAATAATGCACGTGTCATGTTACAACATGACTACATGCCACGCTCATGATGCGTTCGCGGCCGCTTCACTAGCGTTACATATACCAAACTTCGTATTACAGTACGTGAAGGGATGACAAAGGTATGTGACTGGTGCAAACATGATAAACATGAGATGGGTGTCATGTAACAACATCAATACATGCCACACTCATGATGCACTGGCAGCCGTTTCGCTAGCCTCACTTGTACCAAATTTGGTATTACGGGACGTGAACGGACGACATAGGTAAATGATACATCCAAGCGTGATAATCATGACATCTGTGTCATGTAACAACATGACTACATGCCGAACTCATGATGCGCTCGCGGCCGTTTCGCTAGCTTCACATATGCCAAATTTGGTATTACGTGACGTCAATGAATGACGAAGGTATATGACTGGTGCAAACATGATAATCGTGGTATGCGTGTCATGTGAGAACATGACTCCATGCCACAGTCAAGGCGCCAGTACGTTTCGACGTGACGCGGTGTGCGTTCTTGCCAGCGTTTATTTCGTCGCGTCACGCCGGCGTTGCCACGCCAAGCGCGTGTCCTGCCATATACTTGCAGGCACGCAACGCGCTGCGTTGCTTTGACACATGCGCGTTTTAGCGCGTCCAGCGTCCCTCCGTCACGGAAAAAGGGAGAGGCAGTGTTGTCTGGGTAACGCATCGGCGCGAAATGCAGCATGTCGCAGTTTGCGCCGGTTGCTGTCGGGCCGCGCCGACGGACGCTGGTCGCGCCGGTCACGCCTGGCGTCAGATTTTAGAGTGCTCGCGTTTGGCTAACGTGGCGCCGCTGTGCCCAGCATGCGCGCGCGTCAACGCTACGTTGGAGTATGTTGGGCCTTTCATGATGTGCTCGTGGCCGTTTTGCTAGCTCCACATATACCAAATTGGTGCTACGTGACGTCAATGGATGACGAAATATATGGCTGGTGCAAACATGATAATTCTGACACGCACGTCATGTAATGACATGACAGCATACCTCGCTCATCTTGTGTTCGCGGCCATTTCGCTAGCTCCACATATATTATTTTGGTATTACGTGACGTGAATAGATGATGAAGGTAAACGACACATCCAAACATAATAATCATGATACAGAAGTCATATACGGCATCATTTACCTCCACCTCGTTCCGTAGTGCTGATTTTAATGTGACATAGCAACCTCTCTCATCCGTGCTTGGCATATCATCGATTCCCACTGTATGTGGTATCTGCAATTTTTTTCTTTCCGACGTTGGGATTTGAGCCCGTACCTTCATGCGCCAAGAGCGATTGTCTTTACCACTAGGCTACTCAACCATGCTTCCTCAAGGGGGACACAAGTACAGTGCATCTAAACCACGTGAATGTGCCTCTATGTGCAAAAGGAATGCCGAAAGACAACACTTTCTAGTCATACTTCACTGTTTTTTGTTGTAAGGTATTAAATGTCCTCAGTGAGATATGATGAAGAGCGACTATGAAAAATTGCACAAATTAATTAAAATTCTTTTTGGTGAAAAATTGATGGCAAACTTTGGTACTCATTGTCTTCCTTAAGAGGCTATTACATGTTTTAAGGAACTAGTAAAAGCGAACATGGTTACGCCATCTAGCGGTTGGTCAGACCCTTTCTTTTTGGGCCGCGAAAAGGCTGGAGTGACCACTCGTAGTATATTTCTCTATGAACCCACTTTTGAAGACGATAGTCTTTTTGGGGACCTTGGACGCCAAAATTTTGGTCTGTCTGTCTGTCTTTCTGTGTGTCTCTACATTTGTCTGTTTGCCCGCACTAACGATACCTTTAAAGACACCAAACGGTACCTCAAACGACCAACTCCATCCGCAGCACCCACCAATATTGCTCACGTTTCAGCGTTAGTGCTTGTGCGATTGTCCATCAAAAAGCCATTATTGCGCATATCTGAGGCACCATAAGAACACGACGATGTTTTTAATGTGTGCCTTTATACTAGGGAAGGCACACACAAGTAATTCTAAGGACCATAGCGTTTATCACGCTGTGCTGACAGTGCAACGCGATGCTCAAAAAGGCAAGTATTTCCAACGCTTTGACAAGGCGACTCGGTGGTGGCACCTCCCCATTGCTTTGCGTTCTACTCCTTATCACTTCTGAGACAGGCGCGCATATTTCTCCGCGGGCACTCAAGCCTTTTTTCCTTTTCGAAGATAACTGCCAGATGGCGCTCGTGTATAACGTGCCTCGATGCGCTCGTTCGCTTTCGCTTCATGGATCAAGACTCTCTAACGCAGCGCTTCCAGAACACAATTCGGCGATATTCTCGTGAAGTACATCAAATGAACATTTTGTTCACTCTCTCCACACGCGAGGCTATTGTCTTTCGACGACATTTGCAGTGAAACAAGCAGATAACGCGGCCAATGTTTTGTTCGCGTTTGTTGTTTGGCGTGCCTTTTTCACTGTCTTTGAAGGCGTAACACTACCAGTATGATATTCCAGCTTGATCAAGAAGCAGTACTTTTGGAATATTCGATACATCACCAAAGTCAACTTCACTTCCACCTTTTTCTGTCTTATTCTTCGCGTAGCTGAGCGATTTCATGGGTGTATTTGGCTCAGCAGAAAACAAAGACGCGTGTTTTAAGAAATGCTTCATTTTTTAGTAACTTTTCAGCCATGACAAATTTTACCCGCTTTCGCCTTTCGCTGTTATTTATGGTAAAGACAAGTTTTCAGCTTTTACATACTTTTTCTTTCGAAAACAAAAAACGAAAACTTCCGTATTATGAAGGAAATTGCGAGAATGTTACATATAGGTTTTTGAAATAGAGATCTGTATAGTGAGGTCTTTTAGATAAATTTAATTCAGATAATTGACTTTACGTGGTCACATTTTGGCTCAGAAACGATACATGCTAATTCGAGCAAATGTCCCTTCAGGTTAAAACAAACTCGACCTGCAATTTCACCGGTAAGCGTGTGGCTTTCAAATTTATAAAGAAATTGGCGGACTATAATGTGTCACGCTCTTCAACATATGAGTGTAAAAAAAAACTGCTGTCGTCTTAATAATTCTTAAGTATATGTTACTTAGTATAATGTAACTTCCGGTTGGTTGAACTTCGTTATTAGCCCTGAGAGACGTGATGCTCGGAAAAGTATTTCCGCCACGACGAAGAGTTTGTTTGCAAAGAGAGGTGGGTGACTGTTGTTGCATTATTTTTATTTTAAAAATTCGTAATTATAACAAATCTGTTTCGCAAGCAGACCGTGGGAGCGTGTGAAACGTGCCCATTGAAGACAAAAAGTGAAAAGTTCTTTTTTGCCTTTCCACTGAGTTTCGCCCCAAGCACTAATTCTTTGGTCTTGCTCCGATAGAACGTATACTCGTCTGCAAGGTGTCATAATTCTCCATTTCGGTATCACTATGTTTTCACAAACGTATTTGCACCAAGCCATAGCATAATGCTCTGTGAGTTTGACAGTGCGAAATAAAAGCCATCGCCGAGAAAAATAGGAGGTGTTCATAGGTGCTGGCAAGCGGAGTTTTGCCACCTATACAGACGATACTGAAGCTGGGTTTCCAAATATACGGCAACCGGCGTCGCACCGGGTGCAGTGACTGGAATGGCATTATATAGTCGCCTAGGCCTATTGCTGGGGAGCAACTCGTTTGCTGTCAGTCGAGCCGTATAGAATGCCAGAGACTCCTAAATTGGATCGGCGCTCGGGTGGAGCGTCAAGCAGTCGTGCGCACTGCCACTCTCCGCGTGATTTGGCGCGACGCCTACACGCTCTGGCAGCCGCAGCAACGCACTCTTCCTCTATCAACCTTCTTGCCGCGCGATTCTTCGGAGCCGGAGCATAGGTCACCTATCCGACTACTACATGGACGGAGGCAAGTGCACCCGTCTACCGCCAGAAGTAACTGAGAGCCACTCCTCAACTCGCAATCAGCTCACTAATTCCAATGCGGAGTTTCATGCCTCAGAGGTGCGGCGCGTCAGATCCCGAGAGACGCTGCACTCTATGAAAGGACGTTAGTCTAATTTACTACAAAGTTGTTCGACCTGCGTCGTATTTTTTATCTGCATGTGTGCCAGTCAGTAACGCTGATTCGTTTGTACAGGTACCGGGTCTATTCAAGGGATGAGTATCTGCCAATACACAATTCAAAATAAAAGAAAGGTTTTCGTGGCCAGTACTCAGTGTGATGGCAGAAGTCATCTAGGAGCATGACTGTGCCGATCTAGCAGTATCTGTGCCCAATACTAGGGAATAGTGGCATGCTTCAAATTTGAATAACTTCATTTTTATATCGTCCATAGCGGCGAATGTCTTGTACGTGCAACAGTGGCTTCGTGCAAGTGAGTATGAAGCACGATAAGAAAACTGCAAAAATTAAAATAATCTTCACGAAATAAAGCCACGGAGACGTTCTACTGACTGGAGGCTTTGTGCGTTCTCTACTGCGGACATACACGAACGGGCTTCGATGTGCTCTTGACATGATGCAACAACAGGTTTCCTTCCCTAAGCCCCTTTACGCTATACTTGCAAGACAAAATTCCCGCGAATTCTGTCATGGCCCACGCCATTAGTGAAGACACTCTATCAATTCCAAACAGCTTTGAGAATTCGCCATACCTGGCTCCTACAGATACACATACGTGCACGATATGCCGTAACAGGCGCAGCCTGTGTCACTGTGTTCGAAAGCACCGGAGGAAGATTTAGATGATAGCAGACAACAGAGTAACCTCTCACAAAATATTTTGCTGAATTGTAGCACTGAGCCCCGTCGCGGTTGTCTAGTGGCTGAGGTACTCGGTTGCTGACCCAGAGGTCACGGGATCGAATCGCGGCTGCGAAGACTACATTTTCGATAGAGGCGAAAGTACTGAATGTCCGTGTGATCACATATGTGTACAGGTTCAAGAAGCCCAGGTGGTCGAAATTGCACAGAACAAGTTCTCTTCAGCTCTGCAGGAGTCACATGTAGAGTTGTCCGCTATACCGATTCCAAACGAGGATGGTTTTGTGAGTGCAACACCCAAACAAAGACGGCATAACAATGTCACATCGTAGCGGGAAAGCTGCGATGGTAGCTTGATTTAATGATCAAGTTCATTTACGTGAAACCTTTGGAAGCTGGTAGATGACCAAAACATGCGTGTAAGATCCCGAGACAGCAAATAAAGTTTTTTTAATTGCAGCATCAGTCCTAGATAGAGGGACTGGAACCACATTGGTTCCTTCATGGGTTGAGTGGGCTGCATTGTCGACTAAGTGATTCTACTTAATACTGATATCCTCGGCTAGCCCGCTTTTATATAGTATCATATCTTATACCCACCACGTTGGTCTAGTGACTAAGGCACTCGGTTGTTTACCCGCCGGTGGCGGGATCAAATTCTGGTCGCGGCGGCCACAATTTCGATGGGGGCGGAAATGCTTGAGGCCTGAGTGCTTAGATTTAGGTGCACGTTAAAGAGCACCAAGGTGGTCGAAATTTCTGGAGCACTGCACCAAGGCGTCTTTCATAATCATATGGTGGATTTGGAACGTTAAACTCCGACATTTATCACCATTGTTATTACTATGTACTCTTGCTAGAGTTTGATGGTGACAATGTCTTATTCTATGCACCAATTGTTCATGAGTTCTGCAAACTTTGAAGTGCTGCCTTCGAATCGGAGAATATGATCCTCTTGCCGGGACGCTCTTGAATGAGATATTGCAAAGCTACTCCCAGAGCAGCAAGCTTTGCTGCTGTAGACGTAATTGTATGCGACAATTTCAATTTTAGTGTCATTGCTGCAGCCGAAACTACAGCGGCATCTGATGAACTGCTCGTGAGACCGACCCAACAGTATACTCTATCTGCATTCGACCCTAGTATGTCATGATGTAAAAATAGCAGTGTCGCTTGCTTGAATGCTGCTCTGAAATGCTTTTGTTATACGTGGGATTTCTAGACATACCTATGGCTGGTTGACGCACCGCAAAGGACATGCTATTCTTGTATAGCTGGCTTATATGGTACTTGACAAAAATTCTGGAGGCAGCTCTCGGCTATGTACATATGTTGTGGAATTTGAGGAGAACATCATCTGAAGTTTACACGTGTATGATGCATGTGGGATAAGGTATTCATTAAACCGTCAAAAAATATTCCGGCACATAGATATTTGCGGAATAACTTCACTGATGAAATGGTAGAGCCACAAGAATAGCTTATTAGGTTCGCCTAACTGAACGCAATTCAGAAGTGTTACTCAACGTCGCTGTAAAAAAGCGATGATATAAAGCTCCCACCTTTTCCTGATATAAGAACACGCCCATAACGAAGAATTTACAACTAATGCATTTGCTTAACGAAAAAGTCAAGGCATTGCCCGCGTTATACTTCAGTCGCTTAGAACGAACGTGCGTCTATACATATATTCATAGTCGTGTTTCGGTAGTAAAGCCGCTGAAATCCATTCTATAACACGTTAACAACATTTCACTTCTTCTTGCTATGGCTTGCTTTCAACGCAAACACAAATAAGAAGGACAGCTTCCACGCGTTAGATGTCGATTAAAGCCTCTATGCTGTGGCAGATCCCGAAGAAGTGGTGCTCGTGTAGATAATAGAGTTTGGAGACGACAAGCGAATATCATGCTTACGACGGCATCCTTACATGCTCATGTTCATGATTATAACGACGCCGTTAGCGTCATTAACGACAGCAAAGGAGTTTTCGAAGACGGGCTGGGACGAGGACTGAGAGTGATACGAAAGTGATGACGACCGACGATTGCAGGGGGTCTGGCTTCGTACCATTTCTTGCAGCTGGCTCTTGCAACGAAGGCACTGCTGGGAGACTCGACTTCGCAAGCTATCATCGGCAATGGCAACATCGGCTCAAAGACAGCATACTGCTCCATCAAGTGAAGCAACTAGATAAAATGAGATCGTTGTCCTTTTTTACTTATTTCTGTCCTATCCCCCTCATTCTTTTTCAGTTTCTTATGCGAAGAAATGCGGAGGCAGCTAGAGAGGTGGGAAGTACGTTGAATGTAGCCTTGGGCTATACACTAAATAGTTTGTTTTATGTTCCGGCAGTAATTGTGCTTTTTTTATGGTATTTGGTTTATTTTGCGTTTTTGGCGTTTCTAAGCCAGCATTCGCGTTTTCTTCTTTTAGATTTTGACCCCCCCCCCCCCACCTTCAATAACTAAGAAGTCTATTTATAAAGCATTTTCTTCAGCTTGGCAGTGAAATGTAATGCATCTGTACTTGATGCTCTGTTCGCCGTGTAATAGGCGTTTGGTTCTGGCTCGCTGTCTTGCTCCTCCTTCATACGGAGAATATTGCTTCATGGATCATCTTCCCGGCTAATTGGTTATTTAAAATTCAGTTCAGTTCAGTTCAGCTTATTCATTCATTCAAAATACAAAATTCGTAGAATGTAGTATGCAGACGAGGGTCCCAAAGTCAAGCGACTGCAGTGGGACCCTGCTTCTAAATTCATTTTAGAAGTGACCATTACAAATTTTATACACAGGTATACTAGTGGTGAAGGACGCAAAAGCGATATCGACAGCCTCATAAGAAGCTAAATAAGTTCGAAGAATTGCTCTGTACAGACAATGCAAATAAGGCTATAGGCGCTTTGTGGAGAGTGACGTTTATGACAAAAAAAAGCTATCAAAAACAAGCCCATTTTCGCGAGATGGACTTAGAGCGTTGAGACATCAAGATGGAGTGGTTTCTCAGCAAATTTAAAACCCCTTGTGTGATTATGATATGAGCAATCAAGGGCGCAAGCTCTGCGCTACGTTTTAAATATGAAGGCTGGCGACAAACAAAGGAAATGAGCAGATGAGGAATATTGAACAAAGCGCATTTTATGACATCGTCGTTTATAAGGCGAAATAAAAAAAAAGGAGGGAAGAAGGGCAGAAATTGGGGGAGGGGGCTCGGAGCGGCGGGAAGCGAAAAGCACGAAAGGCTGGAGGCGTTCCTTCCTCTGGCACTCTTTTTTTTTCTGTGTACTTTCCCTTTTGGGTCTTCTAGTTTTTTTATTCCTCAGTGGATTGTTAGGAACATGCTTCTTGTGTCAAATAAATGCTCGTTCTGGGCTCCTATGTAGTCTGTACGTGGTCTAGATGTTGGGACACTTGCATTGAACGTTCTGGGACAATCAGTTTTTTTTTAAATAATATTATGAGTGGACACTGTAGCGTGGTTGCCCGAAGCTCCTTCACAAAGGAGGTTCCAGCACAGCTAGAGCCAAGTTGTAAAAGACCGTGCGCTTGTACAAAGAGGAGATTTAAAGAAATAAATTCTTAAGTACTCTAATAATAATAAAAGTTGAAGTTCATTATCCAAACCTATGATATGGTTATGAAAGAGTGGTGGGCTCCTGAAATTTCAACCACCTGGCGTTTTTAAACGTGAATCAAAATGTGAGCACACGGGGCTCAATCATATTCACCTCCATCAAAAATGCGGCTGCCGTATAGGCCGGTATTCCATCCCGCGAGCAGCGGGTTTGTGAAGTACTAGAATATTACATAATAGGGTCAGAATAAGTAGTAATTAGAAGAGATTCCAAGCATGGAACGTGAGCATTTGTCTTTCTTACTTTATTTTATCAATATTATTCTGTCTCTATCGGTACGCCTTCGGCGCAGCTATGCATCCAACATGTGACATCATGCGGCAACACACAACGTCACTGCAGCAAAGTGTACACTGAAGCAACGCGAGGGGTAAACTGATCAATGAAACGCGACAGTCGGGAGTGAATGAGTGTGGCTATCATGTGCAATTATTTCTGGAATTCGGCTCTTTCATGTCCTATCATAGCTTGCTAAAGCCTTCACTGCAAAGGTAAATGCGCACACAACTATACTCTTCACTGTAGTAAACTGTGCTTCATTGTGCAAGCGCGTCGGGCTGATGAATCCACGTGGCATCGTGTTCTTCAAAAACGCTGGTGTTCTTCAAAAACGCTGGTGTTCTTCAAAAACGCTGGAGGCGTGACCTTCCATCTCACAGGACATGATTCGTCACGCATACTGCTTGCGCTTCTCGTTTCATTAGTGTACATTAGGCGAGTGCTTCGTATGTGCGTGGTACGTGCAGTGACGAACCCGAAACCGGGCTCGGCTGCAGAATTAAGATCACACACTTTTGAAAAGGTTAGTAAAAGTCATTAACTGCAAGCATTTAGGTAGCAACTGCAATGGTTATAAACGTTTTTTTGCTGTTACCAACATTTCGCTGTCTAATTATTTACCCGCCATAGTAGCTGGAACTGTTAGTAAGTCCTTCCTATACCCGTTTATACCACATTACACAGTAACTTCAGGCAAGTAGGTATACTAATTGCTGTGGCTACTACCATCCTTGTGCAATTTGTAGTTTTTGATACCGACCCATTATATACGTAATCTACAGTTGTAGTTCGTGCCAAGTAAGTGAAATTTTAGAGCTGCAACCGTCTGGACACATCACTTTTACGTGATAACTGGTGAAGGAAATGTCTACGTATAAGACAAGGGACCACCAATTAGTGCTTTGTCTCGACCTTCGTGTGCCGTGGCGTAACCAGCAGGGGGGGGGGTCACTTCTTCACTACGAAATTTTTCAGGCACCCCCTTCCCCCACCACTTACCGACCTTTTCCTTTTCATCGCTTCGCGCTAACATGATTCAGCAACTAAGCGCTGCTACTATCATACACTCTAAGCCAACAGGGAGCAACTGGGGTATAGGGGTTGCTCCTTTCAGGGAACAATGCATTGCCACTCCCATTACTTCCCTAAAAGGAGTAACAGCAGAGAGAGTAACCGTTGCTCTCCTCCAGTTCCTCCTTCGGGGGATGAAGTTACTCCCTCCAGTTCCTCCCTGCAGACCAACAGTTACTCCCACCAGTTGCTCCCTGCGGACCAACCATTACTCCCACCAGTTGCTCTTCTAAGAGCAACAGTTACTCTTTACCGTTCCTCGCACGTGTTTGCAGTTACTCTCTGAAAACCAACTGCACATGCTTCCAGTTACTCCTTGGGGAAATGACTATCTCGAGTATGCTTGTCACACGCTTAACACATGGCGAGAGCTCCTTGGAAGAGCGCTGCTTGGGTGCTTCTAACACAAGAAGTGGACAATATTGAAAGGAAAATAAATGCTTTATTGTTCTTTTTATGAGGCGACGTGTGAGCACACGTAAAAGTAGACTTCGCCACACCACAGCCAGCACTAAACAAGCACCATAATACATCAAAGGTTTTCTGCGTCATCCGTGGAAAAACAATCTTGAATTTCTAGCATAGGGTAGTCTGTGTCATCATTGGTGAGAGAAGGGCAACTTCTCCAACGCTGAAGGACTCAAGTTTCGCAGCAGGTGTTTCCATCAGGCTAGCACAGCGGAATGCCACCACAGGCATATGTGAAGCATCTCATTGCTGCAAGAAAAAAAAATAGAAGTGTGAGGTCAAACATGCCAGAATCAATACATAACATTGAGTCACACATACTGCAGCAGCGCCTACATTCTAGGATGTCTACTGCAAAACTAAATGCGAAAAAAAGGAAGGTTCGGTTAAACGTTACTTGGCAAGCCATATAAATGCTGATGTGGTAGACTCTTTTCACATGATGTCTCAGACAGCAATATTCTGGAAGAAAATGTGCAGCACCTCAACAAGGCATATTTGTAGCAGTTAAAGATACCCTTAGGTTCAGTTAACTTGTTTCCTATACACAGCTGAGTGACATTTCTATGAGCCCATTCACCAATGGGCATTCTAAGTGAGATCATGTGTGTGGCAAATAACACGTACTGTCCGCTCATGTTAAAATACTTATTTAGCTCGTGCACATAGTTGCTCTCCATTCTACTGTTCTATCATACGCTGCTGCGTCTTGAATTGTGCAATACCTGTAGGCACAAGCCAAGCATGCAAAGCCTGCTTGAAAGCGACCATTTGCAGAGGCTACGTGATAATCTTCAGTATATTTCTTTGTACCTGACGCAAACGGCTGGACAAAACTATAGACAAATAAATGTACACCGTGCTACCTTCAAAAATGCTTTAAATTTAGTAAACTGGGGTGCATTTGTTCACTCGGTTGACGAGTCACCGCCACGAGATATGTAAACGAAGCAATATTACTTAAGGCATACACATATATTCTGATTCTTTGTTTGACAGTGTCACAGATAGCTTGCCAATACATATATATCTGAGAGCAACAAGATGTGAAGCTTTTATTAGTTAAACGTCTTGTTGGTTCACAGCCAAACAGGTTACTGCTCTGTTAGACAAATTGGAATAAGCGCACCGTGGTTTCCAAAAAAAGCATTATTAGAAGTTAGCTCCCGGTGTGAATGTCTGCCTATTTATTTTGTACTGCTTTCTACATGTGCCACAAAGACATTTGTTGAGGATGTGCTACCACTCAAGCCAAGATCGCATACTTGGTCAATGTGATGGAAATACAAACATTAGAAACACTGTTACCTCTAGTAAGAGCATAACACTTCAGGATCTTGGAACAGCAAGGAGGTGCACAAGAAAGTTGAGCCCACTCTTGCAGAACTTTGAACGCGAATTTTTCAGGGTGGGGGAAGTCAATATGCTGTGGCACTTTTAAACCCATGAAACATCTGCAGAAAACAGGGTAAAGTCAAGTCAAGAAACGCTGTTATGAAGGCCTGCGCATGGACAGCTTTGTGAATCTAGGCCCAAGTGTTATGCTTTGTGCAAGCCAAAATCCATGTAAATAGGGAAAGCGTACTTTTAGGAGCACCAGCGTAAACAAATCTTGGCAGTTGGCTTTCTAGTACAAACAGCAATCCCTGCAATGAAAAAATAAACATTTTATCTTAACGGTAACAGTGTGAGCACACACACGGGCCAGCGGAGCCATGTCAAATTGTCAGTGCCAGTGTAACCATGTGGCATGATAAACTATTTTCTGGCCAACACATGCACAGTTTGCCCCTAAAAAGCGATGCTTTCACATACGTAGTACAAAAAGTCTGCACTTACCAAAATTCACTTGCTTTCTGTACTTTAGCATCGTTGGGAGCATCTTTATCTGCAGTATAACCAAATTTGTGTCATATCCCTGAAAGAAAGTAGTAAAAGACATGCATCAAATGTTGTTTCATTTGGTAGCAGTGGAGTCAAGTTAAGTACAGCCAAGTGGGAATCAGCCTAATTATGTGCATGCGGCAAATCCCAAACGGCGTTATTGAGGTTGTCGAAATTTTCATCGATTGGTATTAACGTCGATATGTGACTTCAACGGCATGCCAAGTTTTCACAGCGCATAAAGATTTCATGATGCAGAATAATGACAACGCTAACGAGAACATAGAACATTTATGATTGTCTTTTACAATATTCAGTTTTGCGAAGGTTTTGCATGACTAAAGAAATCTGAAAGAGTTGGGTCATTCCTCCTCCAATTGTTCTGTCCATATGTATATTGCTCGCTTGATGGTGCGCTTTTAAAATAGTACGCTCAGCGAAGAGGTGAAGACAGTGACGCAGTGATGTGGGCAGATTTTTTTTTTTAGGCGTGCGGGGAGCGGGGGGGGGGGGGGGGGAGGGGAGTCCGCTTATCTGAATTGGAGGCCGGGCAAGCGAACATGGTCGTCATTATGGGCTCCCTACGACCGGCCTAAAAAAATTCTGTGTGCAACCGCCTGGCTATGCCAGTGAAGTGATGCGACAATGATTTCTTCGCTTACTGATTTACATACACTTTACAGCTCTAAAAAATGTGGCCCAAGGCCCCAACACTCAGCCGTTAACGTTACATAAAGCCAATGGTAGAAAAGTGCCAGTATGAAGGCAGCTACAACCTCACCCCAATGTTTTTTCAAGCGAGGTAGTGTTGCGGAAATTAACTTTTAACTGCAAAAGTACACTGGCACTGCAGTGGTGACAGGGGAAGCAAGAGGGTATGCAGTGTTGGGACTCCGGGTCCTGCCGGTCTCGTTGTCGGTAGCTGGCCCCGTCGTAGGATCCATCGTCCAACAATTCAGCGAGAAGAAGCGCCCGAACGAACAACAGAGATTTATTTACAAGTGGAGAAGTAGTCAACTGACCCAAAGAGGGAAGAGTGCGTGCGATACAAAACGTCTTCGGCATTTTATAGCGCCACGTTGTTGACACTGGGCGCCTTGTCCGCATCGTCAGCCAATACGGTGTCACCGGCACCTCGGCCACGAGGGAGGGGAAAACACCTCTCACAACACAAGGAGTGGCCCAACCCAACACGAAGTCCATATATGGTCCCGGCGCCCCAAAATGTTACCAAATATGGTCACGAACGCACAGCAGACCCCGTAGCTCTCCCGGCGAGGAGGAACCCGAATGGGGAGGTGGGGGTGGACGACACCGTCAGGTCAAGAACCGGTTCTCCCCCAAACTCTCCCTGCTTGGCTCCCCAGGGCCGGTCGTAACAGTCTCTCGCGCGGGGGGGTGAAGATCTCGATGGGCTGAGGTTTGCAGCCACTGTCCGGAGAGATCAGCGCCGGCAGTCGGTTTGGTGACGACCGTCTTTGATGAAGTAGAGGGCAACACCTGCTTCATTGAGGGCTCAACAGACGTCACATACGCACATGAAAACACAACTACTCAGCCGGTGAGCGCCGGACAATTCCGCCAAACTCCACCAGGCAATTTTCCCCTTTAACTGATATTAAAGGAAATACACAATTTATTCAAAATGTTACTCACACTTTAAGGTGACACAAAACAACAACACTGGAAGCACACCGAACCCGAAACCCTGGATAGCCGTGTCTTCAACGTTTTCAAACAAGTACACCTAAAAGAGTAAAAAAACAATCACTAGCTCTTGTCTAGGTCAGGAAAAAAAAATGCCAGAGTTCTCGAGACATCCTCTCGCGTCAGGGGCATCGACTTAAGCCATCAGCGTTGCCATGGAGTACACCCTTTTTGTAGCGTATTTCAAACGTATATTGTTGCAAAACGAGGCTCCAACGCAGCAGGCGGCCGTTCTTAGAGGACATGGTCTGTAGCCAGGTGAGAGGACAGTGGTCCACTTCCACAATGAACTTGCTTCCGGCAATATAACAAGCCAGTTTCTGGACTGCCCAAACCAAGCACGCACATTCCTTTTCACTAGCGCTGTAAACCTGCTCGCGAAGGGTGAGTTTCCGGCTAACATATAGGACGGGATGCTCTTGATCCCCCTCATCCCTTTGACTAAGAACTGCCCCCATGCCTCTATCACTAGCGTCGCATTGGACTATGAAAGGCCTCGAGTAGTCCGGTGAACTAAGCAAAGGTTGGCTCGACAAGGCCGCTTTCAAGACGCGGAAAGCCTTTTCTTTCTCCTCATCCCAGTCGACCATTTGGGGCTCGGTCTTGCGCAACGCGTCAGTAGGAGTGCTGGCAATGTCGGAATATCTAGGAATGTACTTACGATAGTAACCAGCTATTCCAAGAAAAGCCCGAATATCGGTTTTCGTTCGGGGCTGGGGAAAGTCTCGGATAGCTGCCACTTTCATTTCAGAGGGACGGCGATGCCCTCGACCGATAACATGCCCGAGATAGAGTACCTCTGCTTGTGCTAGCTGACACTTGGGCGCCTTTACCGTTAAACCTGCTTCGCGTAGTCGTGTCAGTACTGCTCTCAAATGCGTCAAGTGTTCTGGCCAGGACGAGGAAAACACGGCGACGTCGTCCAAGTAAGGCAATGCGAAGTCCTCTTGACCACGCAAAACCTTATCCATTAAGCTGGAAAAACAGTAAGGCGCGTTCTTTAGGCCGAAACTCAACACTTTAGGGCGGAATGTCCCCAATGGTGAAATAAATGCAGCATACCGGCTCGCCCTCTCGGTGAGCGGCACCTGCCAGTATCCTCTCACTAGGTCTAGCGTTGAGATAAATTGCGCGCTGCTTACCCTCTCGACGCGTTCATCAATGTGGGGAATTGGGTATGTCTGATCCTTGGAGATGAGGTTTAACTTACGATAGTCTACGCAAGGACGCGGATCTTTGCCGGGTACCTCCACAAGAATTAACGGGGAAGTGTAATCACTTTCACACGGCTCAATCACGCCCAATTCCAGCATCCTGTTAACCTCTGCTTTTATTAGCTCAAGCCGGCGAGGTGACACCCGATACGTCTTAGATCTTACCGGTTCCGACAAGGTAAGCTCTATGTCATGAGTGAGGACAGATGTCCGGCCTGGCTCGCTTACAAATCTGTCCTGAAACTCGGTCAAAAGACCACGCAATTCCTGCTTCTGCTTTATTGTCAGCTGTGACTTTGACACTAAATCCTCAACTCTTTTCTCGATCGGGACTTCGTCCGATTCTGGAGCTAATTCAGGAATTTCTGCCGGAACCTCTTCCGGAACATTTAAAGTCATGTTCACGATGGCTTCCCTCTCTTTATAGGGTTTGAGTAAGTTGCTATGATACACCTGGTGTACCTTACGACTTCTTGGTAATTTTACCACATAGTTGGTGTCAGACAATTTTCGAGTAATCTCGGCCGGGCCGACCCATTGCACTTCAAGCTTATTCTTTTGGGAGGGCCTCAACAACATGACCCTGTCTCCTACAGCAAAGTGTCGTGCTTTAGCAGTCCGATCGTAGTAAATCTTAGCCTTCTGCTGTGCTTTGGTCATCGCACTCTCGGTCAGTTCTTGGGCTTTTGTTAGACGATCTAATAAGGTGAGGACATATTCCACTACTACAGGATCATCACCCTGACCTTCCCACGACTCTCTCAGCATACGAAGAGGAGACCGCAGTCTGCGGCCGTAAACAAGTTCCGCTGGCGTAAACCCTGTTGTCTCATGTGGTGCAGTTCTTAGTGCAAACATCGTTGCAGGTAAGCACATTTCCCAGTCAATTTTTCGTTCAAAACATAAGGCTCTTAACACTCACTTCATCACGGAGTGAAGCTTTTCTATCGAGTTCGACTGCGGATGGTACACTGAACTATGCAATAATTTCACGCCACACCGCTCTAGAAAGGTTGTCGTTAAGGCACTCGTCAAAATGGTGCCCTGGTCTGATTGTATCTCGGCAGGAAAGCCTACCCGGGCAAACACGGACAGAAGTGCGTTCACTACTTCGACGGAACTTAGCTCTTTTAGCGGGACCGCCTCTGGAAATTTAGTAGTTGGGCAGATTAAGGTCAGGATGTGACGGTAGCCTGAAGTTGTCTTGGGCAAAGGACCTACTGTGTCAATTACCAACCGACGAAAGGGCTCAGTGATTACGGGTACCAGCTTCATTGGAAATTTCGCCTTATCTCCCGGCTTACCCACTCGCTGACACACATCGCAAGATTTTACAAACCTCTCTACATCTTTAAAGCATCCAGGCCAGTAGTATTCCTGTAAAAGACGATTTTTCGTCTTCTTTACGCCTAAGTGGCCTGACCATGATTCTCCATGCACCAAACTAAGCAAATCCTGACGATACGCCTGAGGTACGACTACCTGGTCAAATTCTACTCCTCGCCTATCTAGATATTTTCGATAGAGTATGCCGCTCCTCTCTTGGAATCTCACATTTCGTTTGGCGATTCCCTCTTTCGAACTGTCCTGGAATTGCTTAAGCGTCGGGTCCCCCTTTTGTTCGGTTATTAATGAAGCGGGACTCACCTGCAGCAGCCGACTGAAATTATCCGAAGTTGGCATGACACACAACTCTTTTGTATTTCCTAGTACCTGGAATGTGTCACCCTCTGTGCTATCCTCTGTACTACCAGGAATCGGCTTGGGAGCAACGGCATTTTCTATTTGCTCGGTCAACGAGGCGTAATTGACCCCTTCCAATTCGGGAGGAGGTTCAACGTCGCCTTTAGGAATGGTTGCCTCCGCGACTACGGCTTCTGCAGCCTGTTCTCGCACAAGTCGATTTGTTACCGTGGTGTCCAACTCGCAACCAGTCCCGTTGTCAATTTGAGGCTTGTTTGCCTCAGTGAATGATGCTCTCGCAGCTAGCGCACGTGCCTTCGATCTAGTCAGTGCCTGCACTATGCCTTCTCCCAACGTTAGACCTTTCTCCTTCAGCATTTGATCTGACTTATTTGAAAATAAGTAAGGATACTGAGGGGGTAGATATGGCGATACCGCGGCTTCCGTTTCCAACGTACCAAATGCGCCTTTAAGGACAACTTTAGCTACGGGGAGGCACTGACTGTTTGCTTCTACGGCTTGTCTAATCCAGGCACAGTCTCCTGAATACTGTCCGGACTGAACAAAGGATGGATGAACTACGTCCATAGTGGCTGCGGAGTCTCTAAGAACCCGACACTGCTTGCCGTTCACGGTAAGGTCGTACATATAGGGCTCTAACAACTTCATGTTCTCGTCGGCTTCATTTATAGATAAAAAGGCCACCTTTTCTTTCGGGCAGTCTTTCGCGAAGTGCCCTGTTTTGTGGCAATTGAAACAAGCAGCCGGTTTTCTCGCCTCAAATTTCCTTTTGCTAGCCTCTGCCGACGCCCCATGGTTAGATGAATTGTTTTCCTCACCCTTTTGTGCGAGACTTGTCGGTTGTTTTCTAAACGGCGCCTTATTCGGCCGTAGGAATTTTTCCCTTTTAGGCTCGCTGTTTGCCCCGAGGGCGCGGCGCGTAACGAATTCTTCAGCGAGCTCTGCGGCTTTTGTTACGGTGTTCACGTCTGGTCTATCCTGAACCCAGAACCTCACCTTTTCTGGTAACCTTTGATAGAATTGTTCCAGGCCGATACACTCGAGCACCTTGTCATGATTCCCATACGCCTTTGCCTCTTTCAGCCACTCCCCCATGTTGGCCATTAACTTGTAAGCAAACTCCGGGTATGAATCATTGCTCTCTTTTACGGCGTTGCGAAATTTTTGTCTGAAACCTTCCGCTGACAACCTGTATTTCTTGAGAAGGCTCGACTTTACCTCACTGTACTCGTCAGCCTCCTCTTTCGTGAGGCGCGCGATTACTTCTGAGGCCTCCCCCGGAAGCAGGGACAACAAGCGTTGAGACCATGTATCCTGGCTGAAACCTTGCCTTTCACAAGTTCTCTCAAAGTTGACGAGGAACAGCCCAATGTCCTCCCCTAGCTTGTACGATCTCATTAGGTCCGTCATTTTGAACCTGACCCGCTCTGCTGTACCGGATGCCTCGCTGCCTCCTGTTCTACTATTATGGCTAATCTCTAGCTCGAGGCGCTTCATTTCAAGCTCGTGCTTTCGCATCTTATCTGCCTCGGCTTCTGCCGCTTTCCTCTCGGCCTCGGCCGCCTTTCTTTCGGCCTCTGCCGCTTGCCTCTCCTGAATCTCCTCGACACATTCTGACAGCTCGTCATCCTCCGCCCCCAATGCGAGAATCGCCTCTATCAGCTCTGGCTTTCTTTGAGAGTCCGACACCTCCAGATTCAACTCCCTTGCAAGAAGCAACAACATGGACTTTCGCAGGGATTTCAGATTCATGGCTGCCTCCAGTACCGCTGTCTCTGTTCCACAAAGATTCCTGTCCTGCAACTAATTAACCTTGACGGCAACGACAGCTCTAGATACCTGCCTTGCCTCAAGTTTTCCGTTAACTTAGTCTACAAATAAAGCTTCAAAAGCTCTTATACGGAATCCTGCCCTGCCACTGTTAACCTTGACGCCACTGACAGAAAGAGCTTAACCAAGCTATCAAACAATTTCTGCCTGACGCAAGTTACCTGTTAACCCAATGACCAAGACAGCCCCTCTCTACCAGCTTTTACTTAACACATAGAGTAAATGCCTGGTAAAATTTAACAGAGAAAGCCGGCACTCACCCAGTTCGCAGTCATGTCTCCGGCGTCGTGCCTCTCAGAAGTGCCGTTCGATTCCCTTTGGAAGTCGATGAGCTCGTGTAATCCTTCTCCTGTCGTCCTGTTGTTGAACTTCGGGCTCACTCCGTCCAGTGGTCGCTTTCGGGGTTATCAGCATCCCGCCGCTGCCATCCAGTTGTTGGGACTCCGGGTCCTGCCAGTCTCGTTGTCGGTAGCTGGCCCCGTCGCAGGATCCATCGTCCAACAATTCAGCGAGAAGAAGCGCCCGAACGAACAACAGAGATTTATTTACAAGTGGAAAAGTGGTCAACTGACCCAAAGAGGGAAGAGTGCGTCCGATACAAAACGTCTTCGGCATTTTATAGCGCCACGTTGTTGACACTGGGCGCCTTGTCCGCATCGTCAGCCAATACGGTGTCGCCGGCACCTCGGCCACGAGGGAGGGGAAAACACCTCTCACAACACAAGGAGTGGCCCAACCCAACACGAAGTCCATATATGGTCCCGGCGCCCCAAAATGTTACCAAATATGGTCACGAACGCACAGCAGACCCCGTAGCTCTCCCGGCGAGGAGGAACCCGAATGGGGAGGTGGGGGTGGACGACACCGTCAGGTCAAGAACCGGTTCTCCCCCAAACTCTCCCTGCTTGGCTCCCCAGGGCCGGTCGTAACAGCAGGCGGTAATAATAGAAGTAATTTAGTCCGATACGGCTAGGAATGGATACGGCAAATAACAAAGAGCAAATCATTTCTCTTTTAATAGCGCAACCACTCAACAATGTATTGTAAGAGCATTAAATGTTGCTGGAAATGCCACTCACCTGCACGCTGATGCATGCACAGTCCTTTGTCCGACGAGCGAACAGGCTAGCAGATAGCTGAAGACGTGTTTACGATGTGTTTGTTCCACCCGGCAGCAAAATCCACTACAACTTCGCGCTTCATAAAGATAAATATACACTAACCTTCATCACGAATAAGTAGAAACGCAAATCTGCGACACACACACACGATCAAAACATAGCCCACAAGCTCGCATGTCCATGTGCTGGCCGACCACAGGCCATATGAATATGAGTAGTGCGAACGCGAACCTAGTTGTGCCGAAAAAAAAAATCTCGAGCAGTGGCAGCACAGGCGTCAGCGCAATGATTTTAGTGTGTTCTCCTAATACACTAATAAAAAAAAACTGAAGTACACTAAAACTCATAATTAAATATGAAAAATTGAGTGTAATTTTTATTTAGTGCTAGTAAACATAAACATTGAATAAAAATTACTTTGTAAATCACATCGCTTACTACACTAGCGCCACACTTGTCGTGCGGGCGCAGATGGCGCAGATTTGTCATTCTGCCCTCAAACTACACGGTGAAGCGTGCTACTAAGTGTACGGCTGATGAAAAGCGCGTCTGGGTCTGCTTTTTTTTTTCTTCTCCGATATATCTAGGAAGCGGGAGGGGGGGGGGGGGGGGGCTCCTTATGCACGTGTTTCGGTGCTTTATCGACTTTGACGCCCTTCCTTAGCGTACGAACGGCGTGTCTAGGCTTTTTTTTATCGTTGTTTTGCACGTGTTTCGGTGTTCGGTCCGCTTTGACGTGCCAACTCTCCATTCTGCTGCTGCGTGTGTTAGGTACTTGCCGTAGCTGTATTCTCAGGCCTTCTGTGTTCAGCCAGCGCTGCTATCTTATTATCTGTGGATGCTAAAATAAATCACTGTTTTGGTTTGGTGAAGTTTGGCACACAGAACAAACAATAATCTGGCCCATGAATATAAATGTGGGCGGCATGCATATTTGTGTGCGGTGTCCTGCCGGAGAGTAACCGTTGCGTGACGAGAGCATTTACAGCGGTTCCTCCTTCCGTTGCTCCCTTACAAACTTAGATTTATTTATTTATTTATTTATTTTAGATGAATATAGTTGCTCCCCCATTCTCGAACAAGTCGGCCATCTTGTTCCGCTTAGTCTTTTCGGAGAGTAACAGTCGGTCTGAAGGAGTAAAAACAGCCGTTGCTCCCATTTCGGCTGTTTTTGGCTTAGAGTGATAATTTCAGGGCGCTTGTAGAGTGAATAATGCCTGCACACGTAAAGACGTGTCACGCTGTTTGGCAAGGCTTTTGTACTCTGTGAGATTTTGGGCCGGAATGTCGGCTGCGAGTGTTTTAAGTTGGCTCGGCGACGGAATTAATGCTGCAGCGATGAACATACTTGTACCCGCCGGAATAGATCTCGCCGGAGTCGATAACTACGATAATTTTCACTAAGCAGAGGTTTGTTTTATACTAAAAGCCAGCATGTTCCAAGGTCTGTAAGGGAACGTTCAAGCATATTACAGTGTTCCTCTTTGTACGTGTGCGAACATATACTCAAGCAAGACAATAACCTTTCTATGAACCTTCGCACGTTCTGCTAACAACTAAACACACGCATACACACATACGCGCGCGCGACAGCATATTCGATTTATCCACCAAACTTCGCTTGTATGCGAGTGTACAATGTATTGATATATATCTTTATTATGCCCGAACGGCTGAAGGTGCTTCAAAGTGTTCTTTTATGACTAAGGTAACACACAAATAAACGTGCAGGGCAATCGCAACCTTAGAAAGGCTGACTAACATACTCACCGTGTAACTTAAGCTGATAAATAACTAAATAGGAGTCATAAACTTAAAACAGCGTAATGAGAAATGCAGTGCTAGCAGCTTTAGTGAGCACAAGAGAAGGGCACACCGAGTGATTTCTGCAACTATAGCGACTTGACGCACAGCAAGAAATGCACAGAATGGAGAAACTTGGGTGGACATGTCACTACGTAAAATAAGAACAATATGCATAGTAACCATAGTTTTTACAAGAAATGAAGTAAACTATGTGGAAGCAATGTTTTTCGCAGCAAACAGACACATGACAAAGCGAAATATAGTGTTGATTACATTTTTCAAATACAACGAAGATTGACATGCGTCTAGAGCAGCGGTCTTGTAGTAGTCACACTCGTTGTGGCTTCTGAAATTTTTAAGCACGTTCTTCCAACACATGAATGTAGAGACGACCAAAGTACCAAAAACTTGGTAAGTCATCTAGCCTGAACTTTCTTTTCAAATATCTCTCGTTTGTGATTGTGCTCATTTGGAAGGCTGGTAGTTTCTGTTGCGTTGTGATGCCATACCACAAACGTTGGCGAAGGAAACAATGCCAGCAGTAAAATTCCAGCAACTAACGTCTGAATGCTTTAAACAGACAACCGACAGGCACGAATGGTGCACAGTACAGCGTTAAGTAAAATTGGGTTGCATGCGCTGGCAATTCTCACCGAAGTTCACGCGTTCTCATCAATTGATTATGGAGCACTATGCTCTGAACAAGACGGGAGTTCATTCGTTCATCACTAGTTAACCAATCCCTCGAAATTTCATGAGGTGCGAGGCTGCTCCTGTTGCGTAAGTGTTGCAAACATAAATGCACGTACTAGGTAGAACAGTGTATCTATATATGCTGCGCGTTGATAAATTCTGTACAGTTTTGAATCTGCTGACGTAAAGGGAAATGATGGCTGCATGCTTTTAAACAACGAGGACAGCTTACCGCAACGGTATTATTTCAGGGAGCATAGCAACAAAATATACAAAAAAACGAGAAAATTGTGTGTTTTTGCGCTTATAGTTATTTAAGTTTTCTAGTTCATATATGCAGCAAACAAGTTATTTCTATGTGAGCATATGTATAGTCTCATCCCAGGCGCATTTTCAATTGAGACCTAGTGAACATTTCTCAACAATAATTATCTTGTACTCGCAGATTGCATAATAAAACCTTCACGATTGTAGTACTTCATTGCTACCAAAAGTCACAGTGCAACTGTAATGTGAACCAATGTTGCGAGGAAGTCTGCCCGAAAAATAACGCGTGCAAAATCGTGTTGCCAACGTGCCGCATAACTTGACAAAAACTCCTTATTGTATATCGCAAGCATGCTTGGATGTGCGCAGTAAAGTAAAAAAAAATGCTGACTAGTAGCTTAATTTATATGTGAGGTTTAACGTCTCAAAACTACCTTATGAATATAAGAGATGCCGTAGTGAAGGGCTCTGGAAATTTCGCCCCCATGGAGTTCTTTGATGTGCACCCAAATCTGAGGACACGAGTCTTCAGCATTTTCGCCTCCATCGAAAATAAAGCCACCGCAGCCGGGATTCAATACGGCGACCTGCGAGTCAGCCGTCCAGCACCTTAGCCACTACATCACGGCGGCGGGGCTGTTGACTAATAGCTCTCACACCGTCAGGGCTGCTCGATATATAGAGCTTAAATTTAAAATTATTACCATATGAATGCAGGCTCCAACATCAACAGTAAGAAATTATTCGCTCAGCAAGGTGAGCAAAATTGAAATGCAATTTTAAATGTACAAAAACATCCTGCGTACGCCTCTCCTTCGATCCTCGTTGTAAGCAGATCCGTCCTCGAGTTGTGAAACGCACTTCGCCTCGACGAGGACTACGCCATGTACGCTTAACAGCGATTAACAATTAACGATCTCTTCTCCAATCGAACGTGTCATCGCACTGATGCGTTTTCGAAAACTAGTCCAATCAACGGTGCGACGTTCACTGCACTTGTCGTTTACTGTATTTCACTGCGATCAGTTTACTTATACTTACTCTCTTCACAAGCATATGCATGGGGATGAGGGGGGTGGGGTATTCTCATGACTTTGATATACAATCTGAGTACACAATCTGCTCAAACCACCACCGATAGTCACATCGCAGAGGAAAGCTGTTGTTTGCGTCCTCCCCCCCTCCCCCCCCACGCCAGTTGGGTCGGTGAGACCCCCCCTTCCTCCCAGAACGATTTTTTGGCTACGCCCCTGTTTGTGTTGCAGCAGTTTTATCTGAAAAAAAAAACACGCATTTTTTTGTTGAGGTTGATTATTAGCTTTGTGCCGTGTTTCCGGGCATGCAAACTCATGTTTTAAAGTATGAAATTACAAGTAGTATTTGTACTTAATTATCCTAAAATGCAGTTTCTCAGTAGTACAAGGTATAGTCCCCAAAGGTATAGAACTGATTAATCCGTACGTGTCGCGTAGCCATGTTGCTGCTAGGTATGTGTGCTCTTCTAGTTCATGACTCTACGTGCATATTTACTTGAAGCTTGTGTCATACCTAACTTTTACCTCGCAAGCTTTGGCTTTGTTTATGATTATATAGGAAAGTTAACAGGCTAGTGATGGTTACGACATTTTTTCTTACTTTGTTACCAGTACTTAGTACTGAAAATGGTAGTATAACTACTACTCATTGGTGTAAGAAATTACCAGGGTAGTAACAGTGCTACTGTTGCTGTTACTAACTACAGAGTAGCCGCATATATTACAAGCAGTTGTATACCCGAAGTCAGCTAGTACTTCTGCTTTTTTTTTGTAAGAGTGTAAAATATTGTGTTCTTGTCTCATTCTTCTGCTCTCTTTCCTGTGCCGTCTGTTTTGCCATTTGTTTTTGTCCCCTGTGGTGCAATGACAAATGGTCTTCGTATATGCTAAGCTTTTAGGAGTGTTGATAAAAATGAACTGTGCACAGGCTAACTAAAAGGAATGACTCAAAAACAGGGCATCAATAAAATTGACGTGATCAGCAGGCTTTCTTAAACGATTATGTGTTCGTACTTGTACCTACAATACGAAGATATTCTAGAATACAGCCTATGAACACGACTGATTTCGTATCCGCCGTAACTTTATTTCTTCAAATATCGGGATTATTTAGGGGTTGAGATGTAATATGACAAATATAACAGAGCGCCTGCAGTAAGCGTCGGATCATGGCACACGATACGGTGTGCTACAACGCATATTACTTGTTTTATGTGCTTCTTTTTGAATCACAGCTCATTTCTTTCCATAATAGCTTTCTGTCTCCTTAACTTGGTGCCGGAGACGAGCAGTCAACGTCCACGAAGCCAAATATCGAACTCGCTCGTGTTCCTAGGCGAAGGCTGGTTACTGAAAGTGTGCGAATAAACAATAAAAAAAGTTCTGAGTCACCGGAAAAATGTTTTCCTATTTGCAAATCCTTGCCGACTTTCCACTCGTTTTATCTATTATCACCTCGTCGTTGTATAACCACGAAAACGTGCCACCTGACAGCAAGTGCGTTTTCCCCACTCTGGAAACATTTTGACTAACATCGAAGCCGGTCGGCGGGCGGGGTGCGGCACCTCTTATTACGGCTTTTCGCACAACAGCCAAACTTGGACAAGAGAGTGCCCGCATACCTCCTCATTTAGCCAGCTCGCCGTTCGCCGTGAGGCTGTGTTATTTGGTAGTCAATCCTTCTCCACAGTTGAGCGCGAAAGATTATTAAGAAAACAGAAAAAAATGTTCTCAATATTTACCATTCATTAGAAACTTGCATTAGGTGACGGCAATTATGCACACAAAAAAGAAAAAAAAATACGTGGGCGTAAGGAACGTACCCAGAGCTAAAATGACATATGTGTCAATCTCGCCAATAATCTAGTGTCACGAAGACGATCAAAACTACAAAAGAGACGGAACAACGCTTTAACGACCATGCGAAGAAGCGATCTGTAATAACGGGGAGTATCGAAGTGTGGCATAAATTTGAGTGAAACAAAGACGAAGAGTGCGAAAATAAAGGTTTGTATTCATGAAATCGCGCGCTGATATTGTCATCTCTCCCTACTTCTATGACATTACCTCCATTTCTACAATATTTACGATGATAGTATTTCATTCAAAATGGTACAGTACGTTGATTGAAAACAGTAATGTACCAGCAGCAACTTGAACAGACCCTGCAACCACCAAGAAAAAAATAATCGCGGTTAATAATGAATGAAGGAGTGGACGTACCAAATGTTGTTGTTTTTTTGCTTGACTGGTGGCGTTCACAGATTGGCGCCTATTTCACTTGGGTGAGTAGCTAAGTGAAATAGGCACCAATCGGTGAACGCCACCAGTTCGATGTTATTATTATTATTATTATTATTATTATTATTATTATTATTATTATTATTATTATTATTATTATTATTATTAAATGTATGGTTCAAACAGCACTGAATCAAGGCAAGACGGCTTCCCATCTGGACGTTGTTGACAATGTATATGAACGTTATAGTAGACGAAACGGGCGTGTGATGGTTGAACCAGAACCAGTGGAAACATGCTGTCTCGTGAGATACCGGTGCCGCGTTGATGATGAAATGTGGCGCTTCATTACTCTTGAAAGACGGCTTGATCCCGAAGAGGTTTCGCACGGCTTAAGGGCGGAAAGTGATGCCAAAAATGAAGCCCTCACAGCACGTGTGCTATAGCGCTTGCCCGCACAGACACACCACACAAACGCAGACGTACACAGCAGTAGCAAATTTTAGCAATTTCTCTGGACTAATTAAACTGCAGCTAATCTCTGTAAAGGTGCACACGGTGAGTGAACTGTTGTTTTGGAAAAATGGCACGAATTCACCAACCCGTCTCGTTCGTAATTGCTCCTTCTCTTAGTCAGCCACGTTGGTTTCACTAATAACAAGCCCTGTATGAGGACTGGTTGGAATAGTCTGATGTAATATAGATGTGGTTGAAAGGGTCTCATGTATTGTTCAGACAGAAGTTTTGGCGAATACAGGACTACGGGAGTTTCTTTTTCGAAACAGCTATTGGTTGTTTTCGTCATATCGTCATAGCTATCGCTAGTTAGTCGCTTTCTCTAATATCATTGTTGCACGGAAGAAAAAAAATAAACACGGCAGTCTGTTTTCTCAGCAAATGCCCAATGATTACAGCATAAGCAGTGCCCGGCATGATACTGTTTCCCTCCCTTTTAGTCTCTGTCTTGTTCTATGCACTTCTTCGCCTCATAGCAGTATATATGCGGAATACGGAGACTGCCATTCGTCTATAAGCATAATGTATATTTTCAGAACTTTTTTTTGTCAACGTGTGCTCGGTTATTTATAAAGTTACTTTTCGTTGCAATGACCATCTGGAAAAGCCTGTGATTAGTTGCTTGCTTTTTAGCGGGTTCTTGAGAAAATTTCAAGCAACGGTCAAGAAGAACAGTCGAGACCGAAGAAAGACCTTCGAGCCAACGATATCGACATTCGCGGTATACACTTTCGGCATGCTGTATAACTCTCCGACAGTTATCGCCGCTTAGCGCCATCTGCGAGGCGGAATATTCATCGTGCCTGCCTCTTCCCAGTAGTGACCGCAGTGAGCGAAGAATGCCTCTGCACCGGCACACCGCCCGTGGGCGGGTATGCGGCACTCGCGCGGTGCGTCGGTTTACGTGTCGTGTTTTCCGCGCATCTTTCTTGTTCTTCGGGGGCGTGTGTAAACATGGCTGTCAAGTGACGGCCGTCGGCAGCTGTGCGGCTTCCCACGAGTGCTTTCCCCCGTTGAATGCGCACGCTCGCTGCTTTAAAGTCCTCTGTCTAGGTTCTCTTGCTCCATGCATTCTCTGACCACGAATATATAAGGACCGTTATTTAGGCGTGCGTGCGAAATTGTCCGATAATTTCCGGTGCTACGTTGGTGCGATGACTCGAGGTGCGTTAATGTGAACGTGGAGATTTATCGTATACAAAATTAAGCGAAATGTAAGCAAAATTACGTTAACCACTATAACAATACCATGAGGCATAGTGAAAAGGGGCATGCGGAGATACAGAAGGAAACAAGATATAGGGCTATTAACAATTGATTGTTTTTGCACCTGTAGTATATAAAACTAAACAAACAAACACAGGGTGTCTTGACTATTAAGCAACATAACTTGAAAAAAGAACGGATATGCGGGAAGCAAACAAACTACATATTGTTCCCAGTACACAAGAGTAGCCACTACTAACTTTTTTGGTAAATAGTTTTTTTGAACTAGTGATAATAATGTTTGTACCTCAATAAGTACTAACCAAATCATCAAAATGTTAATGACTTGTATTTAGGCAAGCTCAAAAGAGATCTGCGCTATGTTCACCAACGTACTACTTCCATTCAAATTTCTTACGAATGATAAATAAAGCTTGCAAATTACGAAAATTAACAGATGACTACAGCCGCGAAAGAATGCAATGTCCTGAAATAACCTTATTACGAGGATCCGCATATTCTGTTGTCAGAGACATGTGTTGTCAAAGACAACACATGTCTCTGACACACATTGTCACATTGTCACACACACACATTGTCACACATTGTCAGAGACATGTGTTGCTCACTTTGCCAAGTCAAGGATCTATACAAGCAGCGCCAACAACATGCATGTGACAAAATTTTGAATAGATTCCTTCCACTTAATAGCACGACACTATCATTATATACCTATCTTACAGCCGACTGTCCTCATTAACACGACGGCAGCAATATTCTGATTACGGCTGACTCCGTGAGACCAAATTGACGCATTTATTCAGCCGAAGAACGACAGATAAGCATGATTAATGGTTCTTTCTTGGCTTGCTGCCTCACTGTGAGCCTGTTTGAGTGCACGGCGTGCTGATGCATGCAACAGTCAAGTCACGTGTGACTTTTCATATTAGCAGAAAAAAATGAGCCCGTAACTTTGTTGAGACTAACATTTATATGTTATTTAAACTTGCACAAATATTCCTCATTCACATTTTATAGTTTGTAAGGCACTTGGCAAATTAGAATATAATGACTAATTAAAGAAAACTCATTAACAAAAACTAGTGGTGTCTACTCTAGTGAATTGCGAACATAATAAGTGTGGTGCTTGCCTTGTACCACACGAATCCTCTTTTAAAAATTGTGCTGTGTGATAGTTTGGACGCTCTTCATATGTCACCATATAAACCACAATTTTCCTCACTTACAGGCTGCAACTACTTTTGGCGGCGTCTATTGATCATATAGAACGGACGAACACAATATAGTGCTGGTCCTGTCCTTATAGCATGCTGCATATGATGGCTGCGGGTGTAGGCTCGCCATCAGTTATGGCACAACCAAAGCCACAGCCCCTACACTCTTAGTCATATCCTGGCTAGAATACGCACCTGCAGGGAGGAAATCCGGTCATATTATGGCCACTTCTATTCAGTTCGTTACGCAGCTCCATAGCCGTGTCTCAGATGAAGCGGCCCTATTCCAAGTAGCCTTCAGAACAGCCGTGAAAAGATTAGTTGGAATTATAAACCAAAATTTTCTTGGTTAGGCACGCCCTTCCGTAACGAAGTTGCGGAAGAAAAACTTAATTTTTACGTTGTCAGTGCACTGCCTCGCCAATTTGCTTGTACTGATTCTTTTTATAATAATTACGAAACCGTTAGTACTACATTAATTCAAATCTGCGACACCAGCTTACAAATTGCGCACTACACTGCAATCGAACTCGGGACCGCATGCGTGTGAAGCCGACATGCTACCCGTTGCACCACAGCGCTACCGCCAGAACCCTCGTGTTTTATGCGGAGGTCTACCATGTTGTGTGCAAACCACCTTCGGAACGTTGAACTCTTCTTTTTGTGCCACATGCATGGGTATTAGGTCAGCGAAAAGTTTGAGTGGCTTTATGAAATTGAGTCAACCACGATAAGTGCCTTGAGCTTCGACTTCGGTTCGTGATGTGCTGTGACGCAAGAACAATGAACGTGTGCTTGTTCGTTGTTTTAGTGCTTCTCTCGAAACCGTGGATTTTTCGCGCCCCGAAAATTTTTGGATACCAGTGTGACGACAAAATCTTCAGCTCTAGAAGCCCACATATGTTTCTCTCAGCTGTTCGAAGACCATGGCATCTTCTGTCACACGTTAACGTTAGATGGACATCACAGCGTGCTTACATACATTTGCATTTCGCGCGCGTGAACTACCGCGAGCTGCACGCTTGGTCTGCAGCACCGTTTTAGTATTTTGACGATTATTTTTCTCAGCAGCAGCACTTATGCGCGCTATTTCGCGGTATCAGTGGTTTTTTTTTTTAGTCTTTAATTTCTCTTACATATAGGGAGCCGTTACGTTTACCTTTATTCAGCATCACACCGCTGTTCAAGTGAATGCTGAAATGCGCGCCAAGGTCAAGTATGACGTTGACAAATTAACGATGGACAGGTCTTCCTCCAAATAAGTAGTCAATGCTTTTGCACATCTCATTCGTGAACATCCGCGTGCAGTTGTCATGGGATCAAGAGATGGCGCAGAACGAATCTGAGTATCTTTATCGCTAAAGGAACCCTGAAACACTTTTTCAAGTAATCAAGAAATGAATTCACTGAAAGAGATTATTGCCTCGCGAATTCAACGCCGCAAAGCTTTTAAGAATCCGTTCATTGCGAGAGGAGGTACTGAGATTTGTCGCATGCTGCAATTGCATTATCTCTTCTCTCGTCCCGACGAAAGCGCTGGAAGCTAAGCAGGGAGGAATGGCCGAGGAAAAAAAAATACGTTGCGCACGCCTCGTGACCTTGAGCACTTTTTTTTCCTGAAATGCGCGGCTTTTTCAGTATCGCACGCGCACGCGTGGACAAGTCGCGGCTTCCTGCGGCGATCTCTGTAACGACCAAGCGCGCTATGTTCAAATCAGCCAATAGCTGCTAGATCGGCCTTTTACGAGAGATTTTAACGCGATAGTGTTAGAGAGCTCGTGTTGCAGAAAATCTGCCGCCGGGGTCAGCACCGTTGGTTGGGAGCGAAAAATTGTCCATGAGTGAAAAGTTGAGAAAGAATTGAATAAAAATAAAATAATGAATTAAATTTTACATTTTATTGAGGACCTAACCCTTTTGCGCGGCAAGAAGGTGTCCTACCACAAAGCCTTGAGGGTACTTGCAGGTGCGTCGGAAAAAAGCATTACATAAATGCCATGTAGTCAAAGGAGTCTCCTTAATGCAATTGGTTCGACGGGTGTCACGACGAAAACGAGACCATTCGGTGATATGTAGGCGAATTCGGGAGGCCATTAAACTACGTCAAAAAAGGCCGGGATAGTGCAGCCATCGCCGCTAAAAAATACAGGAACTTTCAAACAGCTCCAAAAATGGACAACTGTGTCCACCGCGGAGAACTTATCATGCCTCTCCAGAGGCGTTGATCAAGCAAACAGCAAACGCTAGATAATGTGATGCCATTTCTGAGGCATTGTGAGACTCTTTATGGCGCTGAGATGGCGAGCGCGCGGCGTGTATCTTGGAGGCCCTGCGACTCTTGCTTTAGATAGAAAACATGTACCATTCGCGTGCGCGTGCTGGTACAATCTACTGTGCGCGCGTGTGTGTGTAACAAAACATATTAATAAGTATTCACTTAGCGGTTGAAGGGCGCACTAGGGGCCGGATTTCGCTATCGCGTTCAACTCTTAAAGGCGAAAGGCCAAACCCCAGAAACGCTAAAATGCACGCGATCCACGAGTGATGCTATGAGCGACGAAACAGGGCGTTCGCGAAACGTGTCGCGTGGTAGTTTTTCCAGCGTCTTTCGTGATTTGTCGAGAGAAGAGAAAACAATTTTTAGCTGACTTCGATAATTTATTGTGAATTCTAGGCCGCGTGCTGCGCTATAATATTTGACTCGCATGTTGTCGGTAGCCTCTACTACCAATCAGCAGCGTTTTCTGGCCATGCCCAAAAAGTGTTGCAGGGCCTCTTTAATGCATGCCTCAATAAGAAAGAGCGGCCCTTCAGAAAGTTAGGATTTTTTTCATAGCTGCTGGATTATTTCCACAGCAGTAAACAGGTAACACGTTGGCTTGATCGCAATTCAGTATTACAAATGCCACGCTCGAATACGAGAATTGTAGCAGATATTCAAGAGTGAGAAAATGTCGGTCGCCTACGCTCTCCCGCCGACTTCCGCACCGGTACTTGTTTTTCAAGTTTCTCATGCAAATCCGCAACCAATAATCAAAAATCAACCAACCAATTTTCAATTTTGATCACTTTCTGTCTCACTGCCTTCCGTTTATTTCCTCAGAGCAATGCTTTCCAAAAACTACCTGTTCAACTTTTCTTTTTAGAACGCGAGCATTTACATCTACAAGCCAGGGTATCAGTTAGCTGTTGCGCATGCGCAAGTACTCTTTTTGTAATACATGACAAAGGTCGTACCTTGACAGCCGATGAAAAGAATGTTGTTCGTAGTCGTTTATTGGGCTCAAAATAGTAACTGGGACTGTGCTAGTCACTGTGGTTGCTCAAATGCGGGAAGATGTATAATATCCTGAATGTAGTGTGCCATGAGGCACTGGAAAACGTCGCTGTCGTACACTATATTGCAAAAAAAAGAAACAGGTGGGCCAATAATTCTTGCTGCTTCGTCAGAAGAGTCTTCCTGAGAAGGCTATCAAACTAAGAAGTGCATTACGGATACAGCTTTCTAATATTGAATGTTTTACTGAAAACTGGCTTTTTTTTTACTGCACATTTCTTCTTTCTCCAAAACACATGATACAATGCGAAATTGAGATGGTCGCTACCGCGGTGGTCTAGTGGCTAAGGTATTCGGCTGCTGAACCGCAAGTCACGGGATCAAATCCCGGCTGCGGCGGCTGCATTTTCGACGGAGGCGAAAACGCTGTAGGCCTGTGGGCTCAGATTTGGGTGCGCGTTAAAGAACCTCAAGTGGTCGAAATTTCCGGAGCCCTCTACTACGGTGTCCCTCATAATCATATGGTGGTTTTAGGATGTTAGACACCACATATCAATCAATGAAAGCTGAGATGGTGCTTGCTGAGTTTTCATTACGAGTTTTGCGTTTACTGAGCAAAGCGTCTACACATCGCCAGAACACAGGAACTTTTCTTTCCTGTATTTTTGCGATGTGTAGATAACCATAGGAAAGAAAAAAAGCAGTTTAGGTTAGCTAGTAAATGTTTTTATCATTGTCTGAATGCAGTCCATAAGAACAATAAATGATGGCTGGTATTCATCGCTGATCATTGTTTTATAAAAAATGTTTTTATAAGAAGATGATTCATTCATCCTCAAAACTTACTGCACAATCTGCTAGGAGGAGGAGGAGAAAGGGGAGAAATGAATAGCAGGGAGGTCAACCAGACGCACGTCCGGTTTGCTACCCTGCACTGGGGGAATGGGTGAGGGAATAAAGGAGAAGAGAGAGAGAGAAGTGAAGGGCAACGTGTGTGTAGATATGACCTTGTCCATTGCACGCTTAAGCGCGCTTACTCTAGACGTTGGTGTGAATAGGAATACTGTAGTCTATACAAAAGCGTAATGGCAACGAAAACCTCCGTGACAACGCTGATTACTTTTATGCATAATTGTGCGTTACAGGCTGCCACAGCTAGTGATCGGAACATGTTTTTTTTTTCAGAAAAATGATACGACACATAAAAGAAATCACCAAAAAGCACTTCATATATATAGTCAACCAGCAAAGCTGAAACGTGTAGCCACAGGTGGTTGCAGACATCGCAACCGAAGCCAAGGTGCCGCTCGAGAAACTTCCGCCGAAAGCGGGCGTCAGCCCTGGTGAAAGCGTTGCCGCCATTGCCACGTTGCCGCTGCTCTGCCAGCAACGCTGTTTTCTCGGCTCACCGTTGTCGCTTGCATTCGGTCCTGAAGGCTGCCGTATCAACGGTGTGCACTTGCTGCTTGCGCTTCGACACCCGCGCCTATTTTGTGCCTGGACTGCCGCATCAGGCTGGCGTACGCGAATTCGTTCACGGATCAGCTGTCGGCGCTGTTCTTCGAAAGTTGTCCGTTGTTCGGGGGTTAGTAACATCCGCGCCCTCTCCATGTGGAAGTTTAAGCAGAAAGGTTGAAACTGCTGTGCGTGGGCTCGGTGGCACAGCTGTGAAAGGATCAACGGTGTCACTGACGTCGCAGCCAATGGCACGCGTTTGTGGGTACGACGCAGGAAATAGCAATTCTAATGGCGCTCCCAATGGCGCGTGCATTTGGGTGTGACGTAAGGAATGACGTAACTGACGATGGAGCCAATGGAGACCTTTAATTTTTTGTTGGCGAACATTTTTTTTTCGTTTCGCCTAACCGTGAAAGTTTTTTTGCTGCAAAAAAGAGAAACAGCTTACACAAGCACACAGCCGGTGCCCACTGGCCACCGCCCCCATCCGACATTGTGGTAGCGCATCATTCCTTGTGGCTTTTCCAAACTGCAATAAATTACCAAGTCGCAGAAATTATTACTTCTATTCAAGTCGAACACCTTCGCATTTTTTTACATTCATGTGTCCGTATTCTATTTACACCATGATTTTTATGTCTTTTGTCTCGATAAAAGAACGGTACACTCTGCGGTAACCCATGCGTGGATAGCTGTACAGTCGTTGCCAGTTCGTTGACACTGTTGGTGTGTTAGCGTAGTCGATCATTGAAGAAGCCCGTCCCAAATATTCTTTGCCGTATGGCAAATAAATACAGTAAACGACTCCTTTAATGCATGGTACAGACCTGTTCCAGTGCGTTTCATTAGTCATGGGGCTTCTTTGCAATAGAGTTCACACATGCCAGTATGTTTATAAGTGGCGGTTACTCTCTCTGCCCTCCAACACTACTTTTTTAAAAAAAAAACTACAGATCATTTAACAATTTTCTATGGAACATGTGTGCTCTTGTGCGAATACGTCCCGACATCAACAGCAAATTGTGCGCGTTGTGATCGCAGGCATTTATTTGGCAAGGCAAAATTGATATCCAAATTAGGGCACAGGTCACGTGACTTCAAAAGCTGCTGAAGCATTCATGATAAAGAGATTCCCAACTTTCTATTATGCGTAAGCACAATTACTATTGGGCGACCACCACTGTTGACATGTCAAACGCCAAGACAGGCCAAAATCTTCGTTCTGGTCCCAAACTATGTAGCAATATCGGTTGTGAAATCGGCACCTTGCACTCAAAGTTCGATGGAAGAGCTTCAAGTGTGCCCCTTTTGGCAGCGTCTCTGCGTATGATGACGTTATAAAATGCAGTGATTATACATGTAAAAGATTAATGCTAGCAAAAGCTAACTTATTATTTTCACTGCAATGCACGCCGTTTACAAAAATTAGCCCACAAGGGCTTTATTGAAGAAGAAAAAAACGCTTTAACTTTGCTGCTTTCGGCTGCGCCCATAGTCATTTCTTCCTAACAATGAAAGCACAGGCTTCTCGTCACACTTCTTTTTTTTTTTTTTTTGAGGTTTTAGGGTTGGCGAGCCCGAGACGCTCTGACTGCCATTCTTACCTTTCGAATCGTTCAGAGAAGAGTTGTCTACGCCAGACTTTAGTGTTTTCGACAATCTTGCTCTGCACATATCGCCGCCGGCACAATTAAATGCCTTTGAAATTCGACGCTGACTCGAGCCCCCTTTCATGGCTTCCTTATTGTACTGTAGTTTTGCCGTTCTCCGAGCACCGGTCTGCCTTCATTGTCTGCTCAAGCGCACCCTACGGCCTAATGACGCTAGTCATCACGCATTGCGCACTGAAAGGCCTGGAAACGAAAAAAAGCAGTGTCGTGCGTATCGACTTTCAGGAGACACGCGGGATAAAAGCGAAGAATTGAGAAAAGGAGGCCTGCTTCAGAAATTTCGAGCGCTCTTTAGTGCCGGCTCTTTGTGGCCACTAAGTCGCTACATGAGAGGTCCTCGGCTTAGCTGCGGTCCTCCAGTTCACGCAGGTATATATATATATACTTTTTTCAGAACGAACCGGGAACAGACAGTATGCATATGCAGGCTGGTTCTTTAAAAAGCCGCTCGTGTACAGGACACGGAAGCGAGGAAAAGTGACTTTTGATGTTAACTTCATGCAATAAATAAATAAACGTAAAGTAGATAGAAAGGAAGGTTGTACAAGTATTGGATGAATCATATTCGTACATTGCCGAGGCTAATACATCTGCGAAAGGTATAGAGGTGCTTTAGAAAAAAAAAACAAAGCTGTATTTCACGATTCCATTAAACCCTCTTAATAACGCTTCCTGCCTTTTGCTTTAACCAATACTCTCGTCTCCACTCACCTCCTTTATTCCGGGAGTCTTTGCTACGTTTATTTTTTTTTACTCGCTAGCTCTTAGTACTAAATTTGTGCGATCACGTGCTTTTAGCAAGACGATGAGCGTCTGGGGAAAAAATTTATTATCGGTGAGAACGCGTACTCTGTGCTATATAAAAGCTAAGTAACGTCTCTTAACCCAAAAGTTAGAAAATTAAGTTGAATTCTCTTGTGTTACTTGCTGAAACCAAGTAGAATTTGAATGCACGCTTTAATGGTTGACTCTGCATTTACCGGGATAACGTGGGGTTCTTTAATTACCATGCACCTAAGTCGGAGAAAACGGGGTTTCATCATTTCACCCTCATTGAAATGCGACCGCGATGGCCTGTAATGAAACTGGCTGTGGAAGAAGCGATCCCTTTCGGCCGAAGGTGTCATCATTGCGGACCTTCTCGTGTGAAACATGCGTTGCTTCATTGCCCCGCTCCCCATCAGCAGCTCGGAAGACTGGTATACCTTCTACACTTAAAGCAGACGCACAGTGAATGGCCACTTATGTACCCAAAACAAGTGCCTGCAAAGAAAGAAAGAAACAAACAAACAAACAAAACTTAAAAAAATGGACATTATTGTTTGGCATTAGATGCGAGTTCGCGATATACGTTTTTCCACAAAAATGAGGCCGAAGAATATCTTATTTCTGTCTGTTAGGCTACCTGCCATGGTGGTCTAGCGGTTATGGTACTGCACTGCTGACTCGATGCTTGCGGTATCGAGTCCCGGCCACAGCGGCTACGTTTTAATTAATTCCCCCTCGCGGCTACGATTCTTAATTCCCACAGCGGCTACGATTCTTAATTCCCCCTCGGTGGGATCTGTGCCGATCGTTTTTACTTCGGCTTGATTGCCCCGTCTTTTCCGCGAGTGGGTGGGTGGGGGCGAGGTTGTCTAGGTTGGACGTATTGCCGCATGAGCGCGCGTAAGTATTTTGCATTCTGTCTTGCGCTTCAACAAAATAGAAAAAGAAAGAAAGGATGAGCTAATGATAAATCTAACTTATGCTGAGGTAATAGAGAGGCTTCCACTTTCTCGTTTTTATTGTCTGGTTCCAGCGAGAAAACTGATCTCTGCAGGTTTATTTGTTTAGATACGGTTTCCTTTTTTGATCGGTCTAGTTTTCTGATTGTGTTTATTTTTCACGCTTGTTCCTTTTTTCACTGGCACCTTAAAGGGTTGAGAGTGCGGAGTTAGGAGCAATATTTGGTTTTGGGCACGCTGATTTCTCGAAACAGCTTTCAATCTTGTTGCGCTGAATAGTCACTTACTATGTATTTCACCTGTCGTTGCCCACTACAACAAAAAACATTGCTGGAACTCTTTCTTCTCGGCACAAACGTCTTCATACCATATAATTTAAACAAAAAGCCCCAGCTTATCTTGATTCTTGATGATAGAAAAATATTAGCATCTACTTACGTTCAACGGTGTCGTAGGCAGTAAAGTCTGGAGAAACTCGAGAAGTTTACAACGACGCTGAGCGTGACGGAACAGAAAATGATAGACCTCACATCAAATTATGTGAAGGCAGCAGAGTGTACCAAAGAAAACACAGCATTAATTGGCCTTCTAGCCGACATTTAGAAAAGAAGGTAGACCCATAAAGATTCCATACGGCAAAGGACAGGTAACCGGCAGTCAGTGGGGCAGAACTGGCACCAAGAGATCGGAAACAGCTGAGGACAGGGTAAACAAAAGTGAGGTGATAAAAAAGTGGTTCGCATAATTTTACAAGACAAAGGGAATGGGGGGTCAATAAACAAAACTAATCTGTCAACGATGACGCTGGTGATGATGGTGATGATAAATATGGGGCACTTCTTATTTCAGAAAACGCCAGTGGCTCAGCTTGTTTAAAGGCTAAAAAGAGCATGATCTCGCAGCCACATACAGAACTGCCTTCAACATAATGGTGTGCTTAGATGCGCTTTCGCAAGGTATTCAAGGTGCAAAGTATTCAGCGAAAAGTTCGCAAATGTTTAGTTGACCCAGACAATAAAATTATTTCATGAAGGTGTATTCTAAAATTAATCACATTCACTCTGTTGATCAAGTAGCTAACAACGATCGAATGAACCTCCTTATGCGTCATTTATTTATTAATGAAATTTATTTCATTTAGCAGCGTGGTCTGCCGTCATAAAGGTTCCGCGCAGCCGAAGGGTACATGAACCACTTGTGAATTTCTTTCTTTCTTTCTTTCTTTCTTTCTTTCTTTCTTTCTTTCTTTCTTTCTTTCTTTCTTTCTTTCTTTCTTTCTTTCTTTCTTTCTTTCTTTCTTTCTTTCTTTCTTCCTTTCTTTCTGTCTTTCTTTATTTATTTATTGATTTATTTATTTGTTTGTTTTTTCTTTATTTATTTCTTTCTTGACGGATTTCGGTGTCGCTTTAACTTAGCGCAAGAAAGCTTAAAAAAAACGACAAAAGAGGCACTAGCCAGCAGACACTTCAGCGCTATTTTTGCATGATTATATATTAGAGCCTTTATTATTAGAACCACGATAAATGGAGATCAAGATCACAAAATTCTAAGGTTTTATGGTGACATTGCCGTATTCTAACATATTTGTGTTGACTTCCGACGAATCACTGTGTACCCTAGCCGACAAGTGTGAGAGTAGCGTTTTAGATTAATCTGCAGAAGACAATGTGGTGCCATTATTATGGGTGGTGAAAGGAGCCATTCCCGTTAAATATGAACTGTAATGTTTGACGGCTTGGCAAGAGGACGAGAGTAATGGCAGCTTGCCTCTTTAACCTACGCAAGAGTACATTCCCGTTTATAGTCCACAGAACGCTTCACGCGCAGGAGGTTGCTGTCATTCGTGCACGTTAGTGAGAGAGAGAAAGAGTAGGGTATCAAGCTTGTGTTGGCTCTGTACATAATATTTTAACAGAAACCTGGTAAATCTCTAAGCTGCAGTTTTTGTTGGTTCGCTTTGAAAGAAATATTACATCTAGAAAAGTGAAAGTAATCTTTGCATGTGTTTTCACAAGCGCAGAGTGCAAATGTTTTTCATAAGTTGCATAATTATGGATGCATGAATGCTTTGTTATGCGCACAACAGTAATGGTACATGGTCAAACATAAACAGTGTGTTGCAGTAAAATACATTTACCTTCACGTACGTGTCGGTCGTTACTAGCGCTTTCTTCGTCTTTTCCGCCGCTCGAAATAATAGACTCTAAAGACCTGAATCATTCATTGTTCGTTAATAGCCAAAAGTATCCAGTTCTCTCTCTCGCCTTCACTTATCCACTTTGTAAATGTTTATGAAGTGAATGCAGTTTATTATAATTTTTACGTCTCTGTTTAACATTATTATTATTTTTTACTTTCTCTATCATTCAGTTTCTTGCCTGTGTGCCTTCTTCGTTATTACTCTAAAGCTTCCAGACTAGTCTGGTGCATTGCAACTGTGAAGCACTTCTTATGGGTTCAAACACCACCACTTGCTTTTATTTATTGTTTACAATTTTTAACTATTCCTATTCCCCCAAACAAGTTTCTTCTTCGCTTCAGCTCCACCGAGTATAGAGACGCCGTAAGAAAATAGCGTACTGTCGATCAGCAAGCAACTACCCACACATTCCGCGATGAACTCCCAGGAACGAAAAACGTTGGCCTGCTTGTCCATAAACTTTTCTCCCTTACCCGACGCGCATTTTCACAATGGTTTGTGCGAATAAAAGGCCAAACGTACGCATTCACTCGCGTCATCCATCTTTCTTGAATATGCGCGGACGTTGAAGTCATAGCGAATGGCTTTCGTGATTTTTCGACAAAGGAAGACCATTCATCCGCCAGCACTGCTTGCCCTATTTTCTTTTTTTTTTCATTGCGAGAGTGAATTAGAAAATTTACTATTGTATAACCAGCTCCAGGTTCTCATGTTGTATGCACACATCCGAACGGGTGAAACTGGATTTTAAACAATAATAATAGGTAAACATTTTCCTTGGTCGATTACGTTTCCTTCTATTTTTTTATCCACTTCTTTGGTTTACAGCTGATGAGAAATACTGGGTGGACGATTTGGTAGTTCTGTTCGCACTTTCTTGCATTGTGTGCATGAAATAAAGTTTTCGCAAGCTATTTCAGAGCTATCTTTCTTTATGGTGAAAGCAATTTAACTAATTGTAGAGATTTATTATCACATTGCCAGGATGTCAGGGAGACGTTTATCATTCTTCCACATATGCTCTGGCAGTGACCTGTGTTACGGAATACGTCACACATCAGCGAACAAGCCAGCGACGAGCCGAGGGCTTTAGCGGGTTTTTCCCGGCTAGTTCCTCGGGGCCTAATTGAATACTTTTCGTTGTCTGCGAGTCACATTTCCGATTGCGTTGAACAGACTATACCAAAGATTGAAACCTCGCAAAGCTTTGAACGCAGACTGCAATCCACGGCGGTAGTCAATTCAGTGGCTGTGTCACAGAACACTTATCCTCTATTCGATTCCTAGTTATGCCTCCCGTATTCTAATGTTGACGGAGCGTAAAAACGTGCGTAACAAAAAGAAAATCAGTAGATCCCGCGTAACTTGGGCATCGACCTAACGCGAAGCATGCGGAGGGAAGGTGACCGTGTTATAATTTTGGTTATTGAGTGACACGTCACGGAACGACCCTGAATATATGTAAAAATGGTGTACCACAGACAACATTTACCATGTAAAAATGTACCACAGACACCTAAGAATGTTGTACCATAGCGGCAACATACCCGCCCACGGGTATGTTGCCAATGTTTGGCGGGAAGTGTGTGACGACATGCGCGACGGAATCGTGACACTATCACTGTCACGACCAGCGGGTCCTATTCGTCAAACCATCGTAACATTTCATACTGATTTCGGTTCACTCCAAGATAAGGGGGTGATCCTGAAAGCATCCAGACGTACGCGGATAGATAGATAGATAGATAGATAGATAGATAGATAGATAAATAGATAGATAGATAGATAGATAGATAGATAGATAGATAGATAGATAGATAGATAGATAGATAGATAGATAGATAGATAGATAGATAGATAGATAGATAGATAGATAGATAGATAGATAGATAGATAGATAGATAGATGCGAAGGGCGCGTCCACACTTGAGAAGTGAAGTGAAAACGAAAATGCCAGAGCGGCCGTAAAACCACGACCGTGCGCGTCGAAGCTGTTCACATTCGTTCAGCCCCATCCCGCCGCCTCTTCAGTCGCTACCTCGACAATTAGTTCAATTTTGCCTGCTTTCTGAGAATTTAGGTTCGTACCTAATTTTGCTTATTCATGCAAAGTACTGAAAAGAAACAGCTGGCACCTTTACAAAAGTTGTTTCGTTAGATACGCTAGCAGAAACGACACGAGTGAATTCACCGGCAGCAGTGACGGCGGATTCCACCGGCTGTACAGAAACGCGAGACACGTTATGACATGCCAACTCGCTGCTGCTGCACCGTCTAATTTTAGAATTTTCGGCGCTCGTAATCCAAACCAGGCACTCGATGAACGTGTCCTCGTTGAGGCCATCAAGCTTCATTGGCCTGCTAGAGTATCCTTTGCGATTTCGAGGCCAAGTGTGAAGCGCCCTAAAAGTGCCTGCAGAAGGCAAAGAAATGCTTTGCATTTAATAATCTCTGCTGGTTTAGGTGCAGAATAAATGACATTTTGGTGCATTCTGGGATTCGTGTTCCTTATTTACCTCTGTCCTCGTTCTATCACGCTGAATCCATTCAACATGTTTAAGTGCCAAACCACGGCACGATGAGGAGGAATGCCGTAGGGAAGGGCTTCGGAAACTTCAAACCCCTGGGGATCTTTACTTTGCACTGGCATCGCACAGTACGCGTGCCTCAAGCACTGTACACTCCTCCACCAAAACGTACCGTGCGATGCCGGGATTGAACCAGCGTCTTTCGAGAAAGCAGGCGAGCTAGAAACGCTCACGATAGCCGACAAAATCTAACCTAAACGTGTCGACAATTGGTGCCGAACGCACAGCCGCATGCAAGACACTAGCAGTTGATGGTGCCTTGCCTCTTAGATAATTCTCATTATTGGATGTCATGGTTTGAAAAGTCCCCATTTCGCTATCAATTTTGGAGTTTCTTGCTCAGTGTAAGATCTGTAACAGTATTTCTTCCTATGCAGCGGTGAATACCTCTTTCAATGGTCGATCGGGAGCAGACTTGCGCGTTCCACTTGTCGTTTCAGAGCAACTCACTCCGCTCCGAATGGCTTTAACATGCTCCACCACCAATTGATGGATTCAGGCGGAAATGGAACAAGCAGAATACGTCACTTCCATCATTGTGAGAGCAACCTTGGCCATGCTTTGAAGTTGACCAAGGTATTCATAATACTCCTTTGAAAATGAATACAGAGCGGTAGCAGTAATTGTTTCCGGAATCGGTTTTCGCAATGTGTACATGAAGTGCTTCCGGGCTGAATCAGGGCTGCCGTTGGTGGCGACTTTGCGTCAAATTGCATTTTTTTTTACCCCGTTTTTCAACTGAAATTTCTGGTTGGCTCGATGGCTGCTTACTTTCAAACTTCTGTTTCGCGGCATTGCATACCCATTGTTTTCTTCATTTGTATATAAAATACATCGTTTTTATGCTTTTATCATAAGTCTTCCTATGAGTCCGCACGTTTTCCACCCACCAACAAAGTCGTTGTGTGCGGCGAGGTACCAGGGCGCAACATGTGCCACGCCTGAAAATATGAAGTGGCGAAGTAGCGTGCATGCTGGGAAACACGTGGCCAGAACACGCTGCTCACGTGCAGACTTTGAGCGCGAGTTCATAATACTGATGCACAGCACGTGTTCTCGCACGAATTGGACAAAACATACGGGTCCAGTGCAATGTAAAGCAAGATCATTTATCTTGAACCAGAATTTCGTATCTCAAGCTGGAGGTGGATCACGTAAACTCAACTAATAAAGTTTGGTCTGCAGCTTCAAGGATACACTGTTTTGAACGTGTGATGTTTTTACTGACTTGTTAATAATAATATGTTAGGTTTTACGTTCCAAAACTAAGATCAAAATATGAGAGATGCCATACTAGCGGGCTCCGGAAATATTACCTATATGGTGTTTACCATGCACTGACATCACATAGTACACGGGCCTCTACTATTTTCTCCTCTATTGAAATACGACTACCCTGGCCGGGATCGAACCTGTGAACTTCGGGTGAGCAGCCGGGCACCCTATAGCTGCTGATCCACTGAGGGGGAAACTGATTTTATGGCTGGAATGTTTCCCTTTACTTTGTATCGGGCATTTGCTGCGTATTCCAAATAAACTATACATTCACACTAAATTTGAGTTCATTCATTTACCTAGGTCATTCATTTCATTTACTAGTTCATTCATTTAAGGTCATTAGGTCATTCATTTAACTAGTTCATTCATTTGCATCTGATTTTTGACTTGAAGACCAATCAAAAGTATAAAATTGTGCTCTGACTTCTTCGAATTTGCTTAATAGAAATGATAATGTTTTTATATATCAGTACTAAATACTCCACTCAAGTACGCCCAATAGCAACCACAGGAGATCTCATGCACAGCATTTCCCTATTTCATTGGTAGACTCAGTTTACTGCATTCTGTGTGCTAGCTCCAGGAGTTTGGATGGCGCTCTGGATCTGTCAAAGCAAAACGACATTAGCAACACAAAGTTCACCACAACAGCACGCACGCACGCTTTCTTTGTGTTATCGCAAAGTAGGTCTACTTCACGCAGCTTTCGCATTCATCCTACATACGCAGCATGTATGGGCAGCTACCCAAATGTTTAACCACATTGCATGAGCAGAGACTTTTCTGTGCATAATCACCGTATGATGAAGCCAAGTTACGTACAAGACGAGGGTAGGCGCACACCCACAATGTGCACTCAGCTGAGTCCATCGTCTGTTAGGTAGTTCCTTCAGGAGGATGTTACCCCATAACGGCACGCTTCACACGAAATACGTTTTCGCCTTGCCCTGCTGCGGTGGTCTAGTGGCTGAGGAACTCGGCCGCTGACCCCGTGGTCACTGTATTCAGTGCCGCCTACAGCGGCTGCATTTTCGAAAGGGGCGAAAATGGTGTAGGCCCATGTGCTCAGATTTGGGTGCACGTTGAAGGACCCCAGGTGGTCAAAATTTCTGGAGTCCTCCACTACGGCGTCTCTTGGTTTTTGGACGTTAAATCCGACATATCAATCAATGCTTTCGCCTTATCTCTCAAGTGGGGGCCTGTGGTGCACCTTTATATTTTAGTTCTTGCAACTCACACTTTTCTAGTATAAAATACAAGCAAAACCATCCGTCTCCACCACACGCTGCCTATTCTTCTGAAGCACTCTAAGACGAGGGGGCGGGAGAGGTTACCGAGGAGAACTTGGCAGACCTTGTAGGACTACGGGAGAGCGTGTTTAGTGGGTGTGTGCTTACCCTCTACCCTTGCTTGTTTTCAACTTGCTTGGCATGGTCAATGGCACTGATGCACAGAAATATCACCGCTCGCAGTTGAAACATCCGTTTAGTAATCGCCCTGGCTACCGTATTTCGCGTTCTATTTCTACCGAAGCAGATCTTGATTGTCTTCGATTGACATACACAAAACGTCGCCTTCGACCATGTGACGCCACTGCGTGACTGCGTCAGTGAGCATTCGCGTGACCTGCCGTCGGAATTTCAACGTGTGTATCTGCTAAATGGTGTCTATCATAAACATTGACAGTGCATTTGTGATGTCTGTACATTATATTTATTTTTTTTTCATTAAACGAAAACAGACTAGACGTAGGATTGCAGATTTAATCTTGCAACATCTCACGGTTCCACGACATTTCAACTTGTGGCTTCCGTGGTGCATATACATGGACATCGAATCAGTTTACACATTACACGCTGCCGAGGATGGCAGTAAATATAAGCGCGCGCGTGCACACACACACACGCACACGCACACACACACACACACACACACATATATATATATATATATATATATATATATATATATATATATATATATATATATATATGTATATATATATATATATATATATATATATATATATATATATATATATATATATATATATATATATATATATATATATATATAAAAGGTGTTTCAAGAAATGTGTTCAATATAATTTAAAAATAAAAGAAAGGTGGTATAGGCGTGATATCTCCATTGCTTTCCTTGTGGTGGAGAGAACCGTAGCACGTATACAAATAATAATTCTGCCATTAAATTTGTAAAATAAAGCAATTAACTTATTAACGAGTGGAAATAAGGGGTCTAGTCAAATGGGCGAATTCAAGTCCTTCCTGTGAATATTCTATATAAACTTTCAAATTTCGAAAGCGTGGTCACTGGTAATCACCACGGATTGATGAAGTTTGGGTAATTTAGCTGGAGAAACTGAAACCACTGACCCAGACAGCACATCTACCATTCACTTCGAAAACACCCTCAATCACAAAACTATTTTCCTCGCATGAGGCGAGGAGGATAAGCGAACATCAGTAAGCGACCATGTGGCAGGAAAGCGTTGCCACGAAAAGGCGTATCTAGATTAAAGGTTAATGGTGAGGGAAACAGTGCCGTCATCGAGGGCATTTTCGAAGTGAATGGTAGACGCATCAATAATGTTTGTGCACATCGTAGGATGGCCTCCGCCATAAATACGGTAAGGCCGCCAGTAGCCCATTTACATCTTTTTTATGTTGTTTCACAAGTATATACGACACATTTCTTGAACCACTCTGTATATATAACGTATTGGGGCGAAAGCCTTGAATGCCTTATCAAACACGAAAATGAACCGGCATTCAGCATCCCCCGTTGACGCCGTCAACATGAATGATAAAAAAAATCAACACCACGTTATGATGGCACGTGCTGACATCATCACTTGAAATATTTGGTTGAATCAAAAAGGGCCGGTAAAGAAGTAAGTGTGACCAGCCAAAGTGCCTCCGTTACTAGACCCAGTGTAATACCACGTTAGGTGCACAAATCCTTCAGAGGGGGGGGGGGGGGGCGTGCAGGAATAATACATCGAATGAGAATAAAGAGAAATGAGAAGCCGGCCTTCTCTTTGAGTCGTCTTAGGCTCTGTTTTCTTGAACGCGCTGCGGCTATATGACACCTGCACTGCTGTCTTCACTTACGAGTAGCATCATGGGAAGGCTCTGAACAGGTTCGACATACCTGAGCAGACGACAATCTCCTAGATGGGGGCAGAGAGTAACATTGGCAAGTCGAGATTTATCGCGAGAAAGAGCCACAGCGAATGACTGAGCCATCTTATTGCACAAGTTGGCACAACACTGTAAAAGCTTGTATTAAAAAAAATGACATCTTTTCCTAAAAGAAACCATGTGTAGACGCGAAACAGTGGGCGCTAACACAGCTTCGTATCTGGGTGAGTAATACTTTGGTGAGTTTGAGTCCGAGTCAGTCCGCTTGAAGAACATTTTAGTGAGTGTGAGTGCTAGTGAGTCCGACTCAGGAAAGTTATGGTGAGCCTGAGTCTGAGTCAAAGCGTAAGATATATTTCTAGAGGGAGTCTCAGTGAGGTTCACTCATGTTTGATTACTTAAAGTCTTGTCTACTCATCTTGAGCATAGCTGTGAGCCTTACCTAGATTCATGTTTACAGTCAAGTCTGCTCACGAGTATTCGAAAGCAATATCCTCCGTACACTATTTCAATATTTCTTAATTACAGGGGTCAATTACGTAGGGAGTGCTTTGAATGCCCCCACCACCCAATTTTTCCAGGAGCTTTTTGATCGATATATCTTGTGTTGTCATCTCTTTCAGTAAAAATGCCCTTGCTGGTCTGCAACCACTCATAACTCGTATTCGAGGGCACTAAATCAAAAGACGCCAAGAAGAGCACCGATAACGTGAGATGTTAGTGTTAAAAAGCATTGACGTCATGATCTAAAAAGCTAATGCAAGACATACGAACTCATGAGTCGACTCACTCAGACTCACTCAAACAAATATAAAGCTGCTAGGCTGAGTCTGAGGGAGTCCGGCAGAATAATTTTTTGGTGAGTTTGAGCCAGAGTGAGAGCAGTTGAAGAATATTTTCGTGAGTGTGAGTCCACGCGAGTCCGGCTCAGGGAAATTTCGGTGAGTCAGGGTCCGAGTGAGTCCTAAGTGTAAAATATATTTCATGAGTGAGTCTGAGTAAGCTCCGCAATTTTTGCTGACCTATGGTTATGAGGTACCTTGTAGTAGGGCACCTAGACCTATTTTGGCCATCTTGAGCGCGTTAGAGAACCAGCTGGGCTAATGTACCCGTTGTTGCATTTGCGGACCACTCGCCGCTTATCAGCCAGCGCCGGAGTCTGGCTCATCTGCTCTGGACGATAATCTGTTATCGTGCATGTGCCTTGACGTGTTTTCCCGCCCCTTTTGTTGAAGGCTTTCCTTTTAATTGACTACGGACCACGCCATGGAGCCATTCTTTTGTACACCTTGTTTCGGCAAGCGCCCCGCCGCGGTGGTCTAGTGGCTAAGGTACTCGGCTGCTGACTCGCAGGTCGCGTGGTCAAATTCCGGCTGCGGTGGTTGCATTTTTGATGTAGGCGGAAATGTTGTAGGCCCGTGTGCTCAGATTTGGGTGCACGTTAAAGAACCCCAGGTGGTCGAAATTTCCGGAGCCCTCTCCACTACGGTGTCTCTCATAATCATATGGTGGTTTTGGGACGTTAAACCCCACATATCAATCAATCATTATTTCGGCAAGCATGTTGCATTAAAAAGTTCTGCGTTCTTCCTCCTCACGGCGTCTTCCCCATCTGGCTTGCAGCCCGACTCGGCCAAATGTAACACTGTACTTAAATCTCGGTATGCCAGTTCCCTTGCTTTTCGCTCCCATCTTGAAACAGCCGCCGTGGACGGAAATTGCACCATTCTTGGTGAGCTTGACAGCGCAACATCCCAGCTGCTCCGCTACTGCGACGGGACAGCTATATGCTTTTTAACAGCTATTAAAATATACATGGTTATACTGAGCCTACAAATTCTCAGCGTCACCCCAGGTGAAACCCTGACTATACATTTTTTTCTGCGGGAATTCGCCCTTGCATCGAGAATATTTTCATCAACAACCCAAACATATACTGATCACTAATCTCCTGATAAAACTTTACGCGACTTAAAGGTACGGGTTCATCGTATGGCGGTTATGGGACGTTACACCTCGCATATCAATCAATCAAGGTATAGGTTCACTTCCGTAAGCAACATAGAAGGTCGACTATGTTTTTAAGAGCTGTAACAGTTACTACGCAGCGAATGCTTACCGTTCCAGCATGTGTGACAGCTGACCCAGCTCCACTTGTGCGCGTCGAAACCCCGCTCACAGGGCAGGTTTCGTATTGAACGAAGTGAGTGTCGTCTCATATTTACTAGGTATGAAGTGAGCTGCTGATTAAAACGCGGTTCTGAGACACGAAAAAATTCGAACAAAATACGTGTATTGACGAGACAAGCGTATTTTTTGTTCTATTTTATTTTATTTTTCTTTTGTAGCCTCTCCGTAGCACGCTGACATCAGTAGCTGTGTACAATGAACCATGCCTCTAATATTAGTTGTTCTAGAAAGCGAGATTGGCAGGCGTCAAACTACACCAACGCCTGAGATGAGATCCTTCTGTGCTCTTTCAGAACAGCGCCCAAAGTGAACCCATTCTTTTATTATTCGGTATAGTAAAGTGGCGCGGTTTATCAGACAACACTAAATGTATCATGCTGGACCTGAAGGTTTCTGCAACGCTCCTCAATGTAATCATCGAATGGCTTCATTAAAGAAGTGCATTGCCACAAGAATCGACTGCCACAGAAGGCAATATATTACGCTCATTTCTACTTCCGCTTAACATACTGTACACCAGTTTGTGCCACCACAACGACTACCAATTATAATAAACTGTAGATAATGCGAAAGAAAGTGCTCAGACTACTTCGAAATTATTTTAGTGAACCAAATAGCTTATCAATTAATTCTTTATTTATTACGCATAATTAGCTGAAAGTGGGTAAATTATACAATAAAAACGTATTCTGCACGTACGTAAACATAATTTGTCAAGCGTGACACATGAAAATTTCGGACAATATCCCCTACGTAAGAAACAGATACCAATACCATGAACGCGCACAAATTACAGAATGTCGATCCTACCAAACAAATCGTGTGTATTCCCAAATCAACTTTGATGTTCTACTCCCTAAGTAAAAATAAGAAATAAGTATTTTCCTTGTGAATGATTCCACAACCAATACAAGCTAAGCTAGTTTATGTCACTGCACCATTGTTTCTGCATTCTATTTTTTATGCAATCAGAGTGCCGTACGTTTACACTACCTGAGTGTGTATTTTTTCTAATACATGGTTTCGTTTTTTACTTTGATCGTATATCTTCATGCATGTTGTGCACATCTGTATGTATGCATGCTTTTTATTGTATGTTTAATTTTATTTTTATCAAGCTTAGTCTTAGCAGCTATGTTCATATTCAAGTTATTGTTATCGATTTGATTTTTGTGCGATAATTTATTCGCTGCTGCCTGAAAGATCCCTCATTTCCCTTCAATCTGTCTTTGAGAGCTCTTGGCTTAGGGGCACCTCAAACATTTTGTGCTGAAAAAAAATTTCAAAGTTCGAGTTCAATTTTAGAATAGATCAAGTACTGGGGAAGAGTTACAAGGATTTTTTCGCACGCTTGCACTTTCTCTCTGCTTTAGTACTAGCGAGGGCGCTGAAAGATCCGCAGGCAAAGAAGTGACAAGGGGACAACAAGGTGAGTGTCTTCGTCAGCGCACGCGTCGTGACCTTGATCGATTTCTTCTCTTTTCTTTGAACACGTGGCTTACTTTTGATTTAATTGCGAGCGCACGCGCGCGCGGTATGCAGCAGCCATGGTAACTACGAAGCTCATGGCATGGCCTCCGAGGTATGGGCGCGCGGCGTAATTGAGAAACCTTCCGAGCGCCCGAAATATCGGGGGCTAAGCTGATCGTATATATCAAACCAGTCAATGGCCGTGGACTTGATGTTCCTGGTATGTTCATTTTGGTTTATGGCATTCTTTCACAAGAGTAGGGGAAACAATTGTTAGATGACTTCAAGAATCAATTATGAATTCTAGGCTGCGTGCTGGGCTGTAATTGGCGCACGTGTTCTCAGGAGCCTCGGCTACCCATTGGCAGCATTTTCTTACTAGTATGAAAAAATGTTGCAAGAAAATCTTAAATTCAACGCAAACATGTACTCCAGGTTTGTTTGTTTTTCATCACTTTTCACGGTACTACACGCGGTACTTGAAAGCTTTGTGTAAGAAGAGGGCCAAAGGTGTAGAGACTAAAATATTAGAGGCCGCAAATGGAAGCTCTCTTGTGCAAGAAAGTTAAGGAAATTTTAGATAGCTATTGTAACCATTTTAATTTAATCAGTGAAATAGCTCCTCGTAAAATTTTGCACTAGGAATTTTATCAACTGTAGTTACCTTAAGTAGTCTTTTTATTTTGAAATGAGAATTGAAAGTTGGCACTTGAATTATGTTGAAACGTTCAGTGACTCTGCGAAAAATAGGGGCCCTAATTGAAAAAGAAGAATGTGGTTATTTCGCAGTAGTAGTGCAAGGCTGGATAAGAATGGAAGCTTGTGCGAGTAGGGAAACGTCCACCAAGATCAATTTAAGGCTGGACTAACAGTGGTGCTTGTTTCAGACCCCGACTATTAGCAATGTTTGAAATGCTAATTGTCTGGTTTAAATAACGTAATTAGTATTTCTGTAAGTAGCAGGCCTATATATGAATATTATATTTAGCATGAAAAATTATTGAAACATCCCCTTGTTTTTGTGTCTTTCTTTCTCTCCCTCTTTTTTTCTTCTTTCTTCTCTTCTGTTTATCCCTTCCTTGCTTACCATACAGCCAGATCTCCGATTGCTATCCTCATTTCTCGAATACATGTGTCACCAAAAGTAAACTGTCTTTGTTTTTGATCCTGTGATGATGAATCGAATGAAGAGAGTGCATGCTGGTCGAGTCGATTCGTTGCATGTGCGAGGGGCAGCTTAGTTTTATGGCAACACGAAACGGTGGGACAAAAAGCTTGAACAGCTTATCCGTTTAAAAGCCAACACTCGCTGTAACATTAAGCCACAGATCTGGTTCGGATGTGTTGGGCCATTACTTGATGACAGTGCTTCTTGCTTTTTTGTCAATTATTTGATGACAAAGACCCTCAGTGAAAGTTTTCTCTTCAGATGTGTAATTATATGTAAATGAATGTTTTACGGCGAGGAGCGACCAGACATGGATGACCTATCTTTCTGTGTTGATGTTCTCACGCGCCTTCAATATCAGGCATGGTGTTGAGAGAAGTCCTTAAGGATTTGAAGCAAGGGCTCTTGTAGGCTCAATCGTCGAATAAAAACGAAGCCATACAAAGAAAGCTAAAAAGGTGATACTAATAAGGGGCCTCATTATCGACGACCTCACTGCCGGCAACCTAACGTGCCTCCCCGTCTGCAGTAAAGTACGCCACGTGCCAACTCATGCGAAATGCTGAACGCGCGTTCGTAAGGCTTTCGTCCACCCATTTTCCCTTTTTTCCCTTTTTCTTTACCTTTCCCGCATATGATAGGCAGCCCATGCGAAGCAGTGGTTGCCTCATATCCACGGGCATACACCCGTTTCTGCGTGTAGATAGCTGGCCGCACGGCATTTGCGTCGTTCGTGTACGATTGCCTTCCTTGCGCCCATCGTGATATACGACGCGTCTTAAAACTGAGAGTGCGGTAGTTTGCAACGCACGATGAGGCGGTCGTTCCTGCTTCGTGTGACGGACTTGTCGCCAGAAGTTTGCCGCTGATTTAACACACTCGCGAGACTTCGAGGAAGAACACTCAGTGGCTGTCGAGCAGGGGGAGAGAAAAAAATAAGCGACATTGCGAGAGACAGAGAGAGAGCAAGCTTTGTGACGTAAATGCTAAAAAAGTGCCTGAAAAATCAGAGAATATCGCTGATACTATTAAAATCTAACGTCGTAAATTGAGCACCTAGCTTAGTGCGACTTGCGTCCCACACGCGCTCGCAGTGGAGCATTAATCACCTGTAACGAACTGGTACATGTAACTACCATTCGAGCGTCTTGACCTTTAAACGTATCTTCTGCTTCTAATATATTCAAGGGCTCGACTGTTGGAACTTTTTACCCTTTTGGTTTTTCTCCATCAATGGCATTCCTACAAGTTGCCATGAAGACGCATTAGACAACTTTTTTAGGGCCCTTTAACCAGTTTTACTTCTGGATATGTTCAAATTAGGTATTATTACTATGCATTGTTGGTAATTTAACAAGGACCATGATAATGACAATTTGAGAATCCCAACAAGTCATAAAGAAGTTAAGAAGGATTTTGGTACGGTTTCGAGATGTGGCATACAAGTCCCTTGTAAGTATTTCACTGATAGTGTTTTCACTGTAGTCATATGACAAGGTCAAGTCAGGAGGCCTCCACAGAGGACATACCTTTATTAGAGAAAAATAAACGTACCTCCAACTCTGTCTAGTCGTTTTCCTCAAACCATGCTAAAAAATTCAGGAGATCTTATGTAGTACCTTGGGAAGCTCTGTTGTGCGAAGCATCCGGATGGAAGGTGATTTTTCTGTATTTTTTTTATCAAGCGAAACTTTTCTAAATGACGCTAAAGATGTGTACAAACGTAGTACGCACATGCATACGTTGAACATTCACATATGTTTTATATAACCATATGTTGCACAGGTTTTATATTTGCGTAATGATGTTAACAGCAACAACACCAGAAGAGGTAAGCTGATACGTAGCGCTTGAGCTCACGAGAATGGTAGTCCTGGACACCGTTACGTAAATCAACATCAGAGGACGTTGCTTAACTGCAATTGATGTTAATACGACGTGAGAGCTGTATCACAGAAGCACTACATACATTAGTAATATCTATAAAATAACCAGCCAGCACTGTAACCACAATATTCTGTTCACGAACATTAGGACCTATTTGGAAAGCCAGTTCTGAGATCTGGCGTTGCTCTGCGGTAGAATACTTGATTGTCACGCAGAATTTCGGGGATCGATGCCTGCTGAAGCCTTCATATTTATTCTTTACATTCAGCGGGTCAACGCTGCCAATGTCAGTTTCAGATGCGAAGCATCTTATGAGCGAGCTTGATTCGGTGGCGTCTGCCCTACAGTACGCATGCGCCTACTCTTTCTCTCCCACTCTCGTTCTTTGCGCAGGTGTGCGGTCGCCTTCTCTTCTTCTCCCTAAGGCTGCAGCCGCGCACTCTCCTCCTTTAGGCAAGCGTTCGGTGGCCTTCTCACGTCTCCTCTGCCCACGCTGCAGCCTATAAACCCCCTTCTTCCTCTCCCTCTCCCTTTTAACACAAGCGCATGCGCTCTGTTGGCTTCGACAATTCTCGCTTCACTTCCGTTCAGATGAGTTGTAACGTCATCGTTAGCGCCAGTTGCAGCAGCACTTCAACCTGATACCGAACTCTGGCCCAGGGAAGCGCAAGCCAAGCGTCGGCATTCAGGTGCGAATACCTAGGTTCGGAACACCAACTCGGCGCAAACGGAAGCAACGCACAAACAGAACGTAATGATGACACAGACACTGAATGTAAACCACACACTATAACGAAAAGACCGAGTGATCGTAAACGGAAAATTGGTGTGAATCCTTAATGCTGCTTCGCCTCCCCTCATGGTTCCCTTTAGGGGCAGAAGTTTAATTTTTTGTTAACGCTCTTGCATTTAAATTACCAATGTCTGTTCTCGTCATTCCTAAGTAGAGGTAATCTGTCAATCACCTGTGGCACATACCCGTATTCCACGGCCGGTGGTAATGAGCCTGTGTCACACATACTGTAGGAAAGGGTTTGACAAAGTATGCGATGGACTTTTCACGATAAAAAATGCGAAGCATTGCTTTGTGTACTACAGGAACTTTGAGCATCTATCTATCTATCTATCTATCTATCTATCTATCTATCTATCTATCTATCTATCTATCTATCTATCTATCTATCTATCTATCTATCTATCTATCTATCTATCTATCTATCTATCTATCTATCTATCTATCTATCTATCTATCTATCTATCTATCTATCTGTCTATCTATCTATCTATCTATCTATCTATCTATCTATCTATCTATCTATCTATCTATCTATCTATCTATCTATCTATCTATCTATCTATCTATCTATCTATCTATCTGGGTGATCTCAGTATGCCCCATAACTTGCGCTAAACCAAAACTAGTGTGGGAGGGTGAGATGGCTTGGAAAATATGACGTGCTTGTCATGACATTAATAATGTCACAATCCCGTTGTGTACGTCGTCAAATACTTTCCACCAAACGTGTGGCACCTACCCGCAGGTGGGTATGTGCCACTGGTATGCAGGCGTGTGCCACACGTTTATATATACCCACGAACAAAACTACATGGGTAATTGCATGGGTGATTTTAATGCGTGAGATTGCAACAGAAGGTGACAAAAGCTCTGTTGAAATTCTAACGTGACACGGACTTGAACAAGCGGCTGTAACAGCAATGTCACACACCGCGAAAGACAAGACTGGACAATGACTGAGTGTGCGTGCGTGTGCTCCTGAGTGTGCTGTGTTTAACTCTCTTCTCTCCCTGCTCTCTATCTTTCATCTCCCCTATCCCCCTCCCATGCGCAGGGTAGCAAACCGGCTGCCTATAGGCTGGTTAAATTCCCTGCCGTTCTTTTCCTCCCATTTTCCTTCCTTTTCCTTAATGCGTGAGCGTTAAGCGAAATGTTGCATCGGGAGCGTTGACCTGACGAATGCAAAGGTTAAATGTCAGAGTCTCAGCAGGAATCGAACCTTGGTATACTGCGTGGCAATCAAGTATTCTACCATGGAGCGACACCAGGATTCGGTACGTCTCAAATAAACCCTACTGTTTGTGAAACGACAATTGTGGTAACAGGGCTAGTTAGGGAATTTACAAACATTACATATATACTCCTATGATACAGCCGTCACGTCAGGCCAATGCCAATTGCAGTTACGCACCATCCACTGAAGTTCACTTATGTAGCAGTGCCCAGGGCTACTGTCCTTGCTAGCACCAGCACTTCACATCAGACTCCCGCCTCTGGTGTTGGTAATAGCTATGTTGCATTTGGCATCGTTTCGCCACTCTGAAGAAGTGGTTACTTCAACATATGAGGCTATTTAACACATGCATTTGCGTGTATTTGTACAACGTTTAGCGCCACTCTGTAACGTTTGACTGAATAAAAAAAAATATGGCACAGTCACCTTTCATCTGCATGCTTAGCTTAACATCCATTCCGAAGGTACGTGGAATCACCCGAAATTTTTTATGTTATGATCAGTCAGACATATTCTTCAAACTTTTTAACCTTCCCGTATTATTTTTGGCGTACCCTAAGTTAAGAAGGTGATCACTAGAGCACCGAGACGTAGGCGCGCCTAGATATATGCGTATCTAGACCCCCCGAAAGTGCCTGCAGTCCGCTAAGAAATGCGTCGCATTTAAGATAAACAAGAAAACACATGGGCTGCATACACCGACTAGGGGCCACACCTTGCAGCTTCTCTAGTTGAACATTGGTACAGAGAGCTTTCGCAGTGACAGAATACGTACCGGCTCATCATGATGGTCATTTCTATGATCAGGTTCAGCCTGCTGGTGGATCACCCACCTACTTAAGCTCGACGACAATGAAGCGTTTTACCTCTCTATCTCTCCTTGTCTGCGATACACAGCCATAGAAGAAGTCTTGTCTTTTTTTATATGAATACAAATATAAATGGGTTACTACACATCTAGTGTAACCGGTAAAATTTCGACCATCCCCAATCATGCTGAAAAATTTCATGCAGGTATATGTGAATGTGATAAATAGTTATTGAGGTGTTTTATTTCGCAAAAAAAATTATGTTACCTTGTAGGGCGCTTCAGGCTTTAGGCCCCCAATCGAAACTGTGTAGCGCTAAATAATATATTATATTACTGGTTTTAACAATTACTACGAAAAAAAATTTTATTTTTATTTAAAAGCGCTACTCTATCATGTCCATAGAAGTTTATTTATTTTTGTTTTAACTTTTTCCAGAGGTAGAGCACTTGTTTTGCGTGTTTTAACTTTCTTTTTCAATATAAAAAATGTAATATGCTGAATATTTGCCATTTTTAATAAAAAGCACATTTTTGCTAGTAATATTTATACACCCTTTACATATTCCTATATGGAATGACTAAAATGCTTTTGAAGAAACTAAAGCAAAACATCACCAAAATATTGTGACAAAGTAGACAGAAACATCATTTTAACCCAATGCCGCTGAAGTTTCTCAGTGTTGTGGTCTAAATACAAATATGACTGATATATTGTTGCATCGTAAAATTTGTCAGTAAGATAAGCAGACATTTTCAGCAGGGTAGTTTTTCTTTAAGACAGAAAAACTTTTCCATCTGAACAACTACAAGGTAGTACGAAGCTCACGTATGCCTTGTCTTCGCTGCAGAGCACGTCAGGGCGAGGTTCCAGCGGGGGCTTTTCGATAGCGAATAATGCACAGCGTACACCTGTTTGTTATTTGTTCTAGTAATACTGCTGTAGAGAACGTCAAAAAAGGGCAACAGTGCTTATTTTATGGAACGGTGTCTTCTGCCTTTGTACCATGGAAGGTCCGCTTGTATATTCCTCAAGGGCAGAATTATCATGCAGCCGATGGCCTGCAATACAGTATTGGAACGATGTGTTTGGCTTCTGAGAATTCTCCCACCGATCCGTGTCACCACGTACGCCCGTTGCACCAATCATACAGTGCCCCACAATATTGCACCGGTAGATTCCGTTGCGTTGAAACTACCGAAGCGGTCCTTGTCGCCGCTCGTTAGCGCCCCGATGCGGTTCATCACCGCTCACAGATGGTGACACCGTCCTTACCAGTCCAGTACACTATGAGAAGAAAAAGTGGTGAAAAATATAAGACGCATTAGTGAAAACACGTGTGTGTGCGACGGTAGCGCAGTGGGTCGAGCACCTTACCTATCATTATCTGAATACGCTGGGTTATTCGAATAAGTCGAATGTTTTGATCTGGTGTTGCTTCAGTAATTCGTTTGCCTGCATATATTACCAATGCCACTTCTGTGACGGAAATAGCGTCAGTTCAGTCTTCGTGGACCACAGCACAGAACACGTTCGTGTTAAAAGAACATTTTTCTGCTCTGCGGCCTCGGTTTTTGAGAATAAATAAAATTTCTTTGGGCGTAAATTCCCTTCAAATGGTTGGGGACGTCCCACCGCGGGAGTCTAGTGGCTAAGGTACTCGGCTGCTGACCCGCGGGTGACGGTATCGAATCCCGGCTTCGGCAGCTGCATTTTTGATGGAGGCGAAAATGCTGTAGGCCTGTGTGCTCAGATTTGGGTGCACGTTAAAGAACTCCAGGTGGTCGAAATTACCGGAGCCCTCCACTACGGTGCCTCGCATAATTATATGGTGGTTTGGGACGTTAGACCCCTCATATCAATCAAGAAAGGTTGTTTATGCTTCCTCTATGTTTATGTATGACATGTTTCTTCCATTAAACTTGAAGTTGTTAGAGCAGCGCTTCAGTCATGCCCTTCCATGTATTTTCGTGTTCTTTCTTTGTGCGCTCACCGAGATGAGTATCTTACAACTAGCCCAATTTGCTACTTTACTTCAGTGCCTAACAGGCCCAGAAGCACCTCCCTTAGCTTCCTGGCCGAACCCAGCCCACACGCGGGCTTTCCCTTCTTCTATTCTCTTCCAGTGCCACAATATCCATCAGGCTCACATAAAAAAAATGGTTAGGAAAACCGAAAGCAACAAAGGAATGAAACGACTGACATTTACAATTGCACCTTTCCCTCACGGAGCACACAGAAGAACCAAATTAAAAATACATCTATAGTGTAAATGTTTCGTATAATTTACGATAACCTACAGTGCATGGAATATTGGCCCCAAATTCATCATCTATGTCATTATCTGTTACTTGACCCCGCTTATCAGTTTCTGTTTTTCTTTTCCTTTTTTTTTATCGCAAGACCCTTTGTTCTCCAGCTCACAGGTGACATGATGCTTATAATAATGAAAAAGCCTTCATAATGCACGAGTTATAACTGAGATAATTGAGTGCCCAGAGTTCTAGCTACAACACCTTCATCAACTGCCGCCACGACATGAAAAAAAAAAGTCTTTGAAGTAACGTTAGAACAGACGTGGTGTGAGATATATACTCTCACTGTCGTAGCTCGCAGAGTGAATCTCACCTCGCTCCTGTTACAGCGCCGCTTTGTTAGCGCTGGATCGACTGTCTGTGCATCACCACTTTCGAAACTACTCTAGACATTTCTCGTCAAGCCTGCTAGCATTTCTTTTGCTGAAATGTGGCAGTTTTCTTTCACGATGTCTATACCATTCCACACCACAGCCCGTAATCTTGCTGTAGCGGATTGCTGGCAGCAATGCAGGCACGGTAAAGAAGACTGGGCTTTGTCCATCAAAGTGCCGCTGCGCGCCTGTCGTTGACATGCGGGGATATTTATGCGCCAAAAATGTGCGCGTGCACTTTGCGCGGATTTGTAAAACATTACGGTATGCGTCAATAGCCGTCGGGAGTAAAAGACACACAAAAAAGCAAGCAACGCATACATGTCATTAGAACTGTCGGTGCTGCTTCTCGCCTAGCAATTTCTCATGAGCGCGTCAACGCTCAACCTTTTCTTCTTTCATTATCACTCTTACTTTTTCCATTTCGAGAGAATGGCAGAAACACTAACAACACAATCAGTAACGGCGTCTTTATTCTCAGCCCTTTTCTAAGTTTGTCACCTGCATAGAGCCTTTCAATTTTTGTTTCTTTTTTCAATTAAAAAAAAATGTTTTCGCAGATCAACGCAGATATTACTGTGAAGGGGTGTTTTTCTTTCCGCCTTAAAACGCCCATTGAAATGCTGAAAAGTGTCAACGTTTCCAGTCGGCGCTTCTGTCAAAGTCGAAGTGGAACCGTAAGTGACAGGCGGCGACACAATCTCCTGAGAAAAGTGCATGGGCGGGCGAAATATGGAGAAGGAAAGGCAGATAAAAGATCTCCGGGGTGACGAGTGCCAAACACAAGCTGCGTACGCCCTGCTAAAAAAATTTTAAAAGACAACCTTGGCTCCGTGGGTCTTAAGGGAAATCACTCGGTGCACTTGACGTGCGTCAACAAAAGCGAAACGTGAGAGAAAACACAGAAAAAAACAAACAAAAGATAGGCCGCGTCGGCAACATTTTTTAGGGTCCACTTGCACTCGAGTGCTACCTATTGCGGCTGTTGATAGCACTTTGGCAATTGTATGCAATCGGTTTTTTTCTGTTGCAGGTTTTACTAGTTTAGATATGTCAATAGACTGTCAAAAGACCGTCAGAACACTGAAAGCTTTTGCAGAATACGCAACGCCTAGTATTAGCGTAAAAGACCACATATTTATGTAGTCACCTAGTTTCATGTGACAGGTGTCCGAACAATGTTGATATATTCGTTTTACTCGTCAATCTCAGGGTCTTACAAAGTCAAAACCAATAGATGGCACGCAGTGCTGTGCCAAATGTTATAGTTCAGTTCATGCAGGTCATACGCGCTGCCGGTTTTCTTGCGGATTATTTGTTATCATTTTTTGTATATCGAGAGAACAGATACTGCAGCTGCGGGAGCTACACCAACGAACCCGAAACCGCGTTTCTCTTTCATTTCTTTATTATTCATTTGTTCAACGTTATGTACTCGTAAAACATTCATTTACTGCTTTCTCGGCTCTTAACGTATAACCTTGGACATTTCACTTTTTGATTCCATGGTGTATGGAGCAGTGGATAAAACGTCAAAAAAGAGAGAGAGAGAGAGAGAGAAAGAAAGAGAAAGTGCATAAATAGCAGCGACTTGTTGCCCTGTACTTGTTAGAAAAAAGCAAGCGTGATAAAAAAAAATCACACCATATCCACTGACTGAATGATTATCAGAAGGGCGAAGCTTCGGAGGGTTTTATCGGTGAACCATGAATCCTCTGTGTCTGTCTGCCTATCTATCTATCTATCTATCTATCTATCTATCTATCTATCTATCTATCTATCTATCTATCTATCTATCTATCTATCTATCTATCTATCTATCTATCTATCTATCTATCTATCTATCTATCTATCTATCTGTCTGTCTGTCTGTCTGTCTGTCTGTCTGTCTGTCTGTCTGTCTGTCTGTCTGTCTGTCTGTCTGTCTGTCTGTCTGTCTGTCTGTCTGTCTTGCTGCTCATGCTGCTCACGTCCATCTGTCTGTCCGTCTCTCTGTCCACTCGCTCATGGACAAAGCTTCCTTATGTCCATGAGCGAGCGGGAAAATTTTATATACCACATAATTAGGCAGAAATTCAGTGCAGTTAAAAAAATCACCGCCTAAGCACTCCGTACAAATGATTAACCAGCGAAAGCTGAAACGTGAGGCCCCGGTATTTAGCAGTGGGTGCAACCCGACGTGGCACTGAAGCCTTTCACAAATATTTGTTACATATTCATGCTTGTTAATCAGATGATACACACGTTTGGCTTTACCACAGTGTTTACCACAGTGTTTATTTCACATGCCGCACATTGTGCCTCGCATGATCACAGTCATGGAAGAGAGCAATGATAGGTTAAATGAGTTCCGCAATACGTTAATCTCAGTGGTTGTTTTCGTACCACAGGCGGTCACAGACGCCGCAGCTCCTGCAGAAACTCCCACCGAAAGTGGGCGTTTACTCCGGCCAACGCGCTCCCACAATCATCACATTGACATCGCAACGCCACATGCTCGGCGTAGACACTGCACCATGTCGCCTTATTGCAGAAAAAATTACGTGCCTTTTTTTTTTCCTTTTTCAAGAACCACTCATTCATTGTTGGGCGTGGCGTTGTTGCAAGCTTTTCACACCTCGAGCTAATATGTGGTTTGCAGGATCCGCCCGCAACCGGCGCTCGCATTCCCGTTAGTGATTTAGCGTAGCTTCGAAGGCCACCGGATCATCAGTGCTCAGTTGTTGCTAGGACTCGCCCTCCCGGGCCAGTCTTTGTGCCAGTACTTTACCATCAGCCCGGTGAATGCGACCTCTCTCGCGTTTACACTGCCGGCGCTCTCCTATAGTTGCCCGTGGCATACCCATGTGGAAAGATTCAGGAGAAACTGATGCACGCGTGCTCGGCGCCACGCCTGCGACGGGATGGACGACGTCACTCACAACGCAACCAATGGCGCGCGTGCTTGGGTACGGCACTGAGAATGACGTAACTGATAGGACAGCCAATGGAGACCACTTGTGACACCGCTGCCGAACAGCTTTTTTTCTTTTTCCTAGCAATATAGAGATTTCGCTGCAAGATTTCACGCACTGTACGGCTCTCTCGGCAGCTGTAATGACAGTCTACCGCAAATATAAATATTGAACCGTTTCAAGATTGAGAAAGTTGGTTATGCACTGAGAAGCTAACTGACCTCAACTGCTGCAATATTTACGCGTATTTACTCACCGGAGTTCTCCTTGCACATTTCCTAGTGAGATCACGGAAGTCGCAAGGCGGACGCCCTCAAAAAACATCACTGTTACTGCGATATAGCTCAACTCAGTTTCTTAAGGCCAAGCGGGGACGCAGGCACACATGAATATTATGCCCGATACTTAGTTCTGCTTGTAAAAAGAGTGCGTCACCTGAAACCAGTGCGCTGCTCGTTACAGATACTCCGCTTTTGCCTGAGCGCAACACGCCTCCGTGCCTCCAACCGTCATTCTGAAGAGGCTCCAAGAGGCCCCACTTCGCAAATTGAAAGATTAGGTCCTTTCTTGCAAGTCACGTTCGGATATTTCTCTTCTCTTTTTTTTTCTCTATAATTTGTGAAGGTCATTTGTAAGCGACATCTTTTCAATTACTTTTTGTAGTTTTGGCATGTAGGTACTCACTCCTTTAAAATGGCTTTCCTATATTTAAAAGTCTCCTCACATAGTAGCTGTTAGAAATAGAGAGAGAGAAATAAAAAGTAGTAATACAATCGCAGGGAGATTAACCTGTAGACTGAGCCGGGTCAGGTACAGTGTATTGGGTAGCTGGTAAAGAAAAAGATGATGTGCCATCCTAAATTTTGTACTGAACACGATGCAGTTGTTCAGTGCCCTTCAGGAAGCGTTCTACCCCAAATCTGATTAGAAAAGGGTTTTGAAGTAACTGAACTGCAAGCGATTTTTATACGTAAGTGCTTTTTGGAAGAGAAACTGTGTCTCTCATGGAGGACACCTGTACAGTAGTGCATATGCAATAAGTTAGGCAGAAGAATAAAAAAGAAAATCAGCTGCCGAAATGAAATGAAGGCAGACAAGAAGGCCATCGTCCAACCAATCATCTACCGAAGCTGTTGACGCAGAAATGAAGCGAAAGGCTGTAAGGGAAGAAAGTGAGGAGGTGAGACTCTTGCTCGGAGACGGATGGAAGTTTTCTTTTCGAGCCTTTTTCCCCCTTGCAGGCCTTAAGAAGACTGCAAATGTCGTGGTACGGTAATTCAGGAAATGATTCATTTATTATTAGATAAATGTGGAATGAAAAAAAAAACAGCTGCTGATCCTGTAAACATGGACTTACCCTACGATGGAGGGGGTGTCCCTCTGTCAATGAATCCTTACGGCCGTGATCACCCTCCTGACACTTGACACGAGTCTTCGTTGTTTGACCAAGCACTGTGAGGAGATATTGCTTTTCGAGGTCTCGGTGACCAGCTTGTCTGTGGCTACTGTGCCTTTGCTATTGGTGTTTTCGCGGCACCGCTGGCAATTGCTGTGCTAGTGGGTCTAGTACGTCAGAGATCGGGCGGTTTTGTGCGTTAAGCGTTAGATATATCTCACGTAGTATGATACCATGAGTGAGGGTGTTGCAATGTAGTCTTCGAAATTCAGTGCTTTTCTCCTTAGCCAGCTTGAGGTGAGATTTTAGGTACACCGTATGTCCTAGTCATAGTGTTTCGTGATATAGTGTTATGCAAGGGGTGAGGTTGGTTGGTATACACTTTACGTCCTAGTTATAGTATCGTCATACTGTTGTCGTGATAGTGTTGTAGGACAGCCTTATGCGCAGGTGGTATGTTCTCCACTTCTGGGAGACCACAGGGAGATCGCTGGGAGACCACAGATCAAAACAACGTTTCGATGGATGGTATAACGACCCTTATCATCAGGCTGCCCAGCACGCAGGCGGCAATGAAGGTATATGAAGAAACAAAACAAATATTGCATTAGGCAAGCTTGGAAATTCGTAAGTGGGTCTCAAATTGCGACGAGTTGAAAGAAAGATTTTTACGTGATAGCTGCGCCATCGAAAATGAAGCTGGATACAGTCACATGTAGGTTTTAGGTGTTTCCTGGGGACCTTCAGGTGATCATCTTATACTGGGCACTGAGCATGCAGCCATGTTTACCGCCCGAAAGCTGGCTACCAAAAGTACAGAACTGAAAATCTTGGCCAGAGTATACGACCCACTGGGTTACCTCACTTCATTCGCCACAAAGGCCTAAATGGTATTCAGAATCTATGGACGAAGCATCTTGCATGGTATGTCTGAAGATGAACAGGCCGAGTGTAATAGTTGGTGTTGTGAGCTGCCCGACTTGTCCATCACTATTTCATGGTATATATCCTTACGGGACAACAATAAGCCCTTTTTATTTGAGCTGCACATTTTTGCAGATGCCAGTCCTAGAGCATACGGTGCTTACATTTACGTATGAGTGAACTCGCCACCCGAAACGTGCTTCACACGACTCTTGATCAGTAGGGGCCGACTTGCTCCTTTGAAAATGGTATCACTTCCACGCTTGGAGCTCCTGGCATGCACCATCACTGTGCTGCTTATACGCTACGTGCAAAAGGTTCCTTTTCTCCAACACGCCACTATTACATTTTGGACGGACTCGCTTGTGGCTTTAAACTGGATATGGAGTTCAGCGACCACGTTGGAACGATTTGAAGCACACTGTGTCACCGAAATCCAGCCGCATACAAGACGTTCCCAGTGGTTTTACTGTAGCAGCAAGGAAAATCCCGCCTATGTCATCACTCGACGACTATCACTCTCGGATCTTACCAAATCATCCAAGTGGTGGCAAGACTTAACCTGGCTGTCTGGCAAAACCAGGTCTTGCGAAGGTATAGACGTCAAGAAATCTAACGAAAAAAAAATACTGTTCACCGTACCACAGCAACTGAAGAATGGTTGAAGATTTTCTGCAGAAATTACATCCGTTTGTTCATGCGCCATTAGTGTTCGCAACGGTGTCGTGCCCCTAGAAAACTACAGAGCAAGACTGGTTAGAGTAACTGCATAGATCCAGCGTTTCAGCCACCACGCAACACGCTTCCCACCAGCGTCTGGTTCCCTGGCAGCAAAAGAATTGTTTCATGCTGATCATTATTGGTTGCATATAATGCAGGAAGACTCATTCCCAATCGAGGTCCAGGCGCTGCAGAAAGGTCTGCTGTTACTTTCAACATCTCCTGTACTGCGTTTGTGCCCGTTTATGAAAGAGGATGGCTTACTTCCTGTCGGTGGGCACTGTAAGAGCTGCACGCTGAACAGGACATTTGTCACCCCGTCTTACTATCAAGCGACCATTAGCTCACCAGCTTGCTTGTTTCGGCAGCACATATCGTACGATTCACAGTGGTGCTGAAGCAACCCTCACTGAGCTTCGAGAGCGTTTCTGGTTAGTAAGAAGGCGTCAAACCATGAAGAGGATCATTTTTCAAGGTAGAATGTGCAAACGATGGGAAACTACAGTAGAGATAGCACCCATGGCCCAACTTTCTCGCGAAAGAGTTATGGAAACCAGCCCCTTCATGGTCGTTGGGCTTCATTACTACGGGTCGCTGTACGCGAAGTCAGCAAGCAGTTCAAGAAGAACTTACATACTTTTGTTTTCATGCGCCGTCACACGTGCCATTCACCTTGAGCTAACATCAGACATGACCACCGCCACAACTTCGATCGCCTCTCGTCGTTTCGTCACACGCCGTGGTGTACCCTATAGTGTACTTTGACAATGCCCAGACGTTTCGGAGTTGTGCTTGATGGTTTCATCTGCGCTAACTGCTCTACGCGAGTACGCCGTGGAGATCAGAACACAATGGAAGGGTATCGCAGAAGGCGATCCATGGTGAGGTGTATGGTGGGAGCGCCTCATTCGTACGACAAAAACCGCGCTCAAGAAGTCACTCAGATGCTGTAGTCTTAACGTGGAAGGCCTCACAACGGTTCTATATGCCCTTGCTGGTCTGCAACCACTCATAACTCGTATTCGAGGGCACTAAATCAAAAGACGCCAAGAAGAGCACCGATAACGTGAGATGTTAGTGTTAAAAAGCATTGACGTCATGATCTAAAAAGCTAATGCAAGACATACGAACTCATGAGTCGACTCACTCAGACTCACTCAAACAAATATAAAGCTGCTAGGCTGAGTCTGAGGGAGTCCGGCAGAATAATTTTTTGGTGAGTTTGAGCCAGAGTGAGAGCAGTTGAAGAATATTTTCGTGAGTGTGAGTCCACGCGAGTCCGGCTCAGGGAAATTTCGGTGAGTCAGGGTCCGAGTGAGTCCTAAGTGTAAAATATATTTCATGAGTGAGTCTGAGTAAGCTCCGCAATTTTTGCTGACCTATGGTTATGAGGTACCTTGTAGTAGGGCACCTAGACCTATTTTGGCCATCTTGAGCGCGTTAGAGAACCAGCTGGGCTAATGTACCCGTTGTTGCATTTGCGGACCACTCGCCGCTTATCAGCCAGCGCCGGAGTCTGGCTCATCTGCTCTGGACGATAATCTGTTATCGTGCATGTGCCTTGACGTGTTTTCCCGCCCCTTTTGTTGAAGGCTTTCCTTTTAATTGACTACGGACCACGCCATGGAGCCATTCTTTTGTACACCTTGTTTCGGCAAGCGCCCCGCCGCGGTGGTCTAGTGGCTAAGGTACTCGGCTGCTGACTCGCAGGTCGCGTGGTCAAATTCCGGCTGCGGTGGTTGCATTTTTGATGTAGGCGGAAATGTTGTAGGCCCGTGTGCTCAGATTTGGGTGCACGTTAAAGAACCCCAGGTGGTCGAAATTTCCGGAGCCCTCTCCACTACGGTGTCTCTCATAATCATATGGTGGTTTTGGGACGTTAAACCCCACATATCAATCAATCATTATTTCGGCAAGCATGTTGCATTAAAAAGTTCTGCGTTCTTCCTCCTCACGGCGTCTTCCCCATCTGGCTTGCAGCCCGACTCGGCCAAATGTAACACTGTACTTAAATCTCGGTATGCCAGTTCCCTTGCTTTTCGCTCCCATCTTGAAACAGCCGCCGTGGACGGAAATTGCACCATTCTTGGTGAGCTTGACAGCGCAACATCCCAGCTGCTCCGCTACTGCGACGGGACAGCTATATGCTTTTTAACAGCTATTAAAATATACATGGTTATACTGAGCCTACAAATTCTCAGCGTCACCCCAGGTGAAACCCTGACTATACATTTTTTTCTGCGGGAATTCGCCCTTGCATCGAGAATATTTTCATCAACAACCCAAACATATACTGATCACTAATCTCCTGATAAAACTTTACGCGACTTAAAGGTACGGGTTCATCGTATGGCGGTTATGGGACGTTACACCTCGCATATCAATCAATCAAGGTATAGGTTCACTTCCGTAAGCAACATAGAAGGTCGACTATGTTTTTAAGAGCTGTAACAGTTACTACGCAGCGAATGCTTACCGTTCCAGCATGTGTGACAGCTGACCCAGCTCCACTTGTGCGCGTCGAAACCCCGCTCACAGGGCAGGTTTCGTATTGAACGAAGTGAGTGTCGTCTCATATTTACTAGGTATGAAGTGAGCTGCTGATTAAAACGCGGTTCTGAGACACGAAAAAATTCGAACAAAATACGTGTATTGACGAGACAAGCGTATTTTTTGTTCTATTTTATTTTATTTTTCTTTTGTAGCCTCTCCGTAGCACGCTGACATCAGTAGCTGTGTACAATGAACCATGCCTCTAATATTAGTTGTTCTAGAAAGCGAGATTGGCAGGCGTCAAACTACACCAACGCCTGAGATGAGATCCTTCTGTGCTCTTTCAGAACAGCGCCCAAAGTGAACCCATTCTTTTATTATTCGGTATAGTAAAGTGGCGCGGTTTATCAGACAACACTAAATGTATCATGCTGGACCTGAAGGTTTCTGCAACGCTCCTCAATGTAATCATCGAATGGCTTCATTAAAGAAGTGCATTGCCACAAGAATCGACTGCCACAGAAGGCAATATATTACGCTCATTTCTACTTCCGCTTAACATACTGTACACCAGTTTGTGCCACCACAACGACTACCAATTATAATAAACTGTAGATAATGCGAAAGAAAGTGCTCAGACTACTTCGAAATTATTTTAGTGAACCAAATAGCTTATCAATTAATTCTTTATTTATTACGCATAATTAGCTGAAAGTGGGTAAATTATACAATAAAAACGTATTCTGCACGTACGTAAACATAATTTGTCAAGCGTGACACATGAAAATTTCGGACAATATCCCCTACGTAAGAAACAGATACCAATACCATGAACGCGCACAAATTACAGAATGTCGATCCTACCAAACAAATCGTGTGTATTCCCAAATCAACTTTGATGTTCTACTCCCTAAGTAAAAATAAGAAATAAGTATTTTCCTTGTGAATGATTCCACAACCAATACAAGCTAAGCTAGTTTATGTCACTGCACCATTGTTTCTGCATTCTATTTTTTATGCAATCAGAGTGCCGTACGTTTACACTACCTGAGTGTGTATTTTTTCTAATACATGGTTTCGTTTTTTACTTTGATCGTATATCTTCATGCATGTTGTGCACATCTGTATGTATGCATGCTTTTTATTGTATGTTTAATTTTATTTTTATCAAGCTTAGTCTTAGCAGCTATGTTCATATTCAAGTTATTGTTATCGATTTGATTTTTGTGCGATAATTTATTCGCTGCTGCCTGAAAGATCCCTCATTTCCCTTCAATCTGTCTTTGAGAGCTCTTGGCTTAGGGGCACCTCAAACATTTTGTGCTGAAAAAAAATTTCAAAGTTCGAGTTCAATTTTAGAATAGATCAAGTACTGGGGAAGAGTTACAAGGATTTTTTCGCACGCTTGCACTTTCTCTCTGCTTTAGTACTAGCGAGGGCGCTGAAAGATCCGCAGGCAAAGAAGTGACAAGGGGACAACAAGGTGAGTGTCTTCGTCAGCGCACGCGTCGTGACCTTGATCGATTTCTTCTCTTTTCTTTGAACACGTGGCTTACTTTTGATTTAATTGCGAGCGCACGCGCGCGCGGTATGCAGCAGCCATGGTAACTACGAAGCTCATGGCATGGCCTCCGAGGTATGGGCGCGCGGCGTAATTGAGAAACCTTCCGAGCGCCCGAAATATCGGGGGCTAAGCTGATCGTATATATCAAACCAGTCAATGGCCGTGGACTTGATGTTCCTGGTATGTTCATTTTGGTTTATGGCATTCTTTCACAAGAGTAGGGGAAACAATTGTTAGATGACTTCAAGAATCAATTATGAATTCTAGGCTGCGTGCTGGGCTGTAATTGGCGCACGTGTTCTCAGGAGCCTCGGCTACCCATTGGCAGCATTTTCTTACTAGTATGAAAAAATGTTGCAAGAAAATCTTAAATTCAACGCAAACATGTACTCCAGGTTTGTTTGTTTTTCATCACTTTTCACGGTACTACACGCGGTACTTGAAAGCTTTGTGTAAGAAGAGGGCCAAAGGTGTAGAGACTAAAATATTAGAGGCCGCAAATGGAAGCTCTCTTGTGCAAGAAAGTTAAGGAAATTTTAGATAGCTATTGTAACCATTTTAATTTAATCAGTGAAATAGCTCCTCGTAAAATTTTGCACTAGGAATTTTATCAACTGTAGTTACCTTAAGTAGTCTTTTTATTTTGAAATGAGAATTGAAAGTTGGCACTTGAATTATGTTGAAACGTTCAGTGACTCTGCGAAAAATAGGGGCCCTAATTGAAAAAGAAGAATGTGGTTATTTCGCAGTAGTAGTGCAAGGCTGGATAAGAATGGAAGCTTGTGCGAGTAGGGAAACGTCCACCAAGATCAATTTAAGGCTGGACTAACAGTGGTGCTTGTTTCAGACCCCGACTATTAGCAATGTTTGAAATGCTAATTGTCTGGTTTAAATAACGTAATTAGTATTTCTGTAAGTAGCAGGCCTATATATGAATATTATATTTAGCATGAAAAATTATTGAAACATCCCCTTGTTTTTGTGTCTTTCTTTCTCTCCCTCTTTTTTTCTTCTTTCTTCTCTTCTGTTTATCCCTTCCTTGCTTACCATACAGCCAGATCTCCGATTGCTATCCTCATTTCTCGAATACATGTGTCACCAAAAGTAAACTGTCTTTGTTTTTGATCCTGTGATGATGAATCGAATGAAGAGAGTGCATGCTGGTCGAGTCGATTCGTTGCATGTGCGAGGGGCAGCTTAGTTTTATGGCAACACGAAACGGTGGGACAAAAAGCTTGAACAGCTTATCCGTTTAAAAGCCAACACTCGCTGTAACATTAAGCCACAGATCTGGTTCGGATGTGTTGGGCCATTACTTGATGACAGTGCTTCTTGCTTTTTTGTCAATTATTTGATGACAAAGACCCTCAGTGAAAGTTTTCTCTTCAGATGTGTAATTATATGTAAATGAATGTTTTACGGCGAGGAGCGACCAGACATGGATGACCTATCTTTCTGTGTTGATGTTCTCACGCGCCTTCAATATCAGGCATGGTGTTGAGAGAAGTCCTTAAGGATTTGAAGCAAGGGCTCTTGTAGGCTCAATCGTCGAATAAAAACGAAGCCATACAAAGAAAGCTAAAAAGGTGATACTAATAAGGGGCCTCATTATCGACGACCTCACTGCCGGCAACCTAACGTGCCTCCCCGTCTGCAGTAAAGTACGCCACGTGCCAACTCATGCGAAATGCTGAACGCGCGTTCGTAAGGCTTTCGTCCACCCATTTTCCCTTTTTTCCCTTTTTCTTTACCTTTCCCGCATATGATAGGCAGCCCATGCGAAGCAGTGGTTGCCTCATATCCACGGGCATACACCCGTTTCTGCGTGTAGATAGCTGGCCGCACGGCATTTGCGTCGTTCGTGTACGATTGCCTTCCTTGCGCCCATCGTGATATACGACGCGTCTTAAAACTGAGAGTGCGGTAGTTTGCAACGCACGATGAGGCGGTCGTTCCTGCTTCGTGTGACGGACTTGTCGCCAGAAGTTTGCCGCTGATTTAACACACTCGCGAGACTTCGAGGAAGAACACTCAGTGGCTGTCGAGCAGGGGGAGAGAAAAAAATAAGCGACATTGCGAGAGACAGAGAGAGAGCAAGCTTTGTGACGTAAATGCTAAAAAAGTGCCTGAAAAATCAGAGAATATCGCTGATACTATTAAAATCTAACGTCGTAAATTGAGCACCTAGCTTAGTGCGACTTGCGTCCCACACGCGCTCGCAGTGGAGCATTAATCACCTGTAACGAACTGGTACATGTAACTACCATTCGAGCGTCTTGACCTTTAAACGTATCTTCTGCTTCTAATATATTCAAGGGCTCGACTGTTGGAACTTTTTACCCTTTTGGTTTTTCTCCATCAATGGCATTCCTACAAGTTGCCATGAAGACGCATTAGACAACTTTTTTAGGGCCCTTTAACCAGTTTTACTTCTGGATATGTTCAAATTAGGTATTATTACTATGCATTGTTGGTAATTTAACAAGGACCATGATAATGACAATTTGAGAATCCCAACAAGTCATAAAGAAGTTAAGAAGGATTTTGGTACGGTTTCGAGATGTGGCATACAAGTCCCTTGTAAGTATTTCACTGATAGTGTTTTCACTGTAGTCATATGACAAGGTCAAGTCAGGAGGCCTCCACAGAGGACATACCTTTATTAGAGAAAAATAAACGTACCTCCAACTCTGTCTAGTCGTTTTCCTCAAACCATGCTAAAAAATTCAGGAGATCTTATGTAGTACCTTGGGAAGCTCTGTTGTGCGAAGCATCCGGATGGAAGGTGATTTTTCTGTATTTTTTTTATCAAGCGAAACTTTTCTAAATGACGCTAAAGATGTGTACAAACGTAGTACGCACATGCATACGTTGAACATTCACATATGTTTTATATAACCATATGTTGCACAGGTTTTATATTTGCGTAATGATGTTAACAGCAACAACACCAGAAGAGGTAAGCTGATACGTAGCGCTTGAGCTCACGAGAATGGTAGTCCTGGACACCGTTACGTAAATCAACATCAGAGGACGTTGCTTAACTGCAATTGATGTTAATACGACGTGAGAGCTGTATCACAGAAGCACTACATACATTAGTAATATCTATAAAATAACCAGCCAGCACTGTAACCACAATATTCTGTTCACGAACATTAGGACCTATTTGGAAAGCCAGTTCTGAGATCTGGCGTTGCTCTGCGGTAGAATACTTGATTGTCACGCAGAATTTCGGGGATCGATGCCTGCTGAAGCCTTCATATTTATTCTTTACATTCAGCGGGTCAACGCTGCCAATGTCAGTTTCAGATGCGAAGCATCTTATGAGCGAGCTTGATTCGGTGGCGTCTGCCCTACAGTACGCATGCGCCTACTCTTTCTCTCCCACTCTCGTTCTTTGCGCAGGTGTGCGGTCGCCTTCTCTTCTTCTCCCTAAGGCTGCAGCCGCGCACTCTCCTCCTTTAGGCAAGCGTTCGGTGGCCTTCTCACGTCTCCTCTGCCCACGCTGCAGCCTATAAACCCCCTTCTTCCTCTCCCTCTCCCTTTTAACACAAGCGCATGCGCTCTGTTGGCTTCGACAATTCTCGCTTCACTTCCGTTCAGATGAGTTGTAACGTCATCGTTAGCGCCAGTTGCAGCAGCACTTCAACCTGATACCGAACTCTGGCCCAGGGAAGCGCAAGCCAAGCGTCGGCATTCAGGTGCGAATACCTAGGTTCGGAACACCAACTCGGCGCAAACGGAAGCAACGCACAAACAGAACGTAATGATGACACAGACACTGAATGTAAACCACACACTATAACGAAAAGACCGAGTGATCGTAAACGGAAAATTGGTGTGAATCCTTAATGCTGCTTCGCCTCCCCTCATGGTTCCCTTTAGGGGCAGAAGTTTAATTTTTTGTTAACGCTCTTGCATTTAAATTACCAATGTCTGTTCTCGTCATTCCTAAGTAGAGGTAATCTGTCAATCACCTGTGGCACATACCCGTATTCCACGGCCGGTGGTAATGAGCCTGTGTCACACATACTGTAGGAAAGGGTTTGACAAAGTATGCGATGGACTTTTCACGATAAAAAATGCGAAGCATTGCTTTGTGTACTACAGGAACTTTGAGCATCTATCTATCTATCTATCTATCTATCTATCTATCTATCTATCTATCTATCTATCTATCTATCTATCTATCTATCTATCTATCTATCTATCTATCTATCTATCTATCTATCTATCTATCTATCTATCTATCTATCTATCTATCTATCTATCTATCTATCTGTCTATCTATCTATCTATCTATCTATCTATCTATCTATCTATCTATCTATCTATCTATCTATCTATCTATCTATCTATCTATCTATCTATCTATCTATCTATCTATCTATCTATCTGGGTGATCTCAGTATGCCCCATAACTTGCGCTAAACCAAAACTAGTGTGGGAGGGTGAGATGGCTTGGAAAATATGACGTGCTTGTCATGACATTAATAATGTCACAATCCCGTTGTGTACGTCGTCAAATACTTTCCACCAAACGTGTGGCACCTACCCGCAGGTGGGTATGTGCCACTGGTATGCAGGCGTGTGCCACACGTTTATATATACCCACGAACAAAACTACATGGGTAATTGCATGGGTGATTTTAATGCGTGAGATTGCAACAGAAGGTGACAAAAGCTCTGTTGAAATTCTAACGTGACACGGACTTGAACAAGCGGCTGTAACAGCAATGTCACACACCGCGAAAGACAAGACTGGACAATGACTGAGTGTGCGTGCGTGTGCTCCTGAGTGTGCTGTGTTTAACTCTCTTCTCTCCCTGCTCTCTATCTTTCATCTCCCCTATCCCCCTCCCATGCGCAGGGTAGCAAACCGGCTGCCTATAGGCTGGTTAAATTCCCTGCCGTTCTTTTCCTCCCATTTTCCTTCCTTTTCCTTAATGCGTGAGCGTTAAGCGAAATGTTGCATCGGGAGCGTTGACCTGACGAATGCAAAGGTTAAATGTCAGAGTCTCAGCAGGAATCGAACCTTGGTATACTGCGTGGCAATCAAGTATTCTACCATGGAGCGACACCAGGATTCGGTACGTCTCAAATAAACCCTACTGTTTGTGAAACGACAATTGTGGTAACAGGGCTAGTTAGGGAATTTACAAACATTACATATATACTCCTATGATACAGCCGTCACGTCAGGCCAATGCCAATTGCAGTTACGCACCATCCACTGAAGTTCACTTATGTAGCAGTGCCCAGGGCTACTGTCCTTGCTAGCACCAGCACTTCACATCAGACTCCCGCCTCTGGTGTTGGTAATAGCTATGTTGCATTTGGCATCGTTTCGCCACTCTGAAGAAGTGGTTACTTCAACATATGAGGCTATTTAACACATGCATTTGCGTGTATTTGTACAACGTTTAGCGCCACTCTGTAACGTTTGACTGAATAAAAAAAAATATGGCACAGTCACCTTTCATCTGCATGCTTAGCTTAACATCCATTCCGAAGGTACGTGGAATCACCCGAAATTTTTTATGTTATGATCAGTCAGACATATTCTTCAAACTTTTTAACCTTCCCGTATTATTTTTGGCGTACCCTAAGTTAAGAAGGTGATCACTAGAGCACCGAGACGTAGGCGCGCCTAGATATATGCGTATCTAGACCCCCCGAAAGTGCCTGCAGTCCGCTAAGAAATGCGTCGCATTTAAGATAAACAAGAAAACACATGGGCTGCATACACCGACTAGGGGCCACACCTTGCAGCTTCTCTAGTTGAACATTGGTACAGAGAGCTTTCGCAGTGACAGAATACGTACCGGCTCATCATGATGGTCATTTCTATGATCAGGTTCAGCCTGCTGGTGGATCACCCACCTACTTAAGCTCGACGACAATGAAGCGTTTTACCTCTCTATCTCTCCTTGTCTGCGATACACAGCCATAGAAGAAGTCTTGTCTTTTTTTATATGAATACAAATATAAATGGGTTACTACACATCTAGTGTAACCGGTAAAATTTCGACCATCCCCAATCATGCTGAAAAATTTCATGCAGGTATATGTGAATGTGATAAATAGTTATTGAGGTGTTTTATTTCGCAAAAAAAATTATGTTACCTTGTAGGGCGCTTCAGGCTTTAGGCCCCCAATCGAAACTGTGTAGCGCTAAATAATATATTATATTACTGGTTTTAACAATTACTACGAAAAAAAATTTTATTTTTATTTAAAAGCGCTACTCTATCATGTCCATAGAAGTTTATTTATTTTTGTTTTAACTTTTTCCAGAGGTAGAGCACTTGTTTTGCGTGTTTTAACTTTCTTTTTCAATATAAAAAATGTAATATGCTGAATATTTGCCATTTTTAATAAAAAGCACATTTTTGCTAGTAATATTTATACACCCTTTACATATTCCTATATGGAATGACTAAAATGCTTTTGAAGAAACTAAAGCAAAACATCACCAAAATATTGTGACAAAGTAGACAGAAACATCATTTTAACCCAATGCCGCTGAAGTTTCTCAGTGTTGTGGTCTAAATACAAATATGACTGATATATTGTTGCATCGTAAAATTTGTCAGTAAGATAAGCAGACATTTTCAGCAGGGTAGTTTTTCTTTAAGACAGAAAAACTTTTCCATCTGAACAACTACAAGGTAGTACGAAGCTCACGTATGCCTTGTCTTCGCTGCAGAGCACGTCAGGGCGAGGTTCCAGCGGGGGCTTTTCGATAGCGAATAATGCACAGCGTACACCTGTTTGTTATTTGTTCTAGTAATACTGCTGTAGAGAACGTCAAAAAAGGGCAACAGTGCTTATTTTATGGAACGGTGTCTTCTGCCTTTGTACCATGGAAGGTCCGCTTGTATATTCCTCAAGGGCAGAATTATCATGCAGCCGATGGCCTGCAATACAGTATTGGAACGATGTGTTTGGCTTCTGAGAATTCTCCCACCGATCCGTGTCACCACGTACGCCCGTTGCACCAATCATACAGTGCCCCACAATATTGCACCGGTAGATTCCGTTGCGTTGAAACTACCGAAGCGGTCCTTGTCGCCGCTCGTTAGCGCCCCGATGCGGTTCATCACCGCTCACAGATGGTGACACCGTCCTTACCAGTCCAGTACACTATGAGAAGAAAAAGTGGTGAAAAATATAAGACGCATTAGTGAAAACACGTGTGTGTGCGACGGTAGCGCAGTGGGTCGAGCACCTTACCTATCATTATCTGAATACGCTGGGTTATTCGAATAAGTCGAATGTTTTGATCTGGTGTTGCTTCAGTAATTCGTTTGCCTGCATATATTACCAATGCCACTTCTGTGACGGAAATAGCGTCAGTTCAGTCTTCGTGGACCACAGCACAGAACACGTTCGTGTTAAAAGAACATTTTTCTGCTCTGCGGCCTCGGTTTTTGAGAATAAATAAAATTTCTTTGGGCGTAAATTCCCTTCAAATGGTTGGGGACGTCCCACCGCGGGAGTCTAGTGGCTAAGGTACTCGGCTGCTGACCCGCGGGTGACGGTATCGAATCCCGGCTTCGGCAGCTGCATTTTTGATGGAGGCGAAAATGCTGTAGGCCTGTGTGCTCAGATTTGGGTGCACGTTAAAGAACTCCAGGTGGTCGAAATTACCGGAGCCCTCCACTACGGTGCCTCGCATAATTATATGGTGGTTTGGGACGTTAGACCCCTCATATCAATCAAGAAAGGTTGTTTATGCTTCCTCTATGTTTATGTATGACATGTTTCTTCCATTAAACTTGAAGTTGTTAGAGCAGCGCTTCAGTCATGCCCTTCCATGTATTTTCGTGTTCTTTCTTTGTGCGCTCACCGAGATGAGTATCTTACAACTAGCCCAATTTGCTACTTTACTTCAGTGCCTAACAGGCCCAGAAGCACCTCCCTTAGCTTCCTGGCCGAACCCAGCCCACACGCGGGCTTTCCCTTCTTCTATTCTCTTCCAGTGCCACAATATCCATCAGGCTCACATAAAAAAAATGGTTAGGAAAACCGAAAGCAACAAAGGAATGAAACGACTGACATTTACAATTGCACCTTTCCCTCACGGAGCACACAGAAGAACCAAATTAAAAATACATCTATAGTGTAAATGTTTCGTATAATTTACGATAACCTACAGTGCATGGAATATTGGCCCCAAATTCATCATCTATGTCATTATCTGTTACTTGACCCCGCTTATCAGTTTCTGTTTTTCTTTTCCTTTTTTTTTATCGCAAGACCCTTTGTTCTCCAGCTCACAGGTGACATGATGCTTATAATAATGAAAAAGCCTTCATAATGCACGAGTTATAACTGAGATAATTGAGTGCCCAGAGTTCTAGCTACAACACCTTCATCAACTGCCGCCACGACATGAAAAAAAAAAGTCTTTGAAGTAACGTTAGAACAGACGTGGTGTGAGATATATACTCTCACTGTCGTAGCTCGCAGAGTGAATCTCACCTCGCTCCTGTTACAGCGCCGCTTTGTTAGCGCTGGATCGACTGTCTGTGCATCACCACTTTCGAAACTACTCTAGACATTTCTCGTCAAGCCTGCTAGCATTTCTTTTGCTGAAATGTGGCAGTTTTCTTTCACGATGTCTATACCATTCCACACCACAGCCCGTAATCTTGCTGTAGCGGATTGCTGGCAGCAATGCAGGCACGGTAAAGAAGACTGGGCTTTGTCCATCAAAGTGCCGCTGCGCGCCTGTCGTTGACATGCGGGGATATTTATGCGCCAAAAATGTGCGCGTGCACTTTGCGCGGATTTGTAAAACATTGCGGTATGCGTCAATAGCCGTCGGGAGTAAAAGACACACAAAAAAGCAAGCAACGCATACATGTCATTAGAACTGTCGGTGCTGCTTCTCGCCTAGCAATTTCTCATGAGCGCGTCAACGCTCAACCTTTTCTTCTTTCATTATCACTCTTACTTTTTCCATTTCGAGAGAATGGCAGAAACACTAACAACACAATCAGTAACGGCGTCTTTATTCTCAGCCCTTTTCTAAGTTTGTCACCTGCATAGAGCCTTTCAATTTTTGTTTCTTTTTTCAATTAAAAAAAAATGTTTTCGCAGATCAACGCAGATATTACTGTGAAGGGGTGTTTTTCTTTCCGCCTTAAAACGCCCATTGAAATGCTGAAAAGTGTCAACGTTTCCAGTCGGCGCTTCTGTCAAAGTCGAAGTGGAACCGTAAGTGACAGGCGGCGACACAATCTCCTGAGAAAAGTGCATGGGCGGGCGAAATATGGAGAAGGAAAGGCAGATAAAAGATCTCCGGGGTGACGAGTGCCAAACACAAGCTGCGTACGCCCTGCTAAAAAAATTTTAAAAGACAACCTTGGCTCCGTGGGTCTTAAGGGAAATCACTCGGTGCACTTGACGTGCGTCAACAAAAGCGAAACGTGAGAGAAAACACAGAAAAAAACAAACAAAAGATAGGCCGCGTCGGCAACATTTTTTAGGGTCCACTTGCACTCGAGTGCTACCTATTGCGGCTGTTGATAGCACTTTGGCAATTGTATGCAATCGGTTTTTTTCTGTTGCAGGTTTTACTAGTTTAGATATGTCAATAGACTGTCAAAAGACCGTCAGAACACTGAAAGCTTTTGCAGAATACGCAACGCCTAGTATTAGCGTAAAAGACCACATATTTATGTAGTCACCTAGTTTCATGTGACAGGTGTCCGAACAATGTTGATATATTCGTTTTACTCGTCAATCTCAGGGTCTTACAAAGTCAAAACCAATAGATGGCACGCAGTGCTGTGCCAAATGTTATAGTTCAGTTCATGCAGGTCATACGCGCTGCCGGTTTTCTTGCGGATTATTTGTTATCATTTTTTGTATATCGAGAGAACAGATACTGCAGCTGCGGGAGCTACACCAACGAACCCGAAACCGCGTTTCTCTTTCATTTCTTTATTATTCATTTGTTCAACGTTATGTACTCGTAAAACATTCATTTACTGCTTTCTCGGCTCTTAACGTATAACCTTGGACATTTCACTTTTTGATTCCATGGTGTATGGAGCAGTGGATAAAACGTCAAAAAAGAGAGAGAGAGAGAGAGAGAAAGAAAGAGAAAGTGCATAAATAGCAGCGACTTGTTGCCCTGTACTTGTTAGAAAAAAGCAAGCGTGATAAAAAAAAATCACACCATATCCACTGACTGAATGATTATCAGAAGGGCGAAGCTTCGGAGGGTTTTATCGGTGAACCATGAATCCTCTGTGTCTGTCTGCCTATCTATCTATCTATCTATCTATCTATCTATCTATCTATCTATCTATCTATCTATCTATCTATCTATCTATCTATCTATCTATCTATCTATCTATCTATCTATCTATCTATCTATCTATCTATCTATCTGTCTGTCTGTCTGTCTGTCTGTCTGTCTGTCTGTCTGTCTGTCTGTCTGTCTGTCTGTCTGTCTGTCTGTCTGTCTTGCTGCTCATGCTGCTCACGTCCATCTGTCTGTCCGTCTCTCTGTCCACTCGCTCATGGACAAAGCTTCCTTATGTCCATGAGCGAGCGGGAAAATTTTATATACCACATAATTAGGCAGAAATTCAGTGCAGTTAAAAAAATCACCGCCTAAGCACTCCGTACAAATGATTAACCAGCGAAAGCTGAAACGTGAGGCCCCGGTATTTAGCAGTGGGTGCAACCCGACGTGGCACTGAAGCCTTTCACAAATATTTGTTACATATTCATGCTTGTTAATCAGATGATACACACGTTTGGCTTTACCACAGTGTTTACCACAGTGTTTATTTCACATGCCGCACATTGTGCCTCGCATGATCACAGTCATGGAAGAGAGCAATGATAGGTTAAATGAGTTCCGCAATACGTTAATCTCAGTGGTTGTTTTCGTACCACAGGCGGTCACAGACGCCGCAGCTCCTGCAGAAACTCCCACCGAAAGTGGGCGTTTACTCCGGCCAACGCGCTCCCACAATCATCACATTGACATCGCAACGCCACATGCTCGGCGTAGACACTGCACCATGTCGCCTTATTGCAGAAAAAATTACGTGCCTTTTTTTTTTCCTTTTTCAAGAACCACTCATTCATTGTTGGGCGTGGCGTTGTTGCAAGCTTTTCACACCTCGAGCTAATATGTGGTTTGCAGGATCCGCCCGCAACCGGCGCTCGCATTCCCGTTAGTGATTTAGCGTAGCTTCGAAGGCCACCGGATCATCAGTGCTCAGTTGTTGCTAGGACTCGCCCTCCCGGGCCAGTCTTTGTGCCAGTACTTTACCATCAGCCCGGTGAATGCGACCTCTCTCGCGTTTACACTGCCGGCGCTCTCCTATAGTTGCCCGTGGCATACCCATGTGGAAAGATTCAGGAGAAACTGATGCACGCGTGCTCGGCGCCACGCCTGCGACGGGATGGACGACGTCACTCACAACGCAACCAATGGCGCGCGTGCTTGGGTACGGCACTGAGAATGACGTAACTGATAGGACAGCCAATGGAGACCACTTGTGACACCGCTGCCGAACAGCTTTTTTTCTTTTTCCTAGCAATATAGAGATTTCGCTGCAAGATTTCACGCACTGTACGGCTCTCTCGGCAGCTGTAATGACAGTCTACCGCAAATATAAATATTGAACCGTTTCAAGATTGAGAAAGTTGGTTATGCACTGAGAAGCTAACTGACCTCAACTGCTGCAATATTTACGCGTATTTACTCACCGGAGTTCTCCTTGCACATTTCCTAGTGAGATCACGGAAGTCGCAAGGCGGACGCCCTCAAAAAACATCACTGTTACTGCGATATAGCTCAACTCAGTTTCTTAAGGCCAAGCGGGGACGCAGGCACACATGAATATTATGCCCGATACTTAGTTCTGCTTGTAAAAAGAGTGCGTCACCTGAAACCAGTGCGCTGCTCGTTACAGATACTCCGCTTTTGCCTGAGCGCAACACGCCTCCGTGCCTCCAACCGTCATTCTGAAGAGGCTCCAAGAGGCCCCACTTCGCAAATTGAAAGATTAGGTCCTTTCTTGCAAGTCACGTTCGGATATTTCTCTTCTCTTTTTTTTTCTCTATAATTTGTGAAGGTCATTTGTAAGCGACATCTTTTCAATTACTTTTTGTAGTTTTGGCATGTAGGTACTCACTCCTTTAAAATGGCTTTCCTATATTTAAAAGTCTCCTCACATAGTAGCTGTTAGAAATAGAGAGAGAGAAATAAAAAGTAGTAATACAATCGCAGGGAGATTAACCTGTAGACTGAGCCGGGTCAGGTACAGTGTATTGGGTAGCTGGTAAAGAAAAAGATGATGTGCCATCCTAAATTTTGTACTGAACACGATGCAGTTGTTCAGTGCCCTTCAGGAAGCGTTCTACCCCAAATCTGATTAGAAAAGGGTTTTGAAGTAACTGAACTGCAAGCGATTTTTATACGTAAGTGCTTTTTGGAAGAGAAACTGTGTCTCTCATGGAGGACACCTGTACAGTAGTGCATATGCAATAAGTTAGGCAGAAGAATAAAAAAGAAAATCAGCTGCCGAAATGAAATGAAGGCAGACAAGAAGGCCATCGTCCAACCAATCATCTACCGAAGCTGTTGACGCAGAAATGAAGCGAAAGGCTGTAAGGGAAGAAAGTGAGGAGGTGAGACTCTTGCTCGGAGACGGATGGAAGTTTTCTTTTCGAGCCTTTTTCCCCCTTGCAGGCCTTAAGAAGACTGCAAATGTCGTGGTACGGTAATTCAGGAAATGATTCATTTATTATTAGATAAATGTGGAATGAAAAAAAAAACAGCTGCTGATCCTGTAAACATGGACTTACCCTACGATGGAGGGGGTGTCCCTCTGTCAATGAATCCTTACGGCCGTGATCACCCTCCTGACACTTGACACGAGTCTTCGTTGTTTGACCAAGCACTGTGAGGAGATATTGCTTTTCGAGGTCTCGGTGACCAGCTTGTCTGTGGCTACTGTGCCTTTGCTATTGGTGTTTTCGCGGCACCGCTGGCAATTGCTGTGCTAGTGGGTCTAGTACGTCAGAGATCGGGCGGTTTTGTGCGTTAAGCGTTAGATATATCTCACGTAGTATGATACCATGAGTGAGGGTGTTGCAATGTAGTCTTCGAAATTCAGTGCTTTTCTCCTTAGCCAGCTTGAGGTGAGATTTTAGGTACACCGTATGTCCTAGTCATAGTGTTTCGTGATATAGTGTTATGCAAGGGGTGAGGTTGGTTGGTATACACTTTACGTCCTAGTTATAGTATCGTCATACTGTTGTCGTGATAGTGTTGTAGGACAGCCTTATGCGCAGGTGGTATGTTCTCCACTTCTGGGAGACCACAGGGAGATCGCTGGGAGACCACAGATCAAAACAACGTTTCGATGGATGGTATAACGACCCTTATCATCAGGCTGCCCAGCACGCAGGCGGCAATGAAGGTATATGAAGAAACAAAACAAATATTGCATTAGGCAAGCTTGGAAATTCGTAAGTGGGTCTCAAATTGCGACGAGTTGAAAGAAAGATTTTTACGTGATAGCTGCGCCATCGAAAATGAAGCTGGATACAGTCACATGTAGGTTTTAGGTGTTTCCTGGGGACCTTCAGGTGATCATCTTATACTGGGCACTGAGCATGCAGCCATGTTTACCGCCCGAAAGCTGGCTACCAAAAGTACAGAACTGAAAATCTTGGCCAGAGTATACGACCCACTGGGTTACCTCACTTCATTCGCCACAAAGGCCTAAATGGTATTCAGAATCTATGGACGAAGCATCTTGCATGGTATGTCTGAAGATGAACAGGCCGAGTGTAATAGTTGGTGTTGTGAGCTGCCCGACTTGTCCATCACTATTTCATGGTATATATCCTTACGGGACAACAATAAGCCCTTTTTATTTGAGCTGCACATTTTTGCAGATGCCAGTCCTAGAGCATACGGTGCTTACATTTACGTATGAGTGAACTCGCCACCCGAAACGTGCTTCACACGACTCTTGATCAGTAGGGGCCGACTTGCTCCTTTGAAAATGGTATCACTTCCACGCTTGGAGCTCCTGGCATGCACCATCACTGTGCTGCTTATACGCTACGTGCAAAAGGTTCCTTTTCTCCAACACGCCACTATTACATTTTGGACGGACTCGCTTGTGGCTTTAAACTGGATATGGAGTTCAGCGACCACGTTGGAACGATTTGAAGCACACTGTGTCACCGAAATCCAGCCGCATACAAGACGTTCCCAGTGGTTTTACTGTAGCAGCAAGGAAAATCCCGCCTATGTCATCACTCGACGACTATCACTCTCGGATCTTACCAAATCATCCAAGTGGTGGCAAGACTTAACCTGGCTGTCTGGCAAAACCAGGTCTTGCGAAGGTATAGACGTCAAGAAATCTAACGAAAAAAAAATACTGTTCACCGTACCACAGCAACTGAAGAATGGTTGAAGATTTTCTGCAGAAATTACATCCGTTTGTTCATGCGCCATTAGTGTTCGCAACGGTGTCGTGCCCCTAGAAAACTACAGAGCAAGACTGGTTAGAGTAACTGCATAGATCCAGCGTTTCAGCCACCACGCAACACGCTTCCCACCAGCGTCTGGTTCCCTGGCAGCAAAAGAATTGTTTCATGCTGATCATTATTGGTTGCATATAATGCAGGAAGACTCATTCCCAATCGAGGTCCAGGCGCTGCAGAAAGGTCTGCTGTTACTTTCAACATCTCCTGTACTGCGTTTGTGCCCGTTTATGAAAGAGGATGGCTTACTTCCTGTCGGTGGGCACTGTAAGAGCTGCACGCTGAACAGGACATTTGTCACCCCGTCTTACTATCAAGCGACCATTAGCTCACCAGCTTGCTTGTTTCGGCAGCACATATCGTACGATTCACAGTGGTGCTGAAGCAACCCTCACTGAGCTTCGAGAGCGTTTCTGGTTAGTAAGAAGGCGTCAAACCATGAAGAGGATCATTTTTCAAGGTAGAATGTGCAAACGATGGGAAACTACAGTAGAGATAGCACCCATGGCCCAACTTTCTCGCGAAAGAGTTATGGAAACCAGCCCCTTCATGGTCGTTGGGCTTCATTACTACGGGTCGCTGTACGCGAAGTCAGCAAGCAGTTCAAGAAGAACTTACATACTTTTGTTTTCATGCGCCGTCACACGTGCCATTCACCTTGAGCTAACATCAGACATGACCACCGCCACAACTTCGATCGCCTCTCGTCGTTTCGTCACACGCCGTGGTGTACCCTATAGTGTACTTTGACAATGCCCAGACGTTTCGGAGTTGTGCTTGATGGTTTCATCTGCGCTAACTGCTCTACGCGAGTACGCCGTGGAGATCAGAACACAATGGAAGGGTATCGCAGAAGGCGATCCATGGTGAGGTGTATGGTGGGAGCGCCTCATTCGTACGACAAAAACCGCGCTCAAGAAGTCACTCAGATGCTGTAGTCTTAACGTGGAAGGCCTCACAACGGTTCTATATGAAGTTGAAGCTGCGATCAACAGCAGACCGCTCGCCTGTCTTGAAAGTGATCATAATGAGCTACAACCATTAGTACCATCACATTTTCGGCTGAGTAAACACAGCGCAGCTTTGCCACAACAGGTCTGCCCATCAGAGCTTCACGTATCCGTTGATCTGTAACGAAAGGCTCGTCATTGCCAGTGTCTAACAGCGGAACTTTAGGAGAGATGAAAACGAGCGCACCTGATATTGCTGTGGTCAGCACAGAATCGCTTGACATGACCAACAACAAAACTCCGAGTCAGTGATGTGGTGCTCTTGCAAGAAGACACGGCACCAGCGACGTCATAGGAATCGGGCAAAGCGCTTGAGTTATTGCCAGGGAGAGATAACATAGTGCACGCTCACTCCATTCGTCTCACCAACGGTTCACTTGTAACTCGCCCTATGCAAAGGACTCGCTTGCTCGAAGCCTCCGATTCACCTTGGCCCACCCCAGATAATGTTGAAAAATGAACCGGAACGGAGCAAATAGAACGTGTGACACCGGGAGGGAAGAAGAGAAAGCCGAAGGGACAGAGCTCGCGAGAGGCGGCAGGACAGATAGTTCGCCATGACTGTATAATAAACTTGCGTTTTCTCTTAAGGTTTTGGAGCCTGTTGTTTCGTAATAGGCTGTACGCCTGATTGCATAGAAGAATATGCCGCTTCCCTTCAACTGTGATAGGGCCCATAAACAACCCAGACATCGAAATTTATTTGTGTACTAGCAGTTGTGCACGAGTCGATACACCGAACGCGTTCATAGGATCCTCTGTCCACCTCTCCATATGTCCTTCCTCTGGGTCCGAGGTAAAAACGCAAGGAGCTCGCGCGTTGGTTTAGGGGCCCTATAACGTGGCCTTTGCGCTTACGCCACAAATATTTCCGACCAGCAGGAGGTAGAGAAATAAATTTCATATGATAGAATCAATACAGCTCCTTGCACAAACAATCTAATGTTGGAAATATTACATCACATAATTTTGATGCCATATCTGTATTGGTAAATATAGCTGGTTATTGTGAAATAACACTTAGAACGAATGAATTTTGCAAATTCAGCTCTAGTATTACCATTTCACCTTTTGAAAGCTATTCAAAACACTGAAAGCACAAGCTTATCAGAAGCATTATATATGGCAGAGTCAGGGAGGTTTGGGACAGCACGTCTTTCTCTCCTGCAGTTACTTCAAAGACGTTAGCCAATGACTAATTAAATGGTGTTAACAGACTGATTGCATAGATGGAATGACAAACGTCTACCAATGTATCCTTCTGTAACTGGAAGTCTCCCTTTTCACGTGTTCCAATTAAGTTACTGCTGTAGCAATTGTAACGCTCTTGGATTTTAACTGCTTCGAGGACGCTATAACATTAATTTTTCACTGAAAACACACATCAGCGCTATAATTTTTATAATAAAAGGTTAAGGCGTTACGACTGTACTTTACCCGCTAAATGTTGTTCCCATTGGAAAACGTATAGCTTAGGAATGGGAGTGTTGAGTTGAAAGAGAAACGGGACACTGTCTCATTCCTCTTTATACCACACTACGTTACACAGCGCAAAAAAAAAAATAACAGTGAGACAGAAGCACTTGCATGTACTATGGGTAAACATACGAATGAAAAAGAATTCACCGAGGTTAGCACGACAGTCTTAAAAAGAAAGCACAGCCTATCTAAAAAAGGACAAAAAGAGAGAAATGGTCTTTGCTAAATTATTGCTGTTCTTCAAAAGAAAAAAAAATACACTGACCGTTGCCTTTCACGAGTTTGACAACGACATGTCAGGTTTTGGTAATGCCTGGCATCACATTTGGGAAATAATTGGCCTAAAGAATATAATTATGAAACAAAACACATTTTTTTCTTGAAAGTGGTAATAAAACATGGCATTCATTTCATGGCTAGTTACGAGCAGTACTAACATGTATGTGTCAGTGCGCAGCTGTTATAAAACTAAGAACAGAGCTCTCAGTTCTCCTTTTAACCTAAGAAAGATATGAGGACTTTACCCGATTACGGGAATTGTGATGAAGCTTCCAGTGTCAAAACCTGTAGGTGCAGCAAAGTTTCTTCAACACCGCTTAATGATTGGTGTGGAACTATCCAATTTAAAGGTCTCCCAGGACACTGAGACCATTTTGTGACACGTGTTCTACTTCTTCCAGGTGATGTCGCGCTCCGACCATAGAGGCGGATGGTATGGGACACGTATATTTTAGCCTTCACGAACTGCTTTTTACAACTGCACCAAAGATTGTAAGAACCGGCGCGTCTCAGACATTTTGCCGCATGACTGCACGTGTATTGTAAACAATCAAGCATGTTTGTGTTCAGGCTCAACCAAACCAAAAATAGAATTGTGAATAGAGTACCCATCCTCCCGACTCTCCCCTATCGTCACGTTTTCATCATCAGCAGCAGCTCGACTGTGCCCACTGCAGGGCAAAAGCCTTTCTTTTCTGTTCCGCCTCTCAACCCGGTCGTGTGCTTGTTGTAGCCAAGTTATAAAACTTCTTAATCTGCACAGCCAATTTTCAGCCCGCCTTGCGTGTTTCCTTTCCATAGAAATGAAGTCAGTGACTCTTGAAAGAACAGCGGATATCTTGCCTTGGTGCTTCATCCCATTTCTTCTTGAATGAAATACATTAAATACTGTAAGGAGTGGGGAGGATTGGTGGTTTTTCCGTTGGGGAGGCTGGCTCCCTGCTGTCGTCCACATAGCCGATGTCCACCAGTGAGGAGGCGCGATCTCACAGACAGAACGTTGGTTTATTTACATGGTGGAAGAAGAAAAACGCACTGTACTGCGATTTTATACAAATATATCTTGCTTCTATTACCCATCGTTTCCCTACACAAAAGTTCGAAGAAGGCGGCGACCACTGCTGTCGCACATGAAGTGACTTGACGTCGCAGAGGTCCATCCACCAGAAGGGGTGCCGAAACTGCGCCACTCATTTGAAGAGTGATATGGGTAAAAAGGTTCAATGAGCAGCACGGGCGCACCACACAATGACACACCCGGTTCACGCTTTGAAGGCTGTACGCAGGGCGAGGAGGTTGAGTGTGGCAGAGAGGGGAAGTTGAGCTCCTCTGTGGAGAAGGTGGCCGCTGACACGAGCGACGCAGCGGTCCATGGCTTCGATTCCTGAGAACTTCTACGGCGACGCTGTGCCACGCAACTGAACCATCGGTGCTTTTTCACGACCCCACGTAGGCGAGAATGACTCATTTGAGATGAATGAGATGTTGACTCTATGACTACTGCAACAGTGATGCTATCTCACGCTGTTCAACCCCGCTGAGCAAAAGGTTGTTCATGAAGATTTTGTCGAGTTCCTTGTTACCCGGTCACAGCGAACTGCCTGGTCCACTGGCAGGACAACACCATGCTAAGTGCTCCCAGCCAGGCGCCGATATCACGGTGAAAGCATTCTTGCAGATAGGCTCACATGCAATGACGTCTGCCATGACGAACTGCCGGGCCAAATGTAACAATACACAGCACTATTGTGGGTTGTGTGTTTGGGCTTGTACAAGTAGACAAGTGAACTCGTCTTCGCCAAAGCAATGACTTTCAGTTGTCTTGAAGAAGGCAAGTTCATCAGAAACTTTCAAATCCAGTGAAATTCTCTATTCAACGATTACTCATCCCTTATCGTTGCACACTACCTCACGCACAATTTCGTCTTCAGGTCACGCTGGTCAATATTATTTCTCAATAAACTAGCAAAATTTACAAAGGACTAAACGAAGTCCGAGTTAGGAGATAAGCTAAAGCTAGTTTTTGATAAGTAACATGTATACTCTCGTAATATTGATACAACAAGAACAACAACAACAACAATAATAATAATAATAATATAATGACATGAGCAGGCAGACGATCTCAGAGCCGTCAACGATGGGATGCGGCGGGATCAATGATGGCGGATCCCTGTTCCCTCATAGCGGTCATATGTAGGGTACGAGGCTCTTGGCGAGTGCTCGTCCGTTTCCACAGAGCCTTAGAGAGGAGCTACTATTCACCAGGTGTTTCGAGTGGTCCTCTGAATCAAAGCTTGGTTCCACCGATCGGTGGATTCTCCACGAACTGAGTAGCGGCGCCTTGCAGAGGTGGCACATACGCTACAGTGTTCTAGCCGCTTCCATGAAGGAGGCATGCTTTCAAGCGAGACGACCTCTTGGTTCAGCGCGCTTCGCGGCTAAGGGATAGCATAGCGTTCTCACTGCTCGAAACTAAAGCAGGTGACGAGGGAGCAAGCGGTCGGCGCTGCTCCTTATAAGCAGGCTGCCTGCCTTAGGCCAAGTGATTGACGAGAAACAAAGCCGCCGTGTAATGAGCTGGATAGATAGAACTGGCCATGGCAAAATATTCTAGGCAGTGATGAATGTTGCGCGAGGCCTTCTTTTTTTGTTTTTTTTTTGGGGGGGGGGGGTATTACTTCACGAAAATAATCAAGACTTTCTTGCCATTGTCGCTCTGTTGTAACGTATTTTCTGTGACGCATGAATATTGTACAACGAGAGAGGTAGAGGGAGAAAATATACTGTCCTGTTGCACACGTCTGTCCCTGGGGTTTCTCGTGCTTGCAAAGTATATAACAGAAAATGCATTAGAACTAACTTGCCCAACTTTTTTACTTCATGGGTCCTAACGCACGCGTGCGTGTGAGGACAAGATGGGGAAGGGGACAATGGAAGTGGCTGGACAGTGAAAAATGATAATTCAATCACGGTGCCTTGCATCTTGCACCACTATTCATCCCGCTCTCTTGTTCTCATGTCCAAGATCGTCCGATATTTACATAACATGGTGCAAATTCTTATATATGTACAGTGCTCGGCGAATAAAACGCGATACTGGGAGCGTGTGGCTCACGGCAATGTTTGCCCAGCAGTATGGCTGGTATACCGAGCTGATACATTGTTCCTTGGGGCGAAATATGCCACCTTCGTGACGCATTGCTACTACAGTTTGCTCTTCAGTGATCACTGATTTCTCAAACATGACGCAATAACTGCCCACTATCATTCAAAAGGTCGTCTTTGCTGAAACATGCCGACGTTGGTGGCTCGCCAACAAGAGTTAGTGTGGGCAGCTCCTGCATATGGGTAAAAAAAGCGTTCTGCATATATGCTTCCGTAACTGATCTCCCTATGTCTTATCTACAACATATGTGCTAGATGATGTCGCCTTACATTTATTTGTGGTATGATGATAACAAGGCATAGGAATTTTACATGTTGTAGTATGCATGCAATACAGCTTGTCCTAAGTATGTACTTGAGCAGCACATGACACAATTGCGACGCCACAGCTTACATAAATCGAACACTAGTCTGTCTCTTTAAAGGCAATTTTTCTTCATGCTTTCAGAACAATTTAGGATTCCTTGAGCGTATATATCTAGCCTACACTTGTTTTGCCACCACATTGAATAAAATGTGGTAAGTGAACAGAACTCTAGTTCGAGCACGTTAGCTGTTGATCAAACATTTGGTTAACGCAGCGCTAAAAAACATATGTACAGAGGCACAGTCGACGCAATGGGCGCTGCTTTCCAAAGGCTCAACGGCCATTGAGAACTTTCAGTACATGTAGGACTGTGATAACGCATTCATTTGTAAATGGGAACGAAAAAAATCTAGCTATGAACGAATTATTTATAATCCGTCATCGGCACCAGAAGGTTGTATGGTTGATCATTGCTTTGATGTATTTCGTAAAGTAACAGTTTTTTTTTCTTTCCTTTGTGTGCATTTCTCATGTGAGCGGCTTATAACCGCGAAGTCAGTATAGGTTTTTTCGACTTCCCTGTTGTTGGTTTTGTTGACTGCATATATACAGCTATAAGTAACGCGTCTCGAGCCTTCAGAATGCTGACTAAGCTGACAGCGGCGGAGGCATCAGAACAGTTTTTGTGAACAACGGCGCAACAGAGACAGCAGTATTCAGCCCAAACTATTGTTCTCGTGGGATATACCAAGCGAGGATGTTGACCTTCGGAAGTTTGCAGTAACAGTAACCGACTGCGGTGTTCCTAAATCATCTCTATCGGATCTCAACCTATGCTTCTAAATCTCTCGTTCTCGACTACAGAGTAGGACACTGTTTTTTACCCTCTTTCTGGTTAACCTTCTTACCACTTGTTCCTGCTTCTCACCTGTTGCTACTACTATTTGTTTGTGTGCGCTGTTCTTAACCCTAATTGTGACATAAAGTAACCGGAACTGTGTTCGTATTTCAGGGTCTAAAATATATATTTATATATACTATAGAGACTGATAGACATATAGGCCAAGGAACGATAAGAATTCAAGAAACAGAGAACGCTACGACGTCATTATGTCAATGTCAAGGTCCCACCGACACAGAACCACACTGCATAAGGCATAGTCACAAGGAGCCGGTTAATACAATATGTCTAATTATTTTACAGCGTTTTGACATAATGCTCCCTCAACGCTTTGACGTCTTCACATAGAGTTTAAAAACTAAGCACAAATAAAGAGAGACAAAGTTACAAAGCAGGGCGAAACTTACTATATGGCGCAGAAAGCAGAGCGAATGCCAGGGGGAGGGGGAGGGGGGGGGGATTCTGTACTATTGACGAAATGAGAGAAAAACACTGTACAAACTTCACAAGCAAATAAACAAAAATGAGTATACTTTCATAGTAGCCGTACTTCATTTGCAGTACAACGCCATGCAGTGCAAGCGTGCCTCGATCAAGTGTGCCGACCAATGCTACCCTTCTTCCAAAATTGCTTAGTGCTGCTGGCACGCAAAATTGGTCCTTGGAAGTTTTCCGATGACCAGGAACATAGGTTAGGCATTCTCACATCTGGAAAAAATTTATTTTCTGCTTAAAACCATTCAATAAAAGTAAACGTACTTGCCAAAAGCATGGCCACGCTATATTTCATGCACGCTAAGGAATCCGCGATTGAATTTTAACTAGGAACATTATCAGAAACATTATTAATTTACTTTCAAACATTTCTTTAACTTTACGTTGGTGTTGTTTGAAATGTGAGTATGCGTGTGTTTTCACTTATTAGTGCTCGGGTATTCTATTTTCCATGCACTGCTCTTTATTTTTTCGTTCAAGATGTCTTCAGCATTCACTCAAGGGCTAAGGAGTAGCCTGCACCTTACTTGTGCGCTAACATCTCCGTATATCATATCAATAAAAAAAAGAGCCTGCGAAATTATTTAGCGTTCTTCTTTCTTTTTGTCCAAGCTTATATTCAGCCTTTTTCTCTTTTTTTTCTAGAAACCCACGGATTCTGCACACCCTTTTGTCTTTCTTCTAAAACATGAAGCGCTCTAAAGGCTTACCTCCCAGTCATTTTAAATATTTAATGCTGGGGAACATCGAAACACGCGCTTATTACTGCTTTGTACCAGAGACGAGAGCCTTTATAGAAACGCTCTGTTTGAAGCATCGTACGTTCTTTGCAGCCACGCTTTAGTTTTATCTTCAAGCTGCACCGTTTCTTCCACCTATGCGCGCAGCTCCTTGAGCTGGCTGCTTAGGGAAAGGTAGGCCCGCGCTCTGATCCATATTAATGAACAGACACCGCGATACGTCTTCGCTGCTAAAGCGTCTTTTCTAGACACTTTGGACCTGCTGGGGGGCTTTCCGAAAAGAAATCACTCATCCACCAGCTTCCGAGCGGATGCTTTCGCCTGTTAGGTCGCAACACGACGACATGCACTCAGCTTACGGGACGAGGTTGGCGTTTAACCAGCGCTGGTTTTGTTTAAAAAAAAAACAAATTAAATTTTTACTTCCACGTGTCCAACTCTCCCATAGCGTCTATTATTACCATAACTCCCTTGTCTACGCATCATTTGTAGTGGCCAAACCCTCTTGATATACCACGCTACTTGCGGCCCTCATGCGGACTCTTTCTTTCACTCGAACGAACGAAGTACATGTTTCTTTTGCTTCGCCTCCTCCCCTCACCAGTCATGACATTATGAGTGATCTTCGGAGCTGAAATTCCGCCAAGTGAGTGCATGCTCTGCACGGGTCTTCCACATTCGGCCCCATCTTGGGTGTGCGTATACAGATTAATGCACTTGCATAAGCTGATATTTTTCAGACTGCTTGCGGACTCGAGCGGACAGGCCTCTTCCGACGTTAGTGAATCCTCCCTGAGCGTAGCATTAATGTCAGTGGCATTTCATTTTCCCATAAAGAAACCAATTAGCCAAACCAAGAGAAGCTTTCCCAGAAAGTATTGCTCATGCAGTCTAAGCGCTGCACTAACACGGCAAAATGGCTATCAGTCATGTTTTTCAAGCTCATTTAACGACACCGTTGAAAATGAGGTCTTCTATTTTTTCCAGTTAATCCATGCGAAAAGAACCATTTCCATTGCGTCTGTTAATTTGGTTACTGGCAGAGTCTTTGTGCTTTTCATAATCGCCTTCCAAATCTGGCAGCAGAATTCATGTAAGCGATACGGGAGCCAAAGTGTCGTGCCTCGTCATGTTATCTAGTAACTTGAAGAAGGTGCCATATGAAGGTCCGCGAGTGTTCAGTATGGCTAGCCTTCGTGCTATCGAGATTCTAAAGGAGATTGGGCGTAATAAAACCGGTTTGCACTCACTACTCTGAATACTAGCATCGCATCTTACAGCACGTTCCACCACAGTGTCTGCACATGGGCATTGCTACTGACTGGCCGTTGTTCGCGTGATGTAGAAAAATGGTAGCCATCGACATAAGAGTTGACATCTGGCCAAACCAAGTTCGAAGAACTTTTGTGCACTCTGTTGTGATATGCGACGCTTGTTCGAGCGCGAGATGAAGGAGCACTAAGTGTCCCACGAATTACTTGAGAGGTGACGCAGCACGCCTAATATCGACACTTGTGTGTCCACGTGCTCTTTCTTTTTAATCCGTAGCCGAGGGAGACGAGGAGGACGTTCGCGAGGGCTGCCCGCAGAACCGGGAGGAAGCGGCCGCGCTGGGCCGCCGCTGCCTGCGCAAGTGCAAGACCGATGAGGACTGCATCAGCTCCAAGAAGAAGTGCCTCTGCGACGGACGCTGCGGCTGGAGTTGCGTCAGGCCAGGTCAGTCTGCCCTCGTCTGCATTTCTGCACGACTCAGCTGTTTCTGTATATGGTCACACCATTCCGACCACTAGCTTCTAGTCGACATAAGGTTCCCAACCTTGTCTCGTCTAAAGGTTGTGTCGGTCAAGGGTATTATTCGTCAGCAGTAGTTCTTTGTAAAACGCTCTGTACGGTTACTTAATGCGATAGCCGACATCTGCAAGTGAGCAGAGCATTGTGAAAAAATAGAGCATGGTCGTATGATATTTATTGGCCAGAACTGCGACATAGAGGGCGATAATGTACTGGCAAAGCGCTCAGTACGATAGCCCTTTGTATAGCGTGGTTGTATATATATATATATATATATATATATATATATATATATATATATATATATATATATATATATATATATATAGAATGTGTGTGTGTGTGTGTGTAAGGTGTCAAGCTTTCGTCAATGATTCATGCATCGTGATTTCAATTTTCTGCATCGCAACTGTTGTTGAACACGCTGTCAGCATAGCATTCACTCGAGGAATGCCGTCTTTCCTGTTGGCATCCTCTGCTTCTGACCTTTTTTTTTTTCGGTGCAGTTTTCGAGCTCGAGAAAGCCAGCCAATTTCCCCTTCTTTACCGTGTCAGCAGCCACCTCGGCACTCTACTGGAGGAAGGGAATGCCCGTGACTGACGTTGCTCTTATTGCGTAAAAAGCGTCGTTAGACGTCTTGCGCAGTCGGACCTCCGGATCAATGCCAGTTGAGGAGGCCTCTGCAACGCAGGGGGCCAATTCGCCACAGCCATAGAGCTTTGCTCGAGACCCGTTTTCGGCAGATCAACTCACGTTTTTTGTACTGCGCGCTTTGCTGAAGCTTCCCCATACCAGCTCAGGTTAACCGATCGGAACAGATCCGGGCCCGTAACGATCCTTTATTGTGGCGCAACCAAAACTGGTATCACTACGGCGGGACCCAAGGCGGCTTCCAGGTCACTTGCTGTCATCGCGCGACAGGCAACAGACGTCGAAATAAAAAGAAAGTGCTTCGAAGAAGCTGCCGTGCTGAACTGATTGCGCCTGGAAGGCAGTGTATGAAGGAAGACTGTCGTTACCAGAACGGCCCACCCCAGTGGGTCCTGCCTCGCTTATGTCCTCTCGGATGAGAGTCGATGTGTCGTGAACCGCACTGAAAGTTAAGCCCTCTTCGCTTGCTGATCCCTAGCGATGATAACAAAAAGAAAAAAAAAACTAAATGTAATTGACAGGAAGTGAACAGAGAATAGGATGCATCAACCATCCATGCTGTCAATACATCCGCAATGGAATCCATTTTGTTATCAGCTAATTGTCTTTACTTTGTTTTATAAACGTGTTCTTTGTAAGAAGAGAGATAAAAAATGTGAAATAGTCACTACATAGTTTGTAGTCTTTCTGCGAACTACGAGTTGGTACTGCCTGCGGTTTCTTGCCGCTCTTGATTGCGGCGGAGTACGCTTTCCCTAATGGCTCTTGATACCTTCCCGATGACTTCAAAGCGACGGAATGGCTTTGAGGAAGGCAACCTTCTCCTTTAATCGTTTTCTTTTTATCGTTGCTTCGAGAGCGTCTCACTCGTCTGCGTAGATCTTTCCGTCGAGTTAACAATGCATTAGGCCTCCAAAAAAGAAAAAAACTCGGCCTCTCCCTCTTCCATCGCGCTGCATCTTTCTTCGATGAACACTTACCCTCTCGCGTGTGATTACGCAGTAAAAAAAAGACTCGCGGAGTTCTATCAGAGCAGTTCGGAAACGAAGAGAGAAGCCCAGTGATTGGGTCGTGCCTCTAACGTCACCGGTAGAATGAAAGAGGACACTCCACTGGAGAAGTGCACAGGAGTTTTATGAACTTGTCAACTATGGACGTCTCTATGTTTACTCATTTTGCGTATGTTTCTCTAGCGGAATGCTCCACATGAAAGTGGCATTCAAATAATCAAGAAGAATTATTCAGGCGTGGAAGAAGGAAAGCCCGTAGTGCTGCATCCTTCTACAGCCATTATACTTTTTTTCATCTTTAATACCTACACCAGCCTACCTATTACAAAGCATACATGTATATCTTGACCACTCCATCGATGGTGGTGCGCTTGTGGCGTGGCGTTAATACTTAGCTTTATTTGCTCTTCTTGCTTTTGGTTCCGGACGTGATTCGAGTCGCTAAGCAAGTCACGTTTTCAATCACGCATTCCTCCCTCACTCTCTCTGGCTGCAGATCAAAGGAAAGAGCGTTGTCAGTGGCAACTCCTCCAGCCCCGCTGCTCTGTCCAGTCTAGCCCTGTCCGAGGACTCGTGTTTCTTAGATGGAAGTGCAAGGGACGCAATTGACACGCAGGAAACCGCAACTTGTGGCTGGGCGTTGCATGCCATCCTTATTAAGGGCGACTCGTCAGTAACTCATTCCTCAGGCACGCGATGAGCTTTCTTAAGGGCAGCAACTGCAGACGCGTCTCATCCTTTTCGGACCATTCTCCAGTCATCTTCCTTCCATTCCACGTTTTATTCCCTTCGAGCTTTCTTATTACGTGTCCGGGTCGGCATCCCTGTGGTATTCAGTGTGGGCCCTCACTTGCATTAGTTTGCGTGCGTGCCAGTCCGGCTACTATGTTTCATTTTTTCTCCCTCTCATCTACGCGTTTGGCAATTTTTAGTTTTCTTTTTGCTTATTTCCTGTAGTTCTTGTTACAATTTTGTTTTTGTTGCATACAATATTGAGCCTTTATTATTCAGCACATCGAGGCTTTCATTGCAGATGTGTTTTAGCAGAGGAGCGTGAATTTCTGAAGTGCCACTTTTTTATAAAGTAAGTCACGTTATCCTAATTTCTTTAATCGTGTGTACCGTGACGAAATCCATTTGAAACATATCCCGAATTATGCTCTGTTCATTTTCAATTTATCTGCATGCTCATGACAGTGCGCGCTGGTTAAGGGTGCAAAGAATTCGTTGGGCGTAAAGTATTTGGGTATTTTTTTATGAAAAACCCAATGATATTCATTTGAATTCTATCACAAAACATGAATTATCTGGCACAGTAGACAACGTTTTCAAGATCAACCAAAGCAGTGTTGTCTCCAAATCATAACACTAGTTACACGTTACATTAGTTAGCTTCTTGGTTGCAAACTTCCTCTGAAAACAAGATATATTTACATTAAAGTTTTCACGTGAATTGTGATAACAATTGTTCTGTCTAAGTAGTTAATTGTTTCTGCGTTTTAAAAAGGTCACGTTGACTAATTAGGTGGCTTCAAATTTTTGATTGAGCCACGCTTAGTGGTGCGCTGACCACGAAACGCGGCTCCCCGTGTAAACCTTCTGTGACACAAGGCGTGGCGTAAAATAAAGCCACCATACAACATTCTTGTTTTTTTAGCATCTTTTTTGCGACTGCCATTTTTGCGGAATTTCCAAACTAAAGCACCGTCCCTTAAGTTGCAGGAGTGAGCTGGGATATATCTCCTACACCTAACCCCCTTCCCACTCCCAGGGCTCAGAAGCAAACCGGATGCTAACATTCGATTAACCTCCTGGCCTTCCTCTTTGCCTCTCTCTCTTCACCGAACGCTGTGGTGCACGTCTTATTACGGCACACAGAAGTCGCACTCTCATACGCACTTATCGGCGCCTTGTGCGCAATAAGGTAAACACAAAGAATGGTTTTGCATCAGTTATATACAAATACGCGGCCGCTTTGTAGGGTAGAAAGATAAAATGGTACTTTTATGATAATTGTACGACTGCCTTCAAGTTTGTGACGTCAATATGTGTTGTAAGTTTTTATATGTGATCGTAATTTGATTGATTGATTGATTGATTTGTGGGGTTTAACGTCCCAAAACCACCATATGATTATGAGAGACGCCGTAGTGGAGGGCTCCGGAAATTTCGACCACCCGGGGTTCTTTAACGTGCTCCCAAATGTGATCGTAATTTATGTGTTATTTCTGAAGAAATTGCTTTCATATTCCGGATGATGTCCTTACGAGGACATGGTATGTAAATAATTTATAGCTTGAATAAATTTCGAAGCTTTTTTCAGTGTGCAAAGTCGCTATTTCTGACGAAGCTGTGAAACTTGAGAGAGGTGTGGATAGTGCGCAGCGTTTTCTGTATAGCAGGTCTGTGACCTCTACTTTGTTATGTCATGCTGCTGAAACAAAATTTTCAATTTCCAAGCGCTGTGCCACGAAAGCGTTAGCGTGAAAAGTTCGCTCCATTAAGCGTGATTTATGAAACAGAGTGCACAGGTCTGCCCCATAAGAGCCGCTGGTGTGGCCACACGGGTACCGAACTCGGCTTCTGAGCGTGCGGTCGTAAGTTCGAATCTAGTAACCACCTAAAATTTGTGCTTTCAGTTATTGTAGTTGCCGACGTGAATATAAAATGGAAACGACAGCTTTCGCGGAAAAGAAACGCGCCAATACCACGGGCTACTAAAAGTGTGGATTGATGCCGCGGCGAAACCCTCTACCTCAATGCAACACATTGTGACCAGTAAGCGTTCCCTTTTTGCCTTTTTGCTCCTTCAAAGTGCTCAGGAGACATGGCGCTGCCTCCAGTGGCACTTGAGGTGTCATTTAGCTGTTATAGACCACGACTTTCTCAAGGAACCACTAGATGCCTTCGCTTCATTTAAAATAGAAAGAGGAAAAATACATCAAAGTCAACCTTCAGTCTTAAAGTAAAAACCGCCCCTTAATATAGAAGAGTAGATGCTAAAGTAGCCTGTAAGGCCATTTTATTTAAATTACAATCATAGATAATCTTCTGTCTAAGTTTCATACCCTAATCGTGAAGCAGGGGGCTAGATTGATAACATATATTTAAAGGATGAGTGTGATCAGCAATTTCCGCATTAACATTGTGTTCACTCTTCAATACAATGCCATGCTGAACGCCACCGGAAAAGTGGCAGCACAATGAACGAATCTACAAACCAAAGACAACACTTTGCGCGCGCTGCTGAAATTAAAAATTATTCTTTAGAAAATATCATGATTGACACTTACAGTCAATGAGTTTCTCTAAAATAATGTGTGCATTAAAACTAAGAAATTTCTTGGTTTTAACAATAAACCTCAACTCAAGATACACCAGCACATTAACGAACCCTTGGTTTCATATGCTATGAACAAAGACACTCTTATAACACGTTATAGTGTACGTATGCGTTCAACCATTTCTTCTAATTTGTCTCTGCAAGAAAACAACGAATATACTACGAAGTTCTGTGATAGCTTGAACAGGACAACACAAATGGTAGCACTGAGGCAGCTTCATTCATATCAGGTACCCCTGCGTGATGAGACACGCTCCGCAAGGCTAGAATATAGTTTTCCATTCATCCGTCATTCCCTTAAGTACACATACTGGTTCTTCTACTGTCGTTGAGGAGCTGAAGTGAGTCATTTACACCACATTAGTTTGTCGGAAGAGATATAAGCTTTTCATTAATTCACTCGCAGTGTTCACCTTACCTGGACGCAAAAACATAGCTCAGATATATTAAGTGCCATAGCAGGGACAAGAAAAAAAAAACATTCATTCGAGCAGTCACCTGAGACACCGCAATCAAAATTGATGGAGGGTGGGAACGAAAGGGGGTTAATCCCCTCTTCTTTTACCTCGCCCGGTGAAAACTGCCGGACAATAAATAAAGTATATTCATTCATTCATTCATTCATTCATTCATTCAGTGCCCAACACATTTTGTTTGCGGACACAATTTCTGCTTCTTTACTCCCCAAGAGTTCCTCGATCACTGCACAGTTTCCATCATCCACCTCACTTTTTGCAAGCTCAGAGTGTTAGAGGAGGCTTCCATGGTGATCTAAAGATATGTGGTCCTGCAAGAAAAATGACTGCAAAAATTGATGTCACGTGTTCTAAATCTACGAATCTGGTAGAAGACACTAACGGGCATTTACCTATTTTGGTCTGTTGAGGCACACAGCACATTTGTTAACCGTTACAGGACCTCGTAGTGACCAGCACGATTGCTTCTTAATTTGAAAATAGCTGAAAAAAGAAACGTTACTGCACTTTCTTTGTGTAGCTTGGCTGTCGTCCTACTCATCATTTCTCAGATGTGAAGCAGCTTATGGCGCAGTTCAATTCAGTGTGTGGTGTGACCAGCTTTACTGCTCATGCGCAACAACAGTTCAAGCACTGCCAGAACCCGCTCACGCGCTAGCGCATTCCAGAGTGTGAAAGGGGCTGATTAAAATGCTGTAGCCTCGTCCCCTTACATTTTCTCAGCAATTATATGATAGCGTCGTGAAACGAGGTTCTGTAGACACGCGATTAACCAACGCCTTGTATCCTGGTCGGAACGCGCGGACACGCGCTAGCGCGTAAGAGGGTACGGCCTTTTCTACTTACACTCTCTCAGCAATCACGTGATGGCTCCGGTGAACGAGATTTTGCAGACGCGCAATGAACCCTCATGCTCTCGCGTGGTGTGCTGTAGAGTGGCATGGCGGTGAACCCGAGTGATGGGCCCCAACAAGACTTTGGGGCGAGTAACAGCAACAGAAACTACGGCGAATTCCCGGTGTGCTCCACTTGCAAGCGTGAGTTTACATCTAACAAGCTGCCCATGATGAATGAAACTTTAATTCAACCCATGTACTGCTTCTCATGCTACTCATTCTTCTGTTTAGTGTGAGATGTAATGTTTCTTTTAACAGCGGAGCATGCGCAAAAAGCTATCATCATGAACGGCCTCCACCTCATACGGCATGTAGTGTCACCTGGCGACGCGTTCTAGGAAAGAACGCAGGAGGAGAGAAATATAAAGGGTTAGAAGAAGGAGAAGAAATAAATAAAGCAAACTGGATTCTTTTAAGGAGCTTCGAACCTGCGTACGTTCACCGTCACGGGGTCGCGACGTCGCCGAAGGGAGCAGACAGTAGGTTGAAGATTATACTGTTTATTCAGTCAAACTTGTGGCCATGTAAAAAGATTACAGCAAGACACTGGCAGCGATAGCGGCGAACGGAGCGTCGGCCGTCGATCAACTGACAAGCGGCGAAGCGTGTCGGCATTCATACACTTGCCATGGAACATTCTAGCGTTGTCGTTAGCGGCGACGTAGGTTCCAGAATAATCTGAAATGTTTCACGAAGTGGGCGTCATCTTGACAAAACGATCTGCTGTACTCGTGAACACTCTGGAATGAGGCTCTGTTTGCGGTAAGTATTTCAGACAGGCTTTGTGGCCAAATACTGAATGAAACATGAGTGTACACAAGAAACGCGTGTGGCATTACAGTACGAAGGCGAGTGTCGTAACCACACGGTCATCCACGCACGCGAGAATGATCAGCATTTATGAGATTCATACGATTACGTTACTAGGAGAGAGGAAATTTAAAAAGATAGAAGGAAACAGAAAGAGAAACAGAGAAAAGAAAACACAGAGAAAGGGAGAGTATGAAAGGAAGAGAAAGAAATATAGAGAGAGACAGAGATAGGAAAAACAGAGAGACAGAGAACGCATATAGTATAAACAGTCATAGTATACAGGGTGTCCCACGTAACTTTAGCCAGAGTTTAAAAATATGCCGGAAGACGTAATTGCGACGCGACCAAATACATGTTGCTCACTGTTGCCTGGAGTTAGTCAGACAATTTTTCGTGGTCACAAATATTGTTTAAACAAATATGTTTAATTAACTGACTTTTCAAGAAACGAAGATAGATAAAAAATTTCAATGAGAAAGTTGTTGATCTGTTTGCAAAACATCCGATTAGACTGTTTTGAACTTTATAACTGTTAGGTTATAAAGTGTTTTTCGGATAATTGCAAATGCCCGTGAAATACAAAGAATACCACGTGACAAACCCGCTCGTGCGCCAGTGCGCACAATGATTTTAGTGTGTGTGTGTGTGTGCGTGCGTGCGGTCGTGCGTTCGTGCGTGCGTGCGTGTGTGTGTGTGTGTGTGTGCGTGTGTGCGTGCGTGCGTGCGTGTGTGTGTGTGTTTGTGTGTGTGTGTGTGTGTGTGCGCGTGCGTGTGTGTGTGTGTGTGTGTGTGTGTTTGTGTGTGTCGCCAACCAACAACGACATAATTGTCGTTGTTGGCTGCAGCCTCTGCGTTCAGTCGTAGGCCTTTTTAGACAACCTGCGGTATCCAGAATCGTGTTGGGCAACGTCATTATCTATCAGATACATAAGCAGCTGGCTATTCGGGCTTCTGTGCGCCACACTCGTTTGACGAGTAACTTCGCTGCCGACGTTCCAACCACTCAGCCGGCTGAGCGACGTGAGCGGCGGAAGCCACATACGGGAAAACAGTGTTGGTTCAGTGAACGAGGACAAGCAGGCAAATGCCATGAGCAGAAACAGCGTATCTTCTCCTGGGACTCGACACTGACGTGCGCATTCTTTCATCGCGGACAGCCACGGCATCGGGACGTCGGCGCCCTCCAGCTCCTCTGTTGCACTTTCCGTCACGTGTACACACAAGCTTCCTGCATAGCGTAGCAGTGCTCTGTTGTTATACGTTTCTGTCCTCTCAGATCCTCATATGCACGTGTGAACCGTGCCTCAGTAAAACCGTGCAGCTTTCAGGAAGCTGTTGCTGACTTCGGCTAATCTACAGCTGGGACGCACACCGGTAAGAGGCGGTTTCTTGCCAGACGATGAATTGGACCCTGTTGGGCTGTCGTCAACTTCTAGAACACTGTACGGCTTTAGCATCCCAGAGTATCAGCGACACAGGGACTTGATGGGCTGCAAGCCTCATTTCCTTCTGGTCGCTCAATGGATCAACGCTTTCTGTGGATCAACGACAAGAAAAAAAAACAATAAAGCGAAGCAAAGAAAAGAAATAAAGAAAGAAAGAAAGAAGGAAAGAAAGAAAGAAGGAAGGAAAGAAAGAAAGAAATAAAGAAAGAAAGAAGGAAAGAAAGAAAGAAGGACAGAAAGAAAGAAAAAAAGAAAGAAAGAAAAGAAAGAAGGAAAGAGAAAAGAAAGAAAGAAAGAAAGAAAGAAAGAAAGGAAGAAAGAAAGAAAGCATGAAACCTTCAGATTCTGAAAGCAAGGAGGCGAAGAGACTGATCTCATCTACTGGATTGTTGGGTGGTGATGACCACCCAGCACGTCATTCTTGTCGCTCAGGGTACTATGTATGCGCACAGCCTCGACCGAGGTGTAAGATTAGAGCGCGAGCACATTACCTAACGTGCCGACAGGGCCTAGAAAATCAACTATAGGGGCTTGTGTGAGAGTAAACGTTCTTATCGATAACTTGCGGCCAACCCAGCGACAAGATACGACTTGTCAAGTTGTATATAGAGCATGTTTTGTGCAATAGTGCACTTTGTTGTGCCACGGAAGACAAAAAGAAAAAAAATGGAAATGACCCTTATGTGAGACTTCGGGGTTTAAGAGGGGCACTCGACGCTGACTATGCTGACAAATTCTAATTACCTTGGCACCGTCTCTTTTTGCCGGACGTTGTGTCTATTACTCCTCCCCCCCACCTCTCATGAATTACTCCGAAAGCTTTCTGCACCTAACGTAGTTTTGAACTCGTGCCAGGATCAGAATCACTGAAAGCTTTGAATGGCGAAGCATTTCTTTGCATACTGTGGGTACCTTAAGCGTCTATCTACGTATCTTATCTATGTATCCTTCTATCTATCTATATGGGTGTCTACGTCGGGGTGCTCTTATGATCACCTGCTTAAGTTGCAGTAAATTAAAATTAGTATGAGAGGGTAAAATGGTTTGGCGAGTATGACACGCTGGTTATCACATGGATAGTGTCACAATCCTGTGGCGTACGTCATCAAACCCTTTCCGCGAGAACAGACATGGTTAATTTTAATGCGTGCGCGTTAAGAAAAAGCTGCCATTCGTTGCGTTGACTCGGCGTCTGCAAAGAATAGATGTCAGGGCCCCAGCAGAAATTGAACTCCAGAATTCTGGGTGGCAATCACGTATTCTACCATGGAGTCACGCCAGATCTTCGAACTACATTTCCAATAGACCCTAATGTTCGGGAAACGTCAACTGTGGTTGCAGTGCTGACTATTCAATTTTAACGTAATAGCATTAAAGAGCTCGTTTCGCAGGAATCCTGGTGTCAGCGTCATTGGTTGCGAGCAAAAATAGTCATTTTTTTCTTGTGACCAAAGTATGGTAAAGATGCAAATAAAGTAAACAATTCCGGATGTGAGTGAAGATCGAATCAAGGCCGTTTGTGTGGCAAGCAGGTGTTCTACAAGACAGCTATGCCTCTGCTTCGAAATGCACTGCCGATAACTTTCATGCTTTACAAACGCGCGTGTCCTGTTCCCAGGCTTCGCACTACAACACGTAAATCGCAATAAAATTGTGTGGCACTAGCGATCTGGTGAAAAAAGTGACTTCGGAAACATTGACGTGTTGGAAGTAAATAATAAATCTCTGGGCCCCAGCAGGAATCAAACCCCAACACTCTGCGCGGCAATCAAGTATTCTACCAGTGAGCCACGCCAGGTCTCGGAACCACTTTTCATATACAGCCTAATGTTCCTGAAATATCAATTGTGGTTGCAGTGGTGGCTATCGAATTTCTTAAACATTAGATGTGCCACAGCCGTCACGTCAGGTCAACGTCAATTGTAGTTAAGTGCCATTCATGTAATCTGATTTATGTAGGAGCGCTCAAAGCTACCATCCTGGTGAGAACCAGTGCTTCATATCAGCTTACCTTGTCTGAAGCTGCCAATATCCATGTTGCTTTGCGAATCGTTATGCAACTGTAAACAACTGGTTCTATAAAACCTATGCAGTGGTTTAACGTGTGTCTGTGCGTGCATTTGTACATATTTCTTCAGCGCCACTAAAAAACGTTTCCCAGGGTAAAAAAATTATAATACAGTCAAATTTCATTTGTATGTCTGCATAATATCAATTCCCAAGGTACATGGTATATGCCGAATGTTTTGCACTTCGCCTTGTGTAGCAGTGCCTTCAGGGTGATGACGTCATGACGTGACGTCATATTGACGCAAACGCAGACATTCGCAAACGTTTTGAGGGAGAATAAATGATAGAGTCGGTCAGGGAAGTTTAGCATTATGACTGAAAGACGCATTCGTCAGTAAAGTGGACATTGCGCATCCTTTTGTAAGGCTCCATTCAACTTCAATAGCTCAGAAAAGCTTCGCGCATACTGATTGCAATACTTTGCGAAAGTTCAATAAATTTATTTTTCTCTCTCTATCTAGCTACGATAGCACATAATTAGCAAATAATCTATTTTTTAACAAGTGTTCTTTCTCTTACACGTCATCTTCATTCCAACATCGCCGACATCGCGTCGTCTTCAGGCCACCTGATCCCTCATTTTCTTCATATTCACTCTCACCATGCGGCATATAGTGAAGAAAAAGAAATGCTTCCTTGCCACTTTCGTTGCTGCCTCGGCGACAATGTGCTGACAGAACGCGCAACACCAGTGATCTATTGGACTTATATCGCACTCCGAAGTTTTGGCGTCCGCGGTTTTAGGCCTTTCGTAGGTTTCCATGCATGTATATTTGAGAGGCACAAGAGACAGTACAGCGTAGGAAAACTATTATTCGGAAGATTAATCTTTCCGCCGTGGAAAACATATCAAATTTAGCCTCAATGATCGTTTCAGTGCAGCTGAGGCTCTAGTGATTTCTAGGTGAATCGCTAGTGGGTTTATATAACATTTATTTGATACGGAATGATAAAAAACATTAGATTGCGACATAGCGCCTAATTACAACAGTTTTATGAAAGTGGGAATGAATGCGTCATTTTCATTTTACTTCAATTGCTGAAACATCACGTGCGTCAAGAAGTGTTTCATGAAATGGCTGCACAGTGATGACATTGATTGCGTTTACTTATAATTTCATCCTTAATCTCTAGTTTGTCGTAATTGAAACTTGTTCTTTCTTAATTATTCATGGCGCCCATAGTTTACAAAATACTTAAATATTGTCTTCCTTTCTTCCCGGTAATAAATAGATATAAAAACAAAAGTATACGTTGTGTGTTGACCGAACCGGAGCGTTGTAGAGAATTAATTATCGAACGCGGCCAAGTTCCGTCTGTGAAGCTGATCAAGGCGCTCTGGTCGACGTTAGCGTTTACGTGGACAAACTGCGTACTTTTAAACAGCGTTTTCTTAAAAATAAAGGTTGGCATATTCACTAACTAAATACTAACCATTCAGTTGTAACATAAAGCACTAGCCTCTCAGTAAAGGAAGGTAGTAAAATGCAGGTTAGTGAAAATTAGTACCTGGTTAGTACGTGAATAGTGCGGACTCGAGTGATTAGTTCCTTACTAAATTGTTAGTAACCCCCGCAAATAGAGGTTTACGCCAATTTTGGTTAATGTTCATGTGCGTTGCCTTATCGAAAAGATTCCCTTACAAAAGTATAGCATAAAAAACGAATTGACGTGACCCTCGTAAATCCATTAATGTCTTCTAACTACGTCATGTAACTATACTGTGGTAAGTGCGCATCACAAAAAACATACTTATAGTGAACAGACCACATGATCATATCAGATTCACATATGATCATACATATGTGAATCTCATATGCTCATATGGCCTCATATAAGCATATATCATATGCTCATATGAGTCTTTATAGTCATATGATTGTATGCACATATGAGTATGCGAACTCATATGAACGGATCACGAAAGCACGCACGCAAACGTATTCACAAGTAAATCTCCAAGACTTAGACATAGCAGATTTCTACTGTAGCAGCCGCTTGAATGCTATATATACCCCTGCTTTGGGATCACACACAGCGTACTGGTTAGCAGTGACAGAATTTGAGATAATTGTCGTTTTCTACGCATCATCATCCCTTCTATTCACATATGTTTGTTCCATTACGTAGCGTGAAACTTCTATTCCAAGGTAGTCAATAAAACTATAGCTTGCCTAAAGTTTGCTTACAATATCACCATTACGGGAAAATGTTCTACGGTTTCTACGAAAGATCGGGCAACGTAGGTGGCTCAGTAGTTGCTTAGTTAAAACACTAAGAAAGGTTCCATGGTTAGTAACGGCTAAAGTTACTAGCTGTACGAGCTGGTGGCTAGTAAATGTATGCCGCGAAGGTAGTAAAGTACTCCGGAAACTAGTAAACACACGCGGTTACTAACTGGTTACTAACTTTTTTTAAGAGTGTAGGCCTGACCTACTCAGCAGCTTCATCGCCGACGCGCTAACCATTTTGCAACGTGATAGCTTCTACTACTACTCCTGGACAAGTTCCGTTCTTTCTTTGACTGCCAGCATACTTCCCTCGGCCTCACATCAGCTGTGTGTCACCACATCAACACGGGTAGCAATGTGCCACTGCGTCAAAGACCCTATCGCATGTCCACGACAGTGCGCCAGGTTATCGATCACAAAGTAGCTGACATGCTCAAGCGTGGCGTCATCCAGCCCTCGAATAGCCCCTATTCGTAAGCTGGATTTGTTTATACTTCGCGTTCATTAGTAGTTAGCAAAAAAACGCGAATAAACAGCAGATATAAAGTTCGAAGCCGTATAATCGGACGTTTTGCAAACAAACCTACCACATTTTAACTAAAATTTTTATCCATCTTTATTGTTTCGAAAGTAGGTAAATTAAACAGATCTAATCAAACAATATTTTAGAACACAAAAAATATTTGGTCCAACTCCAGGTAACGGTCAGCCACATGCATTTGGTCGCGTCCTAAGTGCGTGTGCCGGCATATTTTTAAACTCGGACTAAAGATAGCAGGGGTGCCCTGTATATATCGTGTGTGTGCGTGTGCGTGTGCGTGTGCGTGTGCGTGTGTGTGTGTGTGTGTGTGTGTGTGTGTGTGTGTGTGTGTGTGTGTGTGTGTGTGTGTGTGTGTGTGTGTGTGTGTGTGTGTGTGTGTGTGTGTGTGTGTGTGTGTGTGTGTGTGTGTGTGTGTGTGTGTGTGTGTGTGTGTGTGTGTGTGTGTGTGTGTTGTAAATCCAGCCACATCTTCTTAATGGTATTATTGTGCTGAAAACCTCGTTTGTTTTGGTCTAAGCTATGCGATTAAATTATATCTATTTTTTGTAAAGCATACTACACCTTGCTTTGACTCATATTGTGGGAAAGCCTGTCAACATAATTATAACCCGTGATTTGTGCAACCCTTTGAGAAACTCAGATCCAAGTTTTCGCACATGTATGTTCATTGTCTCCACCTGTTGTAGTGTACAGAACGCAGGAGTAGAGGCTTGCGAAAAAGGAAACAAAATTGCACTGTTTATTTAGAGGTGGCTGCCTAGTTAAAATTTTGATATATGCGTGCATGAATTCTTATCTCAATGTTATTTTCATTACCCTGTTCTCGTTTTTTTACTGCAGTGACAGTAGTCGTTTACGCCTTTTTTCCGAAGCGAATAAATCCCATCATAATCAAACCGTATCAACAAGCACTCCAATGGAGCAACATTTCAAGTACGAGAGATTGGCAACTCATAATGAGTATTCTGCTTCATCGCACAATACTGCTCTTTTATTATTACTCCCTGTTTATGTAATGGCGTGAGATTTCCGCCCGTATTAACAAAAAGCCCTTGCATTAAAATTTAGAGGACAAGAAATGTGGACGAGTGGTCATAGATTAATAGTGATGCCTTATACCACGCAATACGGACGTGTGTGTGTGAGCGCCTCATGTTTCTCTCCTCTCTCTTATATATATATATATATATATATATATATATATATATATATATATATATATATATATATATATATATATATATATATATATATATATATATAAGACCTGCAGGCAGGAGATCACCAGAATCCGAGCAACGAAAATGTTCTCTTCCTCTTCGCAGCCCAAAACGGGTATGAGCCACAGCGGCTCGTTCATCAATGGTGGCATAACCCCATCTCCCAAGAAGCATCGTCTCGATGCTGTACATGAAGGCAAAAAAAAAAAGAAAATGGGATGAAAATTACCATGCAAGCAGAATGAATGGCGTAAGGAGGAATAACATAGTGGGTTGTGGAGCCAAGGGTTAAATGAGAAATAAGAAAATTAGCTAAAAATGTAACGGAGAGACGAATAAAGTCAGTCAGTCACTGGCGATTCACAACGCGAAAAGTATGGTTTGAGTCGTGAAACGTGAACGACTTCACTTCGCGGGGTGAAACGGGAACGCCTCGAAGTGCCTTCTGGGAGAACCTTGTATGTGACGTTGCTGAGACGTCGTACGACCTTGTAAGGGCCAAAGTAGCGGCGAAGAAGCTTTTCTGAACAGCCACGTTGTCGGATAAGGGTCCACACCCAGACTTCATCACCGGGCTTGAAAATAACTCCATGGCGACGAAGATTGTAGCGGCGCGCGTCTGCAGTTTGGTGATGTTGAATATGGTGACGAGTGAGTTGACGGGCCTCTTCTGCACACTGCGCGAATTTGGCGGCATCGGTGCGGCACATTCCTAAGTTGTCGGGCAGGAGCATGGCGTCGAGCATCGTCTTGACCTCGCAACCGTGGAGTAAGCGAAAAGGTGTGAAACCGGTACTTTCTTGAACAGCAGTGTTATACGCAAAAGTTACGTAGGGAAGTATGGCGTCCCAGTTCTTGTGATTGATGTCCACATACATCGACAGCATGTCTGCAATTGTCTTATTGAGTCGTTCAGTCAGCCCGTTTGCTTGCGGGTGGTAAGCCGTTGTTTTACGATGTTCTGTGCCACTTAATCGCAAGACTTCCTGCAGCATCTCTGCGGTCAAAGCTGTCCCACGATCAGTTATGACGACAGCTGGAGCACCGTGACGTAAGGCGATGCTGTTCACGAAAAATTGGGCGAAATCTGCTGCGGTTGCTTTTGGAAGCGCCTTGGTTTCACAGAGGCGTGTTAAATAGTCGGTAGCGACCACAATCCACCGGTTTCCAGACGAAGACGTCGGGAATGACCCCAGCAAGTCCATGCCAATCTGATGAAAGGGTGCCTTCGGTGGGTCTATTGGTTGCAGTAGTCCCGCTGGTCGTAAAGGTGGAATCTTACGTCGCTGACAGTCACGACATGTGCGAACGTAGTGCTTCACAGTCTTTGCGAGACGTGGCCAGTATAGGAGTGTTGAATCCGTTGCAGCGTGCGCGTATAGCCGAGGTGTCCGGACGATGGCTCATCATGACACCCACGTAAAATGTCACCACGAAGCGTAGTTGGCGCAACAAGCAGATACATAGCTTGTGTAGGATGAAAGTTCTTTTTGTAAAGCACTCCATCGCGGAAACAAAAAGAGGATAGCGAGCGTGCAAAGCTTCGAGGAGGGTGGGAACTGCGTCCTTCCAGGTAGTCAATGAGCGGAATGAGCTCCGAGTCGTGACGCTGTTGCTCAGCCAAGCGGGTTGCTGATACGGCTGAAAGAAAAGTGTCGTCGTCTTCAAGGTCAGTGTTGGCATTTTCGACCGGTGCACGTGATAGACAGTTAGCGTCGTTGTGTTTCCGCCCAGATTTGTGAACAATGCTGACATCTAAATCTTGTAGCCTTCATCTATCTAAAGAAATATTCATTTATACCGGATAAGATTGCGTTGAACTCGTGTATCAGAAATGACTCTGATACACAAGTTCAACGCAATCTTATCCGGTATAAATGAAGATCCAGGCAAACTCACGTTTCTTTCGGAGCAGAACTAAGTTCTAGTTTTATCACAGTTTGTTCATAATCACTGTACACGCAGATTTTTACTACACCTTTTTGATGCAGTGAATTTCTTGACTTTGTGTTATCAATTCTGTTTGTGCCCCATGAAACTCTTAGTTACGCATTTTCTTCCATTTGAACGTTTTCTGCTATACTTTTTTGTGCGTGTGATTTGCTGTATGGGTTTGATAGTTTTGGTTGTAGATATTACTGTACTTTTCAAACTGCTATTCATGTGATCTACTTGATGTAAACACCGTTCATGCATTCTCATAATCTTTCTTTGACATTGCTTTGACATTCTCTGCTGTTCATTACTGGCCACGTCACAGTAGATAGTGTATGATAGTGATAGTTCACGTGTCAAGGGCCCTTGATATACCATGCCTTCCCTAAGAAAAGCGCATTTTTGTATCGTGTTTTTCCTGATGAAGGCCGGTCCCCGGCTGAAACGTAGGAAAAATAAAAAGTTTTCGTTTTGCCCGTCCTGCACTTTTTGGTATTTTTCCACTGGATCCAAGGACACCTTCTTTTTCATATATATATATATATATATATATATATATATATATATATATATATATATATATATATATATATATATCATCTTTTCTCTATCTGCACTCTTCTAACTGAAATTCCTCTCTGCTGTTCTCCGATAAGGGCTAGCATATCACTTATTCGCGCTTATTCTATACCAGTTAACACACCTGCACTTCCCTGTTTTCGTTCCTTTCTAAAAGCTAAATATTCATGAAGGCGGCCTGCCCTCAATAATACATACACTGTCGACTAAAAGTCATCGGAAGTATACAGGCGCAATTGCCAGATAAATAAAAAGGATGGGGGGGGGGGAGTATATGAAAGCTGTTCGTACAGGCTCATACTGGTTTGTCGCGTTATCTGGCACATGATAGTAGCTGTGAGAAGCCATCCAGTGATATTGTGAAATATGGCAAATCGCCATTTTGATCGAAAGCTTCGTGAACTCGTCGCTTATAGTTCAGTATTTCTTTATAAAGCCGTATTCCCGTTGTATGTCGATATTAAGAATATTTTGCCGGGTGCTTCTCGGCGTATTGATAAGCAATAAAATAAAAAACTGACTTATGGCACGCATAATCAGGCCAAACACGGTACCGTTAATTTTGTGGTCAATCTCTTGTAGTGGGTTGCGCCAGGTTACTGAGTAACAAGGAACCAATTAGCAAATGCATAAAACATGTCATCGAACGTCAGAGTGTGGCACGAATGAGTGGGCCTACAAGATAACGAGAATGGTGGCCATGAGTCACTAGTCCTGAAGATCTAGATCTACGCCGACAGCACAGTCGATCAAAACTCGGTGCGTTGTTGCAGAAAATTAGGGGCAAGGACGACCGCTGGAACGAGAGAATGCCGTATGGGGTGCGCGAGAGGCATGTTGTGGCCGGTACGTCACGCCTTATCATTGCGACTCAGCGTGCCCTTCCATGGTAGCCTTCCGTCGGTTATTGCTGCTGAAGGCAATGGCCTGCTCGTCATTGTCCTCTGATGTGGATTGGGTGTCTGTTAATATTATCGAAACGTCTTCCGGGGTGACCAAGGAAGCGTTCCGCGAGAGTTAATTATCTTTTCTCTAGCCTGGTGACAGTTTGATTTTAACCGATCACAATTAGCCTACCTCAGCGCCAGTGATGCCATCAGCGAAGGAAAGGTCACAATTCGCTTTTGAAGTTTTGGCATCAATTGCCATTTTTACGGGAACTAGCTGCTGAGAAAATCTAAATATCTCGATAACGTGTACAACTGAAGGAAACTCATGCGATGAAAAAAAGAAATGAAATTAAAGAAAAGAATAATCGGAGGAAGTACTATAAACACTTCTGTATCCTCTGCACCTTCTCTCGCCCGCTGTGGTGGAGCAGTGGCTACAGGGTGCTAGGCCGCTCACCCGAAAGTCACAGGTTCGAGCTCGGCCGCGGTGGTCGCATTTTAAAGGGGGCGTACTGCGTGATGTCAATGCATGTTGAAGAACACCAGGTGGTCAAAATTTCCGAAGCCTCTTACTACAGCATCTCTCATAATCATATGTTGGTCTTGGACGTAAAACCGCAGATATTATTATGTGTACCTTCTCTCTTATTATCTGTACGTTCTCTCTTCTGTTATTCCAGCACAGGCGCCTGTGTTCAAGCCATTGGAGATTTTACAACCTTTATGCAACCTATAGTAGTGTTCAGACGTTGAACGTACTCAAATTGAGTTTGGCCGTTATCAATGTGTGATACTACGACTTCGCCGTTTTGGTTGTTAGCGTAGCTAAGTCCTTTTTCTGGCTAAAGGAAAGCGTTGTTTCCTGCAAGCGGATGGCTTCTATTGCACTAATTGTCGTATTATCAAGCGTTCCTCGACTTGACGCCCTCCCACCACTCTATAAAGTGTGAAACAAGCGACATCCCTTGACTTAATATGACTATTCTCAAGGATTGCGTGCAGTGTGCTGAACAACTCATAGCCGCTGATATTTAGTTTCGTGAGGCAGTGGAACACCGAGATGGGGTTTTAGCAATGTCGCAACCTATGTTAAGAATTTAATGACATTTTACACATAACATTGCCGTAATGTCCTGTTGTGCTATTTGCATTCCGCCTTTCGGAGTGTTTTTGTACCTGCTCGCTTTATTCAGTCTTGAAGAGTGAGGTCGTAGCACTCATGTTATCTTCGATTTATTTTATTGATATGCGGGGTTTAATGTCCCAAAACCACCATATGATTATGAGAGACGCCGTAGTGGAGGTCTCTGGAAATTTCGACCACCTGAGGTTCTTTAACCTGCACCCAAATGAGAGCACACGGGCCTATAACGTTTCCGCCTCCATCAAAAATGCAGCCCCAGAAGCTGGAATTCGATCCCATGGCCTGCGGGTCAGCAGCCGAGTACCTCAGGCACTAGACCACCACTGTGGGGCTCATGTAATCTCCAAGGAAAGGTGTTTTATACGATGTTCTTCCTTAAGAAACCGAGAGTGAAATGCGATATTTGTGTTAAATGGGCTGACTAACGAAGCTATGATCTATACAAATACTTTGTGAATCCACAGAGATATTGCTTGAGGACGTCCAAACTTTGCACTGCATGAATCTTCACTAGCGATATAATCGACAAAATTTTTATTTGGTACGAGGTGAACTTATGTACATACTTCTAGGGATATCTGCAACTACAAAAAGCTCAGAATATGAATCTTGTGACAAAGAAAAAGAAACATAACTAGTTATCAAGCCTGTTGATCCCAAGGTATGTTGGTCGTGTTGAGTAACATCCGAAGTTGGAGGCTTCTTTCTTGAACAAATAAAAAAGTATTTAAAAATTCTCCCTACACTTCATTCACTTGCTTCGTTGTGCATCAAAGAGGCCGAGAATTTTTCGCGCTTTTTGCAAAACAACCTACATACCGGTGAGATGCGCCATCTTATGTATACTTTTCCTGAGATATAAGTGCAGGCTTAGGCGGTGGCCTATCGCAATAATCCCGAAACAAAGAAGATGTTGTGCGACGTGTGGATCAGATCTTGTGATTGCGAATACATTAACAACACCTCCTCTATTTTATTAATGCCAGCCAGACGAGCCTGATCCAGCTGTCCACCACCCTTTCCTCTAGCCCTTTCCTGCTCTCGCCCATCGTCTGGCCTTCGCGTGTGTCTTGCTGTCATGGGGGAGGGAGCCCCCTCATGCAGTGCTGACGATGGAAATCATACGGAGTAATTTTCGTTTAGTTGTGTGCTGATGCCTGGAGCGGCGTCTTGCATTCTTTGTGTTCACTATGTTGGCGGTCATGCTGGCTCTGTAAAAGATAAGGTGTTTGTAGATAGCGCATGGCCGTTCGTGGCACTATGCGGGCAACCAATGAAGAAGCGTCATTGCAACGCTTCTAGATGCGATGTGCCGTGATGCGGTGGTGGCGTTGCTTCGAGCCACGAAAGGAGCACGAAGGAACGAGTTTGACAGACGTATGATACTGTACATACAGGGTGTCCCACGTAACTTTAGCCAGAGTTTAAAAATATGCCGGAACACGCAATTGTGACGTGACCAAACGCATGTTACCATTGCCTGGAGTTACTCAGACTTCTTTTTTGTGTTCTCAAATATTTTAAATAGATATGTTTAATTAGCGATGCTTAATTAACTAACTTTGCAAGAAACAAAGATAGATGAAAAATTTCAATGAGAAAGTTGTAGATCGGTTTGCAAAACGTCCGATTGGGCAGTTTTGGCATTTATATCTGCTAGGCATTAGTGTTTTTCTGCTAATTGCAAAAGCCCGCAGAATACAAAAAATACCACGTGACGAACCCGCTCGCGCGTCAGTGCGCACAATGATACTAGTGCTCCCTAACGTTCCGCGTACAGATGATACGCTTCCCTCGCACCGGTTCATGACAGTGATAAGCAGTCGCAGTGGTTATTGTTTTTGTAGCAGATACCAAAACGTGTTCATCGTAAAGCCATCACTATCGTGGCGGCCCTGCCGAGACAGCACAATGGGGCAAATGCTATGGTCGTTCGTACGCGGAACGTTAGGGAGCACTGAAATCATTGTGCGCACTGGCGCACGAGTGGTTTTGTCACGTAGTATTTTATGTATTTCGCGGGCATTTGTATTTAGCAGAAATATACTAATACCTAACAGATATAAAGTTCAAAGCTGTCTAATCAGACGTTTTGCAAACCGATCTACAGCGTTCTCATTGAATGTTTTATGTATCTCCGATTTTCGAAAAGATAGTTAATTAAAGATATCTAATCAAACAATATTTGAGAACACAAAAATAGTCTGACTTACTCAAGGCAACGGTGAGCAACATGCATTTGGTCGCGTCATGATTAGCTGTTCCCGGCATATTTTTAAACTGTGCCTAAAGTTACGTGGGACATCCTGTATATAGAGGGAAACACGTCTATCACATCTCCGGGGCAAAGCGCTCGGAAATACGCGTGACGCAAGCAGCACGACCCTTCATGCAGCGTCACACATCACCATTCCCTGGACTAAGGTGGACCAACGGCTCCCGGCTCCAGTTAAGAAGCGTGCGTTTGCACTGGCATTAAAATAAAGGAGGCGTTGACATTGCGTACAAAAGTGACCCTCACTTTAAAACTGCACATGCAATTTTTCACGTGTGTACTGCCTACGTGAAGTTTACCCGTGTCGCCGAATGTGTTGCGAATGCTGCTAAGTTCAGGGACTGCTTGGTGGCGTTACTCGAAGTATAGCAATTTCGGGAACGTAAGAAGTGCTGTATTAAAGTTATTTTTGTCGTCGGAAATCGCGTCGTATAGCTGTCGCATACGCGCCACGATGCGCAGGCCTGCAATTCCTTACGGCTCAGCCAGTCGGCAGCGATCGTATTGAAACAGGACCCCATCTTTATTTAAATCTGCAGAAGCTTCTCTCTCAACATCTCCCAAAAATAAGGAGCGATCAAACGCTAATACAATAAAAATACAGTAGTAACAATCGAAGGCAACGCAAACCAAACAGCGACATATGTTCCGAGAATCTCTGCCGCTGCGATTGCCTCAACTACACACCCGTGTCCCATATGCAGGGGTGCGCCTGCATGTATGATTTCCCGAAGGACAAAAAAAAAAAGAATGTAGCTTTGAAAAATTGAAAACAGCCGTGACGCAGCGGCCAGTCTATGCACTCGCGCTGGCGTCACACGGCAGCACAGCGTAGCTACGCGACGGGGCAGCGCGCGATATTCTCTGCGCCGTTCCGGCACCCATATTTCAGAGGGGAGGTCCCGGAGCGAGCGCGCAATACTTGTCCGCGACAGGCACGAACCGTTTCCCTGCATTCGTGGGATTTGCTGCTCTAACCGCCACTCGGCTCCTGCCGGCTCTGCCGCTCGCACGGCACCTTGTGCCAGCCCTGAAACGGAGGAATCTTACGGGCACCATCTGCTGTCGGTCACATTCATAAATTCATGGTCTGGAACGGCCTAGGAGTGAAGGCGAAAGAAAAAAAAATGAAATCTGTTCCTGGCCGCCGTGATTCTTTGTGGTTCGGTGGGCGAAACGGAACGATGACATCGCCTCTGTCTGTGATGTCACTTGTTTTCATTGTTTCTTTCGCTACCTTTTTCTCGTTATTATTTCCTTCTTTTGTTTTGTTCAAGTCCGCTTTGCTTGACATGTAGTAGCGCCTGATACGGCTCTGGGAGTCAGACATATTATTGATTTTGAATCTGCATTATCTCCCAACGCTGCATTGGACAGTTTCCCAGCGCACCGGAATTCATTGCTCACTCGACAAGGGTTTGGCACGTCTCTGCGCGGCGTATCTTGTTCGATGCTGTTGTTGAACGACGGTTCTTGGATTCGTGTTCTCTGGCAAACTACGAAAAATGTGTCGATTTTTATTTTGCAAGCTCTTTTATTTAATTTTATGGCCTCTCTCACACACATACACATTCTCCTTCAGTTATCGCCTTCTAAAATGGCTTTGTCGTTTTCTAGCTGCCTGGTGATATCTGCGATGCACGCTCCTTCATTCAACTACTTATCTCTGCGAGATATATAGTCAACTTGTCCCCTTTTGCGTTATTTTTTATGGTAGCGTGTGTATTTGCAAGAAGATAGGTATGAAAGACACAAGTGAATATGAGTGTGGTCGCTGTGTGCGTGTAATTCAGACAAGCTTACATGTGACAAACTGTGCGAGTTGTACTGTTTTAAATGTGAAGTATTTCTTAACGAACTGCATGTCACTTTCACCGTTTCTATCTACGTATCTACTCTGCCTAGCCGCCTACGTCTGAGTGCTCTCGTGGTCGTCTTCTTTGCTTATTACGCACCAAAATTTACGTGGAAGGGCATTAGTGTAAGGCGAACTTGATGAACAAATAACCCGAGATACTTGCCGCGTATGAAATGAAACACTTTCTTTCAGCAACGTGCGGCACATACCCGCACACCACGGTTCAAGGAATGCAGGTAGGAGCTGCAGGTAATGGACCTTTTGGACCAAAGTGGCAACGACGATAACAGATTTTCGAAAAACTTTACGCGATTGCGTTATGCAGGTTTTATCGCAGGCGGAACAGGCGTAAGCAGCTTTGTTGGTGAAGTAAAAATTGGAGGAACGTCTAGATAGAAAATTGCGGTGACAACCAGAGTCAAACCCAGGCATTCTGCGGGATAGTCGAGTATTCTACCACAAAAATACGCCACTGCTTGAAACTGCTCATGAAAAAAAAAGCTTACAGTAGCCTCATATCGTATGAAGCGTAACTGTGGTTGCAGTGTTGGCTATGGGCTTTTGTAACAATGTATATAACACTACATAATAATTATTTCCTTTACTCATTGCCCCACCCAGAGGACTACAACAAAACCCATTTTTCACTACATGCACACATCACACATTAATGTGCACTTCATTTAGATACAACTGACATATGTTGTTAAACTTGTATACCAAAGCTAGGTCTTACCATTAGATACTGTCACAGAAGTCAACGCACCAGAAAACCCACGACAAACCTGGTAGCCAGTGCTGTAGACATTAAACGGGTCTTATAAGCATATTCTACGTTAAAATTGTTGCTTTCTCAAATAGGCACATTTCTCAAATTGCGAAGGCCTCGTGGTTCATCCCCGTGCAAAAAAACATTCTTGCTACAAGCCAGTCCATGACGTATGCATTGCTTAATATGCACAAATAAGTTTGTCCATCTCGCAACGTGTGACTCAAACCAATAAAAAAAATGCTATACGGGTCAACACTTATTTGCATGCCTACTGCTTCACATGACATTGACACCATCGACTCTTAGAATGAGTAGAATCTGCCGTATTTTCATTACCGTGAATGAAACAAAAAGTCTTTATTTTTATGTTTACTGACTCTTATACATTATTTTATAAAAATAAATATCGTAATAATCAGTCATAATCATTCCTCTGTCCGAAGGGCTCCGAAGAAAATGGGCTGTAGTACTGACCATTAGAATACAAACGTTATAGGATTTATTTTTATTTTTACTTCTGTAACTTGTTATCTACATATGTGTTATGTTATTATGCTACTCTAAATCTGTAACCTTATCATATATGTGTGTGGTGAGGGTTGCATATAACTTTCTTTTCACCATGGTATGCTTAGCTTGTGTGTACACTCCTTAAAGCACACATCCCCCCCCCCCCCTCGCAACACACACAGAAAAACACTAGTCGGGGGCTGGTACGAGCCATTTAACAGCGTGGTGAAAGTACGCTTAGTTATTACAGTTGCCTACAGTCAGAGCCCGCACTGCTTAATGATCGTTTTATTGCTGCAGGGCCTAATCATTTGTCCATTCCAGTAGCCAATGTTTAGGTGACATTCGGCAAGAGTATAATTTTGACGACTCTTCTGCCACTCACTGATTGGGTGAACTGGTTAAGCTTTCAGGAATAAATTACCGCTAAGCTGGCGGTATATTTTCCGTCAATTCCCAGAGCTTATTCTGCTATGCATGGTAAAAAGTGCGCGTATATTCCATACGCTATCAAAGGCGGAGTCAAGGTGTAAGCGTGAAGCCGTTGAGGGAAAAAAGTTGGCCCGGATCTACATATTACACTGTAAATGTCGTCGAAAGACGATAGTCTTGCGCCTGGAGAGAGTGAACAAAACGTTTATTTGATGCTCTGGGAAAGAAAATTGGTGAATGGTATTCTGGAGGCGCTGCGTTAGAGTGTCTTGAGCGTGTGGCGGAGGCGAACGAGCGCATCTAGGCACGTTAGACACAAGTGCCATCTGGCAGTTATCTTCGAAAACGATGGCGTGCAGCCCGCGGAGAAAGATGCGCGCCAGTATCGGATGTGATAAGGTGTAGAACTCAAAGCGACGGGCAGGTGCCACCACCGTGACGTCGTAGCAAAGCGTTGGAAACACCTTTTTGAGCATTGCGTTGCACTGTCAGTGCAGCGCGATTAAACGCTACATTCCTTAGAGTTACTTGTGTGTGCCTCTTCTGATATAAAGGCTGACATAGAAAACATGGAGGCGTTGTTGTGGTGCCTCAGATACAACTTTTTCATTTTAATTGACAATCGCACAACTATAAACGCTAAACCTTGAGCAATATTGGTGGGCGCGGCGGATGGGGTGGGCCGTTTGATGCCGTTTGAGGTATCGTTAGGGCGGCCAAACAGACAAGTGTACCGACAGACAGACAGACAGACAGACCAAAATTTTTCCGTCGAAGGTCCCCCAGAAAGACTATCGTCTTTAAAAAAAGGTATTTTAACCAAGTCAACTGCTTGCAAGCAGCGTCCTAGACGCTGATAAAACGTAGGCCACCTGGCGTCGATTCCTTCTCGTCTCTTTCGTCTCGCTGCTCTCATCGTTCACCAATCGGCGCAACTATTCAACGCGGGCTCACTGAGCCAGCACAGTGAGCGATATGGAGACGCGGTGCCGAAAATTTGCGCAACTACCCGCTCAGTATGTCACTTTGGGTCTAGCAGCCACAGCCGGCAACGCCGCATTTCGGTCTTCCCTTATCGAATTCCGACGCCACTGTCGGTGTGGTCGGCTTGCACCGTTTTCTTCTTCGTGCACGCTGCTTTCCCGCTTGGCTGCGTCTGCCTTACGAGATGGTGGGACGACGGTGAACGGGGCAATCTTAGGGAAGCAGTTCGACCTATAGAAAGATATCTTCTCGCCCCCCCCCCCCCCGAAGACTGGCTGTTTGTCTATCTGTCGCGGTTGGAGGCAGTGCGCGTGCCATTCATGGGGCTCTCGTTGCACCCCTGGTTTTGATGCCGCTGTCATTTGCGCTTGCCGCAGCGGTGCAACGCCATTCCTTCTGTAGCTTTTTTGGCATAGCGGTTCCTCTCTATAGCTGCTCGCGTCTTTGTTGAGCAAGCATTATGCCGCGTGAGTCGCAGCTCCCCAGATTGTGTCATGTGCCGATTCTTGAGCTACTGCGATTGACAAACAGACGACTGCTTCGAGAGAGAGAGAAACAGAGCTGGAAGCAAAAGTGCCTATAGGTGACGCAGTTGAAAGTCGAACAGCCAGGCACTGCGTTTTCGATTCGCGCGGCTCCAGTTGCTTTGTAAAGGCATGGCATTCTGCCGCCGTTGCTTCATGGTATACCATTAGGCCTTCTGCATTTATACTTGTCCATTAACACATATCACTATATTTCGCCGACACACGCATGCCATCAGCAATTTTCTGTATATATAATTGGATTACCGCAACAAACGTTTACTGACTGGAATATCAGTGCACCATGATTAGTGTTTATTCAGTCAACGTAAAATCTCAACAGACTGACTTTGACAAAGGGCCTAATGTAGTCCTTTAGCTCAGTTACATCAAGCGGGCGACATTATACGTACACAAAAAACGAAGGTACGATCACAATTGCATTTGTAACAAAACAAATGAATTTCCTAATAATTGCAATATTGTAGATAAAACAATTGTAGAGCTTTAGCCGCTCAGTTTGCCGTACATACGCACATGGAATGAAATATTGGGCAGCAGGAATTTTGAGATATGCGCTATGAAACTTGCTGCAAAGATTCCCCGTCCCTCTCGTTACACTTAAAAAAAATGAAAAGTTTTCTGCTCATAGTCTCAAAAGTGCATTGATCACACACTTTGGGAATGCATGTTTGAACATTTTTTGAAAGTCCATAGGACTTTTGGATTCACGGGCCACAATTCGTGAATTACAAAATGTACCACAATGTAATCGTTTAAACTATAATTAATATGTTTGAATTACCTAATTAATATTTTGATTTCTCCCACAGGTAATGGGTGCCGCTTGAAATGAGCTCCGCAGCTGCAGTAAAGTTGTCGATTGATTACAGGCATTTTTTTTTTAATTTTGTGTTGCGTAAAAGTGCACGTGCATGAAATATCAAGGAGGAAAAAAAAGTAAACAGTTCCTGGCGTCAAAAGACGTATCATATCATTGGGGAATAGAACCATCGTGTGATCTATGAAATATCACTTAGTTTTAAAACAGTCTGCATAGTCCAAACTGAGCGTGGCATAAGTGATCGAGCGAGTGAACATCCGTGGTATATATATATATATATATATATATATATATATATATATATATATATATATATATATATATATATATATATATATATATATATATATATATATATATATATATATATATATATATATATATATATATATATATATATATACAAGACTAGCTTAGCGCAGCATCGGAATGCATGCAGGCGTGATCCTCGACGAGATAAAAATGGTCGGTAGAAGTTGCCATATGAAAACTCTCACTAGAAGTTTTTTTAATGCCAACGAAAGAAAGTGAATAAATTATAGATTAATCTATTACCATATATAAAATATTTTTGCTCGCACATATAGATGCTGTTATCAGCTTATGTTTAGCGTATTCGCTTATTGTTCTGCGTTTTCCCATTTACCAGATGGTCCTTGCCGCACAGCAAGCGGTGTGTCTGAGTGCGTGACCTCTCTTATGAATGTATCAATCTATATTACTGCTACTTTAATTAGAACTTTCATTAACTGTGTAAATATTAGAGTGTGCATTACGTGGCTTAAGTGTATTGTATATGACAAAAGCAAGGACTTCGCATTACATGAATGAGTAAATAGCATGGCCGTTCGGGCCCTCTTTAGGTGGGATATCAGCATATGTGCATGACATGCATGCGTGGCATTACATAGATAGAATTCCACGACACGTAATACATGCCTATAAACACACGCTTGATTTCAGCACTGGCCAATTTTGACAACACGTCAGCTTGAGTAGATTTTATTGGAGTTGCTAAATAAGTTCTGGTTACTGTGTCCACTCGTTGTTATAACACTGTAAGTAAAAAAAAAACGTATTGCTTTTATGTCATTACTTCATAACATGAAACGCGTATCGCACTACAATAGCAAGCCTTACGGAAATTCACCAATATATTTCTGGTCTTGTTCTCATGTGCATGCAGGATGAGAAAACGATCCTTCGGTCACAAAGTTTTTGGAGCTAAGAGTTGAAATTCTATCAAATAACAGAACACACAGCTGCTCACGAAAGCAAAACGCGTACCAGGGTACACTAATGGATCAATCGTTTTAATGGGGTTCAGGTAAAGACGACACTGTGGGCTGGATTACAGAACAAGTATAGCCACATTTTAACGGCGGCAGTACACAAACTCAGTCTGAATGTCAAGCGTCATATGCAACATGTGGCAATTTTTAACCCAGTGTCCTCTACTGCAGCGTCTTATCTGAGTCTTTGTGTTGCTATAATATATTTAAAAAAAGTCAGTTTCCCCACACAGTTGAAGCCTTGAGTGCGTTAGTAACCAATTGCAATGTTCCACGAAGGGATGGTGCCAGCTAACTCTTTCGAATCCGATTTCACGCAACTCTACAAAACGTTGGTGTAAGAAAATACGGCCGCGCCAGGGACACCTTTCGCCCTCTCTTGGCGTTCAGAGCACAGCAGGTAGAAGGATATACGAGTCACCCGCTTTTGGCTGGCTAAATGGAGAGTTAGAGTGCGCACCTGTAAAATCAAAGTTCAGAGTTGCTGCTCGAGCATACCTCCCACTTTCCACTCTCGCGGTTTTTTTTTTTTTCACGTTGGCTCGTTTGATATGTGTTTAAGCCATGTTCACCATCCCCGTTATTTCACTATTACCCTTGCCTAAAACGCTATAAAAAAAACTTTTTAACATGATAAGAAAAAAATCTTTCTAACATGATAGTCAACCCTGTCTAGACATGTGCGTATTGGTCATTTCTTGTACATTGATGTGTGGGAGCTTGCACAACGTATATTGGTGTTTGGCACTTATAGCCTCATTTGACGTGGGTGCACCAATGTTGACACCTAATTCATGATACGTTTTCATCCCCACGACTAATTCACCATGATCATGACTTGACGCTTGTGGTAGCGAAGTAAATAGGGAGTTTTAGTGCTGGGTACGCATTCTCTTGGGGCCTTGCGGGCTTGGGAGCGCAAGGCGTTGCATGCCCAACCCATACCCAACCGGAATGCCTTTTAGTTGGCGCCACGGTGGCACGAACGCAAACGCAAGCCCCACGAAGTTCACACGCTCTCGCAGAGCCATAGCGTCTTGTCGCGTAAGTATTGTTTAAGTCTTTTTATGATTTGGAATGTTAAATTAAACATGCATAGTGATCAGGACACCTTTTTATTGTGTACAGTAATCTGGTATACGCAAAAAAATGAAAAATACAAGGTTATTGTAACGACAGTGTCGACATCTTGTGACACTTCGTGCAACCGCAGTCATGAACATGTTAGCTTACGCGTAATGTTTTTGAGTTGAAAATGAATAAAAAGGTTACTTATTTGTAATATTATCACGGCGCAGTTTTTGCACCAGATGTACAATGCACAATGTTTCTGCAATAACAAAGTTGTGGTTGTCTGTTTCACTAAGGCCGCGCTAGATGACGCCACCTATTCAGCTGGTCGTGGGCTGGCATATGTTTTTTTTTTTAGTTTCTATGTTCCAGGCCATTCTAGCTTTGGAAATCTGGCTGAAATCGTGTAATCGCTATGAGTGCTCGCACTTTGCCTTATTTTAACTCGACGGCTAGAGTATACGCAGTGCGGATACCGTGAGTTCTTGCGAAGGTGGACCGCGCGGACGCATGGCCCCATCGCCTCAGCGATCTTGCGACGCATCTGTTTGGGGTTTCGCGCATGCGCAATACCGCCGCCCCCACGTCCTGCGTACGCAAGCCGCTTGGGTACCCAGCACTAAAACTCCCGAATAACGTACATGGGGATACAACATATACTGAATGTCACGTAAAGGTGGCATCAAAATGAGCATGCACATAACATTCGAGCTTGATATTTAGTACTACTAAGCGCCATCAGTTGAGAATAGAAACGCCAAGATAGACGCCCTCCAATAACAGGGTAACCGACACTTGTGCTCATGCGTAACCACCCAGTGCTTCAGGGAACAGGAGGGGCTGCGTCTTTAGCTTGAGCGTTGAGCGCGGGAAGGCATTCCGCATCCAACCAAAAGCTGACACATACCCAAGCGCTTCTTGTAGGCACTCGTTAGTGCGATGATGCTGTAATTATCCAATCCCAGACGGCGACACCTCGTCCTGCCAAACAATGTGAGATGGAGAAAGTGTGACCGACAAATTTAAGGCTTGTTTGAGTGTTAATAGCGCAGTGAGTGAGCGCCTTGCTATTATCGTTACGAGTGAGAATTAATGGGTTAGAGTGTCAGATCGCCTAATTCAATGAGTCAGTTCGTGTGAACATTACCGATGGTTCATCCACGAAGGAAATGATGTCGGTGAAGCCTTGGTGGACACCGGCTCGAAACGACGTCGTGTTCATAAAAAACCTCCCCTAAAGTTTCTTCATCGTTGGAGACACCAACCAACCTACAAGATCGGTAAAAAAAAAACACACACACACACATTAGAACCCCGGGTGGTCGAAATTTCCGGAGCCCTCCACAACGGCGTCTCTCATAATCATGTGGTGGTTTTGTGACGTTAAACCCTACATATCAATAAAAGAACACATTATGTGACAAGAATTGACTGCAATGAACAGATCGGCCAAATTTTTCAGTCGTGCGCAACACGGAGCGTTCGAAATCGCTGTGCAAAGTTGCCATTTATAGTTAGGCCCCCTCCTTTCAGCCAGAGGTCTGTGCTTTTTTAGCGTCACAGAGCAGTGGACATGCTATATGCAATAGCTGACATAAATCAAGAACGGTGTTTGGATCTGATGCGCTACTCGCCCTGCGGCCTTCACGTGCCAGTGCGGCGCTCCCTGGTGCACTAGTATTAGCCGGGAGCCAGACCAGCACGCACTGGATTCACAACGGAAAAGAGTAGCCACGTTTGATCACGCATACTGAAGGTTACAAAACGCGCGGACTTAACTCCATTCCATTCGTCCTTGCGTATATTCCACAGTCTTGTGCGAGAGAAGGGAGAATGCCTTGAAGTGTGCGTCAAATCCTTGTAACTCCGCTCATCTCTGGTGGATCTGAGACTTTTTTTTCGGCAATCGATTCGAGAGTGAGCAAACTCCTATATTAAGATAATTCGATGGTTACTTCGAGAAGTAGTTCAGGACCCCTCTAAGGTGGCTGAAATGATCTCCTCTCGATCCATGGTTCCGTGGCACACGTAAACATAGCGTCGTAATTTAGCGCGAGGAACTACCACGTTAAGCGACGCATGTGCCCTCTCGGAACGCCTCAAGCAGGAGGCTCAGCGTAACACTGGGGCTGTCACGCCTTATTTATTCTGCGCTTATCGGGCGCTCAACATTAAATGATACGTGTTTTCCGTGAAGGCCTCCGACTATTAGTGACTTTGCCATGGAGAAACTGACACTGTCCTTATTGCATTCCGGTCGCTCGTACTTCCTTCTTTGTCTGTTCGGGGCACCTTTAATTAAACGAGAATTGAGTTGCGCGGTCGTAAATATTGCTGGCTATTCACGTGCCTTTTGAGCATTTTAAGCTTAATACGCCTAGACCTCAAAAGTGCAGGGTAAGGCATCTGTCTTCAAGGAGGACGCATTCGCAAGCAAAAATTATGAGCACTGAAGTAGCACAAGATAACCAAAACATTGGGGCACTACGCGAAGAGCCATTTCTCTCAAACAGCCGCATCGTTTCTGCAAGCCAGCTGACCGTTACTCTAGAAAATGAACTACGGTAGACATCCTAGGAATACAAAAACTGTGACTTTCATTGACCTCGTCGGAATGGTTTTGTCTTCATCCTTCGCAAAAGCTACGCCACACCAGCGCTGTGCGCGTATACATGCTGCTTGTTCCTGCGCTCTTTGCAACAACTTCGACGTGCCACTATAAGCTTTACAGTGACACAATTAGTAACTGAAGGCAGTATCTCGCCGGGAAACAAATTTATTGCGCCGCATTTAGTTTGAGTTGGCCGTCGTATTTACGAAGGCTTACTTATATCCCACTAAAAATGGACAGGCTTCGGCACAGAGCCATGGCCGCAGTGATCTCCGCCAACCCCCAGCGATCACTGAGGCCGAATAAAATAATCAACATTGCTATACACGTGGTAATTAAAGCACTTTCTGTAATACTTCGACACAAAACATGTCTCTTTAAGAGTTACTCTTGGAAGATAATATCCTATGCTTGAGCCTTCTTGCACAAATTTTTAAAAGGAAGTACCCTTACTACGTTTTTCGTACATGACTGCAGACTTTCCCAATATGTGTGTCCGTCAGTGAACGACCCTCGGTAAGTATTTTTAAAATAACAGTCTAATACTTTATGGGGCCTAATTATAGCTTCATTAGCGTTTTTTTAACCAGAATTGTAAAGTGTCTAACCGAAAACGGCGCAGGTTAGCACTCATCTATATTTAATCCTTCGTTCTGCTCTCCCCATGCGCGTCCTGAACAAAGTTAGCTGGTATGAAAGGGACGCGCCTTCTGCCGTGGCAATTTAGTATTTTCCGAAATATATCCGCATTGTGTGTACAGGTTGAACATAGCCATACAGAAGTCTGCACGCCTGTTTTTTGCTAGCACCCGCATCATCGATATCTTATGTAGCCTCAATATATATATATACTTAAAAATTACCTCAAACATCGAAAGTTAGCTTACATCTTCTGAACCAGTTGCCCTCGCAACCACTTGCATGATACGAAATCTATAATCGAGGCAAATAAGAATGTTTCTGACAGTCTTTAGACATAGAAAAAACGTTCCCTACGTGTACCTAACAATATGGCACGCAACTTGTACAAGCGCGTACCTATACTTCTCGCATTCTATAGGAAAAGTGGTATTGATATAAAAAAATACCCAGCTCCCGTCTGCACTTCCTTGACACCATGTAGTGTAGATACCCACGTTCATCTCATGTCGGGGATAATGACAGTGCTTCCTTCAGCTCACTTCAATCTGACCACACTATCGATGATATCAGCTTTTGCGTTTTTTGTTATAAAAGTAAGAAAACATCTTATGCAAGACGGCACACGCATAGATTGGGATACCGTACGTGAGAATAATCCAGAGACAATACTGGTAGCGGGGACCCTGACTGCGTTTCTTGATGATGACGGCCCTCCGCCCTCTCTTTGTAAAATTGAGTAAACCGTGCGATGTGTGTGCGCGTCAAATTTTGTGACTCTTTGTTGCTTCCCTTTTCTTTTTGCTTTTATGCCTCCAAGAGCCGGGCAGCAGATTAAAGGCCTCTACCGTGCCAGTTTATTTTTCACTTTCTCTGTGTGGTACGTACTGGTCAGCGTATTCCTTACAACTTTCCCATTGGCTTTCGTTTAGGTACACAAAAAGATAAGCCAGGACAGGTGGACCCTGCAGCTAATTTTATCAGTCCTTTTTCATGGCAACAGTATGGCTGTGAAAATGTACTAAATTTTACAAGAGCTGATGCAGCGACACAGTGCTTTTAATAATATTTTCAACCCGTTTATCTAAACGTAATACGAATAATATTCTAAAAAACGGTACAGGTAAGATGAAGTATCATAGGCAGCAAGAAATAACTCAAACTCATAATGCAATTTCAGATCGTTGCGTGTCGCCCTGAGACATTCAAGGTATACTTCTTCTGCTAAATGGTTTCTAAACCCAAAAACTTTAGAAAAAAAAACAGGAGATAGGAGAAGGCATAGTGCGATTATGGTGAACTATGTCCCATTCGATGCAGCGCACAAGGCAGCAAGCAGAAACAATTAATAGTGAACACGTAGATTCGGCAAGCCTGTAGCGCTCTCTTTCAGCTGCTAGACTTCTTAACAGCGGATTTTTAGTGCTAGAAACTAAGGTAAGTATAATGTAAAACTATTACATTCTTCCCTATTTAATGTTTGCCGTTTGCTCATCTCACTGCGATTGGCTGAAAGCTTTCAAGTTAACCGCACGTGGCTCGCATATGTCACGTGATGCAAAGAGAACAGAGAAAACGCTACATCTTGAAACGGGGCGCGTACGGGCATCTAATGCACAATTCGGCCGAAAAAGGAATCAATCAGTTTGAGCTTTGCACCTTTGTCGCTATACTATCCAGTAGCAATAATGAAAAATTTTCGGACAGAGCCTTCATCGCCCGTGCGTCGTGCGACGCTGTCAAGACCTTGGAAACTTGCAACGCCGCATTCACATGAGCCCACTGCGGGCCACTACGTTATTTCGAACGAGATTGAAAGCTTTCAAAAAAATAGGAAAACGAGCTGGAATTCGCAATTTTGTTTGAATAAATCAGTTCTGGCGCAATTTACGCACATTCAGTAGAAATATTAGCTTTGGTTTAACGTCCAAAAAGGACAATTAGATTATCATGCCGTAGTGAAAAAAAGTGCACCTAAATCTATGTACACGCCTCCAATAAATATGCGGCCGCGCCTCGGCCGCTATTTGATTTTACGCTCCGGCGGACAGCAGTCAAACACGATAACCGCTATACCACCGTAAGCGGGTATCATGTAAAAGGCCGATTTTTTCGTCGGAACTACCTATGTAACACTAAATTTTTCGTAAGTGCGCACGTGCGTGCGTGCTCATTACATTCAATGAAAAACGTTTTTCTTTCTCTATCTGGTGCGCCCAAACGACTTTATGGCAATCGGGACAGCCTTAATTGCTTCCGCCCCTCTTACACGGCGCTGTTTCCTCGAGTAATAAGTTGCTCTTTCCGGGACCTTGGTAATGGCAGTGCCTAAATCAAGGTAGTGGCATAACCAGGCTGTCGTTAAAGGGTTAAACATTGCGTGTGAAACAATTTTATCGCCCTCGTCCGCCTATAGCCCATGGTGTAGAAGGACGCTTTGCGGCCGGATATTCGCCTGTCGCGCTCGCCCGCTGAGGGGAAACGAGGGATCGCGGACCAACACTGGCCCGAACAGGCAAGCCGCGCTTGTTCGACGCGATACTCGCAGCGCGCGCTTCGAACACAAGTAGATGTGGTACGGCCAGCAGGGACAAATAATAGCTGAAACGCGCACTCGACAACCTTTATACTTCCCGACCGCAGAGCGATGGAAGGTGGGCCAAAGTGCATCGCAGCGTTACTCTCTAAACAGGCCTGCCATAAAATGCCAGCTGGCAGCGATGGCGTCGAAGTCAGCGAGCCCAGCGCAACGCAGCCTTCGTTTTCACCACCGATGCCGTTGCGAGGCCGAGCATTCTCTATAAAAAGCCGGCGGCAGAAGACAAAACGACAGCTTGGAGCGGGTTATTGGAAACTTGTGACTTGCCCACTTCTCGTTCGCCTCCTCGCCGCGTTTGTTCTCTTCGCGCTGCGCTACGCCAGTCATCCGTTGTTTGCCTATTTTTTTTTTCCTTCACACTGTATAGGTATAGGGAAACAATTTAGAACGGCTGTTAACCCTTTCTGTTTTTTTTTTTACTTTTCGGCATTCACAAATGCAATTTTAACTTCTGCTAGCAACTCTCCGGACGTCCTTCTCTAATGTCTAAAAACAGAAAGGTGTGTTGCGTGGGAAGTTGCCACTTGGTGAAGCGAAACGAAGGCTCCATACTAAAAGGCCAGCTCTGTTCTTTAAATTAACAGCCACCTGTCACCAGCAGGAAAGTCCTTCACACAAAGACGACAGTTGAGAAAAGAATTTGCGCTTGCGGTTAAAAAATGACCATCGGCATAATAAATTATGTCAGTCACGAAGTGAGAACAATCGCCTATTTTAAATACCTTCTTTTGCTTTACAATAATAAGCACGAATTTCCCCAGAAGAGCCTGAATTGTTCTGGGATTGGGTTAGCGACGTGCTGTTGTTCGACTCAAAAAAGCTCCACCCATGTTTCCTGAAAGTTACACTAAAATTTCTTTTGAAACTAATTTCCTCCCTTTGGTGTTGGCGGGTACATTGTTAGTGAAGAAACTCGGCCAGTGGTCAACAGCGCGTTCGAACAGAATGTTGTGCGCATGCCACGTTTGAATCTAGGGTGTTGAACATATTCAAAGCAGCGTCGCTTTTATTTCATAAACGAACTTCTGTGTATACCGTGTATAGTCAACAGGAGCACCAATGATGAGAAGAGCAAATAAAACTACACTGAATCCTCTGAACAGGGTGGCTTCCCTCAGCGCACTAAAGGAGCTCCAACGTTCGAAATACCGTTTCTCTTTTTGTAGTTCTTTTTCTGCGAGGAATAAGTAGGTGCTTTAGCCACACATAGCATGTGCCACACTACTTTGGCGCCGCGCACTGCAGCCTGGTGTGCGTGAGACCCGCAGTCACTCTTGCGCACCTACAGACGCGCAAGCCCGTATGCCACTGTGATGGCTCACACAGCCCAGTTCACGGGAAATTGATCCTCGGAGAACACTCCCTCGATTTCCAACTTTCGTTCCATCCGAAGCGAAATAGAGGAGGGCGATATATCGAGAAAGAAGCGCCGCACATAAAGGCGTGCGCTTTGGCCTCGGTAGAGTCCTCCCGCGGCTCCTGCCCACGCGTCCCCTGCTTGTGCGTCTTTTCGTCATGTTTCTCCCGCAAGCTCCTTCCCCTCCAAGCCTCCGTGCGCCGTCGTCAGGACCATTGTTATTAAATTTTGTTCGGCGAGAAAGAACGCGGTGGGGACGGCGTTTACAGCGAGGAAGATGGAGAAATAACTTGCCGCCTCATCGCCGCTTTCTCGTCGTTTTTCCGGTGTTGTTATTTCTCCTTCGTGGCCACACACTTCTTGCCTTCGCGTCGCCGATTTCTCGCTTTCAAAGAGCTCCACCGCTCGCTTCAGCTGTCTCGCTTGTATTGCTTCTTCTTCTTGCAGGTTAAGTCCCCCCCCCCCCCCCCCACACCCCACCTTTTAAGTTCAAACTGAAAATGACGACTTCGAAAGCAGCATTAAGCCGATGTGGACGACTGAGCTCACACTTTGTCGTCCTTCTTGACCTCGTCCGTGTTTTGCTTGAAGCGGGTGCGCGTTTGTTTTCTGCGTGGCTGGCTTGGGCCGACAACTTCTGCGTGGGCTCGGGACATCTTTCGCGACAGTGTGTGGTCATTGAAGTGTAAGGTGATTGTCGCTCTTAGAGTGCCGCCGAGATGTCTTTTCTTCGTTCTACAAAGCTAAAATATAAAGCGTAGAGTGGGTATATGGGTAAAGTAAAGTGGAAACAATTTTGGAAGAGGAAACACGTTGCGATTAATTTTGTTGACCAGACAAAAAAGAACAATTTTATTGTGAGACTCAGAGTAGATTGTGAGCATTGCCATCTGTGAAACCGTCAAACGTTGTTTGTTTTGAGTTGCCCAAATAGCGCCGGTCTTGGAGAAAATTTGCTGGATTTAGTTTACTGGCGCATTTTGCTACAACAGTAGCTGTTATGACCTCACTGCTCGAGCCACTTTGATGTCTGACAGTAATCTCATAGTGTTTCGCAATGAGTTTACTCTCTGAGCTTGGCAAAAAAAAAAAAAGTCTGACGGACAAATGCGGTGCTTAAACCCCAGTAAATCCGACCTTCAGTCAATGTTGCATTTAAGGACTCGGGTCTCTTTTCTTTCGTCATATTTATATACTGGCTTTAGTGACTTTTGCAGAAAGGCTAAACAGATACAAGAACAAATATCTCCAACGGTGATGCAAATAAGGGTAAAGGTTGAAAGTTGGGTGAGTTGGCGATAGGTGACGTTTACGTGTTAAGCAGTGCACGTACACAAGGCACAAAAGGAACGAGATGACGAGACGACTGCTGCACTTGCAACTAGTTTATTTTTGAAAAAAAAAAACATTATATATATGCACACATGACAGCATACCATGTGGGACAACAACGTTCAAGTTACAACGTTTTCCGGCGATCTTTCGAAAAAAAGGCATGTCGCTAGTAATATAGGTAATGGCGCTCTATATCACTAAAAAAAAGAGTGATTGCATCAGCCAAGAATCGGCAGTTCTGAGCGATTGAGAAGTGTCTTTTTCGAAAAATTGCCGGAAATTATTATAACTTGAACGTCATTGTCCCACGTGGTATGCTATTATCTGCGTATATGTACAATGTTTTCTTCGATATAAATTAGTTGCTAGTGTAGCAGTTGTCTCGTTATCTCGTTCCTTTTATGCCTTGTGGCTCTGCATTGCTCCACACTTAAACACTCGACGAATACCAATAACGTTTTTATTTATTCGTTGGATGAAAACGCTCGGAAAACATTCAAACTTCACAAGAACTTAGGAAAGTTATAGTTCCGGTACAACCCCCTTACAATTATACAATACCTCGCTGGAGAAAATTCTATGGGGTCTTTTACACCGTTTAGATCTGTAATCTTTCGACAGAAATGGCTTGTTTCGTGCATTGCAGTTTGGTCACATCGCTTCAATTTGTCTGTCGTCCACATACTGCTGTAAGTAAAATCATATGAAATATTTTGTGGAACAAGGTAGCAGTGAATATCACACGGGGGAGGATCAAGCGCTGGAGATCTTTTCAAGAGGTTCCTTGAAGTAAAGTTTGAAAAAAAAATGACACTATATACTGCGAATATAAAGTATTCTTTTATGCTCATTGGTACATGAAAAATAATCAAGCTCATATGCACTATAATAAAAGAGTAACCCAGTACAATTGCCTCCATAGCAAGTGAAACTTATTAGTGAGCACTTACTGCTTCAAGAATGTCGATTTGATCAATATGAGGGGTTTAACATCCCAAGACCACAATATGATTGGGAGAGACGACGCAGGGAAGGGCTACGCAAATTTCGACCACCGGTGGGTCTATAACGTGCTCCCGAATCTCAGCACATGGGCCTACTGCCTCAAGAATGTCACTTGTGTATTAGTAAAAGTTTTCGGTTACATTACCGATGCCTTTTCTCCAATTTTATATGTCACAATTTTCTTAGCTTACTTGCCCACGAAAAGTACGCCTGTAAGTTCTGCTCATTGGTAGGAATTCATTATCGCCTTTGTTGTCTCTTGCTCGTATCCTGCGTTCGAGTTTGCACGCTCACTCAATCTTACTATGAGACAAAGAAAAAAGCGCACATAGCTTGGCGTAAGGCAAGACATAGCAGAGCTCAGCGACTTTGCTCTGGTCCTGGCCATACGAGGTGATGCCAAGTGAGGATTAGTCATGTGAAGGAGCCCAAACTTATGTGAAGTTCCCGTTGCGTCTAGCACAGTCGGTCATACCATGTGGTGAACAAGTTTAAACAAGTCCAGTCCAGAAGTCTCGCTTGTCAGCGCACTGCGACTCCCGGTGAGCGGCTCCCTCATCGACAGTGCTGGAGTGACCTACAGAGCGAACCTTCTTCGGCCTCCCCGTGTCTGCGTCTGCCACCACGCGCCTCCACCGCTCACCGGTTTATACAAAACGAAGAAACGTATGCGCAGTTGGCCGTGAAGTCACGTCAAGCTTGAGAGAATGGTTGCATGTAGCATAGAGTTTCCTAAATATACACTAGAGGGAACTCTAGCGCTTCCGTCTGGGAGCTGCAACGCACGGCGCTTCAGCGAGCATGGGAATTATGGGCATGACGTGAATTTACCTGGTGTTCGTACTTTACGTTTGTTCGCACTTCGCGTTGCTTGAAGCTACTTTGTCACGAAACAACAATCGACAAATCTTCTGCAGTTGCTCTTCATCAACTTAATCTCTTAGGTTTACCACTTCAAATGGGTCACGAATTGAAATACGGTTTGTTTTTTTTTCTTCAAACTAAACCAAAACACAACCGTAAACGAAGCCACAAACGCGTTAGCCGCCCGCAAGCACGAAGACTAGCCAATACTATGTCCTACCTATAATTCCTAAGTTCGCCAAACGATCGCAGTGCCAGTGTCCCCTATAGTTAGTTTTAGGAAACTCTATGGCGAACACTGTCCAGGCAGTCGGCCTGGTGATGGAGTAGTGTATGGGCTAGCAATGCAGGTGCACAGTTGTGCAACCGGTTGCTAAGCAACACGGAGTGACGTCATTGCTGCTCGAAGATTGTTTGCGGGCGTTTGACAGATAAATGCCGACTTAAAGAGCCCCCCCCCCCCCCCCCCGCTGGTCAAATATGTTTATGGCACAATAAGGCTTCACTAGGTATGGCTCAGACACAGGAAAATCTCGCCATTATTCAGTGCGACATTTTGTGCTAGAGACCTCGCACCTAGGAGCAGAGCCCCTTTACATGCTGCCTATATATATGATACGCAATACGTGGCCTTCCCAGCTCCATTATTTTTAAATGCGAACGGATTTTTTAATCGGGATATGTCAAGCGCCATCGGGATCCATCTACTACCTTCTCGCACGTCCCTAGCAGCCGGAGCCCCCACCATGTCACGCTTCGGCGTCGGCAGCTGTCAGCAGCAGCTGCGGGCGTGCGCGCTAATCCTCGCGCAACCGCAGCCCCCACCTCCTTGACTTGAACGCGTTTTGACCGTGCATGCTAGCCCCTGGAACTGGAAACGCATATCACGTTCTGAAGGGCAGAAGAAAAAGTAGCTCCTATAAAACGCAGACATAATGCATAGTTTGTCGATGCTCCGCTCAAAAGTTGATAGGGAGTTTTAGAATAGCGCACGGTGAGCCCTTACGGTGCGGTCGCTGCCACTGCGCATGCGTCGTAACGCGAGTCGGCGTTCGCGTTTGCGGACCGCACGCAGAAAATCCAAAATTGCATGCGGTAATGGCGGCCCGCATGTGCCCGCAAGTGCTGGTTTGATTGATTGATTGATTGACTTGTGGGGTTTAACGTCCAAAAACCAGCATATGATTATGAGAGACGTCGTAGAGGAGGGCTCCGGAAATTTCGACCACCTCGTGTTCTTTAACATGCACCCAAATCTAAGCACACGGGCCTACAACATTTCCGCCTCCATTGGAAATGCAGCCGCCGCAGCCAGGATTCGATCCTGCGACCTGCAGGTCAGCAGCCGTGTACCTTAGCCACTAGACCACCGCGGTGGGGCCGCAAGCGCTGTGTTCGAGGCTACGGTGTCGCTGCGATCGTGCGTTGTGGTTCGCAGCAGGGCAAACGCTATTCTAAAGCTCTTATGGTGCCCCCTTCGCGCGCAACGCCAGCAGCGCTTGCAAACGGTATTCTAAAACTCCCTATACCATAGCTGTGGGGGCTACGCCGCATCGGCTGAACTTCACGAAACTCGATCGGCGTCTTCCCGAGCTCTGGCGACACCTCTTTATGAACGAGCCAACAGTACGAAAAAGTCAAATCCGCCCCTCAGCGCGCGTTTCATTGGTTACGATGAAACCAGTCATCGCGTCAAGAACGGTCGACTAAGTTGGGCGGTTTTTTCTAACCTGAGGTACCTTCTTTCATTTGTTTGTCATTCCACTGAGTGCAGAACTGCACCAATGCAATAATAGTTTCAGAACCTTTTCGTGATTATATTTTTAGAAGCAAGGGGTGTTTGAATTTATTTTGAAGCGTCTATTGCCTGCACAAAGTCTTTTTTTTTAATAATCAGCCCGGTGGCCTCTGAGATCAGCACCGACCGAGTGTCTTACAACATCGCAATCGCCGCTAAACCCAATACACGTGTCAATCATCATGTTCAGCCTGTACAATCTAGCGCGCTGTTCGGCTGATGCTCGTCATCTTTGTTGTCATCGCCCTCTAGCTCTCGAGCACGTGCGGCTGGCTAATTAGCTGTTTGGGACGAAGCTTCTAAAGTCGTGGGTCTGTCCCTCATAGCTCGTGGTACGTGACCGCCTAGTCCAAAGACGCACTCAGCAAGTGCGGACGGACGGACAGACGCATGGGCAAACGGAAGACAGACTATTCACGGTTTACCAATAATACATTCTGAAGCTTCACTTCACTCGTCATTATTCACCCCATGGATATGCTGTTATTTTTTTAGCTGCGCAGTATACCTGGCCACTAAGGCCAGGACATGCTATGACCAGGCTAATTACGCCAAGTCATCGTAAGGCTGAGGTAATTACGCCACATTTTACAATGACCGTGCAAATGAAGCCATATAAAGCTAGAACCAGGCTAACTAAAGCGTGCTAGTTGATAAGCTAACTATGCTAATTAACTCAACGTTACTCGTGAACACGCTCAATAAAATAGGTTAATTAGCACTTACTAACGTAATTGCCATTAGTATCCTTCTAATCAATATTACGCTTACTTGCTCCATACTTATCATTATCCTGCTAATTGTGCCCGAGGTAAATACGTTTTCATTTAGACCTTATCAATGAAGACAAGACAGCCCAGGGTAATGGTCTTTAGACGACGGCCAATTAGTACAATAAAATTAAGACAGAGCTTATGTGGTCTTCACTTAGAAGCCGATCATGCACATGTGTAGACGACCAACTTAAAAAGCTGCAAGAAGTTAGGTTATCACAAGCTTCTCTATGGCTCCAGCCTTGCACAAGTAGTGTAAGCTCACCAAATTACTTTGTATGCAAAGAAGCTGCCGCGTAATGCTCACCGCATCATATGCTTCATATAATCACACCTGCACCACCACAGCCATGAATTGAACTCGGGCCTTCTCAAAATCAACGAATTTGTATCCGAGGTTCACGGGTCAATCAGTTTAATTTACAGACCCCCGTGGGGAATATCGGGTACGCCCACCCCGTTCGCTCTTGCCAAGGAGCAGTGATCACGTCGAACGGCCCGATTAATCTATCAGCTTTATCGCGAAGACTATGCGCAGACGCACGCAGAAATAGAAGTAATATCACTACGCGGCCGCGATGCTTCGCATTCGATTTCACCGTGCTCACAACGTATCGAAACACATGCAGCCGCGTTGCCGACATGATGCGAGGGTCCACACCTGTCTTTATATATATCTGCAATACTTAAGTGTGGTGAAACGAGCAGCAAAAGAGTGCTGCGTGTGTACCCTTGCTGCCTTCGAGACTGGAAATTTCCATGTTGCCCTGCGAGGTACTATCGAATATATCAAGCAACAACCGGCTAATCGATGGGCAGTATTCTGCGCCTCTTTCGTCGGCACTTCGTCGCGGGTCGTACGAACAACTGGTATGGAAGATCAGAGAAATGCCGCACTATGCGACCGAACAAGGACACAACGTTGTGTGCCAGTGGATACCAAGTCATTGCGGTATCTCTGGCAACGACCTCGCCGATTAAGCAGCCAGAAATGCACACGTACAAACAAACCCTGTGTCCGTACCTTTATCTAGGATTGAGTCGGCTAGATACCTAAGTAAGCTGGCGCAGGACATGACACTCCAGAAGTGGCAGTCATCACAGTTTGCACATCATCGACTATACTCTCTCGACCCATCTCTACGACTGCGGCTACCCTCTGGTCTTTCTAGGGAGAAAGGCACAGTGTTGTGCCGTCTGCGTCTGGGCGTAGCCTTCACCAATCCCTACTCATTTAAAATATGGATGGCCGACAGCGCGGAGTGCAACGACTGCGCCGTCAATGAGACTATTGAACACATGTTACTGCCCGGCATACACAAATGAGAGGTTTCACATGCGCAGTGTTTTAAATCAACTGGACAGAAGTGATTTCACTGTCGAGAAAGTATTGGGACCATGGCACGGCCCATCCGATTTCCGAAAGGCAACGAAAGCACTGTTGCATTTTTTCAAAGACATCAGACTGTTTCATCGTTTGTGATGGTGAAACTGTTACGCATCGGCCCAGACAGTGACCTTTTCTCTCCTCCTCTACAAATTTCCTTCCCCCTTCCCCTTCCCCAGTGCAGGGTAGCCTACCGGGGCTCAGCCCTGGTTAACCTCCCTGCCTTTTTCTTTGTGTTCTCTCTCTCTCTCTATGCTGCAGGTGAAACAAAAGAACCTGTCCGAAAGAGGTCTACACTCACGAACACGCTTGTGGGAGGCACGTGTTGAGTTCGCAAAAAGATAGCGCAACGTTCCCGCTGTCGTCGCTGCACTGGCTGCACTGCTAAAATGTTGACTGAGTGGTGACGCTGACGTGTTTGCACGCGGTGTTTATGAGACTGCCGCAACTGCCGCAAATGTCCCACGTGCGTCTCCAACGCCACGCGCGTTTCTGTAGCCATTTTTATCAAGGCTGCCATCACGCACTCCGGCCTGTCTCCATGCCATGGCTGCCGCAGAGCGACCTCCGAGCAAACTCTTCTGCCCGAGAAGCTCTAGCCATCCTGCATAGCACCCCTGTGAATTACCGTTTACCGTGGGCGTGAAAGAGGCAAGATGAAACCCATCGTAAGATACTGAAACAAAGGAGTCATTCCACTATAGAAGACTCGCAGCTTGAGCGTAATGACACAACATGATTATGAGTAAAAATCTGCGCAACTGACGGGAGGGGACTAAAGAGATGGCACAGAGCGCTGAACTTCGAACAGTTTGTTCCTTTGGAATGCCTTCTCTTTGATACAGTTACACAATATTGCAACAGCCATAAACGGAAGACCATGTGTTACAACAACGTGTTACGTGATATGTGAGAGATGAAAAAAAAAAGTTTTAAGTTTTGCCATACTACAGCGAATCCAGGGCTAAAAAGCCATCGGGAAGCCACGGGAAGGTTATAGACAAAAGTATAAAATAGTCACTCCTCCAAAACTGGTGAGTGCCATTTCCTAAAGCAATAACGAACATGGGTGTTCGTTGCTATGGTGAAGAGAGAGAGAAATAAACGTTTATTTAGAAACAGTGTTCCGAGTGAGGCCCGGTGTCACCCTAAGGTTGAAGGGTTCCCTAGTCCAGGAACCCTCTGGATTCAACTGCCCTCTTGGCTTTGGCGACGAGTTGTCGCTGGTCTTCTATGTCCTCGAGGATAAGCTTGGCCTCCCACGTTTCTATTAGGTGGCCGTCGTTTATTCTTGCATATTGGTCCCGCTCCAGTTGCACGTCGGGGTTTTCATGGCACTGGTATTCCAGGAGCAAGTGTGCCAGGGTGTCTGGTATGCTGCAGACATACCAGAAACATGAAGCCATGTTTCGTTGAGTAGAGGCAATGCATTAATATGTCATGTATGTAAGTGTTGCTTTGTAGGCGTCTGTAAATCACGCTCTCTTCTTTTTAGTCTTGAATGGGTTGGGGGTTACAGCCGTTGCTATAGTTTGTGGAGTTGAAGTAGTGACCAGTGGGTGTTTTCTAATAACTCCATCTCTGCAGCGACGGATCGGGTATCATTTGGTCCCAGGACAGCTCGGCTGACGTGCTCGCGGGCAGCGGCTTGAGCCGGTTCATTTCCCTGTGGGCCCTCGTGTCCAAGAACCCAGATTACGCAGGTATATGGAAGAGGAGAGCTTCGCTGTTGCAGGATGTTAATTGCGTCGGCTGAGACGCGGCCCTTCACAGAATTCCGGCAAGCGGCTTGCCATGCTGAAAACATATTTTTTTTTGTTCTCAAAAACAATTGCGGTCCAATCCGGCAATATTGAACGCGGGTAAACTAAATTATTCTTCATATCGAGCGATTTCCAAGCATGACATGGGTTAACATCAATGCATAAAAAAATCGACAGCCACATCGAATGAAAATAGTCGGAACACTTGATACATCGAACATTGGGCACCGCAAAACGCCTAAACAAGTTCGCTTTCCCTCACAAGAGCCTCGCTTTTTTTCCGCACCAAAGGGACTTAGGTACGTGCATTTGAGAGAACGCGGGGTGCGTTCAAGGGTCTGGAGGTTGAATCGCTAAAAGGGTGGTGTGGTTAGGAGCAAGTAGCAACTACCACTTGCCATTATATATCTTCCGGTACTCCTCCTCGTCACACCCATTGTGCGCACTCACCTTCACCTCTCCACGATTCTTCGCTGCTTTAGCTAACGTGATGATTGCCGTCAATCAGAATAAACTGCTGTTCTCCGCAAACCTCGTCATAATGATCATAGTCGAACGTGGAGAAAAGAAATGTGACGCTACCGCTGCTTTTTCTTTCTTTTTCTTTTTTTCATTGAACAAAATATTACGTAATGATGCTAAATATATGTACAATTTTATACGCACAGACCTATGTCAAACAGTTGATTGAAAGAGGGGTTTAACATCCCAAAACCACCATATTATTATGAGAGACGCCGTAGTGGAGGGCTCCGGAAATTTCGACCACCTGGGGTTCTTTAACGTGCATCCAACTTTAAGCACATGGGCCTACAGCATTTCCGCCTCCATCTTGTGCTTAAAAGTCGCATATGTTCCTATAACCAGTTGTTTGTAGGTGCGCAACCATGCCACCATCACCATGGATGTAAGCAACACTAAAAGCGGTAAGATGACATGTAGCGTTTGGGCTCCTGAGGATGGTAGTCCTTGACACTGCTGCATATATCAGCTTCAGTGGGTAGCGCTTAACTACAAGTGACGTTAACTCAGCGAGACAGATGAATCATAGGAATACATATGTAAAGTTTGCGAAAATGAATAGCCGGTAGTGCAACCACAATGGACGTTTCACAAACAATAAGGTCTATTTGAAAAGCAGTTTTGAGACAGCTTCTGTGTGGTGTGTGGGACCTTCTGTGGCTCTGGGGTGGAAGACTTGATTGTGACGCAAAATGCTTGGGTTGCGTTCCTGCTGAGACCATGATACATTATTTGCATTCATCGGGTCACCTCTGCCCGTTTCTAGGTAGACATAAACTGTCAATCATTACCTGTGGCACATGCCTGCCTATCTGTGGCACATGCTCGCCCGTGGTATACGAGTATGTGCCAAGGGTCTGGCGAAAAAATGGTTTGACGACGTACGCGACAACATTATCACATTATTCACGTTATGATCAACAAGGTGCATACATCACGCCATCTTACCCTCCCATACTAACGTAGATAGATAGATAGATAGATAGAGAGATAGATAGATAGATAGATAGATAGATAGATAGATAGATAGATAGATAGATAGATAGATAGATAGATAGATAGATAGATAGATAGATAGATAGATAGATAGATACTCAAAGTACCTGCAGTACGCAAAGAAATGCTTCGCTTTTAGATTACCTACATTAAGGTCATAGCAGACAGAATTTCGACGGCTGTAAAGCACGTGCTGCTATGTACAAAGATTTTGAGGCACTCAAGTTTCTTCCTTTTCCTGATATTTGTTTGTTCATGAAATCTACAAAACAGCGCAAGATTCTTTCACTGGATAGGCCCATATTTACTCTATAGTTAATCAAAGTACGGCTGTGTTCATTGAGATGCACCATCCTGTAACATGACCCCGTGATTGCTTGTGGTGAATTGAACTGTGAATGGCGTTCATTTTGCGAATTTCTTTCTTTTAGTTTCTCAGGCTCCTTTCTTGCTTTAGAGTAGCCAAACGGGCGCAGCTTGGTTCTGTATATTTGAAAAAAAAAACTCGCCGTATTTGAAAAAAATGGCCCGAAGCAAACTTCATTGCCGGGCATAGCACAGCTCAGCCACCCAGTAAAAGAGAACGAGAAAAACGTATTATAGACTCTCCTGCCGGTAAAGTTTATCAAGCACCCCACCGCGGTGACCTAGTGGCTAAAGTATATTGGGCTGCTGACCCGCAGCTCGCGGGATCAAATCCCAGCTGCAGCGGTTGCGTTTTTGATGGAGGCGAAAATGCTCTATGCGCTCAGATTTGGGTGCACGTTAAATAAATCCAGGTAGTCGAAATTTCCGGAGCCCTTCACTATAAAGCGTCTCTCATAATCACATAGTGGGTTTCGGACGTCACATCTCACATATCAGTCAGTCAATGTTTATAAAGCAGATCGCATTATGATAGGTTGCGAGAAACTCGCTTGGCAATTCTTGGATGAAGGCGCACGCGCCCCTCGATTGACCCGCAGTGAGAAGCAGTGAAAAATGGGGGAAAGTGGATTCGTAAAGTGGCGTAAAAACAGCACGTCGTTCGATAGTCGGGTCTGGAGCCGTTTATACAGAGTTCCCCGACTCGAATTGTGGTGCAGAAAAGCTGTGTCGTGGGGCCGACTGCTTTGGACAACCATCGGAGAACGCAATTACCGGCATCACAAAGGCATCACGGCTGCACTGTATAAGAAATCGTTTCCCTCTCTTGGCCCCCGCTTTTGCAACCGGTCGCCAAGCCCGGAAAGCAGCTGACGAGACAAGCGCTTGCCTAGAACGCAGACCATCGTTCTGTGGCGCTGCAGGGAACGCATTGTAATGCACCGTATACGGTGGTCTTTCTCGCTGGTGCGCGCTCTCTGTATATCGAGACGGAAGTCACTGGCTGGAGGGAAGAGAAAACTCGATGAAATTTAGATCAGAAGGGTCTTCTTTTGAACTCTGTGTATGCTTCCACCCTGATTGGGTTTCGATCGCCTTCCTTCCCCTCAGGCATAGGTGAACTTCGGCCGCTGTGTGGAGTCGCAACATACTCACCCCACTCTGTGAACTGCTTCGCTTTGAAGCATCGGATTGCTCAAAAAAAAAAAATCGTAGTGAGGCATTCCTCCCCGGTAAATTGGAAGCTGCATCATCGGCATATGGAACGGTGCGAAATGGACTTGTCTACCTTTATGAAGGGACGGGGGATGACCCGATTCGTGTGACGGGTACGCGCAACGTGGACCGTATACCTTCCTGGCAGCTTTCACAGCTTCGTCAAACAACACCATAAGAAAGTTGCAGAAAATTTTTAAGCATACTATTGCTTGATGAGAACAAAGCACACTTCTTTCGGCTGCTTTTTTCTTACGGCTGCTTTTTTCTTACGTTTAAAATTTTCAACGGAAATTCCTCTCTAATACGCCGTGGCTGCAGGTGGTTACTGCAGCGGAGTGGAGCGCGTCGAGTGTCGCCACGGCAAAGCCAAGTGAGTGCGAGCGTTCGTCAGCATTGCCGAAAAACTGCCCCCAGCTCCCCGAAGGGAATCATGAGGAAATGCGAATGCATTTTTTCCACCGAGAGTACACTGCGTAGTAATTTTAATGGTGTAAATTATACATGAGACGAGACTTTGTACTGTAACCATTTATTTACACAGTCATCAGTGAACGAACGGTCGAGAGTGAGGCGTGCGCTTAACTCCATTTATATGTACGTATGAGCAAGCAGACGGGAGAGGGGGAAGGGGGAAAGTGATTCCTAAATGAGTGAAAAGAAGATAAAAGTGATCCCCGTAGCTGTCTGCATCTGAGTGCGACACCTCAACAGTAGCTCATGAGGGAAGGGTATGCGAAGGGTTAAGAGGAATAGAGTGAGAAGGAAAGATAAGATATAAAAAGATGGGGACACGGTCGAACGAGTCCGAGGACGGGGTACCACTCAGCGATAGCTTCACGGCGTGGGGAGATGGCGGAGGGCGAGCCGGTCAGCCAGAGCTTCGCTGTCGTCGGAGATCGCAGGGGCACATTCGTTTGGCGCTGAGTACAGCGAGCGAGTCTCCAGAGAGCGGAGCGCAGCCACGCAGGGAGGATAGAGAGCGAACGGCGAGTGAAGGAGCGGTGGAGCACTGCACGCACACTCTCCCGATTCGCTCGCACGATTTCAAGCTGGACGGTTGTGCCCTCGCGATCTCCGACGCCAGCGTAGCTCACGCCGACTGGTTCGCCCTCCGCGGTCTCCTGACGCCGTGAAGCTCTCGCATTGTGGTGCCCCGCCCTTGGACTGCGTAGATTGGATCCCCACTTTCCTATCTCCTTCTATTTTCCGTCGCTTGCCTATCTATTTCTTCATCTATTTCCTTCTATTCTTTTATTCCTCCTTCCTCCCACCCCTTTAAGGCACTGCGCCGTCTCACCTATAGGCAGACAGAAGTTAGGTGCCTGCTTCCTTTTCCTTACGAACCACTAACCAACCACACTCTCTTACATTGTCTCCGCACACGCGGGAGCTAGCCTGAGTGCACTCCTCCTCTCCACTTACTTTCTGCTACTCCCCCCCGCACCACCTGCTCCGATTGCGAGAGGCGAGAAAAAGCGTGCGCGTCCGCGCTAACGCTATAGAAAAGGGAGTGATATTGATGGTATGAGAGAGGGGGTGATAGCGGAGCGAGAGCATGTGCCGGCACGCGGACGCCGCCACCCGCCTGACATAGCTCAAATAAGTATTGGATTCGCAATTAAAAAACGCGGTCACGGGTGCTAGCGGCTTGTGTGGCAGTTGTCGTTGTTGCCGTCAGTTCAGGTAGGAGAGGTCTTTTGCTGACTCTTTTTGCGGACGACAGATTGGTGCGCACTTTAGCCAACCTAGCCAAAGAACGCTTTTGCATTAATAATCCGTCTGCCTAAGGTATTCCAGTGTTCGAATTCATGTTGCGCGAGTATGATTGTTCAACAGGAAAACACGCACGTAAGAGATAACATACCCACCGCAATTTGTGACGTACGTTCCTTTCTTGTTTCGAAATTGTACTCAAGCAATCGATGACCAGTTTGCCCAGAACGCTGCTCTCACTATGCGATGTATTGCTTATGCAGTGTCCCCGCTGCTTGATCATCAGCCCACGGAATTCATTAAACAAAGAGACATACAAACAAAAATTAACAAACAAAAACTTTATCAATAAATAGATAAATAGGGCGCAAGACAAAAAATAGAGGGAAAGAAGATCATACACACAATGCCATGCGCTTAAGAGAGAAACTGTTCACATGTGTAAAGAAGAGTCGGCAAACGTAAAAATAAGCGGTTCCCTCAAAAATGATGTAGTCGTTGAACTTTACAGCAACTTGGCATTGTTTCCTAGTGTTTGTTTGTTTGTTTGTGAGCAGTACCCTTCTGCAAGCTGCAATAATTCATGCAGAATCTTTTATAACGAAATTGGTGACGCATTTTTCAAGGTACTTGGATCAGTTATGTTCGTTATTAAGACGGAGCAACGATATGGCAGAAACGGAAATAACCACATGGAAGCTCATAGGAGTATGCGTGGGCACTGGGCCGCTTGATCACCTCTAAGCGTACGTCACTTCATTTTCATTAAAGGTCATAAAACACTCTCGAGCTTGGTGAGAGAACAAATTCTGCGAAAAGCCGGCACTATACCATGATCTTCTCAACCAACTCTTGCAGTCATGCGTGACAAGAAGAGCTTACGAGTGGAGCACGGAGTTGCAATTTTCTCGGACGCCCTTAGGCCTGCGCTCAGTCGCTTCGGAACTGCGGGTGCCTGCTGCATGACGTCAAACAGCAGATTGCAAGCCATTGACCAACAGCCGACATAAATCAAGAGCAGTGTTTGGTTGAAAAGCGCTTCGTGCCACGGGGCACCGCAAGTGCTGGTGGTGCACTCCGTATAGTCTGCTAGCAATACACAGTGAGGGGGGAAAGTGATTTTTAAATGAAAAGAAGAGAAAAGTGAGCCCCGTAACTGTCTCTCAAGGGGAGGACACCTCAACAGTAGCTCACGAGGGGAGGGGGTAAAGGAGGGATTAAAAGGATAGGATTAAAAGGTAAAGAGATAGGGAGAGAGGAAGGAGAGAGAGATAGGCGCAGGGACAGCGAACAACGGAAGTAAGGAGAAGATAGGAAAGATGGGGACGGTCGCAGGAGTCCGAGGACGGGGCATCACTCGACGAGAGCTCTTGTCGGCGTCAGGAGATGGCGTAGGGCGAGTCCAGTCAACCAGAGCTACGCTGTCGTCGGATACCGGCGTCAGGATTGGCGTAGGGCCAGCCCAGTCGGCCAGAGCGAGGCTGTCATCGGAGATCGCGAGGGCACAACCGGTCGGCACGGAATCCAGCAAGTGAGACCCACAGTGAGGCACAATGGCGCATAGGAATCACCACGAAAGAGATTGGTAGCGTTTCATCGCACGCTCAATGTCATGCGTGATTACGCGCCGTTACTTCTTTTCCCGCCGTCGTTCCTACCTGTGTAATTTCTAGCAGGGCCGTCTTGACGAGCTGCTTGATTGGTATGTGGGGTTTAACGTCCCAAAACCACCATATGATTAGGAGAGACGCCGTAGTGGAGAGTTTCGGAAATTTCGACCACCTGGGGCTCTTTAACAGTCTTGACAAGCGAAGAGGGATCGAAACACGCCAAGAGCCCCTGCAACTCCACTCATTCTTCCTAGACTAGAGAAATTTTTGTCGAAAAATATTCACGAGGCAATGAACTCGGATAATGAGGTTGTTAGATGATAACTTGTAAAAGTGTTTCTCGACCTCTCAATGAGCGAAACGTTCATGAAAGAAAGCACCATGAAGGTATACAAAACTGTAACAGCAACAGTAGCCTGCAGCAGCATCAAAAGCAATGAAGATGAGGAAGCGGCAGAATGCTTACGCACAATTAGGCGACTTCTGTAGAGTTTCTGCAGTACTTTTTGTACAAATTGCATAGGAAGACATAGTGAACAATTGCAGGCAGAAGCCATGCAATTACCCTCATGCATATATCCACATCAGAAAAACTTCTGTAAAATGGTTTGTCTTTACTTCTATAGGCACGGAGTGTAAATTTGCACAAAATAGAAGAAATGTACGTAGTTATGAAAGTAATACGGCAATAGTAGCTGCTTTGTAGAATTATCAACAGCCGAAACTTCTCTTTGTGATATCTGAAGTCCTAAAACAGGCTTTCCTTTTTCTATGGGCTAAAATTTTGTTTGCAGAAAACTGAGCATTCCACATTGTCATTTGCATCACTTGGATTAATATGTGAGAGTGGCGGAGGCACGTGTAAATCAATCGGTACGGTTTGTGATGCCCAATACAGGCATAGTTAGAAAAAGCCCAGGGTTGATGCGCACCCATTTAACTCAATCAAACCGAGTGCAAAAGCGCGGACGCTCCATCGACCCTGTGTTCGACAGAGCCTTTCGTCCGATAAAGCAGCAGAGCGGCTTTCTCGCTTGCTGTGATTGAACGGCGCGCACTCAAGAAAAATAAGATCGGCGCGCAGCAGTGAAAGAAGCGTGTGGAAATCGGAGAACTACAGTGTGACCTGAAGTGGTAGCGATCGTTTCACGCCTATAAAATTGAATCATTGGAACAAGGAAGTCCTGCAGCTGTACGGTCTGCGAGGCAGTACAGCAAGAGCCGTAATACCACTTTCGTGCCACGTTTGCTTGAAATAAATGCACATTTCATCTTCCTCAGTAATTTGGGGAAATCGACGCACATACGCACTGCGTAATTCGCATGCTAAAGTCACCTTCATTACTGATAGTCACTTGTTGGCCTAAACTAAGCCAAGGCCACATAGAGGATCCAGTTGCGTTTATTTCTACATGTTTCCTTCACTGGGCACTGGTCTGTGCGGGCATACTTGAATGAACTTGGCGCGCAAGTACCTTTTTATAGTGATTTCATCATATATAACAACTCTAACGGTACAACAATGGGATGAGGAAGAATATCAAGTGAATAAATGGCTTAGAACTCCCATAATGCACCAAATGCACTGCCTCCCAATGCTTAACGATCTTGCATTATTGCCAAATCGTTGGCTGAAGATTTCTTTTTTTCTCCAACAAAGGCCTTCCTTTCACAGCGGCGTTCGGTGCCGGGCTGTTATATGCCTAGCCATAAATAAGCACCCCTCAGGCCAATAGCCTATTTCGCCCTTTTATGACGATCCCCGTGGTAAATTTAGCCCGAAGTGGGTACTGAAGATATACAGATGACGTTGCCGTTAAAGCATGGAACGTTCGGGAGCTTTGAGGCCGTAACGGCAGCCACATTGAAGCCTGCATGCTGAGATATTGATACAGAAAAATTGTTCCCAACCGCTACCATAAACACGTAGCTCTAGCATTGACAGCTAGTGTGTTTATGTGTAGTGCGCAAAAATGTTCATGCCATAATTGTTTTCATTAGAACGCAAGGCCGTTATAAATTAAAATCAATCACAGTTTCAGACTTCGACGTCAGGGGGCACTTCTCTAGGATCTGAGCTCGAATTTCCCTCTATTCACTTATTACTCGTTAAACGGGGATAATGGCGGCGATAAAGACAGTTCGAAATGTTCGACTATCTATAGTTATCAAGACCTTGTTGAAGCACTCATGACAAAACCCTTTTATTATCAGTCAAACTTGAGTAGGACTTTCATTTGGTCAAGTAGAATTGTAGGTCTACTTAGCTGTAGAGAACGCAGCGAATAAAAAAGAAATAAACAAGAGAGATGGAGGGCAAGGAAAACACGTTCCACAGGAAAACCACTCAGTCAGTGTTCTGTGTGGGTTTCGTCCCTGTCCTTTCGCTCTGCATTTCGCCAGTACTACTATATTTTTAACTGTCTGCTCGGCCACGTTTCATCAGATAAAAGGTCCTGCTAAGCTCCCTATGTTCTTCTAATGACCATTGATGGGAAATAGCAAGGTACTGTGAAACCCATAAACAGTGCACATCACGTTTGGCGGGTAATTAGAACTCCGCTATGCAATATACTCCAATTTTGTTGCCTTTCTAACTTCTGATTCCGTAATTAACTAGCGTTACTTGGTGCATAAGCGCTAAAACTTAACATGTTAAACTTCAAATCGCTTTCAAAAACAGCTGTCCAGATGTAAAGCTGAAGATAATGAGAATTTCGTTCGTCGCTAGCACAAACTAAATCACACTCCTTTGCAGCACTTACAACACTCATCCTACAGCAAACGCTGGAAACCCTTCCTGGCGTGCAGTACATGGTCCCTGATATTGATACGAAATGCTAGCGGAGCTTGCACAAGTCAGGGAAGGGTGTCGTTAATGACATTTTTCTTTGTGTTCGTACAACTTTCGGTGACTGCTCCGCCCTCCGATCATCCAGTGGCGTTTTTTTTCATCATTGTTTGAAAGTTAATACAGAGACTGATTTCGAAAGCATCTTCTTGATACAATGGTATTGCGATGTCAGGATGAGCTTCTCACGCTCCATCTAACTATGAAGGAACATTGCTTGGCAGCATGTACAGCTCAAATAGCCTGATTTGGTGTCAATGGTTGTTTTTTTAGTAGAATTTCTGTTTAGGGTTCACTTTTTAAAATCCATTCAATGTTTTTTTTTTCTGTACACTGCTCGTATGGTTTTGTCAATGTCTGAAAGACTATATTCTTCCAACTTGTTCGATGCGGTGGTAGCTGCCCCAAATTATTGATCAATGTCTTTGCAGCTCGCGATAATAGGGATGAAATCCCACGCACCGCCACTCTGGCTGGTTACGGGTATTTCTCATAAGCCTTGTGGCGGATTGGAATTGCCAGGGCCACAAATAACACAAGCGTTCCGAGGGACGCTGCAGCCAGCGAATGTAGGTAATTTTTTTCGTACTGAGTTTTTCTACTTTTTTGCCCACTAGAGCGCGTGATTGCTGCTGGCTAGGAGTATGCCTAAAATAAAATCTGTGTCTATCACTTTAGAGATGTTGACTTACACACCCACCCACTAAATTATAATTTCAAACCTCTATTTAGAAATGAATCTTACAGGTACCATTGTGATTTATTTTTTAATCGAGGTCTGAAATGATAATTTAGCGAGATGCAGCGTGGAAGCTTGGGCAAGTTGGTAGGACATAACTGAATGCAGGAACAGCGCAACCTAGAAGTAGTTACTTTGTAACTACGGAAGCGAAAAAACAAGGATATAAAAGAGCGCTGACTGTCAACAAAGATTTCTTATCAGAGTGGTGTACATATATAGGCGAAAAATTAGAAATTTGGGCATGCGTAGATGGGTAAAGGAACACCAACTGCGATAATGTCAGCAAAACTCTTCTCTCTTGTTGAATGGGCTGAAAACAAATACATATGTAACTTAAAAAAGATCGAGATACGCAATCTCTCTTTGCAACAACGCAACCGATGGCCAACTTACACATTTACCGTCAAACTTGTTTATTTGATAAGCTTCAATTATCTCACGCGTGACCTGCGAGTTGTGCTTGCTTAATACCACGCAACGCTCAAAAACTGGCACGCAGCCGCAGTCTCGGCAGTGGATTCCGAGGTGTCCTTGAACTACGTTGTGTACATTGTTATTGTGCTCTCTTAAACGGTCATTAAGGCACCTTCCGGTTTGCCCTATGTATACTATTCCACACGAAAGCGGAATGAGATATACGACACCAATACCACAAGGTACAAAGCGCGTTCTGTGTTTCACAGTGCATCTTCCTCTAATAGCAACTGGATTATTGACCAGCTTACAAAGATTTGCAAGCTTTTCTGGGGCGGAAAAAACAACAGTGACACCAGCGCGTTTACCGATTTTTTTGAGCCGATGCGACACGTTATGCAGATAAAGAATTGCAACGCATTTCATAGGAACAGGCGCGCTTTGAGGCTGAGATCACCCTCCTTTATTTTTAATTTTGCACCTTGTGTTATTGGTGTCGTATATCTCATTCCGCTTTCGTGCGGAATGGTATACATAGAGCAAACCGGAAGGTGCCTTAATGACCGTTTAAGAGAGCACAATAACAATGTACACAACGTAGTTCAAGGACACCTCGGAATCCACTGCCGAGACTGCGGCTGCGTGCCAGTTTTTGAGCGTTGCGAGGTATTAATCAAGCACAACTCGCAGGCCACGCGTGAGATAATTGAAGCTTATCAAATAAACAAGTTTGACGGTAAATGTGTAAGTTGCCCATCGGTTGCGTTGTTGCAAAAAGAGATTGCGTATCTCGATCTTTTTTAAGTTACATATGTATTTGTTTTCAGCCCATTCAACAAGAGACAAGAGTTTTGCTGACATTGTATCGCCGTTGGTGTTCCTGTACCCTTCTACGCATGCCCAATTTTCTCATTTTTCACCTATATATGTACAACACTCTGATATTAAATCTTTGTTGAAAGTCAGCGCTCTTTCCGGTCCTTGTTTTTTCGCTTTCGTAGTTACGAAGTAACTACTTTTATGTTGAGCTGTTCCTGCATTCAGTTAGCGAGATGGCTTTCACCTTTCAATCGACTGAGGTGAATGCATAAGGGAACGCTTCCATACGCATTCACCCCTGTCGACTCCAAGGTGAAAGCCATCTTTCATCTTTTTTTTTTCTTCTTAGACGATGAATTGAACCTGCCGCGCCCACTTCTAAAGGCTTTCTGCAACTAACGTGCTTTTACAAAGCCTCCGGGATCGGGAGGCATTGTTAGCTTTATGCACCCCTCTTTGTTACGCACTGCCTCCGGGATCGGTCCACTTTTGACCAAGCAATGATTTAATGTGATGACGTCACTAATTTGTGTCGTCAGTGACGTCATTAAGACTTTATATGGTGGTGGGATCACGTGCTGACGATTTCTTTTCATCACTCTTGCCAACGCTGGGCGCCGGACAATTTTCGCGTTTGTTCATAATTTTCGCGTCCATCAGAAGCGTACCCGAGATGCGTTCCCATGACTTGACACCTTTATATATTTCTCTGAAACAGCGCCTAGCGGCGGGAAGTGCGACAAAAGATATGAGAATGTGGCAAGCTTTTACGGAGGTCGGTCGGCTGAGCGGCCGACCGACCTCTTAGGCTTTAACAAAAGCGATTAAGCCCCTTCATTCTTTGCAGCCCTTGGGGGAAGATACAGTGGTAGGCTGCCCGTCCGCCAGCTTGCCCTGTCGTGGATCCCCCCTCCCCCCCCTTATGAGTTCGCTGATCGGAGGTACATTGCATCAGCGAGTGCAATGACTCATCAGCGATCATGTGGTTTATTGACTAAGGCCATGGTGGGTGATGTCATGTGTGAGATTGGTTTTCAATCCAGAAGGAGGCGCCCGACTGATGGGATTAAAACGATGATGCACAACGCAAGAAGTTGCTCTGTACCGTGGGTAATTGGTACATCAACCACGCTCATGGTTCACTAAAATTTAACCCTTTGATGTTGTAAATAGTTCTACGAAGTGCCCGTAAACCTGTTTCTTATGGTTTTCCCAACTTGCCAGCATCATTTCCGCAGCCCGGAGACTCTTCACGCTACCAAATGGAGTCCTGGTCCGACGCAACGCTGACGTCTCGGCAACTCACGTCAGTGGGGACGCGTCGGTGAACCTGAGCACACAACAGTATTCATTACCTCGAATTGACAAAGCAATCATATCACAAAACTCTATTCAACGAAGCTTTTACGAAAATAAGTTTGTAAGGCATGCACCGATGTTTCTCAAATTCTATGACGAACATGTTTTTGTTCGGGCGGGTGCTGTAAAACTATTGCATTAAAACATCTAGCCGCCCTTCTCCCCATCCTATACTTCTATTTTGATGTGACTGTACGCCACTTTCATGTTCGGATCAAGCAGTCGACAGCCTGTTTACGTCCAAATGAAGCTTAGGTTGGAGGTGGCTTGCTGTCCATGTAATACTCCCACAAGCACGTAGTGGATGCTGTCGTCATTTAATAGCTTATGCGTCAGATAGCACTCGTGGTCTCCTTGCAACTTTTTTTCACTGTCTACTGACATAATCATTGCACTCGGTCTACTAAATAACATTATCCAACATGCTTGGCCTTGTCCTATTTGTCGCTATCTACGTTACGTGCTTGAATTGCAAGTAATCATGAAACACACTCGCCCAATCAGCCATTTTGCAGTTTTGCCATCTTCCCAATAACACAGTTTTTGCTGTCCATTATTTCTTCCTGTATTCGCGCATCAACATCTTGCTATACATTCACATAACCGTCTACCTTGCCGGCATTGCCCAGACCTGAGAGGTCCCATGTCTCGGTTGCCAGACCAACTTTGTCGGGTGGCCGTATGACATTGACGCGAATCGATAGCTCGTTGTTGAAGCGATTATGTTTAGAATGTCATACCTCATATGTTTGAAAAATATTTGTTGATGTTCCATTGTTTGCGTTTTCAAAATATACTGTGCGTAAAACGAGAAGGGTGTAGTTTATATGCGCTCAACTATTTTCTAAAGGCTTCATTACCAGAACATAGATTAGGTTTTGGTGAAATAAAGTGAAACACATTCTTCCGGAGAGGCCAAAGTATCACGTGGCTTCGAATGCAATGCTTAGGCAATTGGCACCCCTTGATTTGTATTCAAGTGGGTTACACGAAGCGGGAGCTTTTATTTTCTGGCAACGCTCAGTTCTACGATTTCAGGGTGTAGTATTCTGCGAGGAAGTAAATTGATTAACCCTGTGCACGAATCGGGAAAGCCGTGTGCTTAGATTTAGTGCTCGTTAATGTTAGAAATTTCGTTTAGTGCTCGGTAATGTTAGAAATGGAAATTTCCACCAAGTGGTCCAATTTTCCGGAGCCCTTCACTACGACATCTTTTATAATTATATAGTAGTTTTAGGACGCTAAGCCCCTGCAATTATTATTACTAGGTGTACTACAAGTTACGTTTCTCTGAAATTTTGAATTCTCGTTTCTCTACGACGCATCTTGTGATATTTACACATGTTTGGGTAGGTTCATGTTATATTGTTCTTTTGCTTTCACGTGCTGCCGATTACGTGTCAATATTGCTTCTCGGCGAAAAGGTTATGAATGCTGTGAAAAGGTTATGAATGCTGAAAAAGGGGATGGACAATTATAACTTGAGAAGCCGTCAACAAATACGCATCGCTAGAGGCGTGAGAATACTCGAAATACGAAATCAGCACATCTATACACTTTGCAAGTCAGTAGAAATTTTGCATATGACTTCTATTAGCATTTTAGCAGAGATTTGCTATTGAAGGTTTTCTTATTTCCAGCACGTGTTGCCCTCCCGAAGTAGCCGTATCGACTTACTTGAGGAGGAGATTGGTTCGAATAAATCTGCAGCGAGTGCTCAGCTGCTTCTTTTCCGAGAACATCAGTGAATTCCTAAACGAGTGCATGGGAGTAACTTGTGCTCCCTAATCTGCATCATTCAGTAATAATGTGTCAACATTTACAATAAAAGTAAAGTAGTCGCTCTTGCTGTCTTCAGTATAAGCTCATCCGCACAACAGCGCCGATTATGCTGTATTTATGGGCGCGCTTGATGAAGGACTGAGTGAGGCATAAAATGAGGAGAACGTAAACACATAGAAAATCGATGTGTGCCTAGCTATGTCCCTACTACATCTCATAGCCTTGTCTTCACCAAGAGCGTCCGAAAATGCGGTATGCTACACCAACTAGCTCAAGAAGCAGCAAATCTATAGCGCAAAGCCACAGCTAGTCAATGTGAAGACTGGAACAATGGGAAAGTGCCTTGCAAAACTACATGAGAGAAGTGTTATTCGATTTCCTCGTCTGCATTGATAGGGCTTGCCGCGTGTATTGTGAAATAATCGAGAAGGCGCTACATAGCAGTAACGTATAAACACTTCAGACCAGTGTATAAACACCTGTGACAATATATAAAAATTGGGGACCACATATTCTGCTTTTCGCGAGTTTCACTTGGCGCTACCTCAATAGTGACATCCTTCTTGTAATTAAGCATAGTAGCTTGTTGGGCGAGTTGATTCATTCATAACGTAACTTTTGGTGCGAAATAAACACGAGAGATGGACAAACTATTGCACTTGTCCGTCTCTCGTGTTTATTTCGTGCCAAAACGTACGTTAAGAATGATCCTTCTTGGCTTTTTTATACGTAGCGTAATGCTATATCTAGAATACAGCAAAATAGGCTTAAACATGAAAATTGTATGTATGCTTTTGTCACAACATAGCTCTAAAGAACTGCCCTACGCAGGTAAACGATGGAGCAGTCTTGTCGGGGGACTACAGGCTTGATGGTTTATGTTCAGAATCTTGAATACAGCGGTTCAGTGTATTGTGCCGCGGAAACAGAGGTATACAATGCCAGAGCTGTACCAGTTGGCTAGTGTCAGTATTCAACGTTTGAGTTAGGAAAATTATCTCTAGGTCGTCCTGAGTTCACCATAGTTCAAACACAAGAAATTATCAGGTCACGACAATGGTATACATAGAAGCGTCTTCCATCGGACACCCTTGTTCACGCAACGGATGCTGTAGCCTACCTATTGTACAAAAAACCTGTTGCCTCTGGAAAGTTGCGTTGATCATATATTTGTGGTTGGTCAACAGAGATCACCGGATGTCGTCACCCAACGTAACTGCGTAGCGGCTAGTATGCAGTAGGGGCGGATGGAGTGAAAGTAGAATTGAAAAACGATCATCACGATTCCAGCACCCTGTAAACTCGTGAATGACACCACTGAAGGAAAGAAAACTAAATGTGCCCGTCTTGTGTACCATCATGTGCAACGTTCTGTCTACTATACTTGAACATTGTACTTCGAGCATGTCGTAAATAAAATTTTCTTAACATCACTTGTTTGTCAACCACACTGTTCCATACCATTTTAATGAATTACCAACTAGCCTCCCAACGCACTTTACTTGGAAGACAAAACGTAAACGTAGCCCCTACCTTTTAGGATGGCTGCGTCACGTCGAAGGGTGAAATGGCCAACGGCAAGCTTGGCGTTCGATGTTAGCAGCCCTTTTATTAGCTCATCGTGTAAGGATCACCCGAGAAATACGTATGGGCAGGGTTGCTGTATCTTGAAAGATAGCGCAGAAATACTGAAACACTTAGAGCAATGCAAAAAGAGGCAGTATCCAAAAGGTAATCAAGTGATATATATATATATATATATATATATATATATATATATATATATATATATATATATATATATATATATATATATATATATATATATATATATATATATATATATATATATATAGGCAGACATGATGGTGGAGTGGGCGTAGCGTTGCAAGTAGTCAAGTAGATCCTCCGTAAGCAGTCACAACGTGGTTTATTTAGACGTTTCAGCCAGACCCTGCCTGAAACGTCGAAATAAACCACGTTAATGACTGGACTGCAATCACGGATGATCAACTTGGATATATATATATATATATATATATATATATATATATATATATATATATATATATATATATATATATATATATATATATATATATATATATATATATATATACGAAATGCAACGGGGGCGTTCACATTATGAACACGTTGCCGGCTTATAGTGACGTCCTTGCTATCAAAAACGTTTTCCAAGTAATCTATAGAAGTGTCATGGTAAGCGAGACATTCTATTCGTGTGAGGGTAGCTGAATAAGCGCTTAATGAGTTCCCTTTATTACCGGTCTCGCAGGTGGCTGTAGCCACATGCAACAGGGCCCCCATCCTCATTTAGCCAGAGTCGAAGTATCTCTTACGCCATGGCGCTGCCAGTGGGGAATCGTACAAACAGAGCAATGGGGATAGAAGAGTAACAGGGGCGGCGGCAGCAGGACACCGAATAACAGATGGACGCGCAAGCGTGCCTTGACTGTCACTGCTAACGAGAGAGCGTTGGCTGCAGCGTCAATGCTACTTTTCGAACATGCGCAATTGCTCCGATTTCCCAAGAGGCGCCGATGGCCGTGGTGCCCAGCCACAAGCAAGTTGCTCGTCTCGATTGCTGTCAGTTGCACATCTCGTGTCTCCGTGCGCCGCACGTGCCAGCAATGCCATTAGGGGCGCCTGCAGACACAAAGAAATGTGAGCTGTCCTGAAGGAAGTGAATACGGAGGCAGTTTTTTTTTCTAATAATTTATGTCGTCTCAGATTCCAGTGGTGCGGACTGAGCCAGGTTGCGTCATCTCTCTATGTCCGACAAAATTACGGCATGCGTAAAGTAAGCAGTAGCCATTAGGCTACCAACCACGTGACCCTTGATGCGTGACAAAACTAGTGTAGCTGTAATTAAAGGTATATATGCTCTTTTTGCTCCGTATAATTTAGCTGGACATATAGTTTTCATTGGGTAACCTTTCTCGTCGCGCGCCTCCACAGTATGTGTCTATTTGTACTTCACACTACATATAACTTCGAGTTTCATGTGACTGCTTGTAATGTAAACTTTCTATTAGCCAATTCATCTTCCAACATGACTGCAATAGACCCTTCATCTCAATAACCTTTTGCCATTGGTGATAAACCCATTTTCATTTTCGTTTTTCGTGATGCCTTTTCTAATAATACTGTTTCCGATAATGGAAGCAGAAATAAGGAATTAGTATATAATAATAAAAGTCGTATTTCATCAATAGCCGCGTTTCTGATTCGCCAAATATTGTGCTTATATGCAACTTTGTGTATGGTGTACAGGTACCCGGGCATGTTCCTGGTTAACCTCCCTGCCTCTTTTTTTGCTTCCTTCTCTCCTTCCTCCTACATTTCAACTTATTATTATGTATGAGGATTTTCACTTCTAATTTTGTTTCTTCTCCTTTTTTGTTATTGTTGATGTCCTCTTTAAGCCACTTTTCTCCGTAACGTCTACAAAGGGCCTGTCGATATAGTAACTAAATCAAATTAAAAAAAAACTGATGGTTGATCCCTCTGTCATAGAAATCGGTATAAGATGAAAATAAAATGCTTCTTCACACGAGCAATTGACTGAATGTTGTGCATTGGTAAATGATAGCTTATGTAATATCTGTTGATGTTCACTCCCAGAAAAATTGTGGGTCTGACTCCCAGGTCATCCAAAATGATGAAATGTTTTTTCTATATGTTTTTTTTTAATTTGTCATCTGTACGTGTGCATCTTAACCTACTTGACATCTGTGACAGTATTGATGTCAGCGATGTCTTGGTGGACCCGGACAAAAAACACTTCCGTGCTAATAAAACAGTGACGTCATCGTGCCCAGAAGCTACTGTAGGGTACATAATAAAACTGGTAAGCACGTCAGGACAGGCACAATGAAAAGAAACTCAACGGGCACTTGTGTGTTTGTTTTCATTGTCAACCTCTCGGAGCGCTTGTACCAGTTTCAATATGTCACTTTCCCAACCAGCTTGAACCCAGCCTCCAGTTCGGTAGCGGGCATAGTGATCTTCTTTGTGGCCAGGTTTGGTTAAGATGCGCTGTTCCAAACATAGCCAGAAGTGCGCTTTTCCAGGTGGGATTTAGAGGAGGCAAAATTAGGAAGCGTCGAGAACGGCTTCGCGAAATATATTCACTAAATCAAAAATACACTATGACCTACAGCCAATTCATAAGCGAACGAATGCGTACATGAATTGTGGTGTTCTAAAGTGAGGTAAGAGGCTAACTGAAACAAATCGTGCAATGGCATATTAGAATGCATATAAACGATGATATGGTCACGTTGTTACTGATAGTTTCAAATTTATACTGTACAATTTTGTAACATCCGTCTTGTTTAGGCTTAGTCGACATTTATGTGTGAACAAGGCTTGGAAAGGCTATGCGGAAGGCATCGACGCAAGAATTTTTTTTGTCGTATGCAAAACGTAAGCGTATCGACGAAATATGTGCTTTAATTTCATTGCGAAAAACATCAATAAATTCATGTCCCAAATATATAAACTCTCACCCATTTTATCATGAAATAACCTTTTTTATGTCCCATTATCATTCGAGACACCTCTTCTAGAGGAACCCCGTTTTGCTCGCCCAAAAAAAACGGACACCAGCATTTAATTTTGTAGTTCATAATTTGATCACTAATTATTGGGCAGTTCACACCACATTTCGCTTGTAGCGAGTTCTTTAGATTGGATTTTGGGGGTTAATATGAGTTTCATGAGTCAGTATCATGGTGCTCACTGCTTAGGACGAAAAATGCGAAAGAATGCAAGCTCACCAGCGTACGTCTGCCTCGAGGAATGCATATCTTCAAAGTTACATTGTTTCCACGCTGTCTGCTTTGACCAATGCACCAGGGCTTTCTTGATTTGATTGATTTGTGGGGTTTAACGTCCCAAAACTACCATTTGATTATGACAGACGCCGTAGTGGAGGGCTCCGGAAATTTTGACCACCTGGGGTTCTTTAACGTGCACCCAAATCTGAGTACACGGGCCTACAACATTTCCGCCTTCATCGGAAATGCAGCCGCTGCAGCCGGGAATCGAACCCGCGACCTGCGGGTCAGTAGCCGAGTACCTTAGCTACTAGACCACCGCGGCGGGGCACCAGGGCTCTCTTGTGCTGTGCAATATCTGCAATGCTAATCTACGAGCATTTCAGAGCACGAAGGCACAGCTAGTTGGCGTTTCAGTCGGCGTTTCGTGACCCGCTTGCACAGCTGCAGCAGTTATGACTGCTTGACTACGTCGCCATGAAGCACTCATTGCATCACACATGCTTTCGTCCAGCTGTATGTACATTTGTCACGGATGCAGTCGCCCCACTTTGCTTGGTGACATTTGTTGCTGTGAGTTTGTTGAGCTCAAGGGTACACGGTAAAGCGGAAATTAAGATAGGACGAAGAGATCAGGAAGGAACAGACGAAAAATGTTTGTTTGTTTAATTACTTCAACTATGCTCTCAGAATACGTAGTCGTACTCTAGCGTCTGCCCTGTTCACTCCTATTCTCTTGGTCTTAAGTCTTTGTTTCGTTGCGCCCTACTGTGGCACTCAAATCTCGGGCAGGTCAGCAGCTCATTTCCTTTGCTCACTCTCCCCTATCTTCAGTGGTGAAGCGTAGGGTAAACTTTCCCGGAAGTTAAAACATCATAATAATGAAAGGCAGTAGCGACATAGAATTGAAACAATTTCTTTCTTTCTTTTTTTCTTTCTTTCTTCCTTTCTCTCTTTCTTTCTTTCTTTCTTTCTCTCTTTCTTTATTTCTTTCTTTCTGTCTTCCTTCCTTCCTTTCTTTCTCTTGCAGTGAAGCTTATTCTTCTTCTCATTCACCACATATGTATGGGAGGGCGAGCAAGGCACTTACAAAAACGCTGAATTTCTTCCCAGACAGAAACAAGTCCCCTTGTCGCAACCTAAGCTCCTGTGGCACTTCAGACTAAATTACTTCTCATTATAGCTCAAGCCGCTATCTTCCCTTGATATTTTTCTCGTATGTCACATTCAGCCATATTACCTCTCTACCAGAATGAACATAGCAGGGGCGATTTTGCGTCACCGACGACAACACTGACTGTGCCTCTCGACCAAACCCTCAGATCGTTCGTCATTTACTTTGATTAGTTGATAGCATAGTTTTCACTGCTCAGGGCAATAAGTGCGAAAGAATGCTAGCTCACTGACGTACGTTTGCCTATAGGAAAGCATATATTCAAATTTACATTATTTCCACGATGTCTGCTTTGACCAACGAACCAGGGCTTTTTGTCCGCTCAGACCCACTACATCGATGCCATCATTATGCTGTCAATATCTACAAATATCAAGTACAAAAGTCATCACTTTACGACATCTATTACGTTAGGGCTTGTCCTTGTCGAAGAGGTCATCGAGCCTATAAAGAGGGAAAGCCATTGCACGTTGAACACGCTGCTATCTCCGCTTACACCGTCGAAAAAGTGCAATCAGTGGTTCGTGCAGGATACTCGTACGAAACAAGGCAGAATTGACTGCGCGGCAAGGCAGGGTAAAAGACAATTCACAGCTTATGTTTCTTTTATATGAATAATTCAAGAGTTTATTTAATGTTGCCCTGCGGAGGTGGTCCAGTGGCTAAGGTACTCGGCTGCTGACCCGCAGGTCACGGGATCGAATCCCGGCTGTAACGGCTGAATTTTCAATGGAGGAGAAAATGTTGTAGGCCCGTGTGCTCAGATTTGGGTGCACGTTAAAGAACCCCAGGTGGTCGAAATTTCCGGAGCCCTTCACTACGGCGTCTCTCATAATCATAAGGAGTTTTGGGACGTTAAACCCCACATATCAAATCTTCATATTTTTATGGGTAGTTTGGAAGCCCTCTACGGAGGCTTGCATATGAAATTTGAATGGCAATGAACCAATTTTCATATTTTAATATTTTTATTTATTTACAGTACCTTACAAAACCTTCTAACGGCATTGTGTAAGAGGGCGGTAGAGATTGTACGTGATATATATGTATATGTATATATTGATTAATATAGAAAATCAAGTTCATACCATAAATTTATATAAGCCCCATACATACTATAAAACTAAGTTACAATATGTGAAGGCGTGAAGGTCCAATACACAAGATAATTTGACAATTAACTGTAAATCAGCAATAGTGCAAACAAAAAAAAAAGAAATCTGGCAAAAGAGTTTACTGCAAATAAACGTACAGAAGGGGAAAAAAGTAGGAGAAAGGAGGATAAAAGAAACATCGCCAACAGTCTTATAGGCACATATGAATATGAAGATGCAATACAGCAGTTTTCGGTGCAGAAATATTTTAGGAACTTTGCGTGGTCTTGCTCTGACGCAAAATTATCTAGGAAATCATTTCACAAATGATTACCTTGTGGAGCACATTCTTAATAATAGTAATAATTGTTGGCTTTTTGTTCCCCATAACCACGATATGATTATGAGAGACGTCGTAGTGCGTGTGTGGGCTGGGAGATGGGGTAGTGGGTGGGGGCGCTCTGAAAAGTTTGGTTACCTTGGGTTCTTTAGCGTGCGCCTAAGTGAATAACATGGTTGTTCTTTGCATTGCGCCCCCGTAGAAATGTGGCCGCCATGGCCGGTAATTGAACCCTCACTCGCGAGCTTAACAACGTGTCATCCTACGGCGGGTAATCTTTCTATTCTTTGCATTCACGCGACCCGTATCTCTGCAACTGCACCGACTGGTTTCTTACAAATTTAAGGAAACGTATGCCCAGTCATTAACGAACCTCACATTCGCGAACGGTTACTCATTGGAAATTCACGGATATTGCCGATTTTGAAATATGAAGTTGCGAGGAAACTGACAATTTATGGGCACATTTTGTCCTTAGAAGACGAAACGTTTGCTCTATACGCTAAACAAGCTAGACAAAAATAAGTTACAAAGACTAATATTTTGTTAAAGAAACGATGGTCTCTGGTCTCACGTATCACGGCTGCGGAAGGCCCTCATCCCTGAAGATAACGAAACTGAGTGACCTTTGGCGACAAAGTGCTCTGTATTCTATTACTGTCAATGTGTCTAAGGAAGTTAACTCTTGGCTTTCCGTCTGTGTTCTCTTTTCGTTTTCCCCTTCCTTATATGAAGGGTAATCAGAAGGACTCTGCCTCTGTTGGCGTCCATGGGTTCCATTTTAATTTCTTTATATATCCCATATTTAAGTATGAAGTGCGCTGAGTCGTCGTATTTTACCAGCGTACTATAGCTTACAGTCAGCGAGAAAAATAAAGTAACTGCTTACACGTTCTTTGGGAAGTTGATTAAACAACTGTAATTTCGGCTCTGTTGGGCACCACGAAACAGGACCCGCAATGACTCGTATTATCGTTTGGAAGCGCACCAACGATTGCCAAAAGAACGAATTAAAGAACATGAAGAAAAAGTTGTGGGCTCATACGTGGTATGTCTAACCGTACGGGACGTAGGTGAAAAGCAGTGAAAAAATAAGGCATTCCTCGCCGGTCATTTTTCTTCTTTCCAGTCTCTTACCTCCTCCCATGCCACCTTTGGGGAATATCCCATACTTCACGCATTCCTCGACATGGTCAAAATTCTTCCACCGCTAGCCATGATTTCCGTGTAGTACATTTTGTCCCTGTCCCTCTAAGAAATAAAATATATGGAAGCACTCGTTTTCATGCCCATTCATTTATCTTGACTTTCCGCGTGTTTGCAGTCTGAAAGCCAAAGCAAGGTGCGGAATGAGCAGCTCTAGCAGTAGTAATGGCAAAACGAAATTATAAAAGCATGGCTTTTGTGGAAAATGAGAAAAAAACGTATGCGAACACACCACCCGTACCCGGCAACGGTATCTGCTATAAGGGCCTATACTTCAAGCTTCTTGATCTGTAAGGTGGTTCTGCTTGACTTTTTATACCTTTTGCACAACGTATTTTTATAGTTCTATGCTTAGAAGATGCTTCCTTTTTAGTTCTCAGTTCAGCGCCTGCTGGATCTATAGAGAATATGGTGCCTATGATTTTTGAGAAATAATTTCAGAACTATTTTCGAGATATATAGGTCGAGATCCCCGAAAGTGTAGTAGTAACCGTATTCCAATGCTCGCACGGTTTCTAATTTTGTATCTGCAGGGTGTTAGCTTAGCCAATAAATCCTGAAATCATTCGTTAGTTCTGCATTAGAGGAATTCCTCGTACACGCACGTAGGAATGCCGGAAAGCAACATCTTGCTTACGTTCCATTCTTCTTGGTTATTCTTTTTTTTGTACAATCGTTAACCATGCTCTCGCATTGCATGTTTGGACGATGATATTTTTCGTTCTAAGCACGTATGTGTCGTCATCGAAAACTTGTGGGCTCGCACGTGCACCTTGCGGAATACTTGCTTTTCCTTCATTTTCTGCCTTTTTTTATTCGGATATATTTGGTCTACCGGTTTCACGTGGAAAATGAAAAAGCGGTGTCGAAAAGTGCTGCTCTAATGTAATGCGAGATGGAGGCAAAACAATAACAAGGCGGGACACGGGAAACGAGCCTCTATTCAGCACCCATGAGCGCTCATTCCGTTTCCTCCTTTGTAATAGAGCGCATCGTAAGAGAATTGGTTGCTGGGCTTGTTCATTCATAATGCTTAACTGCATAGCTCGAATTCGGTACAGAACATAGATGAGTGCAGCCGCTTTCATTTTGCTTTTTTCCACTTTTGCCTTTTTGAGAATGCACACGTATATTACGCGTGCATTACGAGGGTTTGAATGTACTGCGTGTGGTGTGCCATTCTTTCTTTGGTAGGACTGAGTTGACATATTATTTCATAACTTCTATTTCAAATGAATGTCAAGCTTTCTTATAGTGATAACGTGGGTGCATGCCTTTAAAAAAAGTAGGAGGAAAATAGGCCTTTTCGTTCACCATTTTCGTCCAATCATAAAGTGGAGGGCAAGTGAAAAGGATCCAGCAATGTTGGTGAAATTCCTACTTCACCGTAATTGTTTGCACCTTAAATTACGTCTTATAAGGCTTGACAAACAGGCATGATCAACTGCGCACTCTATACGCGACTACCCTCTCGGTGTTCACACTAATTTATACTTTTTTGCTTCGATCTATCCTTTCTGTTACCCTCGTTTCTGTTTTGCGCTCTTAAAGAAAAACAGGAACCGTCAGGTCACATCAATATTTCAACTGAAATTAAAGTATTGACACTTTCTTGCAGGGGCCTTGGAGCTTTACAGACAAGCTCCTTGTTGCCTTCTTTCCGTATGATTGTGTGGAAGCGTCACTAGAGGACGATGCATTTTGTACTTATGAACAGCTAGAGCAAAGAAACAGGTTTCATAATAATGAATGAATGTCTCTCAACTCCAATAATCTGTTAACGTGTTTTTTTTCATGACAAAATTTAAGGCCCGCTACACTTTTTCTGTAAAAAAAAAAACATTAACTCTACGAGGAGCTACCAGCGATGCGTCATCGTAATCATCATATTCTTTTAACCTTTGAAGGCCCCTTGGACAGCTTTACATGGGAAGGCGTTCTTTTTCATTAGTTTCTTTACACGTTTCTTTACAATTGATCGAGAGCCGGCACTCAACTTTCAAAATTGTAGAGGTTCTAGCTTCTCGCCTGGAACATATGAATGGTTAGCAAATGTAAACGCTGGCTAATATATAGAAAATATCTTGTTGGCTATTAAATTTTTTTGCAATGTCATATATGACTCATATCTGGCGAGAACGATCTTTCAATGAAGCTATTACAAAGCATAATTTTTCATAACGTGTTTCAATAAGGATCGACAAGGCACAATGCTGTTCATAAAAAAAAGAGAAAACTAAATTAGAATAATAGCACGTCTCTGTAAAGTGCGTTCGCGTATCACTTGTAGGAGCTTGAGGAGATCATTGTGTCAGGATTTCCCTTGCGCCATGGCATGCGTCGCTTTACCGTCGTCACTAGTGACTTCATGTCGTTGACGTCGTCCCTGTCATACCCCCGTCATTGATATTATTGTTTTGGCGTTTCGCTATTCGATGTCAACAGATTTTTACGTTATAACCCTACATGACACTTTTCATTTTGCTGTTCACTAGTTCTGGGGAATGCTCTTAGACCTCGTGTTGAGTTAGGTCAGGTAACTCATGTTTCATTTACAGCAGCTTTCAACGGGGAAAGAAGATGTGCATGAATATTTGACATCTTCCGCAGCTCTTGAACACGCGAGTAACGGTGCTGAGGATCTGCCCGGACCGTGTGCGGCGTCCATTATGTCGATGTTTCCCTTCATACGTACGTTCTCAGTGGCCCGCACCATTCCCATGACAGTCATGGCTGCACTGCATCTATGAAGTGGTGAACGCAACCAGCACATCCTTCCCTCTTTGATTATTCAACAGCGCAGCTGTTAATGCCAGCCGTAAAAACTCTTTTTGTGTGTGTGTCCGTGTATAGGAAAACCACGAGTACGGCAGGTGCGAGCGTTAAATGAAAACAAAAAGTGCTGCACGTGACACACGGAAAAGAATTAGAAAGAAGAAGGCGTACAGATATAAATGTAAACAGGAAAAAATAGAGAGAGAGAGGGGGGAGAAAATGTGAACGAAAGAAAGACAAGACATAATAGAATGAAGTAAAGGGAATAAGAACTTAATAAGATAGATAGGCGGAAAAAAGATATAGAAAGATCATACAAAAAAAGACATGATCGAAAAAGAGTTCGGAAAAACAGAGACCAAGACCTAAATAGAAAGAAACACAGAAATAAAGAGAAACAAAGAAACAGAGAAAAATAAAGAGGCGGAAAAAGATATGAAAATAGAAAACGGCAGAAAAACAGGGAGCAAGAGAGAATGTGAAGTAAAAATTGGAAATACAGAAAAATATAAGTAGAAAGAGCCAGAAAGAGAATAGAGAGACAAATGAAAAAAGAAATATATAGTAACAGGAACAAAAACGAGAACAGGAAATCAAAAGAAAGAGAAACAAAATTAAAAAAACAAGGCACCCCAGCTGCGGTCTTCCTTTGGGCTTGGCACCAGTCCGAAGTTGCCAGAACTTTTTTATTTTGGTGTTTCTACCTCTAATTTGCTCCTGGTTGCATGTTCCGCTTGACCCTCCGGGAGCAGCGTTCATAGGTTCGTCAAAGAAAAGCTGCGCCATAGATCTCCCAAAACATTCTTTTTTCCACTAAAAGCGAAGATGATTAGAACGACCTTCAGGCACGCTGCCTTGACTTACTGATTGAATTGGCTATCTGATAGGGCTTAGTCATGGTCAACTTCCCAGCATTTTTTATTATCAGCACACTTTTATTGTTTTCGTAACGCATATATGGGATTAATTTTCCTGAGTGAAATGATGCCTAATGTTCTCCGTTGTTTTTCGTGCGCTTTTTACAGTGTGGCTTGTACACCAAATCATGTATACTGCCGACATATACTGACGAGGAACAACATAGGCCTTCATTGTGACTGATCACTTGTTAATTACAAAATCATAATACCGTGTATAGGAGGAACGTAGCCAGAAATTTTTCAGGAAGATCAACCAACTTTCACGATTGTTCATGCAAAATTAAAAATTTCGGGGGGGGGGAGGAATCGGGGGCGGCCCCTTTTCTTTCTGGCTACGCCGAAGCTATATACGGCATCTATGGCATCCCTATCGTGATACACTGACGTTCGAGTGAAGTTGCCGAAAGTCCTCATATATAGCTGTGTTAGGCGATATCTTCAGCTAAGCCACAATATGAGATGTTTCAGCGACGGCAGTCTTTACGTATATATAGTACACGCTAAAGGCGGCAAAGAAAGGCACAGCGGCAACTTTGGCTTGACATGGGTAGGCAGCAGGGGTGAACAAAATAAAACTTCATTGTGCATCCTTTATTAAACAGATTGAGTAATATCAGATATAACTAAGTTTTTTAATTATTATTGATAATTCATTAATACTAATTAGTAATTTGTAGATATGGGCAAAAGGATAATAAATTAGCTTCATGGCTCCATAAAACGAGAGTGAATGCAAGCTTCCACAACAAAAACCGACCATGGGCATATAATTTCTAAATCGTCTGACATCCATATTTATTTCATAATGCTTGAGCGCTGTTATCACGGTACGTGGCTTTAAAGAGCCTTTTTTTATTTATTAAGCGAGTGATGAAAGCAGTGGCATGTTCATCAGCATGCGAGTAGCGTAAGTAAAGCGATCGCAGAGCAATGAACGCGAAGTATTTTTCGGAGCTTTTGCTTTTATTTTTACAAAGCCTTTGTTGGTGGTGAAGGGTGGCACTAATTAACTATTTCTCCGGACGTTGTTGTGAGCGGCATCGGGGATTATGGCGGAAGCTGAGTAGAATTGCTGCACTCGAGGACTAACAGTCCTTTCTCTGCTTACGCACGAATTTTGCAGATTTAAACTGCGACGAGTTGGAGCCACTGGAGAACGGCCAGTTCCGGGTGAGTGGTGACTACTTCGGGGCACGTGTGTACTACGAGTGCGCCGACAACTTCTGGATGTCCGGCCCCAAGGAGCGCATGTGCCAGGGCGACGGTGGCTGGAGTGGCCGAGCACCCGAGTGCAAGAAACAACGTGAGTGGCATGCATACCCATAGTGATTGGAAATACGCACAAAAACCAGTGACTATTTGATATACATATTTGTAATTCGTTGTAGCTGTAATTAGCAGTCCCTTAAGTGGAACCGGCGCTAGCTAAATGGGATATAGTATCACGTCGTTGGCGCGGAATACGCATTGTTCCCGTCAACGGTGATTCTATGTGTCCGAAGTTTGACAGATTTTTTTTTCTCTTGAGCTTTCAATAAAATCTAATGTGAAAAAAAGAGCTCAATTTCTGCTGCATTAAAGTCGAACGCACCAAAACTCACACCAATTCTCTCGAATAATGAACGCGCCCCACATACGTCAACCTCGCGCGCAGCACGTACACACGCAGACACGCAAGCATAAAACGCAGACGATGACATAAAGTTAACTCATGTGGCTGTAAAAATGAAAGAACAAAGAGGAGGCGTTTGTGGGCCTGCAAGCTTTTTCTTTTTCATATTAAAGGGCCCCTAAACCACCCAGAGGTCGAAATTCAGGTGTGGTGTTGTAGATGTACATGAGTAGTCTACAGTGAACACGTGCCCTGAGAATTTTTCGGAACGCTGCCGCAATAGCTTGCTTACACGCACTTAATTATCAATACACTGCGATTGTTTAGTGGTTTTTTTTCCTCCGTTAATGAGCTGGTCTCCTCTGCCTAAGCCGCTTTACCCTCTTCGCCGGGTGCCCCTCACATTCTCACGTGACAGTCATGATCGCCAACACACTCTTCCGGTTACCGATACTCCAACTTCGCAACTTCTTCAGCCGCCTGCTGCTGTTGCCGTACCAGCCCATGTCGGTATGAACCCTGTGTTAGTATACGTAGCGATTCAGCAGTTGTGCTACGCGCCACAGTTTCAAATTCTCAAGCGCACACTCGCGGGCTGAATGACGAAGAACAGCAAGTAGCACGGGCAGCTGCTGCAAACTAATTGTAACTCCTTGGTTCTTGTTAGACACACCGTAGCATCGATTCTCAACAGCATTACTGATGCACCATGTCGACCTCGAGTACGTCCCCATAGATGTCATAAAGGCCCGGAGAGAAAAGGCATTGTTTCTTGAAACTTGTGAAGCGCCCAGGGCTCGTATAGCGCTGTTACATGTGGCATCGGTGATCATCGCGGTAATCTGAACACGATGCGCTTGTTTACTTGAAGAGTGTTAAAAAATATCGGACGGGGTCCTTGAAGATAAGCTGATGATTATGGTGGCTAATTACACTTAAACTGATCCTGTTGTCCTTTCATGAGAATATTGGTGCGTTTTACTGGTATACGAATAGCGAGAATAATATTGAAGCCACGCTTGCGTTTCGTCTAAAGCTGTAGATCAGAGTAAAACCTGAGCCAACTCCTGATTCTGTGGTATATAATTATGAATATTTACTGCGCGCTTACCAAAGACCTGGGTACTGACGGAAAGACACTGCACTGAGACATGTTTACCGATGAGAAACTAAAATAAGCTATATCGGTGTTTGTCCTCAGCCTGAAATTGCTTCCGGGCCAAATATTTGGCTTCAACAAGGGCAAATATTTAGCTGTAACCCTGTAACCACTTTTCTTGGGCCTGAACAAGCCTTGTTTGAACAACAAAAGGGCAGCTATCGATTAAATTAGGCTCGCCCTTTTTTTACTCTGTTCATACACAAAGAAAGCGGAAATTTCCTTTCGAATTATGCCTTTTATTGAAGTAATTGCTTTAAAATATATAATGTCTCTGTGTGAAGATTCAGTAGCCTGCGGCATTTATTACTGAGTCAAGGTATGTAATTGAATTATGGTAGGGTTCAATTAAAGAGTAGTCCTCTCGAATACCATGGTTCTTGCGCTGCTGCTAAGACCGCTTTGTATACACAGATCCAGTTATATGATAGCGGGGGGGGGGGGGGGGTATTCTTGTCTGTTTTAAGTAATCCAAATTAACGCATATGCACACTAAAATTTTAATGACAGAACCTGTCCTTCCATTCGTTGCAACTACGCGTGCTTGGTTTTCGACTAAGGACAGCGTCACAACACGGACAACTCTGTTCTGATAATTCAAAAATAAAAGGGTGTTGTCTGCATTCCGACCCAGATGACTCAATTGTTTAGGAGGAGCTGCAATTACCGCCTCCTAAACTTTCATGAATGTAATCAGTACAGGTAGCCCATGAAGCATCATGTTCAAAGAGCAAGTTGTGTCAATTCTCCAATAAAATCTATCTGAGTTTGTGAAGATAAACCAAAGATAACATCGAGCACGCAAGTCACCGAAGAAGCTCGACAGTCTCCTGTAACCTCATTGAAGAAGGCTCAGATATTCTTATACCATTCAAAGGTATACATCCTTTGTGGCAATCATATTTAACGCGCTTTCACTGAAAGGCTGCTTTATTCTAGGCAGATATAATCTTAAATATTTCTTCTCTCAATGCATTCGTGCCTTATGTCGTTACTTTCTTTATCCTTTCAATTCTTTTCAGTGACCACCATTCATGGCCGGTTGGTGCCGGTAAGCACATGGTTGTAACGTTACTCGGAACAACTGTGGAAGCAGAAAACGAGATAGTATTGAAACGTAATCGTTCCATTGTGCCAGGCTCACAAGTAGTCGTTTGTAAATTCCGTGCACCCATATTTATCAAAGTGTCAAAGCCTTCCAAACCAAGCTATGAGCTTTTTTATTTATTTATTGAGTCTATTAACTTCAATAGATGAAATTTCACTGAATGTCTTGGCTAAGTTAGTACTGCGTCAGCTCCATAGTAACGGATCTTGAAAATTGAAAAAAAGTATATAAATTACAGAGGGTTGCTGTGCACAAAGGAGAGCATATAAAAAAGTCAAATGGTGGGCATATTTGAAACCACCATCCACCATATTAGTGAATTATTTTGTGGGTGGATACTCGATAGCAGATACTTTATAGCGGATGGTGGTGGAGAGTCGATGATGGATGAGGTTGGTGGATGGGCAATGGGCAGTGAATACACATGAGGAAAGTTAAGCACAGAAAATAAATTTTCGACTTGTGTTTTGAAGCCACACAGGCAATATATAGTAATTGCACCAAACAACAAACAACCTCACTCGGGGAATACACTATTCACTTTTATACATTTCTTGATGTGCTTACTCCTTTGCCAATACAAACAGCTTTTGCAGAAAGCTTTAGCACAAGCCCTTCACCTCTGCATGACGGTAGTCCTTCGGTGGCACCGGTTGAAGTGATTGCAAAGAGATCCATTTTTCCAAGCCACTTGAAAGACAATAAAAATTATCATTAAAAAGTAGAAATGTAATTTCTAGTTAATCAGCATATTGATGAGTCATACATACACTGCTATTTTTGCGCAACGAAGTACACATAGGGGGTGCTTGTTGTAGGTGAAGCATATTGTTGGGCTAGTTGGTTTATAGATACGGCACGCACGCTTAATCTGGGTGAGAACCACACATTAGAACATGGAAATAGACACACACAAGAAGCAATCAGTGTGTTTATATTCAGCGCTTCATGCGTGTGTTCCTATGTTCTATTGTGTTGTCTTCGCGTAGTTTAAACGTGTCTTCCGTGACACAGTACAATCTTACTACAAATCACTTGAGCTGGTCAGCTTTTACCGGCTGTTATTGTGGTATTCTTTATTTGTTCCTCAAGCCGCCGTAAACGAAATTGTGTCGGCATTCCCAGTAGCCCTCGCAACAAGCAGGCAACGTTACTTGAAGGCAGCTTTTGAACTAAATCTCGTTAAAATCACCGTTACTTGTGTAGGGAAATAACCTTCCATTTACATTATGAACACACGCCCCGCCGCGGTGGTCTAGTGGCTAAAGTACTCGGCTGCTGACCCGCAGGACGCGGGTTTGAATCCCGGCGGCGGCGGCTGCATTTCCGATGGAGGCAGAAATGTTGTAGGCCCGTGTGCTCAGATTTGGGTGCACGTCAAAGAACCCCAGGTGGTCTAAATTTCCGGAGCCCTCCACTACGGCATCTCTCATAATCATATAGGGGTTTTGGGACGTTAAACCCCACGTATCAATCAACATTATGAACACACGATCCGCTAGCCCAAACAGAGCAAAAAAAAAAAAACATAACAGAACCACAGCCTGAACTTACACACAATGCAGTGGCAAATCAAATTCACAGAGCACGATGCCGGAAGCCAGCCGGTGGAGCTACACAGCCGGTAAGATCACGTTACTAGAACCCTCCCCCTTCACCCTCGCCTTCCGTCGAAGCCCATCATGAACACATTCTTATCTTTCAGGTGTAGCTTCTGACCAAATTCTTGTTGGTTCTGAAACAAAAAAACATAAAAGTGCACAGAGGTGATAGCGTAAGGAGTTCGATATTGCCTCACCAAATGGCACTGAATAAGCACTAAGAAAATATCGGCCAATGCAACTAATCGAGCCCCACAGGTTCCCAGCCCCCAAAATTTCTTTTAGTTTAGTTATACCAAATGCAATGATGTTAGCTAAATATCTGCGTAATGCGGCACCATCTTGGCGATAAAGTTTGGCGAAAACGAGCAGGCTTTTTGACCAAAAGAAGACGGCTAGTCGGCGGCTGGCAGCATGTGGAAAGAGGTGGCATGGGGGAGAATACGCCGCCAGAAAAACGAGGAGGAGTATAGAAAACTTGTTCGTGGTTTGTCTGCGGGGCAGCCGGTGGCCGGGACAAAAAAAACGCAACAATATTTGCCATACAGCAACAATAATGATAGTCGAGTAGACAGGAGAAGGCGCCTATCCCCCCCTGAAGGGAAATTCTGCACAGGCCTATGAGAATAATGCAATATCACTGACACAGTAACACTCACAGCCACCTACCTTTACCAAAAATAAATAAATAAAACATGCTGGTGGCGTACACTTGTGACGTCCGCCAGTGTTAGAGTGACGGGAGGAGTCGTCATTGGCCGACAACCCCTTTTGCAGGCATTCCTCGATCTGGAGGCAATGTGGTGAGTTTCCGACGTGCACGAACTGTCACGTCGATTCTTCATGCCACAGAATGCGTTGTCAGAAGCTAACCTGGTGCTGTTAACGACGGTGTGCCGAAGCATTAGAAGATGGTGCATGCCAAGACCAACTACGTTTATCAGCAACACAGGAGTCGTACTTGGGAAACTGGCGGCCTCTGATTGATTCGTGGGGTTCAACGTCCTTTAACCACCATATGATTATGAGAGACACCGTAGTGAAGGGCTCCAGAAATTTCTACCACCTGGGGTTCTTTAACATGCACCCAAATATAAGCACACGTGCCTACAACATTTCTACCTCCATCGGAAATGCAGCCACCGCAGCCGGTATTCGATCCTGCGACCTGCGGGTAAGCACCCGAGTACCTTAGCCACTAGAATACCGTAACAGGGCAACTGGCGGCTTCTGCTCACTCAGTTTCCACATACCGCACGTCATATTCATTCAAGAAGTTTCGCCTAAGTTCATTACCGCATCATAAAACACACAATAACGGCATGCAAAAAAAATTATCTGCTTCAGCAGGAACACAATCACCACGCCAAGGCCACGTTGTGGCAGCACGGCGCAATGTCAGGAAAGAAAAATGTTGCAAGAATACAGTGGTGAAGCTAGTGGTCACAGCCTCAGTGCCTAAAAGAATTTCACTTCTGATGCTGTCGAATGTGACGTCCTTGCCGCCATGGAGGTTTTGCGTAGCTTCTCCTGTATAGTGCATGGTCATTTTTCTCCCCTACCATTCCCTCGCTGCTTTCAAGTATACGCACGATAATGGGCCCAGTGTCCTACCACTATATCCACTATTTTGCTCACTCACACTCTCCGCCCTCTTTTCCACTATGCCATCTAGCGTACAACATCCCACCTGCCACTGTACACTATTACCATAATGGTTTCCAGTATATGGTAGCTTTTCCGACAGGGTTATACGTTCGCTTACATTCCATCTACCTTAACAACTGAGGCCCGTTGTTACACAGAAGACCATTCAAACAATTGATTGAACCACCTTCAAATCAGACGAGGAAGAGACTTGCAGCGAAAACCTATGATCTGGGTTGGAAGAAACAACTAGCAGCATAATGAAAAACGCCTCTCGCACGTTGATGATGACCTCTACCACGCGAAACAATTTTGACAGAAAGTTGGAGCGACTTCGAGCACTTCGATGCCTGGATGGAGTGTCGGTATCGGGGAACGAAATCAATCCACGACCCCAGGGCAGCCACGAGGGTGCAAAAGAAGATTAAGCGTCGCATTGAAAGATTAGCGTTGGAACGTTCGACAGCTTTTCGTCGGACACTAGAACCCCGCCAGCCACTTTCTCACATTTGGAAAACGGTACAAGGTTTGCGTCGCCTTCCGGAACAGTGGTTTCTATTCCAAGTGCTCACGCTTTTTCAAGGGCGGCCAGACATCAATGTCGCAGATTATTTTTGCGCGTGGATGGCCAACTTGTCCAGACTCGTCCCTAGCCGTAAGTGGCATCCCCCATTCTCGTGACAACCACGTGGATCTTCCTTTTACGATGAAAGAGCTCCAGGAAGCACTAGCTCTCTGCAGGCGTTCTACCTCTCCTTGGCACAATGGTATCACATACCAAGCGTTGCGCAACCTCGAAGAATGTGCAAGGAGAGTTTTCGCGCCTTTACAACTCTTTATGGTAGAATGGCATTGTCCCTGACGACTAGAAAATAAGCCATTTGGTGTCCCTCTTGAAGAAGGGTAAGTCTCCACTCGAGCTTGCCTCGTATCGTTCAATTGCACTGGCCAGCTGTGTAGGAAAGGCCATGCAACGCATGATTCTTGGAGTGATATCCTGAGCACTGCAAGATCTATCCGAACTTAATGGCCGTTTTTCGACGTGGCCGTTTTTTCATGAACAACGTAGTTCCCCTCGTTTCACATGTTCCACACGAAAAGTCCCGTAAGCAACTGCCTGCATAATTGTGAATTGTTTCTTGATGTTAAAGGCGCATAATATAACATTTTAGATGAGGCCGTTGTCGATGCTCTTTCGGCTGCTGCCCTCGGTGGCCAAGCTTTTTTTGTGTATTGCAAGGTATCTAGCTGCGAATTCATTCTTTTTGTGAACAGACGATGGTCCAATATACATCCAGGGGCATCCCTCAAGATGGAGTCCTCAGCCCGGTGCTATTCAATCTCGCACTTGTTGGCCCCAGTGAATGATTGCCAACTACCATCAAGCTGATCTAAAAACTGGCTAACGTCCCTGTACTTCTGCTGATTTATTTCCTGCCCCTCCTCAATACACGCAGACGACATTTGTGTCGTCGTCAGATACGCGCGCGGCTCCAAAGAGCAAAAACTTTGACAGCGAGCTATTTGTACAAACAATGCCTGAGCATATTACCTGAAAAATGTACACTAGTGGCCTTTATTTTGAAACGAATGGCGCCTCATGTCATCTCAATCAACTGGTGGTCCATTTATTACTGTTAAACTCACAAGTTTGTTGGCGTAATCATTGGCAGGAACCTCTGCTGGACCCGCACATGCCCTACATGAAGCAGCGCTTGACGGCAATTTCTCAGCTGTTGAAGTTCTTGGCATGAAAGACTTCGGGCATGTCAGTAGACGCGATGACGAAACTCTACAAAGTGCTGTTTTTCAGTTTTTTTTATATATAGGCTGCTTGTGCTAAGCAATACTTTAAAAACAAATAGGTTTCTGCAGGGAGTCCAAGCGCAAACCCTCAGAGTGTGCCTTAGTTTGTCCAAATGTACGTAAACAGAGGCAACTATTGTGATTGCTCATGTTCATTCAATGCACACTCAAATAGCGGTCCAAGTCATGAGAATGCATGTCAGACATTTCCCACATGCTCCCTGTCATCACCTTGCCGCACTGCATTCAGACAGACGCCAAGCATCGTTGGCTAAAACTGTTGTCAAGTACGACGACAAACTTCCCTCAGGCTTCACCATGGCGGCTTAGTCATCGATGCCTTCGCGGTGCCTTATTCGACTCACATTGCATCTTATTGTGCCAGGAATCCGGAAGAAAATAGAGATGTCGCCTGTGCTGAAGCAGTTCTCCGTGCTTCATTGCACGAGAGGTATGTGGAGTATATATATATATATATATATATATATATATATATATATATTCGATAAAGTGGCGGGGCCTCCGTGGTAGCTCAGTGGTAGAGCATCGAACGCGTTATTCGAAGGTCGCAGTTTTGGTTCCTGCACACGGCAAGTTATCTTTTCACCCACTTTTCTTTCTTCACATTTACATTAAAATTGGTCTACTAACTTCCCCTATACTTTTCTTGGCATTATTGTCTGTTATATCTAATTACCATTAAGTCAAAATACGGAAAAAAACGAGCCCTTAGGTATAAACTTTTCTTTCTCATATATATTGTCACGGCTAAAGGCCGGGCAAGAAGACAGAGGACGACGAAGTGATGAGCGTCGACAGCACTCACGGTTGCTCCGAGGAAGACGATGTCGAAGCGGCTGCTCTTTTGTTCTGTTCATACAGACCTTGTTTTTCCTGGTCGCACCGTCGTCCTGTATTCTGTTCTTTTCATGTCGCGACATTGGTGGAGGTGCTGGACTTCTCCAACTGATGTTTGGGACACCTCGGCGCCCTAGAACTTCGAGTTCACCACCGCAACCCGTTCCCGCAGTGGATGCTCCTGTCCACCGCTACAGTCGCCGACAGCGAGGCCTTAGTCCCAAGGCAATCCCCCTTGAACTTCTCCACCAACACACCATGTCTGGAGAAATGGCTTCTGGAAGGTCTTTACAGCCCACTGTTGAGCAGCCTCAAATTCCCGAGACCTTTCACGGTGAGGTCTATGAAGACGTTGAGGACTGATTAGCCCAGTATGAGCGAGTCGCCGAGACTAACCGCTGGCCCACTGAACAAAAGCTATCGCGCGTCTACTTTGCTTTGGCAGACAGTGCTCGTACGTGGTACGAGAACCACGAGTTAACGCTGTCTTCGTGGGATGACTTTCGGCAGCAAATTTTCGGGACATTCGCAAACACCGACTGCCGGAATTCTTCTCTGCAGCTCATCGAGGCACGCATACGAAAATCGAACGAGAGCGTCGCCTTGTTTTCGGAGGACATGACCCGCCTATTTGGGTGGGCTGACGCCGAGATGCCTGAAGGTAAAAAACTGCGACATCTGATGAGGGACGTCAAAGAAGAGCTGTTTACCGCTCTCCTACGCAACCCGCCAACACGCGTAGCGGAATTTATCAAAGAGGCTACAACAATCGAGCGAGCACTGCAGCAATGGCGCCGATACCACAACGAACCAACCAACACATCTCCCAGCCTCTCTGCTTCGACTGCCAGCAGGGAGTGTTCTCTGCGTGAGCTCATTCGTGAGGTCCTTCGTGAGGAGATCCGAAACCTTCTTGTGACTACGCAAGAAAATACCGTGGTTTGCGTTGAAGAAGTTGTGCGGCAAGAACTCCGCCAGGCATTTTCGTTGCCCAAATCGCTTTCAGACCAGCGGTCTGTAAGCTACGCACCAGCCGTCCCTCACCCCACACCAGTTACGTACAACTCGACACAACTGGCTTATCGTGACGTCAGCCAAGCGTCTTACAACGAGCCGTGGACCCCAGCTTCCAATCTGCCGCTTCCGTATCCACAGTTTAACGTACCTATGCAAACGTCGTCGATGTACACTCCACCGACATCTGCATCTTTGTCGCAAAGAATGCCCAACAGTCGACCATTCATTCGTAAGATGGACTTGTGGTGCACCGTCGACCGTAGACCGTCGACCGCTTTGCTTCCATATCGGAGAAGCTGGCCACGTTTTCGCATTCGCCCATACCGTGACCATAGACATAAGAACTTTCTACAAACCTCCCCTGGTGCTTATTTCGATAACTGCCGTGACAACAGTGCAGGCCCGCAAGCACAGCAACCTGATGTGCCGTATCGTCGACCCGACTCTCCTTCACCTGCACCTAACTCGCCGCAGCAGCGCAGTTACGTCGAGGTGGCCCGGGGCAGATTCCCTAGCCCTCGTCGGGGAAACTAACAGCAGCGACCTTTGGGGTGAAGGTTGCCGCCCAACGAGATGCTATCACACCCCCAACATCTTCACTACGACGCGATACGACGGATGATACCACGGATCGTATGACGAACGATACTGAGGACGATACGACGCCACCAACATCAACATAAATCGTAAGCGCTAATCTAGACATTTGAATCAACGGACGCCCAGTAACAGCGCTGGTAGATACTGGCACGGACTTCACTATTATCAGCCGTAAACTCGCCGACTGCCTAAAGAAAGTCAGAATAATATGCACGGGCCCACACATAAGAACCGCAGGGGGTCAATTAGTGACGCCGATGGGCAAATGTACCACTCGAACTAATATCGGTAGTTCAGATTTTGTCGTTACTTTCGTAATTTTATCGGAGTGTTGGAAAGATCTAATTTTGGGCATGGACTTCCTGCGTGATTACGGAGCTGTTATCGACATTCCTGAGAGATCGGTTATGTTTTAGATGGCCCCAGGTCAAGTTTCGGATGGGCTTTCTACAGACCAGCGACGTAAACCTTTGCGCGTCTTCGACGACGACGTGACCATCCCGCCGCAGTCTAGTGCACTCGTGGCTGTGACATGTGACACGTCGAGCAATTCTGAAAACATCACCAAGCAAATTCCAACACTGCTATTCAGCCATGGTTTATCTATCGCAAGAGGCGTCGTGAGCATAAAATTCGGACACACGCACGTCCTTGTTACGAACTTCAGCTCTGAACACCGACATCTGACGAGGGGCATGGCAGTCGCGTACATTGAAGAGCTCACCGAGATGACAGACTGCCTAACTCTTGAGCAAAATAATTCAACTGATCTGCCCCCGTACCTCTATCTGTTGATATTGGCCCAAGTTTGCTGCCGGCACAAAAGCAAAGTATATCCTGCAGCTTATTAACCAGTTTGAAGATTGTTTCTCTTAAACGTCCAGGGTCCATCAAACGCCACACACGAAACATCGAATTATAACGGACGACATGACCAGACCCTTCAGGCAAAACCCGTACCGGGTAGCTCCACGGGAACGTGAAGCTATAAAAAACCTGGAACGACAGATGCTTGAAAATGACGTTATTCAGCCGTTGAAAAGCTCTTGGGCTTTGCCGGTTGTATTAGTGAAGAAAAAAGACGGCACCTTACGTTTCTGCAAGGATTACCGCAAGCTGAATCAGGTGACAAAAAAAAAAGACGTCTACCCACTTCCGCGTATCGACGATTCACTCGATCGACTACGGCATGCGCGTTATTTCTCGTCGATGGATCTAAGGAGTGTGTATTGGCAGATAGAAGTCAATGAAAGAGACCGAGAGAAAACAGCTTTTGTGACACCTGATGGCCTTTTTGAATTTAAGGTACTTTTATTTGGCTTGTGCTCAGCACCGGCAACGTTTCAGCGGCTAATGGATACCGTACTATCAGGCCTCAAGTGGCAGACGTGCTTAGTGTATTTAGATGGCGTCATCGTATTTTCTGCCACATTCGACGAACACTTTACGCGTCTGCACTCAGTATTTCAAACTATCTGTTCCGCTGGACTAACACTTAAGCCAGAAAAAATGCCACTTCGGCTTCGAAAAGCTTTTGTTCCTGGGACATCTTGTCATCAGTGAAAGTGTGCGGCCTGATCCTAAAAAAAAATAGCTGGCGTTACAAATTTTCAAGCGCCAACTGACAAAAAGGTGGTCGGACGGTTTTTAGGCCTGTGTGCGTACTACCGATGCTTCATTAAAAATTTCTCGCGCATTGCCTCGCCCTTGACCCGCCTTGCAAGAGAAGACGTCGTATTCGTGTGGAATGAAGAACAGCAAAAATCATCCGACGAGCTGCGGCAACACCTTCAGAAGCCACCAGTCCTCGCACACTTTGATGATGACACCCCGACAACACTGCACACCGACGCTAGCATTTCGGCTTTGGAGCTGTACTCGTGCAGTGGCAAGATGGCGCTGAACAAGTAACTGCTTACGCAAGCAGAACTCTTTCACGTGCAGAAGAAAATTATAACCCCACGGAAAAATAGTGCCTTGCGGTAGGGTGGGCCGTTATGAAATTCCGCCCATATCTGTATGGTCGTCCTTTTAATGTTGTCAGCGACCATCACTCCTTCTGTAGGCTGACAAATTTAAAAGACTCTTTAGGACAGTTGGCGCGCTGGAGCCTGAAGCTTCAAAAATTTGACATGACGGTTCTCTACAGATCGTCCCGGGAAGCGAAATTCAGACGGCGATTGCCTTTCTCGTGCGCCATACGAACCTGTAATGGCAGCAGATGACGATACAGCCTTTGTCGGAGTTGTAAATACGGCTACTATCGCGCAGCTGCAATGAGATGACCCGGAACTAGGACCCATACTTCGTTTTTTGGAGGGTCACACTTCAGCTGTACCTAGACTGTTTGTGAGAGGGCTTTCATCATTTTGCTTGCGCAACGACGTCTTGTATAAGATGAACTTCACGTAAAACGGAAACGACTACTTACTCGTCGTGCCCACCTCTCTACGGAGTGAAGTATTACAGGCATGCCACGATGAACCACCATCCGGCCACTTGGGTTACGTGCGTACGCTGTGCAGAGTGAGGCAGAAATACTACTGGCCAAAACTGACGGCGACCGTTCAACACTATGTTTGGACGTGCCTTGATTGCCAGCGCAGAAAAGTCCCCCCCGTCAAACCAGCAGGCCTCCTCCATCTTATTGACGTGCCTGTTACTCCATTCGCTCAAGTAAGAATGGATCTTCTGGGCCCATTTTCCACCTCATCGGCAGGTCGAAGATGAATTATAGTAGCCACGGACTACTTCACTCGTTACGCCATAACCAAAGCTCTGGAGAGGGGCACGGCAAGTGAAGCAGCCTGATTTTTCGTGGAGAATGTGGTGCTGAGGCATGGCGCTCCGTCAGCGGTAATATAACTGACAGGGGAACTGAATTCGCAGCCGAACTATCATAGACGGTTTTAAGACTTAGTGGCACATCGCACCAGCGAACAATGGCGTATCATCCGCAAGCGAATGCTCTTACGGAGCGTCTCAACAAGACACTTGCGGATATGCTCTGCATGTACGTCGATGTGGAGCATAAAAACTAGGACGAGATCTTGCCGTATGTCCCGTTCGCCTATAACACGGCTCATCAAGAAACAACAAAAACAACGCCATTCCACCTTCTTCATGGTCGTGAAGTCACCACTATGCTGGATGCTATGCTGCCACACGAGTGCGAAAACGTCGAGAAGGATGCTGATTATATCACCCAGCTTGCCGAAGAAGCCCGACAACTTGCACGCCTACGTATTAGTCGCCAGCAGGACTATGATTCAAAACGGTACAGCCTTCGTCACCGACCAGTTTCATACGAGCCAGGAGAGAAGGTTTGGGTATGGACTCCTATTCTGCACCATGGCCTCTCAGAAAAACAATTAAGACGGTACTTCGGGCCCCATAAAGTTCTACGCCGTCCTAGTGACATTAATTATGAGGTTGTTCCTCATACTGCGCACTCCTTAAGGCGTCGAAGGCATGCTTCAGAAGTTGTGCACGTTGTCCACATGAAACCTTATTTTCTCCGAATGAACTCATGCGTTTCCAACGAGTACAAACCACTTTGATCATAAAGCATCGGGACGATGCTTTCTCGAATGGGAGGCTATTGTCACGGCTAAAGGCCGGGAAAGAAGACAGAAGACGACGAAGTTATGAGCGTAGGCAGCACCCACTCTGAAAAAGACAACGTCGGAGCGGCTGCTCTTGTGTTCTGTTAATTCTGTTTTGTTCTGTTGAAATATTCGTTACATGTGGATGTTCAATGCTCGCTTTTTGTTCTAGTTTTTTTAGGTATGTGGAAGTATTATTCATTTATTTATTTGTTTATTTATTTATTACATACTGCAGACACTTAGGTCCAAGCAGGTGGGCAGTTTGCACATTCTAGACGTAGCAATGAAAGCGCTTGCGTTATCTTGATAATATATCCTTTTTTATATAACAAAACGCTAGTGATATCTTTAGTCATCTATCTCTTCATTACGAGTAGCTCTATTTTCGCTACCGCCCCACTTAGAAGGCGAATTAGTTCTTTGTAATTATGTGTTTTATTTTTTTTAATATGCATCAACTTTATAAAAAATAGGGCGAAGAGACGCTTGACAAATGGTTGGCTAAAATAAAGCGTCGCTTTTTGTCGTATATTGTCATAGTGACATTAATAAAAGTGTCCAGGCTTGGGCTCAATTCAGGCACACTAAGAGAAAATGAAGCCCTGGAAACTATTGCAATGTCTTGCAACTTGCACACCATTCAGGTGCCTATTGCACTGTATAGTCGAAGCCATCTCGGTTATTTATGAGTGTTCTTGTTGTTTATTTGTAAATATTGGCTCTAAAATTGTGGCATATCATAGAAGCTTAACTCGACCCGAGTTGGTTATGACTTAACAATAGCAGCGTAAATCGTTTAAATATTTTGGCAGCTTCACACTAGCGATGCCAAGCCTTAAGGCATCGCGCAGCCGGATAGCCGTTGTTGTTCCTCTTCATTTCTTGTTTACTTTTTCTCTTTATACGTCGTATCTATTTCATTCTATTCCTTTGTTTCAGTGTCTTTCTCTCTCTAGAAATTTCTTCCTATTGCTTAATTTTCTATCTTTTTTGTTTTTCGTTCTTTCTATCTCTTTATTTATCTGCCCTTTTCTATTTTTTTTATATACATATCATGGTCACGCGATCATTTTCATTTGACAATCGCAGCTGCTGTACACTGTAAGGGGGTCTTATCCGATTCTCGCGGCACATACCCACCTGAGGAAAGTTTCAATTATCACTGTAAAGTAAATCAATGAAAGATCGCCAGTTTATGATGATGATAGTTCTTTACACGAAAGGAGGGTGGTGGGGGTAGAGGTACAAGTTGCCAACAGCTTGAGCAGCTTGGCTGCTAAAGAAGTCACAGTTTTGTCGCAAAGCCAAAACAATGAATGTGATAGCAACAAATCAAAATACTGTACGGATAAGGGCTAAGAGCCAGTTCCTCTAGCATCCCATCTGGCGTTACTTAAAGGAAGGCCGTTTCAAAGAAACACGACCGCTGCACTCAGCGAAGCCACCTTCGTGTTTTGCATCACGTATTCGCAAACCAAGCGGCGCGTACTACATAAGTGTAGATCACCTGCCAATCACTGCAAAGAGGAGCACGCGGGACCACGACCGGCTGAGCCAAGTGTGCAGTCATGCAGCCGCTTCTCCGTCGTGCTACTAAAGACGGCAGGCGCGTTTCCTCTACGTTAGATGAGCGTTTGTTGCTCGGGCTCGCGCACTTCCACTCGCGCGCAGTACATGCGACACAGAGGTAGCGAATTGAACTTTATACGGAACAACACAGTGAGGGCGAAAACATGTCGAAAGTGTCCATGTAATTGCTGTCGCAATAACAAAATGAAATTTAAAGAAGAAATCTTATTGGGTGTTTTACATTTGGGCACTGGCTGTCGCAAATGAGCACATCCCTTGTTCGGAGGAATTTTCACTCGCTCTTTCCCGTCGACGTGATTTGGGTGAGAATTCCTACATCTCGAGGAATGCAATAAAATTGCATGCCTGGAGCGAAAGACCACGACAGTCTGGCTCTCTGAGCCGTCTGCAAAGCGTTACCTGGGATATTTCAGATCTCGCATCAGCAATTACGCGCAATGCGTATCCTACCAAAAGGACATTTCACTGTCATCTTTTATATCGTAGTGAAATGCAACAATTACGTTTTCACTATCATTCACATTAAACATTCCAGCGTCAACTGTAATTTAAGATGTATTACTTTCTTTCTTGTGAACCCGAGTCTCACCGCAGTATTTTACTTAAAGACTTACCTCTAATAGAAGTACTACAAAATTGGTGCAGTATAAGCGTAACAGTCTCAATTTTGGCTTTTGCATGTCGCGGATGCGTGTCGCGAACGCTGAATTTTCGTTTGCACTAGGTTCATGTGACTTTATAGCCTGTATATATTCCTGAATTGGTAGCGTTTCATGTGAGGATAGGCTCTACCTCTCGATTCATAAATATCTATGATATAGTGAGTGAATATTTAGCCGCTTCAGCTGCGGCAGCTCATCCGACAAATCATTCAAAAGACAGTTCAGCCTACTTCAACTATGATTCTCCACGCCTACTAGAAGTGATTTTGCGTTTTATTGAATCTACCTGAGTAAGCTGCGCTCAGTCTGTGGAGTGCACGCTTCGTACAGCAGACTTCTCTTCACCCAGTATTTGTGAAACAACCAAAAGCGCAGAGATGTACGCATGAAAGCGCATGGCGGGTACGTGAGCCACAAAGGTTCTATATTTGCACTTCTGTAGCGTGATAGTAATGTGTCTCTATTCGCAGCGGCTTTGGCAGACAGCTGTCTCTGATCAATTAAAGAAATTCGGTACATCCTATGTACCTTGGAGGAAGAGGAAGAGGTGGAGGAGGGCAGGAGGAGGAAAGTTTAAGCAGAAGGACAGGGAGGTTAGCCAGTTCTTAGAAAGGCTGGCTACCCTGGGCTGGAGAAAGGGGTGAGGTGAATAAAAGGTGGTAGAAAGAAATGTTGCGAAGAGAGAGAGAGAGAGAGAAATTACAAAAAAATAGCGACACAGGAAAGGCAACATCAAAGAGTATAAGACACTAAAGTCTGTCTCTGAAGCCAATTGTCCGCAAAAAGCGTAGTAAAGCTTTCAAAGCCTTCTGGACTGAGAATGGGCTCAGCCAATGACCCAGAATCCTGTGTTCTGACAAAGGCCGATCATCCAGTCTATCCAAAGCTGCAGTCATTTTTCGTCTTTGCGCGTTGAAATGGGTGCACTCACATAGAACGTGCGCGATGGTTTCTTCGCAGCTGCAGTAAGTGCATGTAGAAGAGCTGGACATTCCATTGATGTAGGAGTATACGTTCGTGAAGGCCCCTCCAAGCCACAAGTGGAATAGAAGAGTCTCCTTAGCTCGGGATATCCTTAAGGGAAGACGAAGCTGCAGATCGAGATCCAAGTTATGTAGACGCGCGTTTGTAAATTATGTCGAGTTCCACTGTACGAGCATGAGATCACGTGCAAGCGAACGAAGTCTTGTAGCTGCGTCGGTTTTTAAGAACGGGATGGCTTTCTATTAAGCACCGTCGTGTGCAGATCTAGCGGCCTCATCTGCGCGGTCATTGCCACATATACCGCAATGACCTGGTATCCATTGATACACTATGCTGTGCTGTTTCTCGATTGCTAGGGGATGAAGAAGCCTTATTTCAGCTACTAACTGTTCATTAGGTCTATGGCGAAAGGGTGACATGAAACATTGAAGAGCTAGCTGCCTTCGAGTCTGAGAAGATAGACCTATTTCCCGAAGGTTCTCCAACTATAAACTCAAGAGATGCACGTATGGCGGTGAGTTCTGCAGCTGTCGATGACGTCAAATGCGATGTCATGAATTTAATTATGATGTACCTCGCGGGAATAACCATCGCCCCTGCTGAGCTTACTGAAGACACAGAGCCACTGAGCTTACTGAAGACCTTGGGAATAAATGTTATGGGAAGCATGCGGTGAGCTTTCACAATGTACATGCTTGACGAGGAGAACTAACCCAGTATCGTAAGAGACAATATTTGATCCAGCATTACCAAACCGACCGCTGTGAATTTCGGTGGTAACCACCAGCAGCATGTTTTTGTGCTGGTACAGGCAAAGAGGGCGCTCAAGAACTCCGTTTGTAAGTCCATGCTAGTAAGTAAAAAATACACTACCAAGAAAAGAACCAAATGATAAAAGCTACCTCGACTACATGTGCACGGTGGTGCGCAGTGCAGCCTCGTTAAATGTCCACCGTGTGAGAATGTGCAAAGCTGTTGCCGCAACAGTCCCCGGAGCCCTATATTGAAAAAAGAAAGTGCGTTCTGCTAAAAAGCTCATTAAATAATGCCAGCAATTCATAAAGTCTAGCGTACTATCAGTGAAGTCAGCTAGCTAGGAGGAAATGCTATTTTTACAAAAAAAATTGCCATGCTTTTTCCTATTGGATTCTCTCGGCTCGTTTTCAATTGGCCGGCCTATACAAGTTCCGGACGATCACAGAAAAACGTGCGGCTTTGATAAAAGCGGTTTATAAGCAGACATGCTCGCTCTCGTTGCTCTTTTGCTGTGTAATAACCCTTGTTATCAATTTTTTTCTACACTATAATCTCCATTCCGAAGACAAAGGAGGAGGGTAACGATGAGAGCAGTGGTTCTACGAAAGCATGTACACTAAGCGTTTGTGGTGTCTTGACATCTTTCTTGTGTCTGCATGTGTTTGTACACCCTGTCTCTTTTTAAATGTATACATACCAATTAGCTCAGCTCTCTGTTCTAAACACTAAGCTGCTTCCCTGGATTCTTTTTGTTCCCACAGCGTCGTGCAGCAGCCCGCCAGGTGTACCGCACTCGCGCACCAATGCGAGCGACAGCGCCCGAGACTTCGTCATCAACTCGACGGTGCGCTACACCTGCTTCCCAGGATACGACGCCAAGGGTTTCGATGTGGCCAAATGTATCTTTTACAATGGCTCAGCCCAGTGGTTCGGCCCGGACCTTAAGTGCGACCGTGAGTACACAAATTGAGCTTGGACGGGCCCTCTATTAAGTATCGGCAGCAGGCACGCTTGATTGCCGACTCACACTTGGAGCTATAGCAAGACAAACGCGCGTTACGTGCTAAACAATCACTGCTGGCGTTTCTAAGGTCTCACAAGCCTTGGTAAAACTTTTTTAACTATTTTCATTTTATGTATGTGTGTCTGTATGGCCTATGTGATCCGTTTGTGTGACCAATGAATGCAACACTCTAGGTGATCAGCCGGCCTTGCATTTCCAGCTTCTCATTCAAAGTCTTGTAAATTCATTAGCTCGTTGACACAATAATAATAAGAGCTAACTGGCAATGATGCCGACGAAATTGTGTGGAATATTTTTAGAAGTAATTGTATTATAAATGTGAAGAAATAAAAGTGGACGAAGAGATAACTTGCCCCCGGCAGTATCGAAACCTGCGACCTTCGAATAACACGTCCAATGCTCTACCACTTAGCTACAATAATGTTCCCCCCCCCCCCGCCCACTTTATAGATATATGTGCACTTAGTTATAGAAACGTCTGTAACTGCCCCCTGTTGCCATTAAGGCAAGTGGACAACATTATTTTTTTTCTGGTGGCATCACGTAGCACGTGTACATATTACGAGTGGGCAGCAGACCACAAATTCCTCGCATACTACCTGAGAGTATCGAGTCTGTCCATTGTCTGTTATCTCTCATATTTATTGAGTCGATCAAAGTCAGTATCATGAATTTGATCCACCACTTTAGCATATGACACAGTGGGACACCTTAGGTTCATATACCTACTTGAATCACGTAAAGGCTTGATATATTTCAGCCATGTACATAGTTGGAACAAGGCACAGTATTTCAATACTGATTTTTCGCATGTTGCAGCACTTATCAGGGCTTTCTTTTTTAAAACAGAAGTAATCAGTGCTGTTTAGTGGGCTCGTCAAAAGTGAATTACTAAAACAAAATTTTTATCAATTTCCTTTTTCAAGAATTTTTTATTTTTTAATGTTATTCTCTTTATCAAGCAGAAAGTGAATTAGAGAGATAAAACACCTAAAAAGTAAATTCGGTCCGGGGAACATAAAAGTAGCAAAAAAATGGTGACTTTATTCACAATGTAAAGAACAAAACAAGATACGAGCTATACACAGACAACAGTGGGAGAAGAAATCTGCTGAAACAAGGGTATCCAGCAATGATTACTCTGGGAGAAGAACAATATGAGGTGCATCAAGAACTAACCGGGTATTTATTAGAGAAAATATTTCTTGAGTGAACGAAAACAAAATGCAGTGAGGAACAGAATTTTATTGTATGCGTCACAGTTTGATGTTTCAGGAAAATGTGTGGTTTGCCTATTTGAGGCTTTGCTCTTGACAGTGGAAAGTTGTAGCACTCACTATTCAAAAGTTGTTTTGGTAATTAAAGCAAAAAAAATAAAACATGCATAAGAATTTGCCAAAATTTACGATAATCTCCAATACGAAATGCACGGGAGTCTGATGTGCCAACCTATGTCTCTTAATACTATGTAGCTCACTCGCTTCGCACTCTCCACCTCGTGTGGCTAGCGTAGAATAATGAGGCACTTCTGGTAAGTAGCAACAACCACAGTTATATGGGACAGCATGTATGTGCTGCGGAGAGAAAGTGAAACAGAGAGAACGTTTTGGACAGCTTCCTTTTTATTACCGTTTCTATTCGTCAAGTCAAAATAAGAGCTGTGAAGTGCCTTCGCAGCAATTACTATTTTTTGACACTCCTTATAACTACATCTGTCTCAGATACACCAAATAGATGTTTTTTCAAACATCGCTTATAATTAGACGTCATCAAAGGCAAGAAACAACTTGCCCTAAAGTCTGGCATTGTGTGCATAAGATTTGCAGGATGTGTATACGGTGGCAATTTATGCTCCCACCTTACGTGTGCAAAGCTTCCCCGAACTCACAGTGATTACCCGCCATGAGCACGGACCTGAAAAAAGAGCTTCCAAGTATGATTTTACCTAACCTTGAGCTCGAGACCCACTAACAAGTTCCACGTTATTATGGGTAAGTTGAACACTTCGCCACGACCGAGCGCGGCTCCACGGCGTTCTATAGTTCTCGGCTGCAAACATGCTTATACTTGGCGTGCTGTCTACGACTTCGTACGTTCTGTTCCTGTATACATTGGTGCTGCGCCAACGTCAGCATTGCGTGTAGCGAGTAGTGGTTCCGCGGTAGCATCGTTAGAACATTCGCTAGCATTGTGAAGTTGCCTCAGCCGCCGAGCAACTTACTGTGGCTCGCGACCAATGCGAAGAACTCGTCCGTTCGATGAAAGGCGCGATTATTTTTATCGCTATCATCACTTTATATCTCTCTTACACAGACGTTTTCCTGACACTATATGTGTGCATAACCACTTTTCTTACCTATCTAATGAAAGTGATATCCATGAGAACTTTCGTTTGGTCAGACGGAATAAAACCCACGTCACATGGCCTGTGACGAGCACGAACTTTGGCAATGCCACAAGGTTTCATTACCGTAAATATGCTCCTTCATTTTTCGAACATATGATGTACCACCTGTGTTAGAGGGAAGCAGAACTTGTGCGCCTTTTAGGAGTGAAGTTGATCAAATATTTTACGCTTCACACACCCATCAAAAAACACTGGTGTGTTTATGGAAGACAAACTTGGACAGAAGAAAAAAACGTACGGTAAAGAAGGCACGGCTCCAGAAGTGCGTACAAAATTGACGCAATCAGCTTTTGTCAGTCTATGTTAAGCAGCAGTCGCATTTGTGATCAAGCCTGATTTGTCCACAAGCTCAACAATGAGAGACTTTAGCGAGTTTCGCGACAAATACACTATGTACGTGTCTTTCTTTAATGAGCTTAGTTTTACCAAGTTGGGTCGCCGAGTGTATGCCCCAAAACACCGCCGTGGTGGTCTAGTTGCTAAGGTGCTTAATTGCTAACCCACAAGGCGCCGGATCGAATCGCGGCTGCGGCGGCTGCATTTTTGATGGTAGCGAAAACGCTGTACGCCCGTGTGCTCAGATTTATGTGCACGTTAAAGAACCCCAGGTGGTCAAAATTTCCGGAATCCTCCACTACGCCGTCTCTCATATTCATATGGTGATTTCGGGACAATGAACCGCACATATCAATTAAATAATTAAATAATCAAATAATCAATCAAAGGTGTATGTCCTAATGCATACTCCCACACTGGTATCTTAATGGCTGCCTCTTATTCCACGGGCGCTGTCTTGTCGCGCACGCCTGGTGTTATGTGTGAAGACATTCACAGCGCCGAGTGCTTGGGGACTCAAAGCATCGTTATACAGTATGCTGATGTAGCAGGTTTCATCCTTCGTACTGTTGGTGCAAGTTCTATTTCAGTCAGGCCAGAGGTTCTACATGATACGAGCGATGGTGTGTTGAGAAAAGCTTCACATTCGAGCTCTCTTGTATAGGTGCTGTTTCTTTTTTGTAAATGTGTGGTTCACATGTGTTTAGGTAGTGAGTGAAAACTAAGAAGTTTATAGAAAAACTTTGTTTTTTGAGTACAACCACCCAAGCAAGGCTTGATTGATTTGATTGATTTTTGTGGTTTAACGTCCCAAAACCACGATATGGTTATGAGAGATGCCGTAGTGGAGGGCTCCGGAAATTTCAACCACCTGGAGTTCTTTAATGTGCACCCGAATCTGAGCGGACGGGCCTACAACATTTCCGTCTCCATCGGAAATGCAGCCGCCACAACCGGGATTTGATCCCGCGACCTGCGGGTCACCAGCCGAGTACCTTAGCCACTAGACCACCGCGGCGGGGACCCAAGCAAGGCTATATGACAGTCGTTCCGCCCATGTTGCTATTGAGACGACCAGAACATGAATGTACTCACTTTCCTAAATGTCAATACGCATATACTTATGTTACATATGAATAATGGCACCCCGCCACGGTGGTCTAGTGGCTAAGGTACTCGGCTACTGATTCGCCGGTCACGGGATCAAATCCCAGCTGCGGTGGCTGCATTTCCTATGGAGACGGAAATGCTGTAGGCCCATGTGCTCAGATTTGGGCGCACGTTAAAGAACCCCAGGTGATCAAATTTTATAGAGCCCTCTACTACGGCGTCTGTCATAATCATATCGTGGTTTTGGGACGTTAAACCCCACATATCAATCAATCAATAATGGCATGCATGACACTGTTCGGCTGGGCGCAAGCTGGAGGCTATCTGTGATAAGATTGGTGCAGCCACGATGTTGACGCTGACTGCCTTCGTACCTGTCTACGTGTCTATGTTGTAACACCTTGCGAAGGCTATAAAAAGCCGGCAGCTATCTGCATTATCGGTCTCATGTTTCCATCTTTGTATTGAGACGCCCCTGATATGTCAAATGAATCAGTAAGCCCCTGCTATCAAGTTCGCCTGGTTCCCGTATATGTCAAGATACAACACATATGCTGATTAGTACGTCATGCACATATAATTTTCAATTGAAAAAAAGTTGACCAACTGGTGCACAACGTACTTCTAGCGTTATTCTCAGCAAAATGTTTTGAAGCAAACTCGTGCAACATTTCTGCCACAAGGATTTATTCAATATTATATGGCTTTTGTTACTAGCTCTTTCAGTGAAATTCTCCCTGATGTGAAATTCTCCCTCATAACGCTTCTAAGTATTGTCGGGTATTTTGAAGTACACTTAATTGATTGATTTGTGAGGTTTAACGTCCCAAAACCACCATATGATTATGAGAGATGCCGTAGTGGAGGGCTCCGGAAATTTCGACCACCTGAGGTTCTTTAACGTGCACCCAAATCTGAGCACACGGGCCTACAACATTTCTGCCTCCATCAGAAATGTTTAAAGTACACTTACTGAAGTTTCCTAAATAGGACATTATCGCCTCCAACGTACTTCACTTTCTTGGTTTACAATCCGCGGCAGACGCGTGAACATCTACAGAACGAACAGCCCCGTCTCATCTGTGATGAGCCTATAGCATCTGTGCGTCGAAACACGCCAGTGATTCATGCGCGACAAGAACCTTTTGGTGCTACACAGCCAAGCTGTTATCGAGCGGCAGCCAGGCCCACAGCACGTAGTACCCTACTGCCAGTTTGGGTGAGTGGTTCATCCGAAAGCCGAGCATGCGGCAACTTCGGGAGCTGCACACCAGTGCGGTACTAACTAAAGCCAAGCCCGCCGAGTGCACGCAAAATTGGGGGTGCGAATGCCACACGGTGAAGGGGCATTAGTGCCGGACGTGCAATCTTCCAAATTCTAAACTATATTGCCCCGTGTCAGCATTTGTTATTGTTTTGTTGTCTTTTTCTTATTTCTTTTCTGCGTTGAACAACCACAAAAATTTCAGCCATTTTTTTTTGCTCTTTCTCATGCTCTCGTGAAAACTTTTGAAAAGTTGCTTTTTTTTTATTTCTAGCCGTGTTTTTGCCAAACACTTCCAAAAGGTCACCACTTATTTCCAGAGCGGAACGCTGAGAAAACACGGAAGATTAAAACAAGCCCTCACTCGTTTGTATAGTATAGAGAGTCCTCCAAGCTGGCTGCGTTAAAATGTATTTTTATATTTGTTGGTGAGCATCACAAAGAAAGTTTGCAGCAAGGAATGATTCCAAATTAAACAAAAGGTATAAACCGGAAACTGAATTCATGAAGCGCTGAAATTTATTGTGTTGTTGTTGCAGCGTTCTTCTATCATAATTAAGAACCCCTTCACGTGATGTCGAAGTATCCTCGATCAAGAATCTTTCAAGAAGGCTTAACTGCTGCACTTTAGAACTTATCATCATCATAATTATGACGATAATAATAAACACCATCACTAAAAAACCGTGGTAATTTTACGAATATTTGCTAGGATATTCGCATTGCATACGTCAAATACTTCTCCAAAACCTAGTGTGTCGCTGACTGCTAGTATCTTGACTACATCATTTAAATATGTCGGTTTCTATTAAAAAAAAAAGGTCGGCTTATTGCTCGAAAACGTAAGCGACGACTTCTAGAAACTTGTCTGCTCCCTGGATTGAGCAAACTTAATTGCGCCATGAATCTCTTAGAAATTATTCGAATAATATTTCGTGCAATACTGAAGACGAGTTAATAAACTAAATATATCGAAATCTTTATCTGTAAATGGAACGTGCAGACCTTCAATAGACGTCTATGTTTAAATGTCATTCTAAGTCCGAAATACATGGTCTAAAAAAAACTTGAGTGCGCCAGCTGCGCCAAGAATTCATCCACTTCATTTCTGAGGTGCCCACGTAATTGAAACGAATAAAGATAAAACACGCGAACGTGCGAACTGCACGTCCACTTTGTTTTCGCCCTATTTGCGTGAGCAGCAGCGCCGCTGTAGCGATGTGAGAAAAGCCTAGAGGCTTGCTCCACGCCAGCCCTGAGCCCTGCCGAACACGCACGGTGTAGACTGGGGGTCGGAGGAGGGGGAACTGGCAAACAGCGTCCGCTTATAAACGGGGCCAAGCCCAATTTGTCGGTTTTCGGTGGCTGAAGCCTGTGTGTTTATGCCCTCCTGACGCACTTTTAAAAATCTATTCAACGTTTCTTATAGATCGCTGCGGGTCTTAAGAGCTTCATTTCATATCGTTATATGCCAAACCAGGTCTGTGGCTTTACAAACAAGACCCTTGTATTTGTCGTGTCATTACATCGAGGCAAACGGTTTGCGATTCACACGACTTTCGGGGCTCACAGCCAGCCTTCAAAATTATTCCTAGCGCAGACGCTACAATATTGTGTTTTTAAAACCAGTCACCATTTTTTACTTATTGCAGTGAAATAAATGACGTGTGTGATTTCCATTCCCTGTTTTTAAAGAGCGGCCAGTGGTAGACAAGAGCGTATCTTCACACGAGTGGTAACAGAGTACCGCCACACTCCCTTACACATATATGATAGGGCTGCCTGGCACTGATATTCAATACAATCATCGTAACATGATATTCGGTGGGCACAACCGACTTGCATGCGCGCAATACATGAAAATGTCCGATGTCATGAGGGTGACGTCTATTGATAACTCTCGGAATCAAGAGGAACCCATTCAATGCTGGCTAATGTGCAGGCGCCATTCCGTTAACAGCTAAACTTTGATCATTGTAGCTTTTTCAAACAGACGGGTAGATGCAGCAAATTTCTTACATAAATAAATAAAAAGAAAATAAAAGAAAGAAAGAGGAACGGGCTCCTTCTTTAATATATATCGAAGGCCAGCCGCTTGAAGGCCACTGTATACGGAAAAAGAAAATTTGGGGGCAGTTCATCTGTCTTTGAAGTGTGTCGTAATCGTGCCTTAGTCTTTTCAGTGTAGATTAGTGTTGAACAGAAGGAAAAAGTTCTTTCTAGCATTTCAATTAGCAGAAGGAACACAGAGCTTCAGGTATGATGATTGAGTCAGCATGGTACTAGTTGTCAGCGGATAATGTTTTTACCTGAATTTCATCCTTCAGGCCTGAAGTAACTTCGTAATTCATTGTTATCGGCGAAATTATCTCAAATACCAATGCATTTCCGTGGAGTCACATAACCTCGCAGTATTGATAAAACAATACAAAATGCTGAAAAGTTTATGCATATACGAAGAAGATCGAATATAACTCCACAGAAGCACCTGAAAGCCCCACGAAAATTTGACAGCTCATGCACTAGCCACTGTTCTCCAGAAGAATAATCGCAGTAGCAAAGTCTGCTTCCTTAATTTTTTAAGGAATAATCTACTAACGAACCGATCTTTTTATGGAGAAGGAGGAGGACCTTCATAAATAAAATACAAGGACACCAGTCGTCATAATATTCTCTCCTCTCCCGGCTAGCGCAGACGCCTGAAGAGGCTAGTATGATTCTCACTTGATGAATTCACTCACTTACGTTGCTTACTTGACACTTATAATATTTTATGAGAGAATAAGGATTTTAAGTAAAGAGCCTAAGCGAGGAATTGCATGGAAAACGCAGCTAGGCCTACTAGAGACTCTGTTTGCCGTGAATATCGACAGGATAGGAAACTACAGTACCGTGTCATCCATCACCGAAGAACGATGATGCCATGCATCCACCTCATTGTCAGAGCGTCGCCTGCTGAACCTGGAGTGCCATGGCAATGCCTCGTATATGTCTCTGACTACAGCATGTCCTAAACGAGATACTACCGGGCGCACGCAAATGTCGTTGGCAGTCGTATTCCCGAGAAGGTTTGAGTGAAAGGTTAAGATGAGAAAATGTAACCTAGGGCAGGCAAATACGTGAGCGAACTAGATCTGTTTAATGACTGAAGGGGATAGGGATAGTTTGCAGGCATTCATAATTATGGCCTTCAGTCAGGGCTTCCCTAATTTTCTAACTCGTTCCTAACCAAAGTAGCCATAACGCATTTGACACATTTTAAACGTTAATCTCTTAGTAACAATCATAATAAGAAATGGCACAAAACCACCAAGGTACACGAGACGAGGCAATCATTCAAGTCATGTAATTTCTACTGCGATAATGCTTTGAAGCCATTTGGCAAGAAGCGCACGTAAATCAAGCAGATTCATTTTAGGTACATTCTAACAAAAAAAAGCCCTGGATCTGTTGTGCAATATTTAAGCTAGGGTGGAGGGTGATTTTAGGGGGGGGGGGCATTTCGGTGATCGAGGAAGAGCAATTTGAAGAAAACCTGGTGTTGTAAACATACTTTGCTATTTTGCTTGCACTATTCGCCTTTCTTTTGTTGTAATCTACCAGCTAGAATTTGCGCATCAGTTCGTCGCAGCAACTTTAGGCGCTATATCAGTATGGTATAAAGCTTCACCCTAGCTCTGTACAATACTTTCAGCTTACATGTGTCACCTAGGTATGAACGCTTGAAAAGTCTGGAGGTTATTTCTGAAAAGAACAACATCAGTTGACACGAAAACATATGTGTAGCCGGCCAATTAAAGCTTACGCTATCTTGTGCAAATGCCACTTTTTGTCTGTCAGTGCCATGTGATTGAACTAAGTTCCAAAACTTGTTTTGTGGCCATGTGCTTCGTGGGCATACAATTTCCCTCGCCTTTTTTTAGGGGGGGGGGGGGGACTTAATTCAGTCCTATGGCGAATATACACTGAAAAAACTTACACGTGCAATGATTTGCCCGACTGTACTAAAACCTACCACTAAATTGTTCAGGCACATTTTTTTTATTTCAACTGTGACTTCAATAAAAAGCGCTAGTTTATCTGCCACCGCACGCCCAAGTCAAGGCATCAGGCATCCACACACAAATTGGACGATACTGTCAATGGTTATAGTTAAGTAAAATAGGTCATGACTGGTGGTATAAATTGGCACGTCATATGGTGTGCAAAGGGGGTACAATAAGACTTGCTTAGAGCCTGCTAATAGCCTGGTCACACTGGGCCTTTTCATGTGATGCGAATGTAATGACATTCGCATCCAATGACATTTCGTGGCTGATACATAGTGATATATATTGTCATTAGAATCGAATGACATAAGAAATCGAGCGAGTTCGAGAAACACATTCGTCATCGTAGGAGAACCGAACGCATACTACTTACCTCAGAGAGAATACTATAAAGCGGCACTCATCATTCTCAATTTCACCCGCATTCATGGAAACACGCCATCAATATTGCTTCCTTTAATCTATCTATCATTTTAACGAGTACCGGAGTACAGAAGGCTGTCGTAAAATGTCTTTACTCTCTACCTCAGTGGCGTCTGGGCGTCGGCGCTGTCGGCAACAAGCAGACACCTCTGTGCCAGTTTATACCTGTATCTGCAGCGATGGCATCAACTGCATAAGTGCAGTGAACTCAGACAGAGACGTTTGCCCTCATAGAACTACAGCGATTCCTTTGCAAGCGGTTTGCCCGTGTGGAATGCACACGCGACTATGTTTTAAAGCGAACAAATGCGGAACACTCTGGGTTTTTAAGTGTGTGGCGGCACCCCAAGCTATATTACGCGAGAATTCGTTCGTTCGCATTCTAGAAAACGTAGACTCGCACATTTATTTACCCGTTTTTTTTTCTTCTCGTCACGCCTCCAATATCGTAGTGCTTGTGTTCCCTTTTTTCGGCTGTGACAGTGATCCGCCTAAGTGGATCGTCTTGGCTTATGGTGGCTGTATACAATTCCTATGCATATTTATTTAGCAAAGCGACTTCCCGCACGTCTTCTTAAAGGAATAACTTCACTTTTCTGTCAGTTTATATGCACCTTGCTCAAGTTTTGGGCCATTTTCTTTTTCCAATTATCGACATTGATGTCATGAAGGAATGACATTCCTTTTTCGTGTGCAAGTGGCATTTGTTGCTGCAAATGACATTGAAAATAACACCTCCAGTGTGATAGAGGTATAAGACAGCACAATAAAGAAACTAAAGGGCGTTTGTCACGTCGAATGCGAGTATATACATTTTTTATACTCTCGAAGCGGCCGTTGCCACTCGGTGGAAAGTAGCTATCTATGACGTGTGCTGCCGCGGGGGATCTTCTTCTACATGTTCTTTATCGACTAGTTTTCACGCTTTCGCAAAGAGAGAGTGTTTTGTTTATTCTCATAAACACGTGGGTGCCACAGCTACAATGTGAACGAAAAACTCGTGTACCTGGAGCAACGCGTCGCGTGGGTGATGGCTGCCGGTTTCTTCAGCCCCATTGGCCTTTTTTGTGCACACGCCAGCGTTTCATCCCGCGACCCCACTCTCGATACACGTGAGGCTTTCACCATTAAAGATCGACAATAAGCCAATTCGCTTGTGGCAAACCGCCCACCTTTTGGGCAAGTTTACAGTGTAGATACATTTTTGACAGATTCTAACGAGACTTCGTCAAGCAGAACATTAATGATCAGCATTCCCGAACTGTAGATCATGTCATCTCTATTGTATATACCACTGTGCGCGAGTACAGGTTTCGACAAAACCCCGCGTATTTCATTCCTTCCGAAGCAGGAAGGCTGTACAAAACAGTTATGGCCGCAGTAACAAGCGTTTCCCTGGAGAAGTGAATTCAATATAGGAGCGGTTATACAAGCCGTTTCCTTCGATTCTGTAGCCGGACAGCGTACAATTTGAAGCGTGTGTCATCTTTTCATCCCTATTTCATTACCTCTCACCATGCTTTTCTCATTATGTAGTTGCTAAACATTATTTGCGAGGTCAGTGATACCCGGTTAAGAATGACTAATTGAATTCTAATGAGATACAGAATGACTTCGTTTGGCGATATTTGCAAATTTCGCTCTGTGATTTTACAATTTCAAATGGTCAGCTGCAGTGCAGAAAATACCTTTCTATTTGTACCCCTTTGGGTATACGTGCGGCAACGGCGTTAACGAGAATGTAAAAGCGATCAGCAAACACAACCTTCCGCTTTGTCCATTCATTGTATTCGGGCCAGTTGCTGTATAAAACACACAGAAACTCGCCCCATGTGCCGTCAGGCATGAAACGGAATACACAATTTAATGTTTGAACATGTGGCGCATAAAAAATGAGTGCAAATGCTGAGATGTCGGAAGCTTTTAGAGTCGCATTCATGAGTATATACGCAATAGAGACGTATTAGGAAGCGGTGAACAAAGCAGACATTATCAAACAGTTTTTATGATGAAGGAGGAGAAGGATATGAAGGAAAGAAAGGCAGTGAGGTCAACCCGACGCGCGTCTTGTGAACTCAGACACACTCAGACCTTGCACTGGGGGAGAAGAAGCGAAGAGAGAGAAGGAAAGAAAGAAGACACACCTTAATAACAAACGTATGCTAGAGAATACTTCTTCAATCTGCGATATGTTAATGAGAAGCCTCGCGGTGAGTATATCTCTCTGGACATACCACGTAACTGTGGCGGTAGTTTATCCTATGCAGAGAGAGGTGATTTAAAAGTTATAACATGCAACTAACGCTATTCTTTCCGAGATCTCTAAGGGTTCCCGCATACGCAGCTTTATGAGTAAAATTCTTTCTTTTTTTACACAAAAAAGTGATATTTCAAGGCAAATTAATTTGGTACCGTTTTCTCAATGCAAGAGCAGAGGAACCTTTGGTGGGATAACGTTGACTGTGATTTCTTTTTTTTTTGCCAATTATTTACGAGTATATCAATCGTAAAAAACAACTAAGAACCAAAACAAAAGCTTGAACTCGAGCGTGGACGTGTGGCAGATTTTTTTTTTACACAAAAAGCATTACCGACACCGTTATCACGTGTTGTTTTTTTTTTCACAAACATTTTGGGCGGTCAAGTGTTATCGGTCCTTAACCTTAGGCCAAGAAGACCTTAATTTATAAATCTTTTCAACTAAAGTCAATATATTTACGTCAAATGCAAGAAGCCATGGTTTTGGCGGCTCAAGTGAAGTTCTGATCTGTCGTCGAGCAACCAACATAATTTAAGACGATTGCTAACGCATGCTGTAGTATTGGTTAGGTATACGACATCACCAATTGCGTGTATAAATAATTTTCAACAACCCGCCGCTAAACATTAGCTCCTGGTTGGCACAGATTGCCCATAGATGTAAGTGCTGATGTGCGAGTGCTAAGTGGGCACATTTCATGCGAAATTATTTAATAATACTACATAATTTTTTTTCCTGTAATGACGGTGCCTAAGTTTTAGAAATTTCATAGGGTGGTAAATGGACCCATCTCTTTGTACGGTACTGTACGAAGAACTTTATTTCAAGTATTTTGATAAGTACCGCTCATGAGCACGATGCCACCCACGTGGGAATATTTCAGTCATTAGAGAAATTAAGCCCGCATTTCTTTTGAAGCAAAAATTCTGAAGCGAGAACTTTCTTACTTTGGTCTTGCCATGCCGTTTTCCTGTTCACAAGAGCGTAAATTAATGTTTGCCAGAGTGGAAAGTTCGAGAAAAGATCTCCCATGCACAGAAAGGGAAGGTTGGATGCTATATTGCAGGCCACAGTGAAATTCCTTGATAATCCTAATGAACTGATGTTGGGTAGAAATCACTGGCTTTTATGTATGCTCACGGAGTCACTAGGAAACGACCGCATCACAATGCCATTTAACGCAAGCAAAAACAGATATGCTAAATATAAGACAAAGCTTCGCTACAGCTCAATATAAATTTTAACGCGAGGGCATTAAAGAGATCTATTCGCAGAAATTCTGGCGTTGGCATAGTTGGCTGTTACTAAAAAAAATCATCTTCTGCGTGACCAAAAATTTTAAAAAAATCTTTGGGTCAGGGTGAGTAACAAACTCGGGTCATTCGCGTGGCAAGCGAATGCTCTAGCACACATCCACGCTTCTGCACGCGCTTGTAGGGAAAATAACTTCCTCTGTTTGGCAATTCAGTGAGAGCAACTTGCATGCTTTACAAACGCACGTGCCCTGTATACATGCTTCACAACACAGCATGAAATATTGGCGCAATAACGCGTGGCACAAGCGTACATTGCCATCGGGCGTGTGAACGTGGGATTATCATAATGACTTTATGGTTGAAAGACGGTTACCCACTACATAACGCACACACATTACTGCACCTATTTCCTTAAGGCCATGTAGTGGGTGATTGGCAGCTTCGAAAAGATTTCATGCAATAAGTGTTTGAAGTGCGCACTAGAGACAAGGCATCGCTGTCACGTTCAACTCTTAAAGGAGAAGCTTAAGAGCCCCGAAATTCTTTTGTGCTTTTTACTTCACTTCTTTGACGAGTTAATCGGCCGTGCTAAGTCACGCACAATTTTGATCGGGCTGTGCCAGTGAGCTCGCCTTTATTATGTCCAGTTAAATAATAAGTATTTGAAAAAAAAAACGACTATGTATACTAGTCGTAATGTTGGCACATACGCGTCTCCAAAGCAAGTACATCTTCAATAACTAGGTCACAACAGTAATAGAATGATTAAGCATGTTATACTTCTCTCTATTCACACCTCCGATTTCGGCACCTGAATATGTAAATATTGTATGACATTGTATTACCAGCCGTTAGAACAAACTACGGCAAGTTCGCAACCCTGTTTACAATCTCAACAATTTGGAATTAATTGGCCTTCAAATTAAAATCATCGCACAACACTCATATTTTCCCCTCGCGTAAAGAAAAACATTTTCTTCAGGAATTAATGCACTTACCTGATATGTGTAATTAACTTTTATTTGCTTTCAACAGTTCTTTGTTAGTTTTATATTAACATTTGTGTTTGTACAACTTGCACAACTGATGTAAAACTAGTTGCATTTGTCAAGTACAGTTGTTTAATCTTGCTTCGTTTTAGTTTTATCCCCTACTATTGATTATTTTGATGTATATTTCATCAGCATTATTACCATCATGTTATCTAAAAAGTGTATTGTTATTGCTAGTTAAGCTTGTTAATTAAGCTTGCTCACAAATTCGCACCTTTCTGTTTTTATATTTACCCTATTCATTTCGCCATAGGAGGTCCCTAAGTCAGTTTCCCTGAAACTTTGGGGCCTCCTCTTGTTTACTATTCCTACCACGTAACTGAACTGAAATATGTAATAAACTTAACTTGCATTGACATTAGCTTTTCCGGTGGTTACGTAAAACATAAAAAAATGTGCATAATGTCAAGCAAACACGAAACTGCATGCATAGAGTTTAGTTTCAAACCATCCCTACGAAAAATTCATTTTACAAATGCTTCGCTCCAAGTGAATAGATTCGATCGACGTTCTACTCTTGGACACGAAAATTTGAATGTAGAAATAGTGACAATGGCAACGGCCAAAATATTTTGTTAATAAGCTTTTAGCTAGTATTTACTCTACGAAAGCCTTGTTTTTGCGACTGCCAACAATTCTAGTGCACAGCGACAATCCCTTTGCAAATATACAATACGCTCAACAATTTATACAAGCCCCGCCACGGTGGTCTAGTGGCTAAGGTACTCGGCTGCTGACCCGCAGGTCGCGGGATCATATCTCGACTGTGGCGGCTGCATTTCCGATGGAGGCGGAAATGTTGTAGGCCCGTGTGCTCGGATTTAGGTGCATATTAAAGAACCCCAGGTGGTCGAAATTTCCGGAGCCTTCCACTGCGGCGTCTCTCATAATCTTATGGTGATTTTGGGGCGTTAAACCCCACATATCAATCAAATCAAAATAATTTATACGACTGACCTCTGTGTGCAAGAATAATTCTACGCCATCGGTAGTACACATTGTCGCAGAAGGAGCCCTTTAAGCGCTACTGCAATTTTCGTGACTTACTAGACTCTCTGAATGACTGTATTAAAAACACCTTTCCTGTGCTGTACTTTCTCTCTCTCTGTTTTCTTTGCGTGTGTGCAAAATAATAATAATAATAATAATAATAATAATAATAATAATAATAATAATAATAATAATAAACTTTATTATTATTATTATTATTATTATTATTATTATTATTATTATTATTATTATTATTATTATTATTATTATTATTATTATTATTATTATTATTATTATTATTATTATTATTATTATTATTATTATTATTATATTTCAAAGCACATACAAACTAACTGTGGAAATAAGGGCATACAGGAAGGAAAACACTGGAGGGTAATGAATTGGAAGACCATATTGTTGGCTACAGTTAGAAATTAAACGAAGGCTATGAATAAACAATCATGTCAGACTGCAGGGTGTAACGTAATAAAAAGCGTACAGGCACCACTGTGAAATCTGATAGAAGCGTGCGAGCCGTCAAGCTTTCAGGACCTTGCGCATGTCACTTATGGTGAAGTCGGCTGTTCGTTGCTACGAGATGAACAGGATGGTCGTTCATGTATAACACTTTATGCAAGCGCGCACGTAACGTACATGACGCTGCTAGGAAAACGACTGTCGCACAATTTCGTTACAAAGAAAGGCAGCCGGTCGCCGTCACGGACACAAGCAAGGACACGTGTTTTCTGATAGCGTACTAAATACACACGTTGCCACCAGAGAAGGAGGGCGCTGTCGTATTACCATGGAGTGCATTCGACGGCGCTTTCATGCACGCTTTGACGATGACCCCCTTTTCCTGCTTGCAGCGAAGAGCTGCGGCCCTCCAGGAGAGGTTGAGCACGGCCGTCGCATGGGTGCCATGACGCGCTTCACCAGCTCGGTCAAGTACGAGTGTCACGAGGGGTACGAGCTGTTTGGCCGGGCGCACCGCTACTGCCAGTCCTCCGGCCAGTGGAGCGGCACACTGCCCGAGTGCAGGCGTACGTATTCACTGAAACTCATGGACGAAATGCTCTACGCACTGACGTCACGATTGCACGTTGCTCGTACGCCTGCTAACTCTTTCGGAATACCTTTTTATGTGAGCTCTGCCTGCGAATTTCAGCAACTATAGACTACAATCTCCATCATGCAGTACATCTGAATTGTTAGTTGTGCAGCATTACGTACGAAAGTTAGGCTGTAGGATGTAATGTGGGGGTCCTCGTTGTGACGGCGAAGTGAACTTTCAAGCGTGAGGTAACTGAAGCAAATTCATTTTTGTCTTCCACAAGCAGCGTGTGTATTGCCAAACAATAATAAAAAAACACCTCTTAACGGTGGTTCATGTGAACACTGTTTCTAGTAGGGCACCTCAGCACCCTGTACATTAAGAGAGGTTCAGTTGTGCTAACTAGTAAGATAGATCACATATGTGCTTTGTTTTTCTTTTATGGAACCATAATTAGGAGAAATATTTTTTTTGGCTCATGGCTGCTCTCTTTACAGCCGAATTTATTTTTCAATAAAAGCACGAAAATAATGAGGCACGTATTTCAAGCGCTCAGACGTATACTCACTACTTAAAGGTGTGGTGTAATGCTGTTTCGGATTTACCTTATGATGTAGCTGAAACATAAATACACGATTAGTGACCCAATAAAAGGAAGTTAGTTTAACGACCGTATCGAAAACAGATTCTATGAAATTCGAAGCGCAAGTAATACCATAAGCGCAGATGGGACCACAAATTTTGGTCGCATTTGCTTATTGGGACTTGTTCGTGCAGGAGCAATAAGATAACAAAAACTAACCATGGAACCTGACATTTTTTTCGTGCGCAGCGGTGCAGTGTGACAAGCCCGAAGACCCCCTGAACGGTCGGGCCATCTTCGACCAGCTGCTGTTCAACTCGGTGGTGCGCTACGAGTGCCACCATGGATTTCGCCTGAAGGGGCCTTCCACGGCACGCTGTAACTCTCAGCGGCAATGGGAGGGCGCACCTACACACTGTGTTGGTGAGTACCTCACCGCAGCTTGTCTTAGAGGCTAAACAGCTATGTAAGTAAACACTGAGTTCAAGGTAGTAAGGAACTGGAGAGAAGGAGGGTAATGTGACTTTGCGCGTGTATTCATAATGGTGCTTATTAGGAAAGTGTATACATGCAGCCAAAACGAATCTGGAGCTGTCCACCGAAATAGACCGTTGGTAGAAAAATGACTTGGTCTGCCGTAAACAGTATGCATAAATGCAACCATGAAATGGCTACGTGCAAAGAATATTGGTGGGAGAATATACTAGCCACAATCGTAAAATATCTATAATTCACGTCTGCAGTAACACGCCATACGCTACATCGCACCACACAACGCCATACTGCGCGGTAGTTCTAATAAGTGTCCTTGTTTCCTTTCACTGTGGTGTACAAATCTAGAGGCGTACCTAGAATATGCGGCCACGTCTTGATGCAGTTTTGAAAACCGAACTAAATAAGTTTTTTGGGCTGAACCACAATGAAAGTCGTGTCTCGGCCAATCCCTATCTGCCCCACGTCAGACGCGCGTGCACCGCATGCAGCATGGTGTCATCTTTTGATGGAAGCGGCTAAACACGTGCCGCGAAACTCACGAACCACGGATGTTAAAAAGAGCACCGATAAATTGTGCGGTTCCCTGTACTTACCTTTGCAACATATCGAAAATCTTAAATAGAGTTCCTGTGTACTAAACATTACTAGAAATTATGCACAGTCATCAAGAAGAGCTCGAAATCAATATGTTTTGTAACTTGTTGGGCACTGACCAGCGCGTATAATGCTGTCCTGCAGAAAGGTTGGAGGCCAAAGACCATACTTCTTTAGCATTTGACTAGTTTCCCTGACGTCTGAGTGCTCGGATGACGGCGCCGGCTTTTGGTTCAAGGTCACTTTATGTTCACCAACAACAGGAGCTAAGAGCATCATCATCATCATCATCATCATCATCAGCCTGACTACGTCCACTGCAGGACAAAGGCCTCTCCCATGTTCCGCCAGTTAACCTGCTCCTGTGCTTGCTGCTGCCAATTTATAGCCGCAAACTTCTTAATCTCATCTGCCCACCTAATCTTCTGTCTACCCCTAACCCGCTTCCCTTCTCTGGGAATCCAGTCAGTTACCCTTAATGACCAGCGGTTATCCTGTCTACGCGCTACATGCCCTGCCGATGTCCATTTCTTCTTCTTGGTTTCAGCTATGATATCCTTAACCCCCGTTTGTTCCCTAATCCACTCTGCTCTCTTCCTGTCTCTTAAGGTTACACCTACCATTTTTCTTTCCAGTGCTCGCTGCGTCGTCCTCAATTTAAGCTGAACCCTCTTTGTAAGTCTCCAGGTTTCTGCTTCGTAGCTAAGTACCGGCAAGATACAGCTGTTATATACCTTCCTCTTGAGGGATAGTGGCAATCTACCCGTCATAATTTGAGAGTGCTTGCCGAATGTGCTCCACCCCATTCTTATTCTTCTAGTTACTTCAATCTCATGGTTCGGCTTTGCGGTTATTACCTGCCCTAAGTAGACATAGTCTTTTACAACTTCAAGTGCACTATTACCTATCTCCAAGCGCTGCTCCTTGCCGAGGTTGTTGCACATTACTTTAGTTTTCTGCAGATTAATTTTAAGACCCACCTTTCTGCTCTCCTTGTCTAACTCCGTAATCATGAGTTGCAATTCGTCCCCTGAGTTACTCAGCAATGCAATGTCATCGGCGAAGCGCAGGTTACTAAGGTATTCTCCATTGACTCTTATCCGTAACTGTTCCCATTCTAGGCTTCTGAAAACCTCCTGTAAGCACGCGGTAAATAGCATTGGGGAAATTGTGTCCCCCTGCCTTACACCCTTCTTGATTGGTATTCTGTTGCTTTCTTTATGAAGCACTATGGTAGCAGTTGATCCCCTGTAGATTTCTTCCAGAATGTTTATATATACTTCATCTACGCCCTGATTCCGCAGTGTTTGCATGACGGCTGATATTTCTACTGAATCAAACGCCTTCTCGTAAGCTATGAAGGCTATGTATAGTGGTTGGTTATACTCTGAGCATTTCTCTATTACCTGATTGATAGTATGATTGTGGTCAATTGTTGAGTAGCCTGTTCGAAATCCTGCTTGTTCCTTTGGTTGATTGAATTCTAATGTTTTCTTTACTCTATTAGCAATTACGTTTGTAAATAGCTTGTATACTACAGAGAGCAAGCTGATCGGCCTGTAATTCTTCAAGTCCTTGTCATCTTCTTTCTTATGAATAAGATGATGTTAGCGTTCTTCCAAGACTTTGGTACTCTTCCCGTCAGGAGACACCTCGTAAACAGGGTGGCTAGTTTTTCTAACACAATCTGTCCTCCATCTTTCAGCAGATCTGATGTTACCTGATCCTCACCAGCAGCTTTGCCTCTTTGCATGCTCTCCAAAGCTTTTCTGACTTCTTCTATCATTACTGGTGGGGTGTAATCTGGGTTACTGCTAGTTCTTATAGAATTAAGGTCGTGGTTGTCTCGGCTACTGTACAGATCTCTGTAAAACTCCTCCGCTATTTTAACTATCCTATCCTTATTGGTAGTTATTTTGCCTTCCTTGTCCCTTAGTGCATACATCCGATTTTTGCCTATCCCAAGTTTCCTCTTCAATGCTTTGACACTTCCTCCGTTTTTCAGAGCGTGTTCAATTCTCTCCAGGTTATACCTTCTTACATCGCATACTTTACGTCTATTAATCAACTTCGAAAGCTCTGCCAGTTCTATTTTGTCTGTTGTACTTGACACTTTCATGATTTGACGCTTCTTAATTAGGTTCTTCGTTTCCTGGGAAAGCTTGCCAGTGTCCTGTCTTACTACCCTGCCTCCAACTTCCACTGCACACTCCGTAATGATACTCGTCAGATTATCATTCATTGTATCTACGCTAAGGTTGGTTTCCTCACTAAGAGCCGAGTACCTGTTCTGCAGCGACACTCTGAATTCCTGTACTTTTCCTCTCAGTGCTAGCTGATTGATTGGTTTTTTGCGTATCAGCTTTTGTCGTTCCTTCTTCAGGTCTAGGCAAATTCGAGACCGTACCATTCTATGGTCACTGCATCGTACCTTGCCAATCACTTCCACATCCTGCACGATTCCAGGGTGTGCACTCATTATAAAGTCTATTTCGTTCTTATTTTCGCCATTAGGGCTCCTCCATGTCCACTTGCGGTTTTCTCGTTTTCGGTAGAAGGTATTCAAAATCCGTAAATTATTGCGTTCTGCGAATTCTACTAGTAGCTCTCCTCTGGCGTTTCTAGTGCCGATGCCATAATCTCGTACTGCCTGGTCTCCAGCCTGCTTCTTCCCTACCTTTGCATTAAAGTCGCCCATCACTATAGTGTACTGTGTTTTTACCTTACTCATTGCCGATTCCACGTCTTCATAGAAGCTTTCAACTGAAGCGTCATCATGGCTGGATGTAGACGCGTAAGCCTGTACTACCTTCATCTTGTATCTTTTATTCAGTCTAATTACGATACCTACCACCCTTTCATTAATGCTATAGTATTCCTCTATGTTGCCAGCTATGTTTCTGTGAATTAGGAACCTCACTCCCAGTTCTCTTCTGTCTGCCAAGCCTCTGTAGCAAAGGACGTGCCCATTCTGTAGCACCGTAAAGGCCTCATCTGTCCTCCTAACCTCACTGAGCCCTATTATATCCCATTTAACACTCTCTAGCTCCTCGAATAGTACAGCTCGACTTCCCTCACTAGATAAGGTTCTAGCGTTAAACGTTGCCAAGTTCAGGTTCCAATGGCGGCCTGTCCGGATCCAGAGATTCTTAGCACCCTCTGCTGCGTTGCAGATCTGACCGCCGCCGTGGTCAGTTGTTTCGCAGCTGCTGGGGACTGAGGGCCGTGAGCTATTTGACGTAAGCATGTGGGAGGTAGTGGCCAGATACTGCACCAGGGTGGCCAATCCTTCTCTGGTGAGGGAGTGCGTTCTCCGCGGTGTTTGCCGGTGAGGCCGCACCCCAGGCCTCTTAATGCAGTTCCATCAACACGCGGATTTTTTTTTTAATCCGGTTGGGAACTGCGCGGTACCGGGATTTGAACCACGGACCTCTTGCATGCGAGGCGGATGCTCTTACCACTACGCCATCGCCGCACCGCTAAGAGCATATTATGTTTCAAACCTTGAAATAAAACTTTGAAGAGGGGGGGGGGTGAAGGCCAGTTGGAGATTCATGGTTAGAAATGGCGACCTCGAAGCCACAATGGACGCAGAAAGGCACAAGAAGAAGCGGTGCAGAAACGCAGAGACAACAACCGCTTCGTGTTGTCTATTTCTGTGACCTTTTTTGGGGATAAACACCAGTGACCCGTGAGGGGAACCGTTCAGTTCTACACGATAGTGCATGTTATGGCTAGATCACTGCTTAGATAAACTTAAAAAAAATTCTCGCAGTAACAAGCAACCACTATGACTCACTTTCTTTTGCCTGTGTGAGTGTACTTTAGGCAAACTCTCCTTATTTGGGAAACAAAGAAAAACAAAGAAAGGAAAAGAAAGAAAGAAAGAAAGAATGAAAGAAAGAGAGAAAGATATTACCTATAGTTGTATTCCAAGACTTATGCCTTCAGTACAAGCTTTAAGGAAAGCTAAGTGCGAAGAAACCAATGTGAGCCTACTGAAAAATTTAACAACTTCTCTAGTCATTTAAAAAACGATAGTTTACTGGCCTGTGGAGGAACGTACAACATCCCTCGTTTGAAAATGGATGTGAGGAGAAGAAGAGCACCCTACAAATCCGTTCCTCAATATTGAGACTACCGTTTAATTTACGCTCCCCAGGTCTTGTGCGGACGCCTGCACACTTTGTTTGAGAAGTGCGGAGATTGCACAACGCTTCCGACATCCTCATTATCGGTCTCCCTCTCCGCTAGCCTCCTTTCAAACTAACAGACTGCGTGCGCAGCCGAGACCGCTAATGTCCGCCTGTTGCCTAACGCTATATTCAGCTGACACACCGTGGTATATCCATGTACAATAATCTTTGCGCTTCTTTTTCTGTGATTCCCGTTTTGCCTCTCTCCGACGTACCTTCTAGACACTGGTTTTTGCGTTAGGTTCGCCGTTAGTCCACTTTATTTTTCTTTCTCCTTCTCTTGTTTTTATTACATTCTTTCTCTTCTTCGGCGCCTGAGCGCCGTAAAAGAGGAGGAGCAATAATAACCTGTTTGCCCAAATCCAGAAGATTTCGCGCTTCGTTAGCACCACACTCTTGGTGGTGCGACCGCGCGCACCGTTTGACTTTCTGCCAGCCGTCGAACCTATTTGCGGCCTGGAAAGCTTTTTATCGTTCCTCGTTTACTATCCATGTCCCTATTTGTCTCTTTTGTTTCCCTCCCTATGTTCTTTTTTCTCTTCAATTTTTAGCGTCTTCGAATACCCATTTTCTCGATTATTGTTGACTCAATTTAGTCCTCGTTAAGTGCGTAATGAAGTTTAATTATGATAATGTTTCAACAGTATCCCTCTCCTATAGCGATGGAGAAATAAGAGTACATTGGGATGACAAAAGCGAGGAAACGTAAGGAAGAGGGTCTGTTTTCCGTAATGACCTTTTTTTTTCTCTCTATTTTTTTCGGATGCCACCATCGTCGCTACTGCTGCCCAGTAAATCCGCAGCCCGCGGCTCTAGTATGGGGTGCAGAAATAGTGTTCCTCCCCTTCCGAATCCGGTGGTCATTGCAGCGTGGCGGCACCAGCCAGAAGTGCACATAAACGAGAGAGTCTTTAAGACAAAGACACCATGGTCGACGACTTCAACAAATAAAGGGAACGTTAAAAATTTTTTTTTCCCTTTCCTTAAGGCTGGCCGTGAGCTTAAGTCGTCCTTCGCGCTGAGTAAGCCTCTTTCTCTTTGCCCTCGTCTTTTTCTTTTTTTTTCTTGCCAGTGTTTTTTGCAGTCGCCGTGAATATTGGCTCAGACGCAGTGTTCTTGCTTAAGTTCCTCGTCCGCTCTGTTTCTGTTTATTTCTTCGCTCACATTGTGCCCATTCTGTCCCGCTCCCGGTAGCGGAGGAAGCTAATAGTATGCAATTACAGGACAATTTTTATAGACATAAGCCTTCCTGAATTGCACGGTCGTTACTATGTATAGGGGCTTTGTATACGTTACCCACTCTGTTTGGATGTCCAGCGTGTTTTGCTCATCTTGCGAGTGACGCTCACATTCACGGACGTGACCGGGAAATTTCACAAAATGCGCAAGACTAGAAATAGTCAATATGCAAAACTAAAGAAATGCATGGAAATCTTTCAAAACACACTCAATCTCATTCCACTTTCGCGTGGCTCGATTAACTTTCCGTGTACTTTAAATCGAATGCATGTTGCTCCAGAGTGGCGTCTAAAACAAAATAGTTTTATCAATAAACGTAGCGCCTGGTACTATAAAAACTATTTATTTATGGCGAATTTGTGCCCGTAAACTCAAAACTAAATGGTCAGCCAAAATGTCCCTCGCTCGCTGTCTCCAGCTTCGTCGGTCTTTTCTCCTTCACCTCGAGTCTCGTGCCGGTCCCGTAGCGTAGCATCGTGGCGCGTGCAGGACGGTGTTCAATGGCACGGCTTTCTTGCTACTTGTGTAGCGGCTTTTACAAACCCGAATTGTTGCACGCGTCTTCTGCGAATGTCGAACTGTGGCAATATGCTTGAAAACTTGCATAACAGAAAGGGGATTTATTCTATTGGCGCAATCATGTTAACGTTGTCCCAGCCAACATAATTTGCTACCTGTTACTGCATGGTTAAAGGTATCATCTCGGAATCATGTAAAATGTGATGCGAGCAGCTAAATGCGCGCACATCAAAAGTACTTACGCCACGGACGTGATGGCCGCAGTTTAGGTGCCACTTGAATATGCATAAACTGGGCTTTAATTTTTTTCATGCATCTCTTGTCCTATACAGCAGGAATACGGACGGCATTCGCGAATTCTGGCACCGTAAACAGTTTTTTAATAAACTACAAGGTTTTAGCATTCTCAACAGTGATATCACAAAATACAAGCAGTGAATCTATATTTTCGTTTCATTTCTTAAAACTTTACTTCCTAAGAAATGTGATCTTGATGATGAAAATTTAGGACAGATATGTCGAGCAAAAAAGTGAGTGAATGCACGTTGAAAGGGAAACGCTTGGATGTACCTGTGGGTCCGAATAAAGGTGCAACGGGGGAGCACCATAGCAATGAGGGAAGATGTATACAGTTAAAGACAACTACTGGTGTATGCAGGAATGGTGTATACAGGAAAAAACTAATGGTGTATACACTAATGGTGTATACAGGAACAAAATATCACATTTACATTGCGTCTCATAGCAATGAAAGAGCAACAGCAATTCACACTTGTCTAAACAGCTACAATAGAGACTCTTTATAGTAAAACTTGCTCAGCGTGCTTACTGCCAGTTAAATGCTGAATGTCATGTCCAAAGCGTCTCGTTTCAAGTATCGTTTCATGAATCTGAATTAACATTTTTCGACACCTCTACCCAATTTCATTATTATGATAATGAATATTGTTTTCAAGTGCCGGAAGCTACGAAAACAATAACGATAACTCCACTAATACATTTAGTGACCGCAGAAAATTATCAATTTTTTAGTAAGCCACAGCGTTCATTGGCTATTCCTAGCCGTAGTGTGGGTGCTGCTTTATGCACGATTTTCGTAGAATAGGTAAAGAGAATCGAAATTTCGCCAATAGTATAGAATTGGGATTTATAGGGCTGCCTAATAGATGATGAAACTAGTTAATTTACTGCAAGTGCAAGGGGGTTTATTAGCGACGCCAGGTAATAGGCAGACAGCCGGTACAGAAACAAATGCTCGGGCAGTCCAGTGTCTACAGCTCGTGCTCGCGCTTCGCACTCAGCGATGGTCCCACTATCATTGCCTTGCGAATTCCCCACTACAATGCCCCGGCGACGAAGACGAGCCATCCTGGCGACTCAAGGTGACAAGAGAACAGGAGGGTCGTAACAGGGCTTGAGGCGACTGACGTGGACCGTCTCACGACCAAGGCGGCGCTTGTCCGTGGACGGCTTGAGTGATTCAATCACATAGGTGACAGAAGAAGGGTGCTGTGTGACGCGGTAAGGGCCCGTATACTTTGGTGTAAACTTGGGAGTCAGTCCAGGAGAGTGGAAAGGCAGTCGGAGCCACACGAGAGAACCGACGGGGAAGGTATTCTGAACAAGATTATGGTCGTGGCGATCTTTTTGGAGGGCTTGGTTATCGGCTGTGAAGGACCGTGCAAATTGACGACACTCTTCGGCATGTTCAGCCATTTCAGAAACTGGGCTGCACTCTGAGGCATCAGGATTGTATGGCAAAATTGTGTCGAGTGTGTTGCATGGGTCACGACCATATAAAAGAAAAAAATGGAGAAAAGCCTGTTGTTGATTGAATCGCCGTATTGTAGGTGTACGTCACGAAAGGAAGAACAACGTCCCAGTTGGAGTGGTCGGAATCAATATACATAGCGAGCATGTCTCCGAGGGTTCTGTTGAAACGTTCCGTTTGGCCGTTTGTCTGAGGGTGATAGGCTGTTGATGTGCGGTGTACCGTACGGCATGAATGTAGGAGCTGCTGCAGAACTTCGGACAAAAATACGCGCCCTCTGTCACTCAGGAGCTCCCATGGTGCACCATGACGAAGAACAAACCGGTGCAAGATGAAGGTTGCAACGTCACGAGCACCAGCCGAAGGTAGCGCTGCTGTTTCGGCGTACCTTGTCAGATGGTCGGCAGCCACAATCACCCATCGATTGCCACCAACAGAGCACGGTAGCGGGCCGTATAGGTCAATCCCAACACGGTCGAATGGGCGTGCAGGACATGGCAAAGGCTGCAGTTGACCGGGTGAATGAGGGAATGTCTTGCGCTGCTGACACTGGGAACATGAGCGAATGTGTTTGCGTACAAACGTGTACATACCCCGCCAGTAGTAACGTTGGCGGATCCGCTCATACGTCTTTAGCGCACCGGCGTGTGCGTGTTGCGGTTCAGCATGAAAATATTTGCAGATATCAGACCGCATATGGCTGGGTATGACTAGCAGCCATTTACGACCCGTCACTTGATAGTTGCGACGGTATAACAGGCCATCCCGTATGGCGAAATGCGTTGCTCGGCGGCGAAGAGCACGCGGGTAACCGGAAGTTGATGCGTCAGAAAGCATATTCAATAGCGAGGCGATCCAAGGGTCCTTGCGCTGTTCGGATGGCATGTCTGTGACGCTGACGGCAGAGAGGGGAAGGTCCAGGGCTGATATATCCGTATCATCGGATTTCACGGGTGATCGTGAAAGCGCATCTGCGTCAGAGTGCTTTCGCCCCGATCGGTAGACGACGCGTATGTCGAATTCCTGGAGGCGTAGTGCCCAACGTCCGAGGCGGCCGGAAGGATCTTTTAGCGAAGCCAACCAACAGAGTGCGTGATTGTCAGTTACCACATCAAAAGTTTGGCCGTACAAATAGGGGCGAAACTTGTTTAACGCCCACACAATCGCGAGGCACTCTTTTTCCGTAACAGAATAGTTGGCTTCTGCCTTAGTGAGGGCGCGGCTGGCATAGGCGACCACATACTTCGTAAAACCTGGCTTGCGTTGCGCGAGTACTGCACCAAGGCCAACGCCACTTGCATCCGTGTGTACTTCGGTTGGCGCAGTAGGGTCATAATGGCGCAGTACGGGTGGTGAGGTAAGGAGTCGGCGCAGTGTTGCGAAGGATTCGTCACAGGCTGCTGTCCAATTCGAAAGATCTGCAGGGCCAGCAAGGAGTTTGGTGAGTGGAGCGATGATGGAGGCAAAGTTCCGGACAAAGCGACGAAAATAGGAGCACAGGCCCACAAAGCTCCGTAGTTCTTTAACAGTAGTCGGCTTAGGAAATTTGGCAACAGCACGAAGCTTGTCAGGGTCGGGAAGAATGCCGGCTTTCGAGACGACATGACCAAGTATGGTGAGTTGTTTAGCCCCGAAGTGACACTTCTTCAGGTTAAGCTGAAGCCTGGCGTTTGTAAGGCACTGTAGAATCTTGCGCAGACGAGTGAGATGCGAAGTGAAATCGGGTGAAAAAACCACAACGTCATCAAGATAGCACAAGCAAATGTTCCATTTGAGACCACGTAAAATACTGTCCATCATTCGCTCGAATGTGGCAGGCGCATTGCAGAGTCCGAATGGCATCACGGTAAATTCATAGAGGCCATCCAGTGTGACAAACGCCGTTTTTGGACGATCAGACTCAGCCATTGGGACCTGCCGATAACCCGAGCGAAGGTCAAGCGAGGAAAAGAATTCTGCACCTTGGAGACAATCGAGAGCGTCGTCTATGCGGGGAAGAGGGTAAACATCTTTCCTCGTAATGTTGTTTAGGCGCCTGTAGTCTACGCAGAACCGGACTGAACCATCCTTTTTTTTTTTTGACGAGTACAACTGGGGAAGACCAAGGACTACAAGAAGGCTTGATGACTCCGCGCTGTATCATGTCGTCTACTTGTTCTGCAATTACCCGACGCTCCACTGGTGACACACGATAAGGGCGCTGGCGCAAAGGAGTACTCTTTCCTGTGTCAATTGTGTGCACAACGGTGTTCGTTCTTCCTAGCACCGCTTGGGGAAAGTCAAACGAACGCTTGAATTCGTGCAGCAGGGTAACAAGCTGCTCTCGTTGAGCCGGGGCGAGATGGCTGTCAATAGAATGGTGAAATGCGTCGGTAGACACGCTGTTCAAGGCAAAGTGAGGAACCAACGCGTTCAGCTCCATATTCGGCTTGGTGTCGAAGAAATCGGCAGGCACGATAGTACCTTCATCGATGAGCTGAATGTGGCCGAGCGTCTCGTTGCGGCGCAAACTGAGGGGGCACGAGTTGGGATTGGAAATAAATATCCCGGTAGTGTCTTGACAAAGCTCAAGAACGGCGAATGGCAGCGATGTGTGGTGGCGGCTACCGAAGATGTCAGATGGCGTGAATAGGACGGTAGCGTCAGAAAGTGAAGCACAGCAGGCAGGGACAAACTGGGCGCTGAAAGGAGGAAGGTCTATGTCCGTCGCGACGACAAGGTTAGCCACACTAGATACGGCCGCATCAACAGAAGGCGCATCACCAAACGGTAACAGCTCCACTTCGGCCCGAGCGCAGTCCACGACGGTGTGATGACGTGATAAAAAATCCCATCCTAGGATGACATCGTGGGAACATGAAGCCAACACGTGAAATTCAATGGTGTACAACACGTCTCGAATCACAACTTTTGCTGTACATGACGCGACGGGCTCAATTTGTTGGGCGCTCGCAGTACTAAGAGAAACTACGGGAGAAAGCATCGTCACTTTACGAAGAGAGCGGCAGAGTCTCTCACTAATCACAGATATCGCGGCACCGGTATCGATGAGTGCGAGTGTTCGTACACCTTCGACGATTACATCGATAAGATTGGCGGGAGACAGGCGAGGACTTAAACGATTAGACGATGACGCAGCTCGTGCCTCCGGAGCTGCGGCAGTTAATTTTCCGTCTCAATGGAGGTGGGTCGTCGACGCATAGGCGACACGGAATGACGACTTGGTGAAGGTGAAGGCGAGCGGGAAGTAGAACGTCTAGAAGCGAATGTTCGGGCGCCGGAAGCAGTTTGCGCATCGCGTTCGTGAACTTCAGGTGGTACGTGAGGCGCGTGGTATGGGGGTCGAAACGAATAGTCAGAATATCTTGGTGCGTTAACTGTGAAGCGCCGACGACATAGACGTGCAACGTGACCTGGAATTCCGCAAAAGTAACATATAGGCCAGTTGTCAGCGGTGCGCCAAGGATTTCCGGCGTGTTGCTGTGGAAACGGCGCGTTGAACGGTCGCACAGGTTGTGGCGTATACATTGGCAGATGAGATGCAGGAGGCATTGCCGCGACGGCCGCACAAGTCAGTGGCGCGGCAACAGGCGTTGGTTGAGAGGCAGGCGTAGGTAATGGCAACGCCTCGGAGACCTGCTCCTGAATAGCCTGTCTTATTGTCGGCGTTAGGCGGTTCGTTGGTGCTTCGGTGGTCGGCAGATACGAGAGACATGAAAGTTGTCGTGCGACCTCTTCGCGTACATATTCTTTTATCTGCTCCAGCAGGGAGCTGTCACCACCGACGGCCAGGGCAGCGAGAGAGTCGTCTGCAGTCGTTGACCTCCGAACTGCTGCACGTTGTTTCCGAATCTCTTCCAAGCTCTGGCACAAGGTCACAAGTTCGGATACGGTACTTGGGCTCTTTGCCAGCAACATTTGATAGGCATCATCGTCTATGCCTTTCAAGATATGCCTGATCTTGTCATGTTCGGTCATCTCAGGGTTGAAGCGCCGGCATAAATCGATTACATCTTCAATATAGCTTGTGAAGTTTTTGCCCTGCCTTTGTGCACGTCCGCGTAGGCGCTGCTCAGCACGCAGCTTGCGCACTGCGGGGCGATCGAACACAGCTGCGAGGGTGGTCTTGAAACCGGCCCAAGTGATAAATTCAGTGCGGTGGTTTGTGAACCACAGGCTGGTGACGTCTTTGAGATAAAATGGGACATACTCTAATTTCGAGGGGTCGTCCCACTTGTTGGCGGCGCTCACCTTCTCAAACAGCTGCAACCAGTCCTCCTCATCTTGGTCCTCGGTGCCACTGAAGAAGGGCGGATCTCGTTGGCGCAGGGTGGTAGGCACGATGACCAGTTGAGATTGGGCCGTGCTTTGCTGGGTGGTGCCTTGCTCGGTCGTCTGATCAGGCATTGCTGATGTAGTGGGCAGCTTCCGGCTTTGAAGTTCCAGGTTTGCGTACCCAGCACACTTCCACCACTTTGCAAGGGGGTTTATTAGCGACGCCAGGTAATAGGCAGACAGCCGGTACAGAAACAAATGCTCGGGCAGTCCAGTGTCTACAGCTCGTGCTCGCGCTTCGCACTCAGCGATGGTCCCACTATCATTGCCTTGCGAATTCCCCACTACACAAGTGGTTTATTAGCTAGCCAGTAATGATTGCTGGGGTAACTATATGTGATTGTGGCGCGCTATAGTTGAGTGCCCCCGAAATTTCGAGCATCGGCGGTTCTTTGACGTGCACCTAAGGCCATCAACTGCGTCTGACACTTCACCTCCAGCAAATGGCGACTGTCGTGACCTGAATCAAACACGCGTCTTTATAGACAGCAGCCGAGACCAGCCAGCTTAACTCACGCTCTCGTCCTCTGCATGACGCGCAGAGAAGGTTGCATTATGTCGTGGTTGTTTTTTCTACACGTTTCTTTGAATCTCCCGAAACATATTTCAGACGAAATTCGAGCAATAATTATACTCAAGGTTTTACAAACCAGTGAGTATAGCAGGGTCAGTGCAGTGCCTTTTTAAGCACCCACACACGCATCACATTGCACATGATGTGCCTTCAAAAATACGCGTTCAGAAGAAACACGCCTGTGTGTTCATAAACTTAATACCAAAAAAATAAAATAGCTTGCTTTTGCTCAATCTTTTTTTGACCCCTTCATGTTGTCCGCTAAAACTATGCTGATAAATTGTGTGGCATTGATGCAAAGGAGGCACCACAGCTCTACCCATCTGAAGCGTGCGTCAAATTGTATCAAAACAGTTTCTGTCTTTGTATTCGAAAGCTGCCCTATGAGCTGCTATGAACTCTGCAGGAATAAGGCTACAAATTACTTCTTATGGCCTTCGCTAATTCGAGGAAATATATGTTCAGAACAGGAAGGTTGCTGCATATTAAGTGCGCAACGAAAAAGCATGTTTACAACGATACAAGAACGCGGCAGCTGTGGCCGATATTCAACCTCACAATGCCATAACAGCTGAGCAACAGCAGTCGGACGAAATTCTATTTGTCACCACCATCACCACTTTCTACGCATTCTGTGTGCCCTAAAATTACCGCAGGGCCATTAAATGCGACCAACGGATTAAGCGTCCACTGATCAAAGTATGATGTTCGCGTCTGGATTCTAGCGGGCTTCTGGCTCTAATGTTGCAACAATAAGTGTTTACGTTGGCTGATTACAAGGTATCTGCATCTAGTTGGTCTTCAGCTTATTTTCATGGGAGGCAAACGCTATTCAAGGTGCCAGAGATGACTGAGTTCCACCTTGCTGAAGACTTATAGACTTCATGCAAAATCAAAGGAACACCTACTCGCGTTCCCGCAGAGATTGACTGCGGCCATCCTGGGCACCTGCACAACGGTTACGTGGAGTTCCGCTCCTCGACGCTCAACGCCAAGGCCACCTACAACTGCTTCGACGGCATGAAGTTTCAGGGCGAGTCCAACACCAGCATTTGTCTTGACACCGGCAACTGGTCCAGCCCGCTGCCTAAGTGTCTCGGTAAGCTACGTTTACGTTCTATGCGTGCCACGTTCTATGCACCCTTTCGCAGAAGGGGAAAAAAACGCCGCCATGATGGGCTGCGCGCGAAAGTACAAAGGCTGAAGTCACGTCTTCGGCAGTGCATTTCTTGGGGGTCGCGCCAATTGGCGCAATCCAAAAAGAACTATGGCGGCGCCGAGGGAGCTCACTTTCAAATTGTGTATATGTGCAGCCCTTTCAGCATACACTGGTGGTTGAAAAAAAAGACAAAAAAAATGAACTTCACCTTCAATAGCGTACGATTGATTGATTGATATGTAGGATTTAACGTCCCAAAACCACCATATGATTATGAGAGACGCCGAAGTGGAGGGCTACGGAAATTTTGACCACCTGTGGTTCTTTAGGGTGCACCCAATTATGAGCACATGCGTCAACAGCATTTATGCCTCCATCTAAAATGCAACCGCCGCAACGATAGTGCACGAGACAAAATGGCTGTCGCTCCAGAGTAATGGCGTTCCATCCGACAGAAGGCACTTACGCACTTCAGTATACGTGCGCGCGATTCTCAATATTTTGACATATACTTTTTTCTGTGTGCATATATTATCACGTGCTCGAGTTTCTTTAAAACAGTGTTTTATGTTATTGTTTTCGCGACATTAGTTACGCAGCACAAACAAAAAAGCCTTTTTGTTCGTGCTTCTCCCTATTGCTGCAATTATTCGAATACCAGCCGCTATATAGTCATCTTTAACCAGCAGTATTCAGCCAGAACGCCTTGATTTGTGACGCAAAATGGAAGGCATTCAACAATTCAGTGACCTATCGCTAGTGTAATAGTTGCACGCTGAGTCTTATCTGGCTGAAGTTTGCAGATGTTCATGTTGCTTACTTAGACCGTAAACGCATCTTAAGTCTTGCGGAACACGCGTAATCGGAAAACTTCAGGCGTTAAAATCTCCATTCCCGTTTGCTGAGCAATCTAAGGTGTCACGAAAAATCTGCGTTGCGACCTTTCGTTTTTTTTTCTACAGCCCGTTAGGTTGTGAACCCGTTAATATAAACCTACGAAAGCTTCAGAGAAAATTGTCAGTAGTCGTCCAAGTCACACGCGCAATAGAGGGCGTCTAATTGTCTCGGAGTGTCTAGTTAAGTTACTAGAATCCTATCACTTTCGCTTTATTTTCGTGCTGCGATGGTTTAAATATCTGGTTTGCAAGTGAGAAGGCGTAAGTTAAATGCCGGTCATGCGACCATGTTCGACCGGAATTCAGTCTTCGTATATTCGCTAAGTTGCGCTTTGTGATCACATACCAACCGTCTTATTGTGCACTTAAGTTTTTTTTAACAGACTAGGATTTATAAATTACTATTACGTGCTAATTCGATCTTGTGCCTCTCAGCAGCTTCATTACCTTTTTAGGTGCAAAGCACTTTTGGGGGCTGGACAGTTATAGGAAAAACACGTAAAAATTGATAGAAACAAAGCAAGAGAGGAATAGCAAAAGAGAAGGAAGAAAAGGAGGAATAAAAGAGAAATAAAAAGAAATGAAGAGAAAAAAGACTGTAGCAGCTGAAAATTATGAAAAGAAAGAAATAGAAAAGTGAATAAAACAAAAAAGCTCGCCCAAATCCGCCCTTCTTTCAGGCATGCTACCACTAGGGTGAAGCTGTCTTTATTTTGTCTTCTTATTTTGCGCTGAAATGTGCCAACTCTTTTTTACCGATTGCTTTTGTAGCAGTGCAAGGGTGAACTATCCTCAGTGTAGCAATTTTTCTTAAGATGGCATGCGCACTCCGTCTTAGTGCTGGCAGAGAGAGGGCTTGGTTTGGGGCAAATCATTGTAATAATTACATAATGGCTTTTTGTTTTTATGTGTAAATGTTGGTAGCGCGCACTCGGGCTTGACTTTTTTGATAGTTTCTATTTTACGCATCACGTCAGAAGTTCCTGTTAATATTGCACTTCGTTTGCCCGTGGACGTTAAGGCATTGCACATCTGCTGCCCTGATCCAAGGCAAACACTCGACCACTAAGACCAGCGCTGCGATCAATAAGCTGTCGTGTGGATCCTCTCTTCCGATCCTTGTCATGAGTGGCATTGCTCGCAATGAAAGCTAGCTTTCGTCAGCTTTGTCGAGAATGAGCCCCCTCGAGTGTGACAAGGGCTCTGGAAGGATTGTGCCACCAGATATATTCTCGGCAATGCGCTCAGAAGCGACCTGCTGCCGCACGGCTACTCGTTTACGCAATCGCAAGCGTCGTAATCAATAGGAGATCTTTGACAAGCGCGAACGACGTGGACGAAACACATACAACAGTACTGACGCTTTACTTGCAACTGGCGTTTTTGAAACAGACAACGTGCAATTCCGCGCATCAAGCGCATATGCGGACATTATTACTCAAAAGATTCTGTGAGTCAATCTTCAAACATGAAAACTTGAAATGAAATCTATGGTGTATCAATTCAGAGTGCGTCAAAAGAGAAGCCCTTTCATTTTATTTGAATACCAAATATGTGCAACTGACACACTTCCCACCTTCTTTCTTTATCAAGTGAGCCTAAACAGTGTCGCGTTTTGTTTTTATACTGATTTTCTTAAGAAAAGTGGTATTATTAAATAAAAAGTACATCTATATTTTTGCTATTTTCCGCCAAGTGGCTACCTGGCACTTCCTGGCATCCTTATTCTTCTATTTGACCCTGTCGTTGAAGCACTGACTATTCTATTCAATAAAGATGAGTTCACAACTCATATGTATTTAGTACCAGATTCATACTAGCAACCAGGGTATATAGAAATGCCTAGAATACACACAACCACTCTACACAACCTTCATAGATTGCGAGAAGGCATTTGAATCAGTATATATATATATCAGAAGTCAGGCAGACACTACGGAATTATGGCGTCGCGACGAAGCCTATATAAACATCCTGGAAAAAATCTACAGCGGATCAATGGCCACCTTGTGCTCCGTAAGGAAAGTGACAGAATACCAATCAAACAGGGTGTAATACAAGGCGATACAATCTCCCCAATGCAATTGACCGCGTGCTTACAGGAGGTTTTCAGAGGGCGAGAATTGGAAGAGTTAGGGAAAAGAGTTAATAAAGAGTACCTTAGTAACCTGCGCTTAGCTGATGACATTGGATTGCTGAGTAACTTTGGGAATTAATTGCAACTCATGATTACTGAAATATGTAAAGAGAGCAGAAAGGTAGGCCATAAAATTTTGCAGAAAATTGTTTCTGCAGAAAATCGTTTTCGTTTTCTGCCGAAAATCTGCAGAAAACGAAGGTAATGTGCAAAAATTTCGAAAGAGAATAGCACTTCGAGATAGGTATACCAGTGCACTTGAAGTTGGAAAAGAGTATGTCCACTGAGAACAGGTATAGTAACCGCGGAGCTGAACCACGAGATTAAAATAACTAGAATAATAATAATAGGGTGGGAGACATTCGGCAAAAATTCTCAAATAATGAACAATAGATAGCCACTATCCCTCAAGAGGTAGGTGTATAGCAGCTGCATCTAACCGGTACTTACCTACGGAGCACAAACTTGGAGAAATACAAAGAGAGTTCAACTTAAGTTGAGGACGACGCAACGAGCAATGGAAAGGAAAATTATAGATGTGACCCTAAGGAAGAATAAGAGAGCAGAGGGTATCAGGAAACAAACTGGTTATAAGGATATTATAGTTTATACCAAGACTAAGAAATCGTCATGGGCAGAACACGTAGCGTGAAGGCAAAGTAACCACATGTCATTAAGGGTCAGAAACTGGATTCTGAGAGGATGAAAGCGGGTGAAGATCAGACAGAAAGTTAAGGGAGCAGATGAGATTAGCAAGTTTGCGGGTATAAAGTGGAAGCAGCAAGCACCGGACCGAGTAGACTGGCGTAACATGGTAGAGGCCTTTGTCCTGCAGTGGGTGCTGTCAGGTTGATGATGACGACGTTGATTTGTGCCCCCCCTCAGTGATATACACTGCAGTATTTCGTACACTACAATAGCGGTAGCCACAGGGCTGTCATTATTGTGACATTTCACAACTTTGACATATCCCATCACACATGTGATGTTTGAGGCACCGACGAAAACATAGCACACTTGCCGTACCACTGCCCTCGTTTTGCCACGGAGAGAGAAATGCTTGCCAACGCACCACGGCAAATGGATGATCAGCAAATGAATAATCGGCCACAGTGTAGCGAAAGCCCTATTGTGCTTTTAGATGCGAAGCAGCGTTACCTGTGTAACGATGTTCCTCCGTCCGCACCACTCCCCCTCGCCACAAGTGTTGAAGTGGTGCCAAGTAGCTCACGCTCTGCTTGCAGTGCGCACTGACGTATCTCTCCCTCGCCTGCCACGTGCTCACCACGTGTCAGCTCCCTCTCGCTTCACCCTCTCCACTGCTGGCAACGCTGGAGCCCACTTCTCACGTGGGCATCATTACGAAACGGCCAGGAGAGCTAAATGTCGTAGATAGATAGATAGATAGATAGATAGATAGATAGATAGATAGATAGATAGATAGATAGATAGATAGTTAGATAGATAGATAGATAGATAGATAGATAGATAGACAGATAGATAGATAGATAGATAGATAGATAGATAGATAGATAGATAGATAGATAGATAGATAGATAGATAGATAGATAGATAGATAGATAGATAGATAGATAGATAGATAGATAGATAGATAGATAGATATACATTCAATGTTGCCGAATTTCACTCAGTAATGCTTCGCATTTAAAATAACAAAGGCTCCCCAAAATGAACAATCAGCAAAAAATAAACGTAAATGCACACTGAAACAAGTTGAAATAACAAGGGAATGTATGTACAGTTTGCTTGCAGCGATTAAAACTACAATGAAACGTTCACACGCACACTTTTCTGTTTCTACTCACAGGATATGTACTAACACATCATTTCATATATCACAACACCAAGATGTGTCTCACATACAAACGAGACCACATGCACTGGAAGACCTCCGTTTTGTATCCATCAGCTTGTTTGGAAACACTTAGCTCCATCTCATAAAGGCATGACTTCCGCAGAGCGTCTCATAACTCGTAAGATGTAGATAACCGACATAATATACATTTAGTTTTTTTTTTCGGCGCATTATAGGCTACCAGCAATCTGTAACCTTCAAAAGACCAAATAAACAGTGAAACGTCACACTGATCATATATAGTAATGCTTACACTGTCTACCAAATGCCTATTAGTTGTAGACACGTCTATATTGGACAGAATAGCCACTTCTCCAGTGACAGGATCACACAGCATAATAACGATGTCGGTAAGGGCCAGGTAGCCACTTAGCAGAACAGTGCAAAACATCATTTGCGTGTACTCCTTTATTTCATTACACCACTTTTTTTTTTAAGAAAGTCACTTCAAAAACAGAACATGAAACTGTTTAGGCTTACTTGATAATGAAAGCAGCTGATGAGCGCACCAGCTGCTTTTTGTGGTTGGTTAGTTGTCATAACTTTATTAAGGCTCTGGAAACTACGTGTTAGCGCAGAGCCGGTGACTTCCATGTTGGGACCGGTTTTCGACCATCATTGGAGTTTAAAAAATATGACAGGGCTTTTTTTTTTCGACGCACATTGATAGACCATTGATTTGGTTTCAAAGTTTTATGTTTGAAGGTTGACGCACGCAATCCTTGAGTTATTATGGGTGAATATGCGCTTCATAATACGATGGTATATTACGATGCTCGTTATAACCCTTTCAGTCACGAATTATGATGCACTGTCGGAAACGCGTCAAATTTGCTGGCATAACTCCAAGGCACTCAGTAATATTACATTCCAAGTAAGAAAATGAAAAAAAAACGTTCTTCCGTGTGAGTTCTGGTAATTATAGCTAATGAGTGTTTAAATAAATATCTATATATTCTGCCACCAGTTGGCTTCAGTACTTGAATAAAAATAATCCAGTATTATGCCCGCAATGCCTGCACAGTTCAGTTTTTGGTTGTATTTATCCAGACTGAAAGAAAAACAATAGTTTTCATGTCTTGAAATGGGTCACGTGGAACAATTGTCGAACATGGTAGTGCATACAACAAAGTTATTCTCTGCAGTAATACGCAGCTTAATGAAGTTAAAAATTCGCCAGCACTCTACTCAGGAAGCCTGCACAAATATGTACGCTAAGTTTGAACCTATTTGATGAAACACATGGCGCGTGACGTGACATTGGAGTTGGTGTCTCCATTTCTACACACATTGACTGAATAAACACCAGTTTCAACTAAAGCGACAGTCGTCTGTGTGTTTTGTAGTCGTCGTTCACGCTTTTCAAGAATCTGCTAAATATGGACCAACTCTCCCAAGTAAAGGCATTGTCATAGTCATGTTTGCGTTTATTCGCTGTCACTCACCTTAACACGTCACTATCGTTTTCTCAAATTTAATGCACCTCTGGCTGCGGACAAAGCATTACACTTATTCTCCTATCAATATTTTACCGTTGCGTAAAGTATATTATTATTAATTGGTGAGTATCGCATTGAACTATAGTTATGGTAAAAAATCTTGTGGCTGGCGATATTAAAGAGTATCAAAATCCTATTCTGGACGCAGTTAAATTACATTAATTACTCTGCACTCGGAATATGAAAAATAATAGTGGCTAACTTTCAGTTGTTTTCATTCTCACCCTCAAACCAACCTGAACGTTACTCAGAAGGAAAGACGAGAATCGATATGAAAATATGAAAAATTGGGAGCTCCTAACTCTCAGGAAAATGGGGGCGAGTGAAGCTTGACATGTGTGTGGGTGGCTAAAAAAAGGGATCACATGTTGCTAAAATAATGAGTTCTGACTGGCCAGTTATAGGACTCTCTCTAGATACACGTTCACCTTGATTGAAAAATCAGTATGCTATCCTCGGGAATTCGTGGGTGGCGCGACTGTCCAAGAGTGAGATAAGGAGTACCTTTAAAGGTGATTGTATCGATCGCAAGTAAAAGCTCGCCAAAATAACCGAGACAGTAATAATCTTCTTGTTTTTCTTAGAGAGTATAGCTGACCTTCTCCGTTACCATGTTGGCGTGAAAACCGATATCTTCTGTTTGTCTGGGCTCTTGGAGGTGCGTGTCACTCCCACTACGAATTGCGCAGGATTATTACTGGACGTTGTATAATACAATCTTGTTCGGACGGTGGCCGAAGACGGCGAGCAAACAACTGTTCGGCACTAAATGGCGTTTCAAGAATTCAATCTCGTGCCATCGTCAAGATGCAACGTCGCAGAAGAAGGCCCTGCAAGCGATACTGCACTTTTTGCACTCGACCAGACTTTCAGAACGATTGTAGCGAGAATGTCCTTGTGTGTGTGTGTGTGTGTGTGTGTGTGTGTGTGTGTGTGTGTGTGTGTATATGTGTGTGTGTGTGCGTGTGTGTGTGTGTGTGTGTGTGTGTGTGCTTGTGTGTGTGTGTGTTTGTGTGTGTAAGTGTGTGTGTGTGTGTGTGTGTGTGTGTGTTCATCTTGATTAATATGTGGCGCTGAACGTCCCAAAACCACTATATGATTATGAGGGATGCTCTACTGGATGACTTTAGAAATTTCAATCAGTTGGGCTTCTTTAACGTGTACCTAAATTTGAGTACACGGGCCTACCGCATTTTCGCTTCCATCCAAGATTCAGCCACTGCAGCCTGGACTCGATTCCAAGACCTGCGGGTCAGCAGCCGAGTAGCTTATCCAGTAGACTGCTGCAGCGGGCCTTTTTTTTTTCATTCTCTGGGTGCGTTTTTTTAAAATGTGAAGCACTTCTTTGCGTACTGCACGCACTTTTGGGGTATGTCTGTCCGACCGTCCATCCATCCATCCGTCCATCCGTCTATCTAACCGTCCGTCCGCCTACGTCTGGGTGCTCTCATGATCACCCCCTTAACTTGGGGTACACTAAAGCTAGTACAAAAGGGTAAGTTGGTTTGATGACTACGACTCGCTGGTCATGACAAAAATAATGTCAGAATCTTGTCACGTACGTGGTCAAACACTTAGAAAAAAAACAGTAGCAAAAACAGTAGCAAATAGTAGCGGGTATGTGCCACTGGTATGTGCCACAGGGGATAGACATTTTATATCTATAGCCAGGAACGGCGGGAACACGCATGTCTAACTTTAAAGCTTGAGCGTCAAGAAAGAGCTGCCATAAGCGGCGTTCACCGAACGAATGGAGAAAAAAATGTCAGTGTCCTAGCAGGAATCGCACCCTATCATTCTGCGTGGCAGTGAAGTATTCTACCACAGAGCCATGCCAGGCCGCGAATATCCGTTTCAAATAGACCCTAATCTTTGTTTAACGTCGATAGTGGCTGCAGTACTGGCTATTAATTTTATAAACATTACATCTGTACTCACGGGGTACAGCCATCACATTGTGTTAATGTCAATTATAGTTAGGTGACATCAGCTGAAGTTGATTTGTGTAGCAGTGTTGAAGGCCACCGCCCTCGCGCGCACCAGCGCAAACACCAGCGCTTCATATCAGCTTGCCGCTTTTGGTGTTGCTAATATCCATGTTGCTTTTAGCATCTTTACGCAACTGTAAAGAACTGCTAATATATGCTGCTGTTTAACGTATGTGCATGCGTGGATTTGTACACTTCTTATAATTAGCACCGCTACATTGTGCCTCACTCAATTAAAAAAATAAGAAAATAAAACACATTCACCTACCATCCGCATGCTTTGCATAACATCGATTCCTGAGGTACGTGAGATCGGCCGAATCTGTTTCTCTCTCTCTTTCTCTCTCTCGCTCTAGTTCATACGCTCTCCGCATCTTCTTTCCCAGCGCGAGTGAAAGCTGAATGTCACAATTTCTTCATCGTCCTGCCGCTTGCGCCGAAACCCAGTGACAGCGCGAACTTAGTCTAACAACCCTAAACCAGTCAGAACCGTCGCAGCTCCAAGCCACCTACTGCCGCAGACTATATGAAACGGAGCTCGACTTCGCAGTTTCTTCCGCTACGCTGACCACTTTGCGGGCGGCACCGAAACTTATTAGTGCACTCTGAGAAGCGCCCTCTTTTATCCTGTCCACGCGGAATTGATGTTTCGCGAACGCAGTGCACAATTGTACAGGGCTCTTCGCACGCAGTGTTTAACTTAATCGCGAACGTATTCGTTCAGGCATTCAGCCGAACCCTTTCAAGCACGGCCGTAGACAAAGGATTCTCTAGCAAGAGGTGCTGCGGCCTGCGCACCACGCTTGAAACAGAAGCGCGCCACTCGCTTCCGGGTCAGCTCACAGGTTCATTGTGTCTCCACGAGTGCTTGTGTCCGACTTGACGTATAAAAGCGGGAAAATCCACTGAGTCTCTTTTCGTTTGATATTCTGTAACTGCACAGCTTGCCTCGTGCGCCTAAATACAATGCATGCGTCACCGCACGCTTCCAAGTTCGAGTATTTTCCAACACGTGCCCAATTGGTAACGTAATTGATGAAACCGAACGGGAGGTGCAAGAAAGTTATTTTCCGCAACTTTGAAATATTCGTTAAACGTGTAAGACGCCTTACAAGTAACATACCCCCATCTATAGATTTCATCACATGCCTCGACCACCAACGTGGCACAACTGTGCATATATTGTAGGCCGAAGCTTGATCACAATCAGCCTATGGAAAAAAGTTTGTTCCTGCGCTGCGTGCGTCTGATCGTCCAGATTGTTGGAATGCGCTAAAACGTGTTTGTTTTACTGACTTAAATCTGGGAAGACAGTGGCAAATAGATGCTCATTATTTATTTACTGGCACAGACACCACACACAGCCATGTCCCTCATTCTAATGTTTACTGTACACAGTAAAAATTTTTGCACCCAAAAGGGTGTAAAAAGGGTGCTTTTACGAGAAAGCACCCTTTGCAACACCCTTTAACACCCATAAATGGTCGATTGAAAAAAAAAGCACCCCTTTGTTTGGGTGCTTGCCTCAATAGCACCCTAAAATAGGCTCTAAGGGTGCTTTTGTGCCTGAGAAGGGTGTAGGTGCCAATTAATCAGATGGAATATGCAGCATAAGAAGAACACATAATTATAATATTTGGGATTTTACGTCTCAAAAACCTCGATATGATTATGAGGGTCGTCGTAGTGGAAAGCTGCAGAGATTTTCACCATTTGGTGTTCTTTATTGAGCGCTCATATCGCACAGTGCAAAGGCTTCTACCTTTTCGCCTCCGCCTTAATTCGACTGCCACGGCCGGCATCGAACCCGCGACCTTTGGATTGGTGGCCGAGCAGCGCAGCTACTGCACGAATATGTGGACCTTGCGTTAAATGACGGCCTAATTGACTTAGAATGTGTGAAGGTGCTCTCCGAATACAGCAGAATGTCAGCAGAAGCAAATCGCGTTTCATCTATTATGGCAATTAACTGCAATCCATGTTACAAAAGCTTTCCTTAGTGTTGGTTATAAGCTGCATGTTTGCTATGGATTATATACACACAAACAATGTTCGCCCGAGTATGGGTGTGTGTGCGTGTAAGCGCGATTGTGTGTACACCCATGCATGTGTGCGTGCGCGTGTATGTGCGAGTCCGTGCTTGTGTTAAGCGTGCCTGTGCACATGTGTACGCCCATGCATCCGTGCGTTTACGGTCGCATGCGTGTGTGGCCGTATGTGTATATACGTGCATGTGTGTGCGCCTGTGAATAAGTATGAGTGTGTATCAGCCCGTGCGCCCTCAAATTTCGTGTGTGTGTGTGTGTGTGCGGAGGGGGGGCACTGCTTCTTATTGTTTAAGGTCCCACACCTGTTCAGACTGGGAGTCTATATGGGAGGTGGCTTAAGGAATGGCGGTTGTCAACGCACTGTACATGGACTATTCAGTACATGGAAATTCCCACAGAAAGCTGTCACTGCACTTATGCACAACCATCGTTTATATTAACAACGTTTAACAAGAACGTGCCCTGCCTTTGCTACAGGTGCTTAGCTAGGCCACGAGTGTTGAAGATTGGGCGAGTTGGTTCGTCGTACTTGAACTGGTATAGCACATTATGGGGAAGAAGAAACGGCTGAGCAGACCGACACAAGAGGACAGAGCGCTAACTTCCAACTGAGCTTTATTGTCAAACTGCATCAAATATATAGACCGGCGCAAGCATACAAAACCACCCTAACGAAACGACAAGATAACACACAACATCACACCGTCACATATCACAGATTCATATCACAGATTCATGATGTTGTGTGTTATCTTGTCGTTGCGTTAGGGTGGTTTTGTATGCTTGCGCCGGTCTATATATTTGATGCAGTTTGACAATAAAGCTCAGTTGGAAGTTAGCGCTCTGTCCTCTTGTGTCGGTCTGCTCAGCCGTTTCTTCTTCCCCATAATGCGCTATACCAGTTCAAGTGCTTAGCTAGCTCATTGGGTAACCATATGAAATTATGTGCTGATCATGTGGTCAGCAAAAAGTTTGTTATAACAACCTCGGCACGTTTCGTGGTGCGTGACAAGCCTTCTAAACATCCGCGACTGTGGATTAATTTGTTCCAGCTTCGACTACGCATTCAGTGTTTGCGGCACCATACGCGGAAGTGCCAGACACAGACAATGCAAAAAGAAATTCATCTGGAAAAAGGTGTAGCGATGCTCTCCCGCTAATGCCACCGAGGACGAAATAATTATTGTTTCTGGCCATTCCATGGTGCACTTTGTTTTCCGCAAGTTTTGCTTCACTATTTTTCGCCCACTGCAATCGCATTCCGTCAAAATACTCCAAGAACCCGAGGCTGGTAAATAACCTGCGTCGCTGTGCGACTGGGTGGAAGGAGAGTTGCCATTTACAAGGAGTTATTCCGCGACGAACGGCCGTCCGCCGTATTCGCCATAGCGTTTGCTCTTCGGCGCCGTCCTGGCGGGTTTCTCGCTCCTCCCCCCCCCCCGCTCACCCCGGCCAGCGTTGCTTCCACAACCGCGGCGTAGATAAGCGAATAGTTGCGTCACCGAACACCTGCGTCGACATCTGCGGCGCCGCCGCCAGTGCCTACTCTTTTTCTCTCTCAACGTCGCTCTCTCTGTCTCATCGTCTTTCAAGTGCGTTGCGTTGGTCTGAGGTCTTGGTCGCTGTGTGTGTTCAAGCGAACAGGCGCATATTCAATGGTGGTCACGCATGACACCGTGTTCGAAGTGACGCTCGGATTGAGGAATATTCATGGAGTGGCGGACAAGGACAACGTGGGCCTGTTAACGCCTGTTAACGGTGAGTGTACTGTTTTCGTAAATAGTAATCATACAGCGCTAGCTGGGCGCCTGCAGCAGCTCTGCCGAAGTAGGCTGCCAGCCATTTACAACAGCATGCGTTCGCGGGCCTGTTGCAGATGCCCGATTAAACGTGTGACTTAACGAGTTCACACTGCTATGCGCGATGTTGTGTAAGTGCCTGCATCACTCATACAGTGAGTGATGTGATCACTTAACAAGGGTGGGATTAGTTGCTGATCGCACATTGTCTCTACGCTGCACAAAGTGATTATTGTTTTAAGATGTGCTTTGGGCTACATCGTAATAACATTTCTATTAATACTCAAATGTGCAACGTGCTTCTGTAGGTGTAAGCGCAAAAAAAGAAAGAAAAAACAAAAATTATGTACAGAGACGCACTGTATGAAATGGCTTTTTTTTGCTTAAAGACGGTATAGTTGGAGGTGCTGATATGCCGCGATGCTCCCAGCACGTGCGCCTCGGTCTTTTAAGCTATTTAGGACAAGTGCCACCAGCAACAGGGAAAGATCTAGCAGACTTCCAAAGGCGCGTTGTTGTGGCCATCGCCGTGCGTTGTTTTCCCTCGTTTCTGTTTGCTGTTTTCGTGCTTCGCCTTCATCTGCGATAACGTTCTGCGTTATAACAGAATCGAGAGAGCATACGTCACTGTTGGAGCTATGTGCGGTAGCTCTAGCATAAGCCATGGCTGCTGCAACGTAGTCGGCGTCCGCGCGCGGTGGTGTCGTTCGAGCGCTCTTACTTGCGTGATTGTGTTTAACTGAGTATTTAGGCACGGGTTACGTTTGTAAATCCCGTAGTCAATAATCGCTAATAGCGTGCCCCTGATTGCCATCAGAGGATGGGCTTGGTTGTCGAAATAGGCCAGACGCTTTTTCTGAAGGCAAACTTTGAATTTTTTTTTAAATAAGTACTTTCATACGTGCAAGGCAGTGCCTATTGCAGGCCCGCAACTCTTCAAAAACTGGAAGAGCTATCACATCTTTCATCAAATTACAATGAATTAAGATGATTGAATTAGAGATGACGAATTTCTGTGCTAGATTAGGTGCACAAAACACATGTTCGCAGCCCTACGTCTAGAAAGCAGGCAAATAGGAAGCACAGCGTCAAATTTGGATTAGATTCCATTGACGGAGCGTCTTGTGAGAGTAGAAAGAACGAGAAAATTGTTCATTTTTGATGCCCTTATAGAAGCAGTCAGAATTGCACTGATTGATGACTTGTAACAATTCCTCAGATTGTTAGAGGCGGGATTAAAGTCAGTAAATCTTTTACTTTTTTTTTGCAGACCTCTTCGCTAGTGCCACGCCCAAGATCGTTTGATCGTTTGTTCTCATGTAAAAGAGAAAGCAGAGATGTCTTCACTGTTTGTACATGAAGAGCTAAGTTTCTTGTGCATTTTGATTAATGTTACATGTTCTGAACGTTGTACTTTAGGAATTGTTTTTCACACTGGCTCACTACCCTAGAAGGAATTTGATTCTTAGGTGAGTTCAGGCTTTCGTAAGTGCCATTTTTGAGCTGTAGTCTTACTCTTCACCTCATTTCGGGAATTTGCTGTATGCTGGAAAACTCTTATCTTTATCATACGAAATTATTGGAATGTACGGGTTGTATGGTTCGAGTTCAGTGTAATGTCAATTACACGCCATTTCGAAGGATGCACACTACATATTCTTTATATATGGTGCTGCCAGAACAGCACGAACATCCTTTTATGAGAAGTCATATTTGCTCTTATTACAGGATGAGAGGGTGCCGCTGACGTCCTTCGTAGTCTATCCCCCGGCCCCAGCCTAGAGAAAGCCTACTTCCTGAACCTCCACATGGATAGCCGAAAAATCTTCCGTGTCAGTAATGACGAAGAAGGAGTGACAGCACTGATGAGTTGATTTTTTTTTATTTTCAACATTGTCTACGGCCGCAAGGCCTTTAACATCCACCGTGATTGAGCGGCTTTTTCTCGGCGTGAGTTTGGAGTTTATCAAAGAAGTTGTTCAGGCAGTACGACGCTGAAAATTTTAGTGTCACAATGCCTGAACAACTTTTTCTAGTGTGGTCATGGTAGATGAACAAACATTGTTATTTGTATAAGTTATTTTGCTTAAATATAGCTGGACCATTCCATGCCAAACGTCCCAGCCACTTTGGCGACCATCTGAATTGTATTTGAAAAAAAAAAGTGCTGACTTACTGCGTTGAAAACAGTGAACTGCTAGAATATTTCAGCGAGAAAAAAAAGTTTTGTTCATGTGGCTGGCTTATAACTTCCTGGCATAATGCCGTCTGTGTGCTGTTTGTGGAAAATTTCGTTTTAAAACTACAGCTTATTTTTTCTAAAGCAAATTCGGTCTACCTGTTAAGTAAATGTGCTTCTGTAAGGTATTTGAAGCTCAATAATAATAGTGCAATCTTTTGCCACATTCGCTTCCAAGAATAAAGCCACAATGTGTTATGTTTGCATTTTTTATTGCAATATTGCACTTTGTATGAATATCTGAGCAGTGAATACTTACTCCACAGAAGGTATATTTTGAGGAAAAAATATCTTTACACCTCTCAAGCTGCTGAAATATACGAGAAAATATCACCAATTTCACGAAATTGTGATTTTTGTCCGTATTGAAATGCAATTTGCTCCATGTTAAGATACAATGAAAACTCATCATGATACCTAAATTGTAAGAAAATGAAACTTTTTCTGTAATAAAAATCTTATCGCAAAAAGGACAGGAAAGAGCGCTGTCAACTGAATTTTATTGAAGGTGCTACGAGCGTTTTTATACTGAGCACAAGACCAGGGCTCATCTGCAACAACACATGTGTGACCATGACAAAATAATTTTAACCGAGAAAAGAATACTCTTTTTCGGAAAAGATAAGTGAAGGTGTACTGATGCATTGATCCTTGGCCTTCCTGAGAAAGAGTTCTAAAATCTCTCATTTTTCTGCTTGCTTTTTTTTCAAAAACCGTGTTTTATGAAACCTAGGACTACACTTACATTCTTTACGGTGCCCGGCCATGAGACTATTATAGCCCTTCTTAACATTTAAAGCATGCTGTCTAGCTTGATCATTGAAGCATTGCCCAGTTTGTCCTATGTTTACTTTTCCACATGTTAGCGGCATCTTATACACATTAGATTGGCATTCAGTAAACCTATTCTAGTGACGAATGGTGCAAGATTGACTATTCCTGTTGCTGTAAGTACATGCACTTTTGAAAGCTTGCAAGGGGTGGAAAACAACGTCATATCCGCTGGCTCTTTTCCTAAAATTTTGAGACACCTTATGTACGTGGTACCGTGTGACATGCAAAGGTGATTGGTCATTCTCTTTTTTTTTGGTCCTGTTTCCTTTAACTTTACTTTCTGCAGGACGGTTTCACAAACAAGTGTGATGATGCTGTTGGGGTATTGGCTGGTGCTATCAGCCCAGGAGTGCTAAGAATGTTCTGCCTTTTCATAGTGGGCATTCAAAATTAGTAGAAAGAGGAATTGATACCACATGTACTCAGGCCACCCTTCAGAAGTTATGTTAGCACAAGGGTGAGGTCAGGTTTAAAAACCAGATTAAAAGACTAAAAGATGCTGGGTATCCCAACAGAATCATCACACCCGTTTGCGAAACCCTCCTGCAGAAAGTAAAGTTAAAGAAGACAGGACCAACAAAAAACAATGACCAAAACCTTTGCATGTTATACCACATCATGTGTCTCACAATAAAAAAAATAGCCAGCAGATATGATATTAGCGTGTTGTTTTCCACCCCTTGCAAGCTTTCAAAAGTGTGTGTACTAAACAGCAACAGGAATAGTCAATCTTGCCCCATTCGTCACGAGAATAGGTTTACTTATTGCCAATTTAACGTTTGTATAAGTATTTTTTATCAGGTAAACCAATGATCAGTGCATCACTACACGTTCACTTATCCTTTCCGAGAGGGAGTATTCTTTTCACAGTTAAGATTATTTTCTAGTGCTCACACGTGTCGTCGCGCATGAACACGGTTCTTGTACTCCATATAAAAGCGCTCGTAGCACATTCATTAAATTCAGTTGACAGTCGGTGCTCTTTCCTGTTCTTTCTGTCTCTTCCTAAAGTTGTCGCGCTGTGACTAGCACACAACCACGATGAACCAACTCTTCCAAATTAAGCTCTTGTTACGTAACACGTAGACCGACTTTCGTATGGAAAGAAGGAGTGGTGCTTTTAAAATGAAATTTTTCACATACAACACCTAGACGGCATTCCAGGAAGTTCAGAGGGCAGCCACGTGACCAAATATTTTAGATGCGGAAGCATCTTATACTCGCGCCTTGTAGTGCGCCGTCCGTGCCGTCCGCACCGCTTCTCGAACATTCGACAGCTGACGCGCGCGCATGCGCCGTCGCGCCGTCGCCCACTCTTCCACCATCTGTGCATCCCTTCCTCCTCTACACACCGCGCGCGCTTCACTCCTCCACCATCTGTGCACCCTTCCTCCTCTACACAGCGCGTTCGACATCTACAATTCTCCTGATTCTCCAGTGGACGCGCATGTGGCGTCGCGCTTCGAGAACATTCAACAGCTGACAGTGCATGCGCCGTCGTGCTGTATATATACTCAAGGTCGGCGCTCGCTCGCTCAGTTGCCGCTCGTCGGTTGGTTTGTACGGCGCGTCGACGTCCAAGGTCGCGGTGAAATGAATTCCAACGAATCCACAAACACAATGATCGACGTCCCTTCGACCAGCGCCGCCCTTTCGCATACGTGTGTACGTGTTCACTCATTTAACACCCCCTCCTACAACCAAGTTAACCAATTTAGCCATCGACCCAAGTAAGTCGCAATTTAACACCCCATTTCACAACCACGTTAACCAATTTAGCCATCGACCCAAGTAAGTCGCACTTTAACACCCCGTTAACCAATTATATGCTCCGCATCCTCCTCAGTGTTCCCCCAAGGGAAGCTGCGGGCAATTTTTTTTCCTCTCCTAAATATTCCAGAAGTTCACTATTTTCAATGCAGCACGAGTTTTTCGAATACATTTGAAATGGTTGCCAAAATGGCTGGGACATTTGGCATAAAGTGACCCAGCTGTGTCATTAGCCATAATTATGCATTACCTTTTTTGTTTTTTGTGTGTTTTGACTCAGTTTTGTGTTCGTTTTTAGCTTATTGTGTTTCTGATCATTGTATTGGTTTCTTAAGTATTCGCTAAAGTTATATTTGCGAAAATCCGTATATGTTTGCATGTACATCATTTCTCATAACCAATTGTTATACATCCAGGAATACAAAGCTTAATCCACTGTGATTGTATACATTTGAAAACACTATCCATATATATTTTTGTGTGCATCACTTCTTGGGAACGATTGTGTGCATGAAAGCGTATATAGTGAAATTATGGTGAATGTATATATTTGAAAGAATCATAAGTATATATTTGCCTGTATTTCATTCCTATTAACCGATTGTGTACATGAAGGAGTATTAAACTGGAAACCACTGGGATTGTAGATACTTGAAAGAATTATAGGGATATATTAGCGTATATTTCATTTGTAGTCTCTATGTACTTGAAGCAGTATACTAAACTGAAACCAGTGTAATTGTTTGTTGCAAAGAATTGTCAATGAAGTGAAACTGAATAAATATAATAAACATTTGAGGTGTTGCATGTGTAGTGTACGTATACGTGAACGTATATCTGGTGAAAAAGTTGTGTGGCAGAAGAAAAGTTTATGTTTTAATTGCCTATTAAATAAACGCAATATGCAAGGGCAGCAAGGCTTCATTTTCTGTAACGCGCATTATGCATATACTGTGAAGTATATATAGATCCAGCACAAGTTCATACACAATAGTACGCGTTTATATTTTTGCCCAGACGCAATGAATGGAGCTCGACAGGTGGCGCACCATTGATAATCAGGACCACTTTCTTCAAGTAGTGTGTAATCAGTGCATGCTGATATCTATTAGTGCAGTCTAAAAGAATACTGGCACCCCTGCCATGGGCACTCGGCACCCTTGTGCACCCTTCTCGCACCCTCCTCAGAGGGTGCTACAAAAGTGATGGACATCGAAGGCACCCTTCCTTAAGGGTGTTTTTGTAACACCCTACAGTTTTTTTACATGTACACCCTATTCTAAAGGTGCATGAAAAAGCACCCTTTTTGGAAGGTGCTGAATTAACACCCTTAGGGTGTCGTCCACGGGACAAGCTCATTTACACCCTTCTGGGTGTAAAATTTTTTACTGTGTATTGTACATCAAAGCAAAGTCGACAAAAAAATACAATGCATCACGTTGACGGAGTTCGAGTGGATGTGGGGCCTGCAACGAAGAATCTGGATAGTTGGGCAGTCTAGCACGCTTTATATAAAGGGAGCATTCCAACGAGAGCGCAAGCGCCAGGTGGCGAAGCTGCCGTGTAGTGCCCGTTCAGAAGAATGTGAACGATGTTTGTTGTGACGACCAAGCGGCTTTTTCTGCGAACACACTTCCACTGATTCAAAAGCATTCAAGAATAACTTTTGTGGCTTTTTGTTGAACGTATTTCTTGTTCTGTGTAATGCATACATAATTAGTGCAATAATGTAGACAGATATTATCTGGCTGTTCCGCCACTGGCACTCAGATAACTCTCTGACACTAAATAGCGCTTCGAGAATTTAGTCCATATGGTATCCGCAACCTGCATGAGTGAACGCTCAATGTCATAATTTCACCATCATATTACCACTTAATTGCCCTGGAACCCAGCGTTAGCGAGAACTAAGTCTAACAACCCGGAGCTAGTCAGGACCGCCGCAGCTCCACGTCATTCACCGCTGCAAGCTATGTGGAACAGAGCTCGACTTTAACGTTCATTCCACTACGCTGAACACTTGGCGGGTAGCATGCGAAAGTTAGTGCACCCCGAAAAGCACGTCCTCCTTTAGCCTGTCCCAGCGAAAGTGATGCTTCTCGAAAGCGGTGCGGAAACTTGAGGTACGGGGCTCTTTGCACACCAGGTGGCGAAGCTGCCCTGCAGCAAGTGTTCAGAAAAATTGAATGTGAACGCAAGTGCTTCGGGCTGGAATACTTCGATCGTCTACTTATAAAAGTATTCTGGGCAAATTCTCAATACAGATGTCTGTCCCTGCAGCATTGCAGTGAATGGAAAGTACATATTGTAACGCGGACTGAAAGTGCGAGGAAGAAGCAGAGATCGGACGCACTCGAGCGATGGTGATTCAGCTGTGACGGTAGAGCGCTGACATTTTTTCACTGTAAATAAACCCATCACATCCGTAACAGCTTTGGTGGAGGTGCTGGGTAACTTGCCATCCTGGACCCCACAGCAGAAGTTCTTCGAAGAAGCAGACGCTTAGCTGCAGCCTACCCCCGGACAACATCAGCATGAACGACGACACAGCAATCCCATTGACGTACTACGCTGCTGCATCCACCAGTGCCACCGACACGGCACAAGGTGGCTGACGACCTCGACAACCAGACTACTGGGCACCTGAGCCACGAATTTTCTCTGGTAAAACTGACGAAGGCCTGGACGATTGGCTAAAGCACTTCGACAGAGTGAGCCGCTACTACGAATGAGGTGCACCGGCGAAGCTCGTGAACGTAGTATTCTTCCTTGCTGGGACAGCCTTGCTTTGGTTTGAGAACCATGAACATGTCCTCCCCACTTGGGATATATTTGTTAAGGAACTGAAGGCCTGCTTTGGGGACGTGAGTTCCATGAAAAAGAAAGCTGAGCAAACGCTGTCACGTAGGGCTCATTTGCCCGGCGAGACGTGCACAACATACATTGAAGAAGTGTTGAAGCTTTGCGGGATTGTCAACGCAAATATATCTGACGAAGACAAAGTCGGTCATTTGTTAAAAGGCATCGCCGAGGCCGTGTACAATTTTAGATAACAAAAGAAAACTTGAACACTCCTTCGATTTTCAGGCAGCAGTGTCGCGCATTCGAGGCGTTCAAGACCCGCAGAATTCCACCCAGGTTCGGGCGCTTGGACAATGTTCCCACTGTGGCAAGTATGGACGTCGCCACCTGCGAAGACATTTCCTTCCTCGTACGTCGGGTAGTTCGAGAAGAGCTCGTACGACTTCAACCAGGTGGCGTTCACCACCAATGCTCGTTCGCCGCGTGCGCCGAACCACCTCCCTACCGGATGCGAGAGCGCCACGTCGAAAGCCGACCACGCACAGAAACTGCAGATTTTACCCCGCGGCTTCCGTTTTCCCCGACGGGTCATGGCCACCACCGGATGTCATCATCTCGACGGGCCGCTGCGGACCTCCGACCGTCGTCAACCAGGCCTCTACCAGAAGATTACTATGCGTCATCACAAAATGTTCCTGCTAAGCACGACCCGTCTCCGCGTACTTCTGCCACCTCTGCCCCTGCTAATGTAAGTCGACAAGTCCCCGTTTGCTACACATGTGGTCTCCCAAGGCATATTTCGCGCTTCTATCCCAGACGGCCACCTGCACCGCCACGTTTTTCGACGTATCCGGCTCTTATGTACCAAACGCTTGTGCCGCCACGTCTTTCGACGCACCCGTCTCGTATGCATGAAACCTGGACCTCTAACCCAGCCGACTACCGTCCTCGACAGCAATGGCCTAACGAATTTTGCAGCGAGTCCCCCGCCTCCGAGTGAAGCCTGACGCCGCCTCCGACACGGTCCCGCCGGTCGGCGTCTCCGCGTCGTCGTTAACCTTCCCCGCATCAGCTGGGAAACTAACTGGTGCGACCGATGGAGGTGCGGTCGCGGGACGGTCCGTTTCGCCAATTCCTCCTTCTGCTGTGATGTTGATGAACAAAGTGCGTGTGTGTATAGACGGTGTAGATACTCTTGCTCTTGTAGACACTGGTGCTGCTGTTTCGGTTATGAGCCTTCGTTCCAAACATCGTTTCTTGGGTCACAAAGTTATGTTCGCGTGAAATCGTAAAGAAACTTTTCGTGGAGTCGGAGGCGAAGCGTTATGCCCTGTTGGAATTTGTTCAGTTGTTCTCACGATTGGTGGACAAAATTTTCGAGTTGAATTCACTGTGCTGGCTCGCGCAACTCATGACATCATTTTAGGGATAGACCTCCTTCACGAATGCGGCGCTACGCTTGACTGTGGAACTGGAGAGATTCTTCTACAAAGTACGTTGCCCGCTGCAATAGTTGACGATTTTCTCACTCTGCCCATCGATGCTCTTTCGTTGTCTGAAGATGTGACAATTCCTGGTCGGACAGCAGTGTTTGTACCCGTATGCTCTTCTCATGTCCAGCCAGGACCCTGCACTGGACTTGTAAGCCTGATCATGCAAACGCCATCATGAGGAATGTGCTGGTCCCATGGTCTGTCCTCACAGCCATCGACGGACATTCTTACTTGTGGGCGCTCAACGCAGCCTCAGAGCCTGTTGTTCTACCAGCCGGATTGAAACTGGGAACGCTCGAGGAGCAGGCCACAATTGACGTCAGAAGGGTCTCAGTGTCTCCAGCTATCAGTCAGACGGCGCCCAACTACTCAGCCGAGATAAAACGTATGATCAATAAGTCATTGCCTTCTTCCGAGCAGAATGTCCTTGAGGAGGTACTTACATAGTACGCGGGAGTCTTTGGTTTCGCTCAAAACAAGCGTTGTTCCATGTTGTACGAATCCCGTATGCACCACCGCATCAACACGAGAGATGCTACACCGATACGCCAAAAACTCTATCGCGTATCCCCGTAAGAGAGGCAAGTGATCGCTGATCAGGTCAACTACATGCTGCAGAAAGGCGTTATTCAAGAGTCAAGCAGTCCCTGGGCAGCTCCTGTTATATTGGTAAAAAAGAAAGACAACTCTTGGCGATTTTGTGTAGACTACCGCCGTCTCAACGCCGTCACAAAGAAAGACGTGTATCCGCTACCACGCACCGACGATGCTTTTGATTGTCTGCACTCGGCCGCATACTTTTCGTCCGTCGACCTAATGTCTGGATACTGGCAAATACCAATGCATCCGTCTGACAAAAAGAAGACTGCTTTTGTCACGCCCGATGGGTTATTTGAATTGGACGTTATGCCGTTTGGCTTATGCGATGCCCCAGCTACCTTCCAGCAATTCCTGGACTCCATCCTTCGCGGTCTCAAATGGGAGATATGTATGTGTTATCTCGATGATGTAATTATTTTTGGCAAGACATTCCACGAGCACAACCATCGGCTTAACGTTGTTATAGACTACGTCAAACAAGCTGGTCTCGTTTTAAACGCAAAGAAGTGTCATTTTGGTGAGCGTCAAGCCCTTGTGCTTGAATATCTAGTCGACAGGGACGGTATACGACCAGACCCGCACAAAATCAGTGCTGTCCGAGACTTCAAGCAACCGACGTCTTTGAAGGATCTCCGTAGCTTCGTTGGCCTGTGTTCTTATTTTCGTCGGTTTATCAAAGACTTCGTCCAGCTTGCTCATCCCCTGACAGAGTTGCTCCGCAAAAACGCCCCATTCCGATGGACCGTTGAGTGTGAGGCTGCTTTCGAGCAGCTGAAGTATTTGCTTACTTCCGGGCCCCTCTTGCGCCATTTCGACCCGGAGGCACTCACGGAACTGCATACAGATGCTAGTGGTATTGGTGTTGGTGCCGTGCTAGTTCAATATCACGACAGCCGGCAGCACGTCGTGGCGTATGCAAGTCGTACTTTGACTAAGGCGGAGAGGAATTATACGGTCACCGAACTGGAATGTCTTGCAGTTGTTTTCGCCGTCCAAAAGTTCAGACCTTATTTGTACGGCCGGCAGTTCAAGATCGTCACAGATCATCATTCGCTTTGTTGGCTTGTCGGACTACGTGACCCAGCTGGTCGGTTGGCTCGCTGGGCCTTACGGCTTCAAGAATATAATTATTCTGTGACCTACAAGAGCGGTCGATGTCACGCAGATGCCGACTGCTTATCTCGTCTTCTATCTCCGACTGTGGATGCTGATGATGATAATTTCGACAACTACCTGGCCGCAATCTCATCCAACATCCCAAATTTGGACGTCTTCCGTCACGAGCAACAGTGTGACCCTTCGCTGAAACCAATGATGGATGTGGCTCGTAGCTCTAAACTCGCCACGCCAGTCGTGATTCATGACGCCCTACTATATCGCAAGAATTACTCCAGCCATGGTTCCACACTACTCCTCGTCGTGCCAGAATGCCTGTGTCTTGCGGTGTTTCAAGCCATGCACGATGACATCACGCCTGGGCACCTTGGATTTGCCCGAACGCTTCACCGTATCCGACAACGTTTTTAATGGCCTCGACTCTGGAAGACCACCAAGCACTACGTCGCAAGTTGTGATGTTTGCCAACGCCACAAACAACCTACCACACTATTGGCCGGCCCACTGCAGCCGGTTAAGCCATCGACATCACCATTCGAAAAAGTCGGCATAGATTTACTGGGTCCTTTTCCCAAGTCTACCACCGGCCGCCCCTGGATTATTGTGTGCGTAGATTACCTGACGCGGTATACTGAAACAATGGCGGTTGCTTCAGGCACATCATCTGATGTGTCATGGTTTCTTCTACACTCGATCATACTTCGTCACAGGGCCCTCGTGTGGTGATAAGTGATCGCGGCCGACAGTTTACCGCTGACGTTGTCGAAGAGTTGCTATGGATTTGTAGGTGTCAGTATCGCCATTCCACGCCATACCACCCTCAGACCAACGGCCTCACTGAGCGCACCAATCGTACCATCATCAACATGCTTTCAATGTACGACGCAGCGGATCACAAGAACTGGGATGCCGTATTACCTTTTGTTACATACGCCTTTAATACCGCGAAACACGAAGTCACAGGTTATACGCCTTTCTTTCTTCTCTATGCTCGTCATCCCCAAAGTTTCCTTGACACCATACTTCCTTTTTCGACGAACGAAAACGCCAGTGTCGCGCAGACTTTGTGTCGTGTCGAAGAAGCGCGTCGACTTGCTCGGCTCCGAAGTCTTTCCGCCCACGCTCGCCCGAAAGACCGTTACGACGCCAAACACCCACCCGTGACTTTCGCTACAGGTGATTTGGTCTGGCTGTGGACGCCTGTTCGAAAGAAGGTACTTTGCCAGTAGTTTTTTTCTAAGTGCTCAGGACCATTCGTCATTACTCAGTGCTTAAGTGACATCACTTACGCTGTTGCGAAAGTGACAGCTCAGAACCGGCGTTCGCGCAAGACGCAAATTGTGCACTTTGCCTGATTGAAGCCCTACAACAACCGATCGCTTCTACTCGCTCGGTGAGCTTCGTCTTGCCCGCAGGGAAATGTAACGCGGACTGAAAGAGCGAGGAAGAAGTAGAGAACGGACGCGCTCGAGCGATGGTGATTCGGCAGTGACGGTAGAGCGCTGACATTTTTTCAGTGTAAATAAACCCATCACATCCGTAACAATATGTTCTGCGAAGTTCCAGTGGCCGCCAGCGTCACAAAAGCGTGATCACACAACCAATTGTTCTTAATTCGTATTTGCATGCCTTGAACTTTGGGGCTCACATCGAAGCTGATCGCCAACCGAGAGAAATGTAAACAAGTCATGGTGAAATTCTTGCCTGTTCATTCCTATCACTATCCCTTGTCTCCTCACTATCTCCTATCACTATATCATGCAGCAGAAGGGATTAGCCGCGCACTCATAGCCCGGGATTGTTTAGCCCTAGCATCTCATGCATTATTAGCGAAGGTGTTACCAGACGTTGATTAGACCCATGTCAGGAAGCAGAAAGGACGCCAGCAGTATTTGAAATCTTCTCATCATTGCTGCGGCCCCCTGAGAAACACGACGTCTTGGTAGCTCACGTGTGTAAAACGGCATTTTCTGGATGTGGAACAGCACCTGTTGTGGAGGCTGGGAGCGTCAGGATATGAAATTTTAGTCCCCGATCTCACTGCACAAGGCAAGGGGCGGGAAAAGGAATTGTTCAATCATGAACAAGCCTGGGTAGAAGCGGTGTTGGTTGTAATGCAGTACAATAAGACTGGTTGTGAGTGGGATAAGCAAGCTCGCTCATGAGACGATTCATGCAGAGTCAGATAGTGCTGTGAGTCTGAGTGGGTTCGAGCAAAAAATAATTTGGAGAGCCTGACTTCGAGGGATTCCGAGTGAGAAAAATTTCACTTATCTGAGTACAAGCGAGCACGCCTGGAGAAAACTTAGATGTGTGCGAGTCCGAGTGATCTTTAAGAAAAGGGTATATTTCATGAGTGATTCTAAACGAGCTCCTCATTCTTTTTCCGACCTCTCGTCCTATCTACTCAACTTCAGCATTTTTTCACTATGATGTCGGTTTCCATTTATATTAATTATGGCTACTCGCACATCTATAAAGTAGTGTTCATGTTCCAGCTCAATATCCATTCAACGAAAGCGTAAGGTACTGAAGAGAGAAGTTTTCTGACCCCCCCCCCTCATCTTCTTTCGAACGAAGGCACCCTGAAAAAACATCTCATATGACTCATTGCTTTCCATAAAAATGCCCTCAGTGAGTGTCAACCGTTGATACCTCGTATTCAGAGATACTAGGTCAAAAGCGCCAAGTAGAGCATCGATTATGCACAAAATCGGTGCTAAAAAGCATTGACACCATGGATGAAACAATTATTAATCCGTTAATGAACTCATAAATCGACTCACTCAGACTCAGATAGAGTCGTGCATGTAAGTCAGAGTGAGTCCAAGTGAATAATAATTTGGTGAGTGTCAGTCCGATTGAGTCCGACTCAGGAACATTTCAGTGAGTCTGAGTTCGAGCTGGTCCGGTTGAGGAAAACTTTGATGAGTGTGAGAACCAGTGAACTCAAGGGGCGATGTACGTTTTATGAGTGAGCCTGAGTGAGCTCGAAGTTTCTCGCCCACGTATGGAGTCGACTTACACACACTTTTTAAGATGCCACTCATTTACGCTGCAAGTGAAAGCCTATTCCCGCAAGTGTTTTTACCTGGAGGGCTTAATTCATAGAGTGTGTGGATATTATTTAATATTATTATATTTTTCATCTAAGCAACTTATGGTACGTAAATATCATTTGAGCGACAACATAGATGAATGAGAGCGATGCTGATAGGCCACAATGTACACGAAACAACCAGAAAAATCAACAAATTTCGTAAATGTAAGCGCCACTTTCGTGAACAATCTCCTTATCAGCTTATAATTTAAAAGTAAACATTCTGCGAACACCATTCATTGCTTCACAAGCATTTCTGAAATTTCTAAGCCTTGTTTTCCCTAAAATCAGTGTCGCAAATATAGCGTCCATGATGTGTGTGTGTGTGTGTGTGTGTGTGTGTGTGTGTATGTGTGTGTGTGTGTTTGATGAAGCGCTCCTGCCCAATTCAGTTAGCAAATTATAGCCCTCGGGACGCATCCATGTTGACCAAAGACCAAAGTCGCAATAGCACGTTGTTGGAATCCACCATGTACTACTCGTCGACGCCCAGCTTACGTCATGCTTTGGCTCCACAGTCCTTATTTTGGCAATAGACGATTCAAGCCAATGCATCCAAAGCTAAGCCACACTTTTGCATGCGTAACGGACCACGGCAGCGTTAATCTCAGCGAATTGAGGACTGATATAAGAGAATTCGTCACACTCTTCTTCTCAAACCACTTTTTACTGATTAACGAGGCCATGGGGTCGCAATACGTTATTTTTTTACAATCAAACAAACATTTAAATTCGCATTCAATAGGCAAATAGTATGCGTTTTAGTCACAGAAAGACGCTATTATCCCATCGGCAGGGCCATCTCCAAAGATTTCAACAGCTGTCTATCCCATCAGAGTGATTCCAGATTTCAGCTTTTGGCACGCAGTCATATGTAGTTGCGGCGATTTTTTTCATCTTCCTTTATATATGAAATTAATTTAACCCTATCAATATGCAGGGCCTTTGGTGTGTGTTTGCTAGCGAGTAGGTTATCACGTTTACATTTTAAAATACATACATGCGAGAAATGAACACATTTCTGTGATAGTGCAAAGCTTCTGACATGAATGGGCGTCACAACCCTGCCCTGAAGAAACAGCAACTTGATTACAAATCTATAGCCGATGAGGTAACTTTGAAACTTATCTAGCTGGTTGTTCCGCCACTGTTGAATTGGTCAATTAACCCCACGATTCGCAGCAATTCAGCCAACACCTTATTTGGTGTTAGCTTGGTTGTCTCAGTACCTTATTTGGCTCAGTACTAATCGGTAAGTCATCTTAGCAATGAGAGGTCACCTTTGGTGGAGGCAGAGCAAGCAAACCAACGAAATCTTCAGAAATTACCGCGTTACACCTCACAAATCACATTTCACTTCCGTTCACAGCAAAGCAGAGACAGATATCTTTATCGAGAAGCAGCCCCGACTACGCGTATAACTGAATTATTCCAGCACGAATGAGGTTGCGTTGGGTCCCACCTTGTGAGCGCTAATGTAATTTCAGCGCGTCCTATCGTGAGCAATATGAGCTGTAACACGGGAGCGCGTGGCAATTAGCTTCAAAACCAAGATGACGTAATACGAGGATGGCCCCGCCGAAACCAGATGGGAAAGGAGGAGAGCTATTTCACTGTCTGTTGGCACTCCCGCTTCGCTAGCATTGCAGGCAATCGACTCTGCTGTGCGGAAAGCGCAGCAGAGTCGCAACGAAAGCTAGAATACCGGCCTTACAGAGCCTTTTCTAGACACTCAATAAGTAGTTGCTGCAAGCACGCTTGCTTGATACCCACTATGGCACTAATAATAAAAGTTTAGGGTTGTAGGCCGGCATATACGCTATGCTATTTTTCGTCATTCTTCTGAGAAGCGTGGTATCTGCTAAACTATTGCGAGGAATTTTGTGCCCATTGTTCATGCAGTGGCCGACGACGATGAAAAATCATGCCTGAAGTGGGTATGCGCCACAGTTCATAGATGAACAATTACAAGGTTTTCTAATGGGTTTGAGCGTTAGACGATACCCACTTGTTACACTATTCGCATTGTGCGACGACTGCTTGTTCTTTCGTTGTTTTAAAACGCTTTATAAATCGTATTAACGCGATTGCTTTCCTGGCATCAAGCCTGCCTAAGGCTAGTTTGCCAACAAGTCCCAAGCACCGGCATGGCTCAGTGGTCGAATACTGGGCGGTCACCCATCGAACCCGGGCTCGATCCCCACTATTACAATGGTACTAAGTTTATTTCTAATTACACGCGATGTGATTACGGGCACCGGCCGTGGCGGCAGCAGCAGACAACTACGGCGCTGCGCGAAATTTGAATTGTGATCTCATAACAGCTTTCGCTGTAATAAAAATGCGTAAAAGAACGATGAAAGTGAAAGACAGTATCGCAATGCGCATCCAAGACCATATACATATAATACAGGCATGACATCATGGCAGCGTACGTCACAGCCGACATCTCGGTAGATACATGGGTGATTTGGTGGGACTGTGCCCGTTATGTGAGCTCATATCACCGCTGACAGCCTTTATAGCGTGCCATGCGCCATGATTTTGCAGCAACGATGCCTAGGTGGGAGTGTCATCATATACCAGAAGCTTCCACTTTGCTTGCGACGGCGGCTGCGAATCTGCTGATGTAAGTTTCGAGGCTATTCGCCACGCACTCGCGTTTTCAAACTCATATTGCTCATGATGGTACATATCATGATATCATTGGGCGTTATTTCATCACCATGATTTGTATGTAGTGGATCATATGCAGTGGACCTTCGTGTGCATTGCTTTGTAATGGTATCTATCCATCTATCTATTTGCTTAGGTTTCATCATACCTTCGAGGGGAGCTATTATAGGTGCCCTTCGATGTTTCATGCAAACCTGTTGCAGACCGTAGCTCAGGCGGCACCATCTATTGCAAGAGGAGCATGCAGCTGCAGCAGAAGGAAAGACTGGGAAGTTCGCCAGTCCTCAAACTGGTTGGTCATGCCTGTTCTCAGAAAATTGGGAATAAAAACTTGTATAAGCTGACTACAGGAGAGAAAAAGTAGAAAAGTAAAAAAAAACTGCATTCCATGAATGTCCTGAAGAGCATGATATTCGTCAAAGCCTATCCACCTGACTTCGATAAGCGCAACAACGCGTTCAGCTTTGCGCTGGTCGGTGTTCTTGGCCAGCACCCGATTATTGCTTCTTCTTACAAAGGTAGATTATGTAGCAGACGTAACTTCATTTATTTAATTGATTTGTGGGATTTAACGTCCCAAAACCACCATATGATTATGAGAGACGCCGTAGTGGAGGGCTTCGGAAATTTTCACCACCTAGGGTTCTTTAACGTGCACTCAAATCTGAGCACACGGGCCTACGACACAGACGGAACTCCAAGAGGCATGTTAAGGTACAGTCGAAGCAGAAAAGTAGAGGCTCTTTTGAGGCTGTCACATTAAAATTTCTGCGCTCTATTAGAGTCTACTTGTTGTTTTTTTCCTTAAATTCACCCGCACATTGAATCAGTCATCAAATGTAGGTAATATGTCCGCCTCACGCACACTATATCACTATCAAACAGACGCGTAGAGAAGGCACGTCCGGGGACGCAGCCCCGCGGTACATGTGCATTGAGCTCTATCACGTGTCTTGGCAATATACCAGAAATGAGGCCACCGCTGACTCGGCAGATAACGGCGGACCGTCCTGTGGTTGACTAGTATGTGGCAGCCTCAGCCCGCCACTTCTCCAAGCTTAAATGCAATTTATGCCTGCTTGCGGTAAGTTCTATTGTAAAGTTTGCATTGACCTGAGAAAATATTACATCCGAAACCACTATATATCTTATTCTTTATTTGGTAAAAGAGCTCTAGCTTCAGTTTAATATAGTGCTGAAACGCATAGCGTCTAAAAAAACTCAACATATCTTGTAGGACCTTCACTGGGCTCAAATGAGCGTGTTCGTGACAATCGTGTTGCGATGGTCATACACACGGCGTTCTCTTGGGGATCGTCTAGAACGTCGGGTGACATGCGATTGGCAAACAGAAAGTTGAACGTCCACAAATGCCACAGGCACAGAGCTGGCAAGTTGCATCGGTGCTTTTCGGTTGCCCGAGGAGTCGGTCAATTGGCCAATTTCTACAGGGTCGTGGTACTAGCTCTGTGGACTCGGAGCAAATAGAATCGACCCTTATCCACTTCTGCTGACGTACTTCTTTTATATTTTTATGTGTCATTGGACGAACTAGCAAGTTCGATGAGCTGGCTGGGGGGCAAGGTATACGTCTGGAAGAATACAATGTCTTACGGCTGTATTTTTCTGCGGCAACTTGATTCTTTCTTCTGAGTGCAAGCACTGGCCATCGAGGAGGACGAATGTAAAAGTCAACTGCGAAGCATGCACTGGTATTGCGTGGGCTCGCTAAAACTGACCCACTGTGTTCATTTCCTTGCTTTTCTTGATATATTATCAGCATACTGCAATTTCGCACAGCTCCCGGACCAAGACACTTCTATCTCCACCTAAGAAAGAGTCAGAGATTGGCAGTGCAAAAATATTCTGCGCGTGTGAAAAAAAATAGCACTCTATGTTCTGCTTTCATTTACTATTATAAATGCAGTTCTCGAAGCTAAGCTTCAATGCTAGGCAACTCCGTTTAGGAAAACAAACTTAATGTACCAAAAAATGTTCAGACCGATAAGCTCAAAAGCTATTGTACGGTTCAGTACTCACGTGTTGAAAGTTCAATATCCACGTTCAAAACGAGAAAATCATAAAGCAACAGCGTCCTTACCCTGTCGAACAACATATCTTTGTTAGTCCTAGTTTTGTGTCTAAATAGTGTAAAAATATGGCATCGAAAAAGTTGCAGAAAAATTAAATATTGCAGAAAAAAGAAAGTCAAAACACTACTTGTTTTTAGTAACGTAAATTGCGTTGGACTTTCTGATTACTCAGATTACAAATCAGAGACTGCCCCGACACATTATAAATTCTTTTTAGTCAATGTCAAACGACCCAGCCATTTGGGCAGCCTTCTCAGGAGCACTCGAAAAAGATTCTGCTAATTTCACACCTTGAAAACGGAAATACTGAAATGTTTTTGAAAGAAAAAAATTGGGTCACAGCAGAATCTTCTGAATTTCGTTGAATGTCACCTGAGTAGGGCTTGTCAGAAAAATTAATCTGATAGTATTGTTCCTTGTTTCAATACCAGATTTGTTTTATATATTAAGCAAAAGACCTTGTCTATGTTGTTCAAAGTTCAATAATATTACTGCAACTTCACCACTATACAATAATCCAGCAAAGTTGTTGAAATGCTTAATAAGAGAGAATGTTGTTTGACGTTCTCTTGCTCAGTCAGCCCAAAGCTTTAAACTCTAGGAAATAGGTGGTCATAACTTTTGTAACGAAAATAAACAGGCAGAACGAGTTCGAAACTATACCAAAAGCGTGGAAAATTTTTAATCTATATTCGTGATAGTCGGGTAAACGTCAGTTGATTTGGCATGCAACGACTCTATTCAAAATATATCTTGACTTTAGAAATGCGAGAGAGAAAAGAATTATAAGTACGATTCTTGAGTTTCAAAACATCGCCGTGCCTTTATACGAATGCGCGCGAGTTCTCTTTTGAATTCAAACACTTTATCGGGGAATGAATGCCGCGGTCTCTTTGAGCTTGGTCTCGACGAACATTCACAGGACATAGCTGGAAGCAAATATGTCATACCTGAAGATAAAATCTACCACCGCATTAAGCCTACCAAGGAATGACGATATAGCTGACTGTTTCTTGTACTGACTCTCGTGTTGCCCGCTCGATTTGTGAAAGCATGAACGTGGGGTTCTTTTCAAACCCAGCTCAGAGCGAACATGTCCCGTCTTTTGACAAGAGAGATTGTGTTATTAATTCATAGCACTGAAGAGAGGCTCCTCTTTGTCGATCGCAAATAGACTCGGAAAACGGAACCATAAAATTGTGCGTGCGCGCACACAGCGTGGTTAAGTACAGAGAGTATCGACTGCTCCGATAAATTTTTTTGTGCGATATTGCAGCTCCATACGCCGGAACCACGGGCACGGAATGTTACAAGGCTCGCAATTGAAATTATAACGGCTAACATGTTTTTCTTTTAGAGCCACCCACAAAGGCATTTCAGCGTCTCCTACAGGATGCTGTATCTATCGCAAAGCTTTAAAAAATGACAGGGACGTTTGACTCCGGGAGCGAGCGAGGGTGATGACCAAACCAAGGGGTGTCATCCTCTTCTTCATCACCTGTGGAATATCTCTTGTGGTTAAGCAGCGGAATATCTTTTCTTAACATTGAGGACGGCAAACCTCTTTTGGTTTGTCGTCCTCTATGTTTCGAGGCAGTGCACTGATGACGGCATCACTCCTCACGTGCGTGTTCTCCATCAGCCACTGAACTTCCTAGTGGATGCTATTTTACAGACACCGCCTAATTTGCATAGGCAGTGCCTCGGGGCCCCGGGGGGGGGGGGGTTCCTTTGAAACAGAGTTCCACTTTCATTGAGTATGTAAACGCACAAATGTGAGGGTACCTCACCTTCTGAAGCGAGTCTCTGCAGTAGCTAAGATTGTTACGTCAACCTTGATGAACTCTTACTCCAGCATGGGAACCCACGCCCCGTTGACGGAAACGTCTCGCAGATGCCACAGACAATGTCACATAGAACAATAAACCTCGATCCTTGCAACGTGACTCCACAGTGAAGAGTCGGAGTCGCTCAGCACCACTGCCAGCAGAAAAAAAGAGGGGAAAAGCCCGTATAGGTGGAAACACTGTTGACCTCCTCTGGTGGTTGCAGCAGTACTCGCTCGCTTGCGTGCGTGCTGAGGTCTCGGAGTGAAATGTCACTCATTTTTACTGGAAGTGCAGTAGACAAAGGGGCTAACCCAATACCCCTCGACTACTGTAAAACCGAGTGTTCGGGATCATCGAGCGAAATGTGTTGGTGTTTTGCTGTGCGATGATAGACAAAGTAATTAATACGAGAACGTTTTTCCCGCCTAACCACGTTATTGTTCTTCTCCTACACACTTCTCATCCGCAATGCTTCGTTTTCTTTCTCCTGCTCCACTTTTCCTCTGAACGGCGTCACCTATAGCACGGACACACGTTATGGCACCAATTTCACAAATTGTGCATGTACGCGTTTGCATGAAAGCTCAATAGCACTCGAGGATTGTGCGATTACTAGCCCAGTTAGAAACTTGGACACTCGCCCTATCCTGGCATAACATAATTTTCGAGTAGCAATTTTTGGTAACTCATAAACAGTATAATTAAAATCTTGAACCGACGAATGCTTGGTTAAAGAGAGAGACTGGAGGAAAGAGGAGAAAAAACGGAGAAAAAGACGAGCAGAAGAAAGCAGGAAAGAGTGAACAAATCATACGCGCATACACGTATCGGAGCTCACCGCGCACAACTACAGGCAGTCACAACCGAGAAATATTCACTATCAGTTCCTCTGCGGTTGTCTAAATGTAAACCAGAGTCCGATATTTTAAAAAAAGTTTACAAGGACTGACTCTAAGAAATCCAGGACTTGCAGAGCGCATTCAGATGATGGAGTTGTCATTCTGTTGAGGAGATGTGAGACCTACACTAAGCGAAGACTTGTAGGTTTTCGTCTCCGAAATTATTTATGCACGATGATGTACGTTGCGGGGCGTTCTGCTCTGGCTCTTTATGAGTGTCAGTAGTGGTAGTGATGGCCCCGCGGCATCCACCACCGTTTTCTGAGATACCCTCTAAGGAGAAACGTGTGCTACATTAGCTGCGATCTACTTGGCGTTATGTCAACCGTTATCTTTGTGTTGTTCTGTTATCCCTTGTTCTAAGCGACCAACTCTTGTAACTGCATGGACGCGGCTTCAAGTGAGTCATGTATAAAAAAAATAAATCATGATAAAGGACGTGAAAACAACCATTGCATGTCTTCGTGGTGTATAGTTACTTCATTTTTTTTGCCAGTACATTTCATTTAAAGCTTTGGAAAAAAAATTTAAAAAATTCATTACTTGATTAGGATGGTACTGACGTGGCATAGTCACTGTTAGCCTCGCTAAAATTGGCTGGATGGCTAGTAACTAATGACTAAATGACTGGCCACTCACTCATCCAAAACGCAGTTTTTCCGTGATCCCCAGTATTATTCTGGCACGGCCGGCGAGTGGTCTGCCCCAGCATCTCTTACGTTATAACTATTGCGAGCGTTTTTAGAAGCAGCCGTCAATTCAGTGTTTCGCGTGAAGGCAATCAGCTGCCGTGCGTACAACTCTTTCTTTCGTTTTTATTAGGACGCTTTGGAATACCTTTTTGTATACGCTCTTCACTACCTCACATATTTCATTTTCAGATGATGGTCAAAACCAGTGACCTAAATCCAGAAAGATCACAAGGGGGGACACACATCTTGCAGGGCGACCATTTTGTTTTGACAGTGTTGTAGGGTTTATTTTCACTGATACAAAAAATAAAAGCCATGTCTTGAAATTAGCTTGACAAAAGCGAACGTAGATTCCCAGCTCACGTAATTGCATTGTTCTATTCTCTTGTCATGCCGATCAATTGGCCGTTAGGTCTCATAGAACTGAGGGGTATTGAGCACCGGTACAGACTACAAAAAATAAAGGCACTGAAAATGTTGGATGCAGTATGCTCAACAGTCAAGTTGTTAAAATATTTGATGTTTAAAAGTGAAATTTTGAGGCGGGCCACTTGCAAGAGGTGCCCGCCCCCCTTGCTTGAGCACGAAGGGGCAGTACCCTCTTGATCCCGCCCCCGTAATTTACGCCACTGCAGCACTTCGCTGTTGAGAACGCAGGTTCCACTCTTTTTCCCGCACACCAAAATTTTATGGAGTGAGAAATCCTGAAATGCTTCTAGGTCATATCTTGCACTTACGTTAAAGAATAACAGTGTTTAAAAGCACTTTTCTCTCCTTTACTTAGAATACCTTCCAACCAACCGTGCACTTTCGGCTCATTGTACCTCCCTGTTCAATATTCGATTCCCATTACTCGCGTGTCATCAGTCTTGTATTGTGTGAAATCACAGCTATAGCTTAGGCCTGAATTCACGCGAGCTATTGATAAGTACGAAAAACAAAAACAGAGTAACGAAAATAATGGTCTTAAAATAGAAATTTGAAATTTGGCCCCAGGATTTTTAATATATAGCGGACCTATCCGTCTAAAGAAGCACAATTTTTTTCATTCTTACTTTATCTTTTTCGTTTGCTAGCCACCTTCTATCACTATATATGTCTTTCACAAGGTATTGTTGAAATTTGGCCTCAGAACATATTGACGCATAAGATTTTTTTAGGAATACAGGAACTTTACTCTTTATCCTAAGTATATGATTCGATAAACACTATTTTTGTATATATCCTGTAAGGCACTTAAAGTCTAAGCATCCACTCGACCTTGAAGATCAAGTGGAAGCCTACACTTCATCGTTACATAAAGTTGTATTTAACCTTTCAAAAGGTAAAAAACGTAAATTACGTGTTTCCACGACCACGTCTAATAACATATACCGCTATCCAGAGCTCTCAAAGTAAAATGTTGTACTCTTAGATGTTAATAATAATATGCGGTGTTTAACGTTCCAAAACCATCATATGATTATAAGAGCGGCCGTTGGGGAGAGCTCTGAAAATTTCGACCACCTGAGGTTCTTTAGCGTGCACCCAAATCTGACCACACGGGCCTACAGCATTCTCGCCTCAATGAAAAATGCAGCCGCCGCAGCCGGGATTTGATCCCGCGACCTGCGGGTCGGCATCCGAGTGCCTTACCCCCTATAAAACCGCGGCGGGAACTGAATAGCTAAGAAACCCTCAAGGAACTGTCCTTTCAGTGAATAAGTTGGTCATCGAAGCTTGCTGTTACAGCTTGTGACGTTATCACCTTCTCTGTACCAGCAAAGTAGCACTAAGGTTTCTGTAAAAAGGTCAAAGGCATACTTGAGGCGCCTGACAAATTGTCTCCCTTGGATGTTCACAAAATGTGCCCGCACACAGGGGACCCAAGAAATATGGGTGAAACCATGACCTTCCGGCCAATCACGATAGGAAATCCGTCAGTAATGTAGGCCAAATGAAAATCACCATTTCAATCAAGGTGCTTCGCGAATCCGGTCCCTGACACGTGACGCACATGTTGTCTATACAGCGCCGTGCAAGATTCCGACGCTGGAGCACGCATACGTGAATCTATCAACACCCGAGTCCCGGCTGGAGCATGGGCGCCGGCTCAGCATCAGCTGCCACGACCACTACGAGCTGGCCTATAATTCTACGCCCCCACGATGCAACAACGGATCGTGGACACATCTGCCAATCTGCGCCCCAGGTGAGTTACCAACGACCCACGCAAGCTTGCTGCCACTGCGCTAAAGGAAAACTGCACCACGGTTCACTACAGAGCTTTTTCGCGCCGCGATATTAATTTGGATGGGTGCGAATCGGTCGGCACGGCTTTCATATATGTCATTAGTGCAGCTTATCATATTCAGCTGCAGCAGCCGCTTCTATACTGATTGTGTGGCTGCCTAGCTTTTCTTGCTCTGGTCGCATCCTTGTACACATCTTGGGAACCTTCTCCGTCGTCAATATTGCTATGCGCTGTGTCCTCAAAGCAGGGAATGAAATATTACAGGTGATAAATGGACGAAATAGACGTACTGCTGCACGTTGCCTGTTGGCTTTACATGTTATTTATGCAGTTGCTTCAATCTAACAATCCCAGGCACAACCGAAATGCATTTTTCAACTGCAAAATGCCCACAACTTGACTACAAGGTTAGGGTGAACTTGAAATAATTTATATTGATTGCATGATGTCTGCATCATTCATCTTTATTTACCAAAAAAAATGAAGACGTAGACACAAAACGTTAAAGCTAGCCTGTGTGTCGCCTTTCTGAAAATATTTTTTTTTTTGCGTCTCAGTGTTCGTAAGAGTACAAATTCAGCTCATTAATTCTTACAAGATGCACAGACACACACTAACATGTAAGGCACCATCAATAAAATTCAATAGAAGTCGCACACAAAATATTGCGGACGAGAACACTTGTCATTCGTAACCGTTCGTGTCTTTTTTAATGAGCTTTCTTTTTTCTTGCGCACTTCTTGGCTAGAAGACGGATACCTCGGAGTTGGTGTAATATATAAACCACCGACAGAAACGGCGTAACAAAGCCACTGACGGAGTAATAAGGCCAAGCAAAACCATCGTCTTATAAAATAGCCTAGTGTATTTGAAAATATTGTTCCAGGACAACAGCTTGTATGATTGATATTGTGAGTTATCATGTTTTATATCAGAAATGTGATAGACACATTCCAACATATATAATATCCGGAACAACTTTCGAAAATATGCTCGGTACTGCACATTTCTAGAGGCGGCGACAGCTAATGGCCCGTGAAAAAAGTTGATGAAAGAGGGTTCCAACTGGAGGAAAAGACAACTAACAGGCTTGTATATACGTCAATCGTGAAATAAATAGTCAGCAGATTTAATAGTTATTGTCGATAGACCAGTAACTTGCGGCCGCAATTGTACCGTCTGCGTATACAATAAAAGCTCGGAGTAGGTTAAATTCAAAACAATGTCATTAATATGTTCACTGTTTTTGGATTGTGAACAAACTTTAGGAAAAAAATACCAGTATTATGTGGTTGAGTTATACTTTCTTTTTGCGTCGAATTACTCTCGGAGATGAATATTCTTAGCACAAAAGATTAAATTGAATATAAACTGATTGAGAAGGTATCACCAATGAACCTGTTAATTAACTACCTTAAGACGCATGGTGTTTCATGGGTTGCCCCGTTAACTCATGAAACCTTATAAAATAGCCATGAATTTTGAATTTCATCTGTATCTGAGTTCCAACAAGTTGCAATAAAATGTATTTGCGCTCCAGTAGTTTTTTTTTAGCTTCAATGTATCAACAATTAAAAGGTTGCTTGGTTATTAAGAAGTAACTGAAACAACAGTACATTAATATGCAAGCTTGCATCAAGAAATCAATCAATCACCTTTTACTTATTATTGAGAAATATTGAAGTAACCAAAAAAAAGCCACAATACTGCGGCTTGACAGAGCTCCGGCACCCTACAATATCCAGCAGCAAAAATAAGCCAAGTACATGAAATGATTGTGGATAATAGAACACATTTGAATTAAATGAACTTTTTTATAAAGACGCAAAATATGGCAGGAACTATAAAAACATCTGTCAGCCTTTTTATGAATGAGTATACATAGTAACACGTTGATTCGACTTAGAAAGAAAAATGGGCGGGAAAGGAAAGAAAAACGCGTCATAATTAGAAGTAATGTCACCTATACAAGATCAGTTAGGCAAACAAAAATTGCGAAGGCGAAGAAAGTACGACAAGAGAGCAAAAACGCACTACGATCATAGATAAATGACATTAAAGTGAAATTTCTCCGAATGAAATCTACGAGTAAGTTTAGATGAGTTATCCAAGCAACGAGCAGTTGTCTTTATCACGTGAAATATAGGAGCCTCAGATTATGCGAACCAAGATGGTAAGCGCTATAGGTGAGAAAGTTATTTTCAATGCATATGAGCAAGTCAACTGGAGACTTTAAAAATGAAAAGAAAAAACGCCATGTGGGAACATATTAAGCATACAGAGCATACTTCAACTGATGATCACTATTAGATGTTACTGTGAGACAAAGTCCCATTTTCCTCCGAGAATATTGGGCGATAGATGCGTGTTGAAGCCGTCTGAGCGGCTATGCCATATTTAGCGTACTTATCTATGAGTGCGGCTAGTTGGAATGATACAGATTGATTTCCATTGTTCGGCATAATGGCTGGAACCAAGACGTCTTGCTAGGCGAAACGAACTGATGAAATCTATGTTCTTAGTCTGTATGGTGAGATGACGTGTATGGGAAAGACGAAAGATGTGCATGAATTTATCATTAAGCATATCGAATGTTTCAAAATAAGAGGCAGTATGAGTAGCATAGAAAACACTGGAAACGTTGGCTATTACTCAAACCAGTCACTTTTGGCATATACTAAGTTTTCTTTTTGTTTTCGAATTGTCAGAAGATGTATTACCCCATACAAAGTAACAATTATTTAATGTTGACGAAAATGAGCCATTGCATATCAAAGGTTTAGTTTTTGTATTATTATTTGATGGTTTTTGTTAATTACTGCAGTGATAGAATTTAACTTGTTACACACGTGTTGTACTACGTGATTATTCCATGACATTGTTTCTGTAAAAGTAACACCGAAATTTTTAATCTCGTTACCAGCACTAATTATGTCATTGTCAAGATCCACGTTTTCTGTAGGTTCAATAACGGTATGCCGAATGCGTAAAAATGTGGCTTCCTTTTTATGTTGTGACTAGTTTTCGCAGTTTGACAGAGCTTGCAGAAAAAGTTGTACTGACTTCGAAAGGTGAACATTCAAGGTGGATGTGCCTCGAAATATTTGGGTTTATGTTTATATATTACAAGGTGTGCAATAAATTATTAGCTGAGAAGTTTATGATACAATATTATTAGTGAGTCAATTATTTGTTTTGATTTACAGTGCGTAATTTGCGTCTCTTCAGGTAATCCAGTTCAGGTAACAGAATTGGGCTATATTCTTAAAATGGCGTGCGAAAGTTTTGTGAAATGTCGAGAAAAAAAGGCACTCAACATTTATGAATAATGGAAAATGGAAATATTCTTCCTTCAGGTACGTCTTTATCTACAATTTTAAAGTTTGAAATAGTATCAGAAATAAACCATTTTAGCTATATTGAAAGGTTGCTGATTAGGCATTTAAAGTGTGCTTTCTGCGTTGTAGTTAAGGTCAGGTAACAATATATTAGGAGCATCATATCATCTCAAATGGTTTAGGTCTATGCATTTTTTATCATCATATCTTTTTTTATAGTTTATAGGTCTTACACATTCTGCAGCAAATCTTCCAGGCCACTATACAGCCATATTACACGTGTACGTCCTTAGAAATACATTGTTGCTTGGAAAACATATGCTTACCTCTAGATACTGTTTAGCCACTCCAGGGCCTTCCATCATCAATCGGCACACATCATCACCATTAGTACAATACACTCGTGACTTCAAAGGCTTTTGGGCGTTCAAGTTAATATCTCTCGGCCAATCCTGCCCCGATACTGTCAAAATAAGCAAAATTTGTACTGTTTCGTGTCATGCTGTACTTATATTCGTCTAGTTGGAGCGTTCTCATTTTACGCGGTTGCTGCATGGCTGCACTTCACATTCCGGCGCAGCAGGCGCTGTTGTGCTTGTTACTGACTGCCCGCAAACGTCCATCTCTCATTTGTTGTCTATCGTATAACTGTGCATTTGTCGTCCATCGTATAAAAGCTACACCTCACCTTACGCAACATTCACAGTAGGATGCGTTATTTCCGCCACCAGCCAAGCATAGCTGTAAGATCTGCCAGGGTTATACGTCATGCACATTTTTATTTTTTTCAATTTCCTCACGTGAGCTTAATCTCAATCCCTATTTTAGATTCCCCTCTCCCCATTCCTCCACTGCATGTTAACCACCGACAACAGTGTAAATACGCGCGACTCCAGCAGGAAAGATTCGCTTCACAAACAATAAAACGGCAAGCGAGTGGACGAAAAGAAAGTGAGAAATTGCAGGCAAAATATTGTTCGCTCGTGCTCTAGCGTTCGTGTCTCAATTCAAACTTCTCGGCGTAACGTAATGGAACCAATTTATGCTGAAACGGGTCTGACCATGTTTGTGTGGCGTTTTTTTTTTCCTCCACTTGGCGGCTGTTAACATGCGAACAGCTCGATGCAAGAGCCTTCCGGAGCGTCCTGCGCATGGATTCGTGATCGCACCCAAGACGGACCATGGCATGCGGGCACTGTTCCGCTGCACCGACGGATACCAACTGGTGGGGCCCAACGTCACCGTTTGCCAGTTTGGAAATTGGACGCACGAGGCTGTGCCCTTGTGCCGAGAGAGTGAGTAAGACAACAACGAACTAGTGATGACACTTTTAGTAAGCCGTGGTGCCCACGCTTTCTATTCATCTCTTTTATTTTATCCCAAATTGAGGAAAAAAAGAAAGGTTTGCAGCAGTCATCTCTGCGACAACAAGTCGTTGTACCTGTGGTCGAAAGATCACTAGCCGTTAAAGCACAGCGTGTACCCGTTGTCTGAAAGGAAAAAAAAAACGTCGGGCTGCGTGCCAATCTTACTAATATTTTGGCTAATGAGAATTGTTTTTTATTGGCTGACGATCACGCGCACTCTGCAGCTCTTCTGATCAGACGGGAACTCGTGGCCTGTCTGATCAGAAGTTGTTCACCATGCAGTTGTATCATGGTCAACTATTACGTATGAAACAGAAGCTCATGAAAAGTGTTGTTTTGCTCCAGCATTAAACACATCAAAATTAGCGAGGGCAACCTCACTGGGCAAACGGGAAGTACGCACTCTTTGAGGGTTGTTGGTACAAAGTTGGTGTTATTTGATGAATCAGAGATCAAGTGGTCGTATCCACGCAGGAACACTTGTTGTTATTGCTAGTTGATTCATACTGTCTTGCTGACAGTGAAGTGGTGGCCGTTTTGCGAAAAACTACAAACTAAAAGTAAATAATAATCCGATTGCTAAGTCTTTATTCTAAGCCTACCCACACGTTTAATTACTACACTGTGCTATCAACATATATTCGCGTGGCTTTTTGTGCTAGTCTGTTATTGCACCAAAAGATCTAATAGCGTTGCTATACATGGTCGAGGAAAAAACAACAGGACTGGTGCTAACTTTCAACTGACTTTTTATTGTCAAAATCAACACTACAAGAAGATCTGTGCACTGAAAATTTCCCAATTACATCTAATGAAAACCTGTCACGTCTATAGAAGGCTGAATTCATGCGAAAGTTTCTTAAAAGAGTGCACTGTTGTGTACATATGAGTGCATATAAAAATACGCGAGAGATCGTCGAAGACGGCAAGTGTCGAAGATAGCTATGTCAGCTGCCTTTTGGCTCCGCTGTCGACATGATTTTACCTAATGATTTTACCTAACCAGTCACGGCAGGTTTTCATGTGTGGTGATTAAGCTTTTTGCCGTGTACTTGTAGTGTTGCTTGTGGCAAGAAACATTCCATTTATGCATCTCGGTTTGCGCTGTGACAACTTTTGAAACATTTATCCACCGCTCACATGCTCATCAATTTTCATCAATTTGTGGTTCACAATCTAACGATGGTCAGTCACTCAGTTCTTTGTTTCTTCGATCACACTGAAATTGCATGCACCGTTTAAAAAGAGTGTCTTAAACAATAGTATTAATGTCGGCATAGACTTCTGGCATGTTGACGTGAATCTCTTTGGCATTTGGTTTTTCAAATGCAGCTCGTGACCTTCCCGATCGACCCCGGCGTTTTCGCTTCGATGTTCTATTGGTTTTTCATAGTGCAAAAAAATCTATTTAGATCTTCTCAAGATAAGCAAGGTGTGATCATGTTTATGATTTTCCGGTGCGTGTGTTCCAAATTTATGGCATCAGTACCACAAACCTAAAAATTCCTCGTTACTCGGTGAAATGTTTGTATCCTGAGAGCTTGGCGTGGTGGCCGCGTCAGTGCGAATAAACAGTACAACCTCAGATCTATTCTTACGAATTGGTGGCTTATTTTTATATGTGAGCCAAGTGTTATCCTCATAAGTTACTCTATTAGTTTTTTTTTACTTCAGCATATCTCTTCGCTGTAGTTGCAGGAGCTCTGACTACTGTGCATCTTTCCTTCAAAAGGACCGTTCGGTTTACATTTCTTGCGTCTGCCACTCTCTCAGTAACAACTAACGTTACCGAGGGCACTTATGGGGAAAGAAGCACAGCCCGTGGCTTTGCCTGTCTCTTCACTATGACACTATAGCTCCATTAAAGTGTTGCTAGTTCTAAACGAAACGCTGTCAGAGGAGCTCACATGATGCAGGCGCCAAATCCAACGTCTTATGAAAAGCGGCCCAGGAGTACCTACTCAGATGTTCCCAACTGACAGGCACTTGAGACTCGCTTCGTACTCATCGACGTGTTTACACAGCGCTCCGAAGAGACAAATCTACCAGTGGGGGTCTCCTGAGAGCAACCATTACAAGCGAACACCGCGCTCGAGCTTCAAGAGATCGTCGTTCGCGAGAGTGCTTGCGGGTGCGCGACATCAGTGGCATACGAGCATATTTGAATCTGCTCCAATGAAAAGTGGAGCAACATGCGATGTGCAAACGCGCCGTTCTAAAACGCTCTCAGAGTGCTTAGGCACGCACGCAGCAGTCTCTAGTGGAGAGCAGGAAAATACTCATAATATATTATTTCCAGGGCGCGGCGCACTCATGCGTAAATCTCACACACCGACTGTTCAACAGTTTCATTATCGAGTGTCTGACAAGCAAAAGGCGTAAGTGGCCCACGCTGCCGCATGCCAGTAGTATAGTAAATCATCAATGCTTCGGTGCTTCTGTTGTCCTGAGATTTACGTTTCCTTGTTCACTTCTATGAAAGTGCACTCAAGATGTATCTTATACAAACTTATATTTCATTCATATACAGTATGCGAGCCAATGTTTACGAGTTGCTGATTTAAAAACAGAGAGCTTACTCATATGCAAGCGACCATCACGTCAGCATCTTTTTTTTTTTTTTATTTCACGTAGTGCACTGCTCACGGAACTCAATGAGGCGCCAATTTCAATTGCTCTTTAGGGCAAAAAACTAATCTGGGATGCACACGATCACAAGTATGACACATGTGCAAGCTTCCTCGAAGGACTGCCTTTGGCAAAAGCTTTACACTATATCTAAAGAAGGCCTCTGTGTTTTCAAGTGGCGCACGTGTCGGCCTACGTTCTTATACGTCTGTATTTCTAACGGAAAATTTCGGCGCTTGTACTTTAAAGGTGCTTCACGGGAAAGCTCCATATTGAAGACTCTTTTGCGCATAGTTTAAAAGTGTGAGAACGAGAGGGAGTTCCTTTTTATCAAATATCTCACTTCATCCGAACTTCTTTAGGGAAAAAAAGACAACAAGGATGTTACTAGCAGGAACGCTGATGCATCCTCCGATACTTTCACGACGTTTCCGGTTGCGGGCAAAGAAAGAAGTTTTCAGCGCTGCATAGAAGCTATGCTAAAGTACTCGGTTTCACTTGAAGCCATTTTTAAGAAACGGTAACGGGAGGTTCTGCAGCTGCCTCTGTCTGTTCGCGAAAAACTTGGGACTCTTGAAATTATTAAATCGAGTGCTCTGTGGTGGATCGCGCTCTTGTGCAAAGCAGCGTGAGTTTCTCAATATGTTCAGCTGCGGTCTCTGCTTTCAGTATAGCGACCTGAAAATTATTTCTACTACATTCGCTTTGCCGATCTCCCCCCGTTTCTAAGCAATATAGTTTACGTACTAGCGTGAGATAAAAGTTACATTTGTGTCCCAGCAGCTTTTAGCAAGAGGGCATATATTGTTAGTCGTCTACTGGAAGCACACAGTGAGCTGTATCCGAGGTAACCAGCAAAAGATGTGCGTCGTAGAATCGCGATCTCACGACACGTGCCTGACTTCAAGAAATACTCTAACTAAAATACCAATTCCCCTTGCGTAGTTTCCTAAGCAAAGGGCATGCAGAAGGCCGCGTCTATTTTACTCCTAATTATTAAGGGTAACCTTCAGGGCTGCCTAATAACTGCGCGGACAGGCGAACATCTTTTCTTTTGGACGGAGCTCATAGAGCCATCTACCCGTCTCTGCTGGAAATATTCACGCCTACACTCTCGGAGATTTCATTTTGCCTTTAAGGTAGTTCCGATCATGCTTTGATAGTTGCTGCAATCCTGCAGTTCGTTCCAACACAGCTGCATATCTTTACGATAAGGTGTATTCCCCTCCCTCTTTCATGAGCTCGGAACCGTTGAGACAGACCTACTATGTTACGTGTGTGACGCCGTATTTTTGCGAACTTTACAAACCTGATTTAGCTAACAGCTTCCGTGGCAACCTATTTCTGATTGCTCTAAAAGTACGACTCAACTGCGAGTGAATGGACCTACTCAGACTTGCCTGATGTGCGAGCCATGCAGCTTTGAAAAGAGCCATGCTATACACCGAAATTTTTCCGTACCCAGCGCAAAGACTGAAATAGGAGGTATGAAAACGACAGTGAAAGTATGCCTTTATACTTCGTTCCGGGTTCGTTACCATAAATGCAGAGAGGAGAAAAAAGAGTGAAAGACAGAGAGAAGCAGGACTTACAGCAAGGCACTGAAGTTAGGTGAAGGGCAGCTCATCTGGTTTTCAATACCGATGGACTGTGAGGAAGCAGGCGTTCAGGGCAATTGCTTTGGTATAAGATCCCTCGTCTACAGTAATTTAGGACACATCGGAGACCCTGTGAATCTGCGTTTAGCTGTTCAGAGAACACAAGAGTTCGTTTCCGCATTCTATTTTATTTATAACTGTTTTATAGCTATTTTTGCCAACTGTAACTTATACTATTCGACCTCTGTGTAGTCTTATACACTGATCCTCATATTAGGAAGCTATCGTTACAACACTCTTCGCATGACGTTAATGAGATGCTTAGACCTGATCCCTGCAACGCAGAAGAAAACCCGTCTCCTTTTCATTTACTCTTACACGCATTTATGACGTAACACCATATACGAAAACCCGCTTTGGTTCGCTTTTCTTAATTAGTTTTAAATCAATGCTACTGTTAGCTCGACTCGTGATTTTTCTACGGTGCGTTGCTATAGAATTCGTGCTGACGCGCAGTCATCTATCAAGAAAAAAAAACAGTATTAGAAACAAGCGTAATTAGGAGACATTTCATGACGTTCACTGGAGATGAGGTATCTTGAAAGCGCTTCTACGTCGCTTTTGTTACACCAGAAAACTTATCAGCGTGCTCGGCGGCAGGGGAATGAAAGTGGTTAGTAAGCCATACTCAGTATACAGCAGGCTCGTCAGCGTGCTTAAAGAAAAAGTGCTCGAGACGACGACTTTGATGAACAATGGGAATGCCAAGTTAGCGATGCGAGTTCGAATAAAGAGAAATACCAGCTCTTCGGGGAAAATCGAAGCCGTAGGCATTCGCGGAGGGGGGCTTAAAAAGAGCGGTGACGCGAGGTGCCAAGGTAAGCGCTGCCGCATACGCGAGAGCTTCACAGCAGGAAGAACTTCGAGAAAAGGTGCGTGCCCGAGTCAGCAGGTACGCGTTCAGACAACTGGACCCGCGAAACTCTTAATCGAACTAGCGGCGCGAGAATTAGAGCGGGTGGCGCATAAGACCCTCAGTTCGAATTGCACTCTCCTCTCTTCCCACCTCGTACTTTCAATTCTTTCTTTTATATCTCTCTCTTCAGTTCGTTTGTTTCTTTCAGTTCTGGCAGTTTGAATCTGGGCTCGCAATCCCAGTTTGTCGCCAGCCAAGCGTTTCATTTCGAGCCACGGGGTGCGCATGACCACACGGAGAGGCTGTGCAGCGGTGCGAAAACGGCAGTAATTGCTCTGCACAACCGCTCTTAGTTTCCTTATTCTTTGTGGCTTCCATACCTTAGTTGTAGCTGAAGAAATGCCTTATATTTGCCGGCTTCAAATTAGACGTTGTCTGTGACCACGCTATACCCTATTTATGTGACTTTGTCGTGCAGGTTATGTGCTTTATAGTTTAGTAATCAAGCTGAAAGCTTAAAAGAGAATACGTGACCTTTCGCTGCATTATGCGACAGAAAAAGAAGTATTGCTCCAGAAGCTTTCTGGCAACAAGTTGGGTAACGTAAACATTTCCATACAGCTCACATGGCTGCCATTCACTCGTTGCTACTCGTTTTTTTTTCTAGTACGTTACAGGGGCGTCTTCTTTCGTCGAGTCGACGCCGCTATCTTTACCGCACCCATTTTCTCGGCTCACCATAACCTGCTTGTATGGTGTATGCAACTTTTGTTTCTCCGAGTGCACGTAAGAGTATTGCACTCGTTCTGTTGGTATATGCATCATTAGGTCAGCCGTCATTATTTCGTTAAGCATCTTTCATTGACAAAGCATGCGCGTTTAACTTGTCAAGAAATCTTCGACTCAGTCCAGTGGCGTACTATACTGACATGGTGGTGTGTGCGCTTCACACGCGTAAAATGACCGTCTAATGCTTAACGTGGGCATGTGCAGAGTACAAAAGCTAGTCATGGACGGCGTTTTAACACTCTGAACGAACAAGCAGATGAACCACCCGGACTACGCTATTCTAGAGACTCGTTACACCGGAGAGAAAGTGTTTACTCACACATTGCTCGAAGAAACGTCAACTAGTCGAGCGAAGCCCGAATAAACACACCCTTCTTTCACCAGGCTTTTACATGGGGCGAAACCACTCTTTTTTGTGACTGACGCTCACACTAGGAGCTCGTGAGAAAGGTAAATGTAGTGTATAAATTCAGTTGATTATTATCTTACCCCTCTTGCTCTTTCAAGGGGACCCAATTGTCAAGAAAATTTTGGCATGGGTAGATTGAGCGCACGTCTGGAGAGAAATGGAGAAAATTTATTTTATAAAACTCGGTGGGTTGGTGTGAATGCGCGGAAGAAACTAAGAAACGAGAACTGAATAATATACAGGGTCATGAAGGAAGACGTTGAAACAGTTACATCATAAAACTTGGTTGTTGGGATGCGTATGTGCATGAAGGGCCTATTCATGGCCATCTTATCATAACCACCTCGTATCATTTCCAACCTCGCGGCCTTGCGTGCGCGTGCTCTCCTCTCTGTCGCTCCATCTTTCAAACACCCTCAACCTAGTCCCCTGTCTAGGGTAGCATACCATGTCGCTCTATACTGGTTAACATCCCTGCATTTCATTTCCCTCCTGTTCCTTTTTCCTTCAATAGGGTATCTGGCTGAAAGCACATTAAAGGCGGTTCGATTGGCGGCATTATGCAAAATAGATTTTCCAAAATTGACCTGAAAGCGAGTCTGTTAGTTTCTGTGCAGGCGCAGTGTTTTACCACGACAAAACAGGTATTTGATTCAGTGCAGACGTGATGTCACAGGTAGGGGGGGGGGGGGGGGGCATACTGCCGGCGGCTCTTTTGTGTGCATCCAGACCAGCCTCGTCGCAATTCACGTCCTTTTTACACTCATCTTAGGGCACGTGCTCGAGGCTATATTCCCTCACACACACACACACACACACACACACACACACACACACACACACACACACACACACACACACGCACACACACACACACACACACACACACACACACACACACACACATATATATATATATATATATATATATATATATATATATATATATATATATATATATATATATATATATATATATATATATATATATATATATATATATATAGTTTACCATGACAGGAGGTTCTTCACTATGAACTGTTTGCATGTCATGTCACACCAGTAGCGCAATCCGAACTCTCTGCCCGTGCTTCTATGCATGCTACACCTGCACGCCCGCACTTCCTTTTTGGCAGTTCGCTCCGCTCGTGGCATGTATACATCCCCGCTATACCGCGGTGTACGGTCGGAACCAGGAATTTCACGTCGGGGAAATATTTCGTGGTGGCAGCGGTGCGTTTTGGTGGTTTGGGTGGTGCAGGCCTTGTTGGGGTTGGCGCAACTTACCCGGGTTTTCCACACCTGTTGGGTACAACCCTTCCATCACGAGTATATATTCTTTCCTTGCCTCACCTCACGGCACGCTCTTGTTAGACGCGTATCACATGTCAAGTTAGACACTGCTCTCCCAAGCCGGCGGAGCAGCCTTCTTAATGAGCAACAGTACGCGACAGAGCATTGAACGCCGAAGCGCCATTCGCGAAGGAAAAAGGACGGTGACGATGCCTCGAGGCACCGATCGGCTGAACGCGCGACAGTTGCCCGTTCCTCCCGTTCGCTCTTTCTTCCCCTACATTCCTGCCCCCTTGAGTGTTCCAACTCGCTCCCAAGCCTCGACCAGCCAAGAGAGAGCTCGGGCCTCAGACTTCGTTAGCTTTATTTAGCTGGGGACTGTAAGTGCGTCAACAAACTGAATCAAAGGTCTATACACAGAAACTGCACCATAGAAGCCACACTTCACGCTATAGTGATACCCTGCGGTATGAGATGCCACCTTAACCATAGGAGTGAAGTGTTATTTCTTTCTTTTTATTTCTTTCTTCCTTCCTTCCTTCCTTTCTTTTTTTTGTTTCTTTATGCTGAGAAAAGGGAGCTTTTGATCAGCAACAAGTTCGAGAAGTCATTTCACAACTGTTAACACGATTTCACTGGGTGCATTAGTTTGCCGATCGCACTTACAATACTTTCTTCTTTTGAATTAGATCATTTTTTTACTATTTTTTCATGTTCTAGGAAGGTTTATCTTCAAAAAAATTGCAAATTTGTAATACGCTTATTTCTTCTCTGTAGATCGTAAAGAATTTATTTATACACGCCTTAAATTAATGACCTCAGGTGTCACAATCACGATCGCGTTTTTCAGAGACGCTATTGCAGTCTATTGTTGAACGCCTCGATGAGGATTTTCTCCGTGAGCACCCTATGCCTAGTACATGAGTGTTTTTGTATTCTGCTTTATTAGAAGGCGGCTGCAATCAAACCTGCGATCTCGTTCACAGCAGAGCAACGTCATATAGCCGTGGAGCTACCGTTTGCCTGAGCTATTGCGACACCAAACAGTTAGTGATGACTATACTTCCAATGCTTTTCTTTCCTACCATAGCACGTCTTTATGGGGATAGATGATTGAAATATTAGGCCCACTAATTTGAAGGCGTAGGTAAATTGGCATTTTCGTTACAGTATACTGTAACGAAAAATCACAGCATATCTACAGAGTGAATGATGAGAGTGGGCGAAGCGTCCATCCATCCATCCGTCCATCCGTCCGTCCGTTTGTCTGTCTGTCTGTCTGTCTGTCTGTCTGTCTGTCCGTTTGTCTGTCTGTCTGTCTGTCCGTTTGTCTGTCTGTCTGTCCCTTTGTGTGTGTGTCCATCTGTCCGTCTGTCTGTCTGTCCGTCTGTCTCTCTGTCTGTCTGTGTGTCCTTGCGTCCGTCCATCCATCTATCCATGCATCCGTCTGTCCGTCTGTATGTATGTATATATGTATATCCATGTGTCTGTCTGTCCGGCTGGCCATCTGTCTTTGTGTACGTCTCTCTGTATGTCTGCCTGTGTGTCTGTCCGTCCGTCTGCCTGTCAGTCCGTCTGTGTGTCCGTGCGTTCGTCCGTGCATTCGTCCGTTTATCTGTCCGTCCGTCCGTGTGTGCGTCCACCCGTCCATGTGTCCATCCGTATGTGCATGCGTCCATGAGTCTGTCCGTTTGGCTGCCTGTCCTTTTTTTATGTCTGGCGGCAAGCATGAGCCACCAAGGCCCTTCACTCTGCTTCGTCTATGCCCCGCCAGCGAAATGATGAGCACGAGCAGCCGCGCACTCCACGCGCCGCTCTGCTTCGTCCATGCCCCACCAACAATCCACCACGTACAGCGACGATCCAGGAGACTGAGAGAGGTGCTCCTTTCTCGCGCAGCAGCCAATCGGAGAGTAGCGTTACAGTGCCATCTAGAATATCCTCACTCAACTGCAGTTTGTGTGTGCTTCTAAAGTGACTGTGTATGCTACCTTTAGGTAGCAGAGTTGCGCATGTCTGTTATCTTGCTCGCTGAGACGTTCAAGTCATGCCAGAAAGCCACCCCTTCCGAATGTAGGAGCCGACGCAGTCCAGCTACAGTCCAGCCACTCCGTGCGTTTTCTCGCTTGCTCATGACGTCGTTGGCACAATTACTTTCGCTTCGAAGGAAAAAAGGAAAACTCGAATAAATAATGGTCACCATAGGACGACATTTTTGTTTTGAATAGCAAAGAAGAAAACCTTGACTTAATTTGTCGAGGATCGTGTACATGATTCGCGACAACTTAAGTTCCGCAAATCGCTCATTCCACGTAGTTTTTCGCTGCTTTACACAATTAAGCAGGTAGCTCGATAAACAATCTCCAGACCTATCCCTCCATGTTTTAGAAATAACGCAAGCAAACGAGAATTTTCGGTATATCTATATGTAGCTGTGGGAGCCGGTCATCGTGGCAACTACGCAGCACTGAGTCCTGGCGTTGCCCCGCACAGACACCATTAACACTCACGTTCCCTAAAAACGAACAAAGGACACAATCACGACACCAACGAAAAAGTACTTCTGCACTCAGCAAGATCACCTCGTCGGACTGCTTGGGCGGCGATGGTGGTGGCGCCAGTGGTGTGGTGGTCGCAAGCACTCGCGTGGCCGTAAAGTTGGCTTTTCCTGGATGAATGTTTTTTTGCGCACGTATGCGCGCTTGGCGAATGAGGGCGCGAGCGGCGAGTTCTATCAGTGGTGTAACTCTGCTACCTAAAGGTAGCATATAGAGTAACTCTATGTACGTCTATGAGACATCGCTGCCTATTACACTGTGCGCAGGCTACCGCCTTTTCTTTTTTTTCTCGTTTCTTCCGGTTACGCCTGACGCAGGACAACGTTAGACTGAGATGAGTTCCCCCCTAAATACAGAAGATGTAAATAACGCTATGTGCTTTCAGAATGAAACAAACTGTCTTGAAACTGGCATCTTTTGCATGACGTGCTCAAGCGCAAGCTTACCGGCTGAATTTGGTAGGTCATTATCACAGCGCTGATGAAAAACTCCAAACTGACAGTCGTCCCAGCTGTTTGCTTATATTCAATATGTTTCTCTCCAATTTGTACATCACTGAGCTTAAGTTTTACGTCATACAGGTGCGGAAATTGGAGTTTTTTTTTTATTCTGGCCTTTAGAACAGGAGTACTCAGTGGCCTAACTTATCACATGGATGACAACAGCCAAGTGATATCATAAGGGTGGTGGGTAAAATGTTTGTATACGCTTGGTACACATCTTGTGGACAAACTGAGTAGCTTAACATTGGTGTATGTGTTGTGCATCCCTGGCGTGAAGCTTCGCACTGCCAGGCGTAAACATTATTATGTCATCAAATGGTTTGACCATTGAGCTCTTTTAAGACTTGCCATGTTTATGATGTGTTAATCAAAAAACTTATTTGGTTGGGTTGCCATTTATTTCAGGGAAATAGCAAGTCACATTAAGTATATAATAATACTGTGCAAAGAAGCTTTATAGCTAGGCCGCAACCACAAGATAAATGTGCAGTTGGAAGTCCTGTCACACTGGACATCTAAAAAAAAAGCTGAAAGTGGTTTTTTACAGGCACCGACCCCTTGATGGCCAACATCGGACCTAGAAAAAGGAAATATATTGAGCAGCACTCTCAGGCACATCGCAATGCTCCAAGCTGTCATCAATATATTCAGATAAAAAAGTGGGCACCCTCGGTCGTAAATGAACCACCGGCACAGCGGGTTGACCTACACTGCATGCAGGTGTTTCAAAGGCTGATGCAATGCATCAGACTGCAATGTCCCAGCTCGTTCTGAAAGTATCGCAGTTCTAAGTAAGTAAAGACAGCACAATTGCGCGTTTATGTGTCATACCACGACGAATTTCACCCTTGGCCCCCTAAGGAAGAAACATATATTTTTTTAATGTTGCTGGTTATTGTAAATGACGCTACATATTGCGTGGCTTACGCAATGTAAGTACCTCTGGTGTCGATGTACGACAACAATGTCACTTTTTTAGAAGTATATGATGCCCTACAATATTTTTCTTGTTACCGATGTCGCCGTGCAGCCTTAGGGGATTTCTATGAAAACAGATATTGACCATCATGCTGGCAAGCTGCTCGGCCAACGTGGCCTCTCGTAAAGCCCACCCTTTAGTGATCTCCAATTAGTCTACTCTCAAAATTTCTCATACTGCGCATTGTGTCGTCGTCTCGCGAAGCGGTGCCCCGTGATAACGCATGATCGCAACAATGAAAACCACAGAAAGCGTGTTCGATTACCAAGTGCGCCTGAGTCAGTGGAAAACACGCGATCTTCGGGACGTGGAATCCCGTGTAAAGCAGCGCACGCAGATGCACAGCAAAGGGACTAACGGCGCCGCTTGCTCTCCCGTGTCTCCCGGTCAGTCTACTGCCCCTTCCCGGGCTCGATCGAGCACGGCCGCGTGCTGCTGGTCGGCAACATGGGAATGTACGACTACCGACCGTACGTCCGGCGCGTGAGCAACAACCGGCAGATCATGTTCGAGTGCCGCCGGGGCTACACCATCCTGCACGGGCCCCCCGGAGCCACCTGCGTGGACGGCCGCTGGAGTCCGTCGGAGCTCCCGCGCTGCGTGCGCGGATCGCACCCACACGTGCGCCAGATCCGCAGCGCCAGGCGCCGCCGCCGCCGCCTGGCCGCGAGGACGCGACGCGACGCCCACACACGTCGCCGGCGGTGGCGCCGCACGGGGGGTGAGTACTGCCCTGTCGATTCCCACCGCTGACGAGCGCATGCCATGCAAGCTATCCTCATCCAGGGGTAGCCAAGCAAGCACATTCGAAGAGTCAGAAAAGAGGTTCGCAGGACGAGAGAGGCCTAGTCCACCGAGGTGGTATAGTGATTACGGTGCTCAGCTGCTGACGTGAAAGTTGAAGGTTCAATTATGGCCGCAGCAGTCGCATTTTGACCGAGGCGAAGTGCTAGATGGCCGTGTACTGTACGATGTCCGTGCACGTTAAAGAACACGAGATGGTCTAAATTTCCGGCGTCAACGCTACGCCGTGCCTAAATAGTCGTATTGTTTTAAAACGTGTATCTTCAGATATCATTATTAGGATATACATACTTCAGTTGCAAAAAAACATTTTGACTATATTCCGGGCTAGGAAACTACGTTGTCATCTTCAAGGATGACCGATACACACGTTTGTGTTAACTACTAGGTTTCTCAAAAGGCTACGTTACATACGTTTACATAAGCATAACTGCTTGATCAAGAAGTCGGTGGTCTAGCAGCACAGTATTCAAGTATAAGAGCTGCAGTTTGTCTACCCCTGTCCTAAATTCTTCATTCTGAATGTGTGTGTGTGTGTGTGTGTGTGTTTAATTAAAAATAATAATGAGCCCTAAATGACTATACATGTGTTTGGTGTAATCGCACATTTGTTCGATACCTGTGCAAGTGAAATGTAATTGAAGCTAAACCCTAACACTGGAAAGCAACAGGTGTTCGAATGAGGATAATTGACACTTGTGTCTTCCAAAGACAATCCCTTCCCTACTGCGAAGCACATATCTATATGTCCACGAGAACTTCCCCTACGAAAGCACAAGCCAATGAAAAGTTCAATTGTTTTATCGGGATATCAGGCTCACACTTTTAAGTGATTCAGCCTTTCTACAATATCCTCCGCAAGATGAAGGCAGGGTGGCAACATAACATGAATTTTCTTTAGTGTGCACCATCATGACCCACGTTTCAGTATTAAGATAGCTTAAAAACTGTTACATTAACTTTTTTTTCTATGAAGACTAGGATATAGAGGGAAAAACCAATACGACATGAACGCTAACTTTATCAATGAACTGCTTCGCCAAGCTGAGGAACTGCATTATTTTATTGCGGATCATTTTCATCAAAAACACCTGTGACGCCCTGGATGGCGTCTTGCTTTTCTTTGATACGATTCCGGCTTGTACCCGCCTTTCATTCCGGGCCTCAATTTTTAGGAACCCATTTCAATATTTCACTTTGACTAATTGCCGATTGCGGGCGTAATCAGAGTTAACAATCGAATGCCGTAGTACAGAAAACAGGTCTAGTTGGTAGTTTATTGTGAAATATCGCGAAAAGAAATTCACGTAGAGACAGCGCGGGCGCACGTGTGGTCTTCTTGCTGTATCTACGTGGTTTTCTTTTGCTCTATTTTGCAATCGAATGCCATTTAGCGGCGCTCTCCCGGTGAGAGATTCCGGAAACGAAATGGCAAACATAGATGTAATCGTTTAAAACAGATGCAGGAAACGAGGTTCTTGTCGTGGTCCCGCGGCATCACTATGCGGATAGCACATGCGCCTCCCAATCGTAACACTTCAGTTTCACAAGGCACCAAACACAGAGAAGTCATTACGAGCCCATTATAGTGTCGGAAAAACTTTCTTGCAATCATTCTTTGCAATCATTTTTTTCAAACCAGGCAGCTATACTATTGAGAAGTAAAATCTAAATATTCTTAAGTGAAACTATATGTACACATAAAAGCCCTGTGAATGGGTGTCCCGTTGCGTATAAGCCCTACGAGCCCCTAACAAAGAATGGCGCTTTTTTTCATATTCAGTTATTGAAGATTTACGTAATTTCAAGTATGTTTACAAGGCGAGACATTTTAATCTAAGCAATATACCACAGCTTGTGTTCACAGCAGTACTATATTCAGACCCGATGTAGCCATTCTGTTACGCAAGTAACAAAAGCTCGGCATAAGGACCACAGCGCGGCTGCTTAGAAATAAAACACTCCGTTTTGCGTAATGTGAGCAGTTTATATTTGGGCTATAGTTAGTGTGTAATTAGTTCGCATTAAGTAGTGCGATACGGACAAGGAAAACAAAAAGAAGCGAATAACATTTATGGTGCTAAGTCACAGTACTTTACTGTGCAAATTGAATACTATAAAGAACATGGCAAGCCAGTATAGGCACGGCGAGATAACGCCATGGGAGTGTTATTTGCTTCCTTATGTTGTCCCCGTCCGCAATGCTACGTTTCCTCAGAGCTCAGAAAAAAAAAATTAATTATTCGTGTGAATCTAGCTGCCTTCAATGCCTCAGCTGCCTTAACAACAGTGACGAAAACAGCGTTGTTCTATCTTCAGACAGAAATGGTAGGATTGCGCTATACCATGCAATTTGTGTGCATCTTTTTAAATTAATGGGATGAAAAAAAGGTCAGGAGCATGAGCGATAGTCACTCACGAGAAAAGAACCATTTCCAGAATGCTAAACTGGTCTGGTGCTACAATTACTTCATTTACGGCACGACGTTTGCGTGGTAGCTGACCTGGCACAAAACGGTTGAATCTTATATTTCTTGAGAGATATACGGTATGCCAATTCGTGTGACGTGACAGTCATTGCGCTGCGGCTGCGGAGTGAGGAGTCCTCCTAGATCTCGCATAGTTCCAGATCTCCCGGCTCTTCTAAGTCTCTATATAGAAGTCGACGGGAGCAAAAGAGTCACGATGTCTAATTTTTTGAATGAGCCTTTTTTGTTATTGTTTCGTCAAGCTGCCCAGCTGTGTCCTGTATGTGAGCAATGAAGCCAACGTCCTAAAAAAATAACCTATTAAATGTCCAACGTTGAAGTTTAATGTCGCGAAAGGTACGAATGACCACTGCATAAACGAAACTTTTACTTGTCCTTTCTTCACTGCCTTTGGTACGTTCCCTCCCTTCTGTATCGTCCTCAGGTCCGTGCAGGCTGGCGCCAAACGTGGGCCCAGGCCAACGGGGCCGCAGCGATGATGGAAAGACGCACAGTGCCAATCCAGTGGGCGGCCGTCGCGGCAGGGAGCTCTGCGGCGCGGGCAACGCCACAGCCAGGTGCGTGCAGGCCGGATGGCAGCCCTCCCGGGAGGAGAGACGTCTCTGCCGCCCACGGCCTCGCCGCCGCCGCGCCCGTAGGTATACACTCGGGGGCAACCTTTGTGGCGCTGCAGTGGTCTGGAACACCGCTTGGCCGTCTCCCTTGCTAAACATGCGCCGCACGCTGCGTTATTGCATCGACCTGTTTTCGTGGATCTAGATTGGATGGAATTGAACGCGGTGCAAATACGACATGACACCCGTTGCTTCGAAACTGGGCGGCACGTCTGTAAGCTGCCATCCAATGCATATTGGTTAAAGCGCCTTCGTGATGAATGTTTCGATATTTAACAGACATGAGTTAAACGCTGTGTTCCATTAAAGTGCGATTGGCGGCTACAAGAAAAATACGAGTTTAATCGCGTTAGCGAGTTCCGCGTTCCATTAGAGTAATGAAGATGTTCGAGGCGCATCTCTAACAAGCAAACAAAGGTATGTGTGTGGTCTTTGTTTTCTTTAGGTGCACTTTTCTGAAACTGGGAAAGCCAAAATAGACTACCAGCGTACAGCTTCACTTGACGATAACAAACGAACGAGCCTTCTGCCATCCGCACACACAAAAAAAAAAATTTGTTAATTTTCTTCTCAAGAAACAGAAGCGCAAGTGATGGACTGCCTTGCGCTACCTGGTCGTTATGCTAGCAATGAATGGGAGATGCCCTCGCGTAGAGTAACGCCGCGTGCGCACTCCAGAGCATTTTCGATTTTTTGCTTACCGTTAGTGCCTCTTCATCAATATTTCTATTCCTAATACATGACTTCAGCCGCCTAAACCTTTCGCGCCACTTTCAGTCATAACACGGGTGTATCACATGTCAACTCGATACTGAATCACGTGCCTTATTGCAACACTTGTCGCAGCTGAAAGATGGCAGGCTCTAAATTGGCGGTTTTTTAGATCGCCTCGCTGGGTTCTAGACCACTGCACTGTGGCGGTGAAGTGGAAGCTACAAATGTGAGATCGCGCGTTTTGCGTGGCATTTTTTTACGTATACTGAGCAGTGATGGTTGCAGAGTGGATTGGTCGTGCAGCCGTAACCTTTGCTTCAAAGCCACACAAGGTTGTCCCTGGATATAGACGCGTCCTGCAGTCGAAGGTGTTCGCAAGGCTTTATTCCCGCATACGTCTAAATCAAACAAACTAACAATCAGGGCGGATAGTACGATCGCCAAAACTATATTATGCACACAGTTTGTGTATGAAATTTACCTAATTTCGTTTCATATTTTTTTTGGAGAACGACGTCGTCAACGACTGCTAATTTAAATCTTCTTTTTTTAATCGTGGCCGTATCGTGAGCAGTAATGGCTGCATTAGTTTAAGCTTTCGTAAAACAGACGGATAAAAAGCACCTGCGCACGCCTGGTTCGCCTTAGTTTTCTGCGCTTAGTTTAATGTGTGAGACGGAGGCTGTATCTCCCAAGTTAAACGTAATACAAGCCGGTAGGACACACACAAGCTGTGCACACTAAAGCTCTATTTAGCTAATTAACTGTACGCCTTGCCAGGTACTGAGGTATACGCACACAGTGTCCGATGACTAACGAAGCCACAATAAAACCATGCATTGCTTGCTTTTTACACGGAGCGCACGTGCTTTAGTAGTTTGTGAAAGGTACGCAATTAGCTGGCTCATTAATGTGATTTTACTGTTGAACGATAACGAAAGTTAATAATGTTTCCCGATGAAGGCCACTGAGTGTATGCAAGGCCGCACATGTACTTTTTTTTAATTCGTTGGGGTCTGCATGAGCCAGCTTTCGCAAGTCCATTGAGCTCCTAGATGCTCGGGTACTGTAAGAAAAATAAGAGTTCTTATTATGCATTCCTGTAACTGTTTAATGAAACTTCGTATTTCATTGTTATTTTGATAAGCCGCTTTGCACCACATCAAGCAGACACTGCTCAGACTGTGGGCCCGCTTTCATCTTCTTCTTCCTCTTCTTTTTCTTTTTTTTATCAGCGGGCTCGACGAAGAGCTACAGGATCGAATGACTGATAAAGTAATCAACGGTATATTTTCAAAGCGATGCGTGGTAGTAGAGATCAAAAGCGCTCAGTAGAGCTAATATAGAAGCGCGACCTTGAATAGGAGATCTGTGTTTCCAGTGATAGCATGGCGAGAGCTGTTTCATGCGTGTATAAATGGCATGCCGCTATATAGGAAACACAGTCCTCGTTTCTACCCCGATGAACGCTTAAGCACCCACAATGCCACACAAAGGTGGCATTGTGGGTGCTTCGTTAAATCACTCAAATCAGACGTTTAGAGGTCGTGAAACAGCCTCGGACAAACAAGCAGTTTTTTTTTAACACGAAAGTGTTTTATGCCAAGATTCAACAAGACTTTGATGGCATATTTTCGTCACAGAAAGGACGTTGAAAGAATGCGCATGATCAGAAGACAGAGAAAAAAGTGTTGCGTCAACAGGATTTGAAACCATGACTTCTGAATCGACAATTGATGTCAGGCACGCTATCAACTTCGCCATGGACACATAATATGCACGCTGTAAAAAATACGCCTCCTAAATCTGCCACCGACTTTTCGCAGCGTTGTTGGTAAAGTGCAATAGTGAATCATGACCATGGCATCTGGGATTAGTTCTGTCAACGCGTCGTTTCTAAGTGTCCGTCACATATGGCATATTTCCAATAGCAGAAGTGCAGTTTAGTCGACGTCTTAACACACGTTCTGGTGGCAACATTACAACGAGTGTCAGCGTCGCACATAGCATCCCCCATACAAAACATAGCTCTGCAACCTCTGAAACACGCCTTTTTAGCCTAGCTCCCCGTTACCAATTTAAGCTCGCCCCGCGAATAATTGTGGCCGGCCAAAGAGAAGACAGGACGCGCGTTGCGTTTCCCTCTGGCCGGGCAGCGGTGTTCATTAACTCTACTATGCCGTGAGTAGGCGACCTTAGCCCAAGTTAGGCGTTCATTCAGTCATGAGGTTCTGTCTGTCGCATCACTTTCTGTGGTTCCACTCTCACTGTTAACTACTATAGCTACCACAAGCATCTATGACATCATCATCAGCAGCAGCAGCCTGACTACACCCACTGCCAGACAAAGGCCTCTCCTATGTCCCGCCAGTCAACTCGGTCCTGTGCTTGCTGCTGTCACTTTATACCTGCAAACTTCCTAATCTCATCTGCTCACCTAACTATCTGTCTCCCCCTCACCTGCGTGCCTTCTCTGGGAATCCAGTCAGTTACCCTTAATGACCAGCGGCTATCCTGCCTACGCGCTACGTGCCCGGCTCATGTCCATTAATTCTTCTTGATTTAACTATAATACCCTGAACCCCGGTTTGTTCCCTGACCCACTCTGCTCTTTTCTTGGGTCTTATGATTACGCCTGTCATTTTTCTTTCCATCGCTCAAAGCTGGAGGTGAAGCGGCTGGTGAGGATCAGGTAACATCAGATATGATGAAAGACAAAGAACAGATTGTGTTATAAAAGCTGATCACCCTGTTTACGAAGTGTCTCGTGAAGGGAAGGGTACCAGAACCTTGAAAAAATGCTAACTATGACCTCAAAGGTTTGTTTGTTCATTAATCATGGACGTCAGTCATCACGATGTCTATGTGTGACTAAGCTTCAACGTGCATGCATTTACCTTAAACGATGCCGTAGCTGTCAAACACCAAGAAGGTTCAAACACCAATGAACATTGTGTAAGCACCTCTTATATCAACGTACATTAAATTATTTCAGTAAGAACACGTTTTACTTACGTGTTTTAGACATTCCTATAACAAAGGAATCTACGTTTTTTTAGTTTTGTCATGATTTCAATCTCTATCTGGCTGCAGTTTTTTTACACGTAGGGAAATAAGTGTGCCCTTTCGGGAAATCATCGTAGTTGAAGAACATTTTATTTCTACGAAGAATTCGGAGACAGTCCAGCAGGTGTTTGGGGTGGGCAAACATGGCCGGCGCATCATTAGAGCGCTTCAGTATATTGAGTTACCCCATTGAAGTGAACAATCCCCAAATACGGTTCACAGTGCAGCTATCATACGCGTAGTTGACGTAGGACTGGGACAGTAACTGTACACGGTCAAGCATTACCACCTCCTAAAGCAATCATAGTAGGGTACCACACATTATAATTGCAAGACTATAGGGCCGTAGAAGTGCTTGCGAAATTATTACATTGTTATGCTTCCGAACATTGTTACATAGCATTATATCAAGCAGTGAAGCGAAAAACACTCTTTCTAAAGTGTGTCGAAGCTCAAGTAACGGACCTCCTTGCGCTATCTGGTCGTTAGGCTAGCAATAAATGCGCGATACTATATAGCGTGAGTCGTGGAGCCTAATCCTAATGACTATAAACGTCGTAAGTTGAATGCCTTGCACCTTGAAAGTAATTTAATGTTAGAACCAATCTAGCATCATACATTGAGATTTGAGCAAAGCCTTTGTTGTTGTCGTTCACCCCGTCCTTTTTTTTTTTATCTAAACCTGTCGGGTCATCGTTTCTTAACCCTTATGGACCGTCGCGTGGTTAATCCTCTAGCACTGAGCTAACTAGAACAGATAGGGGTCTACCTCTTGAATGAACGCTAGATGGGTGCCCCAGCTTTCCTTCCTCAGCCTCACTATGTTCAATCATTATTCATTGTTCTTGCTTTTAGAGCCTCAGATGTTGGTTTCCAAGGAAGTCCGTATTTCTCCGACGTCAGCCGGATGTCACTGCTTTTTCTCAGGCTTCCTTTTTCATTTTGTTGTGCTTCCCTCTACCTTATCTGTAGATTTTCTTGAGGAGGCAGAGCTTTTTCGCGGTGATCCAGGACAATGGCAATCGGCAGAACGAAAGCCTCCAAGATGAAGAGGCACAAGGAGGCCATATCGAAATGTTGAACGACGTTTACCCTATAGTAAAATGTAGTGCGCGTTGTGGAACGTATTCTGAAAAGAAAAAGCAGATTCAGTGCTTCGAATAGGTTCTCCTTCAAAACCGGAACGTAACACTGATCACATAAAAACGTACAACTAATTGACATTCACTTTTCACATTCAATAGGCTTTGACCTTCTGGCGCGTGAAGGTGATGTAACTGATTTCAGCGTTGTTTCCGACTTGAATTTAAATTTTACACTTCGCGCAAAGCAGATGAAACGTGACCAACGCTCTCTTGGAACAAATAGTGCTAGACGAAGAAAATTCGAGCGTGCAGTTGCATCTAGATGAATGCATACACGGCTTGACTTCGCGTAAAAAAAGTTTTGACACTATGTAATGGCAATATAATTACTGAATAATAGCGTAGCTGAAGTTATACCATGCTATCGCCTTCATAGCAGCGGCCAGCATTACAATCATATAGTACGCTCCATCTAGTCAGCACCATTGACTTGCGCGCATCACTTTGATTTGGCAGCGCTCCGGATGTCCACTGTGATGACTGGACTTTGCGCACTATACCGTTGCTAATGCTTGCCGCTGTTCGGGTTTCACTTAACGCCGATTGTACGTCCTCGTTTGCTTGTGGCGCTTAGTTTAATTGTGCAAGACTGTACGTGTCCCACCGAGAATACGTTATTCTAACTTACACTATATATATTTCCAATGTGAGCCCAAGGTGCGTTATACGTATATGTGTATAACCGGAAGCACGCTGCAATTATTGATAGTTCTCTGCCATTCTCGTCTTCTCTCGCGCGCATGGGCAAAATTATGGTGCCCCCACTTGATCGCCCTTCTCTGGCTGCCTTTCTATTCATCGCGAAGGGCCCAGTTCCGCGGTCGGAATTAATCGGCTGTTTAGTGCGAGCGAAAAAAAAATCCTGTCGCACGGCGTGTTTTGGCACTCCTCCCTGCCTGGGATTGACAGCAGTGTCATAAATCCTCTCGACACCCCGTAGAAAAAGAATGAAAAACTCTGCTCTTTCTAAAAGCCCTTATTAGCATTTAAGCACTTGAAGCATTCATGCTGATATAGCTATAGATATCGAGATAAAAAAAATTAAGCAGTGGAGGCGCGAAAAATTCATCCTCAAAAAGATCAGGCTTTGTTCGGACGCTGTATAATTGGGCGCAAATAAATAACGGTCATTCTTCGCCCCTACCGCGCACATTTTTGTGCTCGGTTTCTGTCAAAGTTTGTGCGTGTCTTCCGCGTTATTACGTCAATGATCACTTGTCTTTGTGGATGGACGTAGAATTAATGTCTCCGCCACTAATTAGTGGAGATTTCACCCACGAGTGATCGCGTCGCCATACATTTAGGGCCACTTACTCTATTCTACCTATTCGCTTTTCCTGTTAGTTTGGCTGGCAGCGAGTGATGTATAGCGCGCTGCACTTGGCGCGCTGTTTGTCGGCGTGTTTGACGAAGAGCCTTAAGCTGGTACGTGTCAGACGTTTTACGGAGGCTCACGAGCCGAAAAAGCGGGCGGCAGTTCACGACGTCGATGATGATGAAATTAACTTTGTCGTTTTCATTGATTCTCGGCTGAATAATTTCCTACTACTCGCTGTTTTTTTTTACGCCGTGTAATATCGTCAAGCTTCTGCGAAATAATTATGTGAGAGAAGTTTCATTTTGCTGACAAGTGTAATGGTTTTTGTGCAGTGACATTTGAGATCACTAAGCCATTCAAAGCATGAAACATGGTTTTTAATGTACGGCGTTCACTGGTAGTGATTCATTCTCCCGTGTTATTCAGCGGAGCGTGCGGTAACTGTAGCTGCAATTGTATTAAATAAACGAAAGCGGGAAAACTTCAAGCGCAAAGTGGTATATGCTCCTGCATATAAGAAAAAGTTCCACCTCGTTGTCGCGTATTCAGATTTAATTAGATTATATGATGCATGGGCACGGCTTTCCGCGTGGTAGCAGTTGTCAAGGTATGATCGAGGGCTTCAGCTGCTCAGTACAGCTCTTCCGCTTCCATTTGTGTTGCGTTTTACGCGCAGCCGCTTTCGTGATTATTGGCGCAGAAAAGAAAAACGAGGAATAAAGCTCAGCAAGAAAGGCTGGTGTCCTTTCCTTTCTCGCGCGTTTTCAGCTCTCGCAGTGTCTCCACGGGGAAAAATTGTCGCACAGGCGGACGCGCTTGAGATATTCCCTGATATCTTCGCATGAGTGGAAAAGAACAAGTCGTGCAAATGTCATGAGTATCTTCGTGATTGCTTCCAATTACCCTGAATGTCCTTGCTAGGTAATTACTATACGTATGCAGCTTTGCTAACTGACGATATTCCCTGAAGCGGGGTTAGTTATGCGTGAACATTTTATTCCTAATTAAGTTCAAATGAACGATCAGACAGGGGAATGAGTGTGACATGCGAAAAGCAAAGTAATAGAAGTAAATCTACTTGTGTATCACACGCGCCGCGACATCATTTCCTGAGTGCACAGTGACTGTAAAAAAATGCTTACACGTTGGGAGAAGACAACCACTTCTTTGTTTTTTAGCATAATATTTGCTCTGTACTCGCACGTGAGCAGTCGAAATTACAACTTCTTGTTGTTTTTCGATGATGTCATAACGCATGTAAATTTCTGGCCAACTGCGTATACATAACGTATGGGACACCTTCCGGTTAACTGTAAAGTTACGGTGTTTCCTGTGTTATATTTTAAATTAGGAGGTCACAACCTGACGCACATTCTTTCATACTCTCTTCGTAGCATCTGCTTATGAGGAGTTTCTATTTGCGTGCGTGGGTGCAGTGTGTAAGAAACTTATGCTGTTAAAGTGTTACGTACCAAACTCTTACGTTGCCGAGATTTCATTGTGTCATTTCAACCAGTCTCTCCAACCATATGGCCCACTCAAGTAAATTTTACCCAGCGGCGTCATAGGAAACGGACACGCCAGTAATGCTACTCGGGCAGCTCTCGATGGCACACTTGAGGATGCCATACCACTTTCAAGGTCTGACTCGGCCAGCAGCCTTCGTGGTGACTTGCACAGGAGATAATGCTCTCTTTTTGGTGCCCACCAAGCAGCCAGATCAACCGAACCACTCATCAACACCGCCTGCGCTCTTTGATGTAACCCTATATGCAAAATGGACTTCACCGAAAACAGCCCACACAGCTTTGTCAGTTATGGTGAGGTGTGGCATTTGCGAAATCATATTTATTCCACATCGGGATGGCCGACAATGCACTCTGCTATTTTCGTAATTATGAGGAGACGCTACACCACATACTGTGTGACTGTCCGGTCAAAAATGTGCAGAGACAATCACTGGCGTCCATTATAGCGCGCCTTGACAATAGACAAACGTCTGTTGAATCTGTTCTAGCATGTCGTCGACAAAGGACAATGCAGCTGAAGGTGACCAAAGCACTGCTGGAGTTTTTGAGGAAGACGGAAATGGCGAAGCAGCTGTGAGAGTGATGTCACGTTCTACGCCAGATTATTGGATTCTTACTGACTAGGTGCTCGTGCACGTGCTGTGCGGTGGGGTAGCTTTCTGTCCCTTTCCTCTCATTCATTCAATCTTCGCTTTCCCACGTGTAGGGTAGCAAACTGGTTATCCTGAACTGTTTGACCTCCCTACCCTTCCTGCTCTACCATTCTCTTCTCTTCTTGACGCAAGCATAGTGAGAGAGAGAGAGACACGGACCATGCGCTACGCTATACCTAGATAGCAGGTCCTTGCCCTCGGCTTTGTCATATCATGCTTCTTGTGCCCACAATTCAGGTGTGCTGAAAGCTGTGACGTTAAAATTTCGGTTTCTCAAGCATGGCGTAATCAAGCAGATTGCATAGACCTGCATGCTGGCTAACAGACGATAGCTTAGCGCAGTGAGACATTCGACTGTTAAGCGCGGGGTCGTAAGTTTGAAAATCGCGACCGCCAAGTTAATTTTCTCGTGTTTATTGTTTTTTTACATTCATTTTAATCTTAACAATTGCCGACACGCAGTTTTAACGAAAGCGAGAGCTTGCACGAACAATGAGTGCACGCATAGCCCAGGCATCAGGGCAACTCGCGATCACGGGACTTGCTTGAAGAGAGCGGTGAATTGAAATGTGTGGTTTCTCTTTGTCTTTTTTTCTCTCAGTGAGCAGTTAGATGTTTTCTCATAAAAACACTGTTTGAAAGCACCTTCGTAAATGAAGGAACAAAATTTTTAGGGTTATGGCAAACAGTAACAACACGGAGCGCTTTATTTCTGTAAAGTTCATACTACCACCTGTTAAGAGCGAATCGAGGGCATGCTCGCGCGCTGAAGAACACTTGACAAAACTCGAAATACGTACGCGCAAGAGCTGGTGAAGAAGCCGTTCAGTTCAACGGCTGCTAAAACTCTGAATTGACGTAAGGGGCTCAATGACGTTCGAACAAGGGAGCGCATGCTTTGTATACGGTCTCCCTACGCGGATAATGAGAGCGGCCGATTACTTCCCATTAAGCCTCGGGGGGAGAATCCGGAATGCGTGCGCACATCGCAGCGTGTGGTGCGCAGCGCGCCTTCAACGGCGTGTTGACGGCAGCTGCGCGTGGCTCGTGAGAGCTTGCACAGTGGTCGCGGCTTGATGAAAAGTACTTTCCAAGCGACCAAGTGGCGCAGGCCGAGGCACGTCCACCGCATCAACGTCGCGCTTCAACGGGCGCTTTCATCATCATCATCATCATCATCATCATCATCATCATCATCATCATCATCATCAGCCTTACTACGTCCACTGCAGGACAAAGGCTTCTCCCATGTTCCGCCAGTTAACCCGGTCCTCTGCTTGCTGCTGCCAATTTATACCCGCAAACTTCTTAATCTCATCTGCCCACCTAACTTTCTGTCTCCCCCTAACCCATTTGCCTTCTCTGGGAATCCAGTCAGTTACCCTTAATGACCAGCAGTTATCCTGTCTACGCGCTACATGCCCGGCCCATGTTCATTTCCTCTTCTTGATTTCAGCTATGATATCCTTAACCCCCGTTCGTTTCCTAATCCACTCTGTTCTCTTCTTGTCTCTAAAAGTTACACCTGCCATTTTCCTATCCATCGCTCACTGCGTCGTCCTCAACTTAAGCTGAACCCTCTTTGTAAGTCTCCAGGTTTCTGCTCCATAGCTAAGTACCGGCAAGATACAGCTGTTATATACCTTCCTCTTGAGGGATAGTGGCAATCTACCTGTCTTAATTTGAGAGTGCTTGCGAAATGTCCTCCACCCCATTCTTATTCTTCTAGTTACTTCAATCTCGTGGTTTGGCTCCGCGGTTATTACCTGCCCTAAGTAAACATAGTCTTTTACAACTTGAAGTGCACTATTACTTATCTCGAAGCGCTGCTCTTTTCCGAGGTTGTTGTACATTACTTTCGTTTTCTGTAGATTAATTTTAAGACCCACCTTTCTGCTCTCCTTGTCTAACTCCGTAATCATGAGTTGCAATTCTCGCCCTAGTAGGTTGCAGCGATGTCGTAGTGGTTAGAGCATCCGCCTCGCATGCAAAAGGTCCGTGGTTCAAATCCTGGTGCTCCGCAGTTCCCAATCGGATAAAAAAATCCGCGTGGTGATGGAACTGCATTAAGAGGCCTGGGGTGCGGCCTTACCGGTAACCACCGCCGGGAACGCACTCCCTCACCAGAGAAGGATTGGCCACCCTGGTGCAGTATCTGGCCACTACCTCCCACATGCATACGTCAAATAACGAACGCTTTAGGAATCTGCAAATTATATCTGTTTCGAGATACGATGGCTTGAAGTACGCCCACTGAAAATTTCTGGCATTGCAAACAACCCAGGCCATGCGGCTTGCCACACCCGATAACTTAGGAAGAAACCACATTTAGCTAAATGTATACCTACGAAACGTGGCGTCATGGCTGACTACAGGAGCTCCATCCGTGCATACTCAATGAACATGGGCCTATGTATTTGCATTTTTGAACGTGTGCGACAGGGACGTAGCCCGGAAGAAAGTGGGTTCAAACGCATCCCAAATTTTTCAATTTTGTTTGCGTATATATACACGCACCATACTAACGCACGCACGAACATACACTAGGATTGTTTGAACTCACCCCACCCCCCCCCCCCCTTCTGAAAAAAAATCTTTGTCTACGCTCCTGGTGGGAAAAAATAGGTGTGTATTACTATGTTTTTTTTTCTGCTATCCTACGTTTTCTATTACCTTGCGGCATTACTTTATATGGTCCTTATATATTTTTTTAGGTGTAAGGAACGTGAGACTTCTGCCTTTTACAGTAGTTCGTTTTTCTACTTTGGTTCAATAACATAACCAACCAAGAATGCTCTAACTGGATTGTGGTGTGTCAGTGAGCGAAATATTGAGATGCAAAAGGAAAAGACTAATCTCTTTCTACCAATTAATCATTCCTTTATACCTATTTTCGTCAATTCTATGACAAGAAATTGATTTCTGGAATAGGTAACATAGACTAACAGTTCTACATTTCGTTTTTCACTTTAAACCAAGTGCTGGTGCGTGACAGTGTCGTCCCTGAATTTTTAGCATTGACTGTTAGTTCTACCTGACATTTAAGATTGTCTTGGCTCTCTTCAAACGCTAATTAGTATATAGTTGCATATTACAGTTAACTAAAAGCCCTGTAGAATATCGTTATAACCCATGACATCACGGTGAGCTTGGGCACCATCCTCACCCTTTTGTTTATTTGTTGGCGCCCCACGTTTTTATCTAGCTTCTTCGCATTGTAAAAAAGTTTTATGCTTGTTTGTCGCTAACATGGTGCAGTAATTTACTTATGTAAATTAAGTGGCGAAAACTTCTGAAGTGTGTGTGTGTGTGTGTGAGGGAGAGGGGGACGCAGATCTGTTCATCTTCAAATAGAAACATGGCCGTTAAACTTCCCCAAGCCGCAATCCACGAACTTCAGCCTACCAAACTCGGTAGTGGCTGTTCAAGTATATGTTTATGAACCCCGCGTATTTTGAATGCAGTAGTTGAAATCTGAACAAAACTAGACTCGTTCGAGTTAGCGTTGTATGCAGTATAGCTGATAGCAGCCTCGTTGCCTGTAGCAGTGTCACGAGGACGAAGTTTATCGATATAAAGCTCACCGATTAAAGAAAGCTGATGAGAGGCGTGTTCACGATGAGTTAGGCTGCACACCTGTACACAATTAAGGCCACTTGAGTCCCAGTGGCTCATGACAATTCGCGAGCATTGTCCACGAATAAGCGTACAGTCAGTGCGGCTTCGAAAGAAAAAAATTCGGGACAACAAAGATGCTATCATTCACTATTTCATGAAGAGTCACGTGGGATTTAAACACGCTTATAGGTCGACCATATTGTGTACAGGTTTTACATTGTGGTCTGTTTTCTGACGCAGTGTATTACAGAGCTGCGCTCACTACGGCATTCTTCTGGTCGAACTTTCTTACCATTTACAGCTGGAATATAGGCTGTTGTCAAAAAAGGGGTTATCTGTATTCACCAAGTTTGAAGCCGTCTAATAGTGTGCGTTTTGGAAATATGCAGTCGATGTTATTTCGACATGCCCGTTTCTAGGCACCAGATGTCCTGGTTTTATGGAATGATTTAGTGTTCGTGCAGTAGAACAAGTGCCTTTTACCGGCCATACTTCGTCGTTCAATCTATGGAGCCATATGACTTGTCTATTCAGCAAGAAACAACGTAACCTGCGCGCGCTTAATCCCGCTCGCTTAGGTGGAGAAAGCTTCGTTTTCGTAAGAGACGCCCACGCGCCGGCGCGTGGGAGTCTGTTATTTCGCGTTCATCTTATTAGCGAGTCTCAATTGTTGCAGCAGCTGTGCTATGCTCCGATGCAATTTTTTAATACATCGACTCACAAGCACGCTTACATCTACAACGCTGCGCTTCATTTGACAACCTTGCTACGAAGACCGTATGTTGCAAATTACAATAACAGGCCTTTGAATCAACCCTTTGTTCTTTTGGTGCACGTTAAAATAAAAACATGAATTTCGGAACAACGTTTCGTTCTTCTCGAGACATGATGTTGCAACGAGCCGAAATTGAAGCCTTTCAATTCCGGAAAACGCTTGCGACAATAAACGCCACAATTGTTTTGCAATCCATTTTTTTTTGTTCAAGAAGACCTCCCAGATCTGGCACTTGCCATTGATATGAAGACTTTAAAACTGCACATCAACTTTGTGGTCGGTTCTCGCTCACGAGAAATCGTACTTAACACGTGCGATATCGAGTGATAACCGTGATATCTGTTCTTTTTGTTGTTTTTTACTGTTTTACCACAACTCCTACGGAATTCTGCTCCGCTGTATCCTCTCCATGCATGTATGTGTCTATATACACGCTGGAAGATTATTTAGTTATTTTTTTATTTATTTTTTATTGTGCGCACACAAACACATATTATCCTTATGAATTTCCAGTTTTTTGCATGTTTTTTTATTATGACCGCAACAATTAATCAAGCGTTAGTATCACGCTTCATTATATAAACAGCGCCTGTTTTCACGTTTCTGTTGCTAAGCGCATAGACGTGATTTACTGGAATGTCAAAATTCCATGGGAACGTATTAATTCCTGGCCCTGTATCTCGGTGCCTTTAAGAACACTAGAGGAAAGTGAAGCCAGTCTGCGATGAATCAACATAAAACAATGATTGGAGTGTAGGTATAGTGCGAAACCTAGAAATATAACGAATACATTTTGTGGTTACAAACTGATAACAAGGGTGCTTGCAGGATGACCCGAGCTTCCCGTGCAGATGAATTTGCTCCGAGATCGCTCAGCGGTGGCCCTGACATGAAGACAGTGTGGAGCGCGTGATACGAGCGTTAATAAAATTGACTACAGGAATGCGCGTGTCGTTTGAAACGCATGTTGGACGTTTGCGACGGTGATAAAAGAAACACCGCGTTTAAAAACGTCACCGCTGCCACTCAGTAAACATTTTAACAGTGCGACGTCAGCGGGATGCCAAATCAACAAGCGCCTCCCACATTCGTGTTCGTGGGCGTATGTCGTGTTTCGAACAGGGTTTTTCGTTCCTCCTGCAGCATAAAAATTTCCTCTCTCGAAGGCAGCAAGGGCGCACACACAGCCCTCTCGTGCTGCTCGTTTCACCTATATCTCCAATAAATATAAGAACAGGTGGTCACCAGGGGCGCTCGCATCATGGCGGCAACGTAGGTGTGATTGTAAACGTCGGGAGCGCAGCGAAATTGAGTGCGAGACATCGCATCCATGTGGTGATATCACTTCTACTTCTGCATGCGTGTGTGCATAGTCAGTACGATAAAGCTGATAGATTAATCGCGCCACTCGACGTGAGTACGGCTCCTCGGCAAGAGAAATTGGGGGGGGGGGGGGCGTACCCGATCTTCACCGCGGGCGTCTAATTAATCAAACTGATTGACGCGTGAACTGGAATACAAACTCGTTGATTTTGAGAAGCCACGAGCTAAACTCGTGAGTGTCAAGCGTTTTATGCGTCAAACGCCAAGTAGCAGGGAAGCTTATTTACGGCTAAATAGTTTGGTGAGCTTACACTACTTGTGCAAGGCTGGAGCCATAAGGGAGCTTCTGATAACAGCTTCTTGCAGTTTTTTAAGTTGGTCGTCTACTCATGCGTGTGGTCGGCTTCGAAGTGAAGACAGCATCAGCTCTGTCTTAATTTTATTGTACTAATCGACTGAGGCTTAAGAACCATTACAATAAGCTGTCTTGTCCTGATTGATGGGGCTTCAATGAAAAGTCAATTATCTCAGGTGCAATTAGAAAAGCCATATCAGTATGCAGCTAAGAAACGTTTTCCTGATTAGCAGGTTTCTAATTGTCATCATATTAGTAAGGGCTAATCAACATGGTTTTACTTAGCGTGCTCATCAATAACGTCACCTTAATAAGCATAGTTCATAGCGTCACGTTAGTAAGCAAAACACTACCCAACTTAGTCGACTGTCCTTGACGCGATGACTGGTTTTATCATAACCAAAGAAACGCAGTGCGCCGAGGGGGAGGGGGGATGAGACTTTTTTTATATTGTTGGCTCGTTCATAAGGGGATGTTGCCAGAGCTCAGAATTATCCCGAGTTTCGCGAAACTCGGCCGATCCTACATATCGTCCCAAGTTTGACAGGCTGTGAACAAAAAGCACAGGTGTAAAAAAGGCACTAAAGGCAAACATTAGGTTAATGTTAATTTCTGAAATAGCTCTCCAAAAACTTCCTGGTGTTACTTTTGTGCCATAGAAGTGCTTATTTAACCCTTTCGGCCCTGGCGTCGTCACTTGACGACACCGCACAACCTTTCCCCTATAGTATCTCGGAAACTTAACCAATACTGCTCATTCTTGGGGGCATAGTTCTTTAATGATCCGCACTCTGATTGACACCAATATTGCGGCACGTTTGCAGAGGTATCAGCCACAAAGAAGAAGTGCGACCGAGGGCTGCCGTGAAGCCGAGGCGCGAAAGTTGAGGTGGGGAAGCGCCATTTTCGGGACGACGTACGGAAGCTGTTTCAGTGAGTATTAGGCTGAAAAGTCAGACGTTCGTTTTTATTTTGAGTACACCATTGATTGGCAGAAAAAAGAGCCCATCTTTATTTCATTTTCTAACACTGAGCTCTGATTACCAAATTTGGTGCCACGTTAATTAATCCAAAAATGCTTGTACCAGTGGCTCAATTTTTTTTCTTTGTGGTCTTCTGAAGTCCTAACTGTGAGAAAAACGCGCACAAAAAGTGTATCCAACCAAAATAAAAAATCCAGGCTGAAAGGGTTAAAAAAATGAAACTCCAATTTAGCAGTCTGCATAACATTGGCGCACTTGAAATCTCCCACCTTAAGTTGGTTCGTTTCACGTCACTGTTGCCGTGCACAACATTGCCGGCTTTACTGCATGGCCACCGACATTAGTAGCAGCAAAGCGAAAGTAGCGGGAGCCACAGCTGCTACAACAGCCACTGAACAATTTCCTGTCATGGCCTCCCAGATCGCGAGCACGCTTGGTTCAACTGGGTTCCGCTAGATGGCATCATCTGTCCAGTTTAACCAGGTGAAAATGGAACTTTGAACCACTCGCGCCATTCCCCATAGTAGCTGCCGGTGGTTCTTTGTTCTGTAAATAAAACAATAAAGAACGTATATAATATTGTTACTTGTTTTGGTGCACAGAAGGTTCTTTTTTATTGCGATAGCAATTATATGAGCGCACTCGGCTGAGTTTCACCGTCGAAGTCATGTCCCGGATTTGAATGTTTGTACATACTTATAAAATGCACAAAAAATAATTCAAAGACCCCCAAGGGAAATTCGAGCCAGTGATCCCTCTCTTCTCAGCGCACTGCATTCGCCAACTGGGCTACGCCACTCATATCCATATAACTAACGGTGAGCTACGTATATACACCTAAACCTGGATATAACGAAACTGATGAATTCCAGAAAAATTTTGTTATAAAGACAATTTTGTTATATGAAAGTGCAGTACGAAAATTTGGAAATTAAACGCGTAAGTTAAGCGAACGGGGGGCCAAAGGCAGAGCTAATTCAAAACACTTATTTTACAGTACAAAACCTGCGTTATTATTGCGATAGTAATTATATGGTCAATTTCGGTGGACTTTTGTCGTCGCCACCTTGTTCCGTAACAAGTCCAAATTGATAACATGCCCTTGCGCATCGTAACTTTCACGAGCACGTAAAAGCGCGTGAGCGCTGCTGAAGCAGAGATCAAATGAGTCGGCCCATCTCTATCGCCTAGAAAGTGCATAAGATAGCATCTCGCGTGTGTTAGAACTGCCATCGAATGCTCAAACAGAAAGTAGACCACCCGTCTTGAGCGAGCATGAAACAACGCGGGGAGGTTTATTGATTGATTGATTTGTTGGGTTTAACGTGCCGAAACCACCATATGATTATGAGAGACGCCGTAGTGGAGGGCTCCGGAAATTTCGACCACCTGGAACGCGGAGAGGGGATCGCTCGACTAACAATAATGAGCTTTGATTTCAAGCGCTGTCGTGATCGCTGGCGCGCTTGCTATCTCGGCGAGTATCAGTGCGGTTTCAACGCGAAGGGACTGTTTGAAAAGAGCACTTTTCTCTGGAGTGGCTTTATTTGCTCACACTAGCGTTTTGCAGGAGTTAGGTGATATCGGATCCCCGATATTAGCTGCCAGCCTTACTTCTTATAAGACTGCAATTTTTTGCTATCGCGTTCACTGCATTTCATTCAACGTGCACGTCGTGTTGCCAGAACTTATCGGCTAATCTCAAAAGCTACCAGCCTGTGAACTCGCAGTGCAGGACAGAAGGGCGTGACGAGTCGAGCTTCGAAGATCCGTCGTTACCATGGTCTTGGAGTTTCCATCAACGCCTAGTCTGACATTCCCTTGATGTTGACGATACAGTTGTCCGAAATTAAGAAAAATCACAGTTTCGCCGCAAGGGCGAAGCATTGAATGCTACAGCAACAACTTCGAATGTAACGCTGAGAACAGCAAGCACATCAAAACGTGCAGCGTGCTGCTCCCGCACAAATGACGCAAGAGAACGAGAGCAAACTAACAACGTTTACAGCTCGACACTTGACTTGCTGTTTAAACAAAAACAAGGCACAAAACGTAATCGCAGGTACAGATAGGAGTGCGAACTAACAAGTGCCCCAGTTGTTACTTCGCTGAGTTTGAAAAGCGCACTATTTTCCCAACGACGCCTGTCCAGTGAGCGAAGTGATTTTTGTGCGCCCGGCAACTACAAGCAATCGTTCCTGTCAAAGTCAGAGGCACGCGATTCTCCCCACCGAAGCATATAAGCGTGCGCGTACAAGCACCTACCCCCCCTCCCCCCTAGGCAGTGCGCCGTGCTGCCGACCGGATTGCAGTAATTAGGTGCCTTTCTCATCTTCTGACCACTACCAACATCATTGCATCATCACTAATGCATCATTAAGGGCCAATATACTCCAATGTAGCGTTGACGCGAACGCACGCTGGGCACAGCGACACTACGTTAGCAAAACGCGAGCACTATATAGTCTGACGCCAGGCGCGACCAGCGTACGTCGACGCCGCCCGACGGCAACCAGCGCGAAATGCGACATGCTACATTTCGCGCCGATGCGTTACTCCCGGACAACACTGCGTCTCCATTTTTCATGACGGAGGGACGCCGGACGCGCTGAAACGCGCATGCATAAGCAACGCAGCGCGGTGCGAGCCGGTCAGTATATGGCAGGACCAGCGTGACCCGACGAAATGAACGCCGGTGAGCACGCGCACCGGGTCACGTCGAAATGTATTGGCGCCTCCCCTGTGGCATGTTGTCTTGCTGTCACATGACGCGCATGTTATTATTATCATGTTTGCACCAGTCACATACCTTTGTCATCCATTGACGTCACGTAATACCAAATTTGGCACATGTAGAACTAGCGAAACAGCCGCGAGCGCATCATGAGTGTGGCATGTAGTCATGTTGTTACATGACACGCATCTCATGTTTATCATGTTTGCACCAGTATCATACCTTCGTCATTCATTCACGCCCCATAATACCAAATTTGGTATAAGTGAAGCTAGCGAAATGGCCCCCAGCGCATCATGAGCGTAGCATGTAGCCATGTTCTTACATGACACGCATGTCATGTTTTTGATGTTAGGGTGGGTCGCTTGTATTCGCCATGAATTCATGTCATACCATACCGGTTTTGCAACATGCCATGTGAACGAAACCACCGCAAGAGGTGCAGGACCATGATATGTAAATCATGGCATTCATGACGTCCATGTCATGATTTTCGTGTTATGACTAGTTAAATATGTCCCTAATACAGTCATATTATTCCATACTAAGTTTGGCATCGATGCCATTATCGAAACGGCCAGGAGAGCTAAACGTCGTAGGCGGCTAGATAGATAGATAGATAGATAGATAGATAGATAGATAGATAGATAGATAGATAGATAGATAGATAGATAGATAGATAGATAGATAGATAGATAGATAGATAGATAGATAGATAGATAGATAGATAGATAGATAGATAGATAGATAGATACGCGCAAAGTCACCGTAGTTCACTAAGAAATGCTTCGCATTTAAAAAAGCAACTCTCAACGTCGTCAGGGGCCACAACAGGTGCGCGCAATGAAACTATGCACGCGCGCATGGCGTCGAAAACGAAGAGCGAACGACACAGACAGGGATACCACGGAAAACTATTAGGTAAAGTGGCCTCCATATGCAGCGCAGCCCCACTATGTGACGCTAACTAAAAGCGTGGCACTGCTAACGCGCAAGAGAAGATTTTGTTTGTTTGTTTGTTTGTTTTGTTTTATGTTTATTTGTTTGTTTGTTTGTTGGTTTGTTTGTTGGTTTGTTTGTTGGTTAGTTTGCTTGCTTGTTTGTTTATTTATTTGTTTGTTCGTTTGTTTGTTTGTCTGTTTGTTTGTTTGTTTGTTTGTTTGTTTGGAGTGAAGGGACGGGGCACACCCGCGCATGCGCCCGCAGCGACGACAATGGCGGCAACGCCGGTTCGTGGGATGAAGGCCCGCCTGCCCGCCTCTCGCCTGGTGTGCCGTGCGCGCCGCCGCCGCCACTTTGCGCTTCGTCAGCGGCACGGGAGCCGCGGAAGATGCATGCTCGTACCAAAATGACAAAACGCGAAGCAAAATTCCTAGATTGTCTTTGGGGAAAATTCATTATACCAAGGTTGTCTCCCGCTGTTACTTTGTGACATAGAGGTCGCAAATACATGTGATTTTATGGAGCAACGGCGGGGAATAGAAAAACTTCCTTATATCGACAAATTCGTAAACTGGAAGTTCATTACAAGCAGATTTATCTGTACACCGTTCATAACTGGCTTAGTGTCAATGGACTTAGAAGAAGCATTCTTGAACAAAGGGTGTACATTGTTAGGGCAAGCCATACAAGCTTTCCCTAAACATTGACGTGTCCAGTCGCGTGATGAATGGAGGGGTGGGTTCACTGAAGCCCATGCAGTTGGATGAAAGAGGCATTGCAAACGTCTCTGGCACCACTTTCACTCTGAAGCAACAGGAAAAATTATCCAACCTTCCTGGTGCCCCAATATCAACGCGTTATTTTCCGCGAAGGGCATGGACAATTATGTGATATACACTAACGCCTTATTTTGCGAACGAGTACTTAGCAAATATGCTGAACTGATTTTATAGAGAGAATTCATCGTGCCGGTAAACAAGGACAACAAAAAGTAAGAGCAGTAACCATAAAATTCATAGATTACCGTTAAAAAGAGAATGTATTGTGTAATTGCAAGAAACTTAAGGGCACTTCTTTTAGTGTCAGTAACGGCTACTCGGAGGAGACATTCTAACTAAGAAAGAAATTATGGGAACGTTCGGCACCAGACCAAGCTAAAGGGGCGAGAATCTCAATAGTGCACGATAAACTGAAGGTAAACGGACGCATGTTTGTCTGCGACGATAAAAAAAAAAATGAACGCTGTCTTGTTCAATACAGGAGTGACAAGAAGGATAACAAAGTTAACGCGACGCCAGTAGTGAGAGCGCATGGCCAACATGACTTCTTTGACTCAAACAGCTCTGCTGGTAGTTGAAAAAACCAGTCCCACTCATAGCTAAGAATTCTTGTCCAAAATGCTCGTAGTATCGTCAATAGGAGGAGGAAGAGGAATAAACTTTATTATAAAAAACCAGCAGGTTTCGGTCACCGGGCCTAAGCCTCCCATGAGAGGACGTCAAGGGCTTGCCTCGACGCCGCCTCACGGGCGTGCTGGGTCGCCCAGGTTTGGTCGTAAAGAGCGGGGCTCCACAGAGCCTCATGGAGCTTCGACGAAAGGGTCGTGGCGTTAGTGTGTCTGTACTGTGCTGGGCACTCCCACAGCATGTGCCAAAGTGTAGCCGGGTGAGTGCCGCAGCACCGGCAGTGGGAGGTTGTGTACACGTCCGGGAATATGAGGTGAAAGCGGGCAGGTGAGGGATATGTGTTTGTTTGAAGTAGACGCAAAGTGGTGGCCTGTGCCCGGTTGAGCTTGGGGTGAGGTAGGGGAAAGGCTCGGCGTCTGATGTAAAAGTTCTTAACCAGATCATTGTAGGTAGTCAGGTTGTCCCTGGTGTCCATCTCGTCTACAGTAGCTCCAGCGCGCTTGACAAGGCCTCGCGCAAGGAAGTGGGTGACCTCGATGAGGTTGGGGAGGCGTGGGTGGACTGGGCCCGCGTGAGTGGGTATCCTTGTCAGGGTGATCACGTTTTCTTTGGAGCGTGGTGCCTGGCCGAGCATGCGAAGCGCTTGAGGAGAAATGCGGCCTTTGCTGAAGTTAGTGACGGCTGAGCGAGAGTGGCATACGATGGTGTTACAGGTGGCATCTAGAGTGGTCAGGGCGATGGCCACCTCTTCAGCCACCTCGGCAGAGGAAGTGGTGACGCTGGTTGCACAGCGTAGGAATCCATTGCGTGTGACGACAGCTGCAAAACGAGTACCTTGAGGATACTGAGCGGCGTCAACAAATGTGGCGCCAGGTTCGTGGGCAAGGACTTTTGTGATGGTTCTAGCGCGAGCTTGGTGCCGGGCTCTGTTGTACTCAGGATGCATATTTCTAGGGATGGGACAAGCGTGGATCCAGCTGCGGATGCTATGCGGAATTGATTGTTTGGGGCCCTGTTGCTGATGATACGTGAAGCCAAGCGTGGAGAGAATAGAACGTCCCGACCCCGCCACGGTGGTGTAGTGGCTAAGGTACTGGGCTGCTGACCCGCAGGTCGCGGGATCAAATCCCGGCTGTGCCGGCTGCATTTCCGATGGAAGCGGAAATGTTGTAGGCCCGTGTATTCAGATTTGGGTGCACGTTAAAGAACCCCAGGTGGTCAAAATTTCCGGAGCCCTCCACTACAGCGTCTCTCATAATCAAATGGTGGTTTGGGGATGTTAAACCCCACAAATTAATCAATCAACAGAATGTCCCGTTTTCGTGAGTGTAAGCCGTTCTAGCTGACTGCGTTGTTGGGCTTCAATGAGTTTTTCGAGGGTGTTGTAAACTCTCAGTTGATTGAAAAGTTCAGTGCTGGTGCAGTGCGGGAGGCCAAGTGCTTGTTTGTAGACCTTTCGTATGAGGGTATCGAGCTTATTTTGTTCTGCACGCTACCAGTTCAGATAAGCAGCAACGTAGGTGATATGACCCAGGACAAAAGACTGCACGAGGCGGAGAAGGCCCCCTTCTTTGAGACCACTTTTTCGGTTGGATATACGTTTGAGAAGACGTAAGGTGTTGTGAGATTGAGCGGAGATCTTGCTGAGAGCCAAGCCGTTAGTGTCATCGACTGATTTAGTGAGACCGAGGACCCGGATACTAGGGACGTGCGGGATAGGGCTGCCATTTTGAAGGGGAAGGGTGATGGTGTCACAGGGTCTTTGCTCATGTAGGTGTTTGGGGGGACGTCCCCACTGAATGAGCTTGTAAAGAAGCAGCTCCAACTTAGTCGGTGAACAGCACAGCCCGGTTCTTTAGAGATAGGCCTCAACTGTGTCAATCGCCGTCTGCAGGGCGGTCTCCACTTGACCATCACTACCTTGGCACGCCCAGATGGTGATGTTGTCGCCGTAGATAGTATAGTGGGTGTTGTCAACCTGTTTGTAATTGCTGTGCAAGGCCAAGCACGACTAAGTTGAAGAGCATGGGAGAGATGACTGACCCTTGCGGGATGCCTACACTGCCAAGAGGAATCAGGGCTGATCGTAAATCTCCGACCGAAAGGGTGGCCATAGGGTTGGAGAGGAAGTCACGAATGTAATTGTAGACTCGCTCTCCCAGTTGGAGGAGACAAACTTGTTCTAGAGTAGCAGCATGGGAAATTTTGTCACAAGCTTGACTAAGGTCGAGTCCGAGAATAGCTTTTGTGTTACGGGAACGATCGTTTAGAACTTGGTGCTAAAGTTGCAGCATAGTGTCTTGTGCTGACAGGTGAGGTCGAAATCCAATAATGGTGTTGGGATAGATAGAGTTGTGTTCGAAGTAAGTGTTGACACGTGTCAGGAAGGCGTGTTCCATAACCTTGCCCACGCATGGGTGAGGGAATGGGGTCTTAGGTTGTTGAAGCTAGATGGTTTGCCGGGCTTTGGAATTGAGATGACTTGCAGTTTTCCAGGCAGGCGAAAGGGAGGTTGCGTTCCAGCAACATGGAGGGCCTTTTTAAAGAGAGTGAGGAATCGACACTTTGCTTTGCTCTTGGGGCTATTGTAAACGTTTAAAATAACGATGCATTCTTTCTGTTTACGATTGGGAATTAATTCGAGCAACAGGTGTTCGATATGATTGTCAATAAACTTACGTAATTAGAATATTTGGTAATGGTACATAGTGCCTATGCTGTGCTACTGATATAAACGTGGTTGCGTAATGAAATACGCAGTGATTGCATTGTTCCTCCAGCGCATAAGCTTTTCAGATGGGACAGAGATACGCAAGGTGGCGGTGCTGCTATCAATGTAAAAATTTCCGTACCACCTGATGTCATGTTTGTGAAAATGTATGGTGTAAGATTACTTTCATCAATATAGTGTACACTATTGCCTCAGTATATAGACCACCTACGTCTACGCCTCAGTTTTTAGATTCGCTAAGTGATTTTTGAGTGACCATGCCAACAGGAACACGAGATTGATAATAGCCGGAGACTTCATTTTGCCACACATTGACTGGCAAAATATTACTCCTGGTGAGACTGAAACAATTAGTTTTGAAAAGCTTCTGGAAATTAATTTCTGCTATGACCAAGAACATTATTGTGCATGATCCAACTAGTCTTACAGGTTCGTGGAAGTCATTATTAGACCTCGTTTTCTTGTCGCAAAATATAACAGACTACGTACTAGACATTTTAGATGGCATATACAACCACAAACTGTTGTCCTTAGTCATAAAGACTAGTGCATGCAAATAAAGAAACCGTTCCTTCCGGTAAAAGTAAGAGACTTTAAAAAGGCCGCTGAAACTTTCATCTTAGAATTTTTTAGCGTCTCTCATAATAATATAGTGGTTTTGGGACGTTGAACCCCACATATCAATCAAATCTTAGATTTTTTAGAACAGCAGCTTCATGACTTCGCGTGAGTATCTGGCTTGGAATCTGAATGATTTGTGGGGTTTAACGTTCCAAAATTACAGGAGAGACGCCGTAATGAAGGGCTCCGAAAATTTCGACCACCTGGCGCTTTTTAACCTGCACCCGAATTTGAGCACATAGGCCTACAACATTTCCTCCTCCGTTGGCTTCGAATCTGTAGAACAATCGTGGCAGGGATTTAAAAGCAATGTTGTGAATTGCGTAGATCGCTATTTTCCTACTCGCATTAAGGAAACAGGTAAACGAAATCCTTTGATAACACGCAGCATTATCTATATGAAACGGCAATTCAAAATACTCAGAAAAAGGAAAGATAGAGCGATGGAAGTAGCAGCTATAAATGTGAAGTTGAAGGAAGCCCTGGGAAATTCAAAAAAGAAGTTTTTTGGTCAAACGCTTGTTAACTTTCTTAGGAGTTCGCCATGAAAATTCTGGCGTTACTTCAGTGAAAGAAAGGAAAGAATTGAGCAGTTTGAGCAGTTTGTTTTCAAAATAGACCAGGGATATAAGATTGAGGCATCCGTCAAAATCAACCTAACCACCAGAATGGAGCCCTTTATTATTAACAGTAAAGGTGTTTTTCAGTTGCTGCTTGAGATAGACGCGAAGAAAGGATGATCTACCGACAGTTTCTCAAGAGATATGCTAAATTCGTTTCGTTTTATTTAGAAATATTATTTGTGAAATCAGTCAAGACGCGATCACTCCCGCAAGACTGGTGCAGTGCGATTGTAATACCGATTTTTGAAAATGGTAACCGGGCATTAGTAAATATTTGCCGACCTGTTTGCTTGATGTCGGCTTCCTGTAAAGTTTTATAACATGTAATTGCAGAACACATTCCTATTTTCTTGGAGTCAAATCAATTACTTTGTTCTAACAAACGTGGGTTTCGGGACGGTCTTTCAGCGGTCACACAATTAGCAGAAACGCTCCACGATTTTTATTAGAACGTCGATGCCCACATGCAGACTGATCGTAGACGCAAAGAACGCCTCTAATTTCTTTTTAAGAATATAAGCTGGCAAACGAAAATAAACAACGATTTGTATTTTAAGCCACCTGGAAGGCAATGTGATCGTCTTAATAATAGCAGAGCTATTCAACTCATTTCGCACAAACAAATGCTTTCCGCCACCTCTTTTTTTACAGACGCAATAGAAATGTGGAATAGCTTACCTGATTTGGTTGTGCAGCAGACGACGTCAGTCAACGTTAAAGATGTGTTAGACTGTTTTTTCTGCAGTGAGAATTGATAGCTTCTGTTGCAGCATTTGTTTCTCGATTTTAGTCGGCATAGTCACTACTGTTTGTTCCTTCTTTTCCTGATGATGATTATTCATCTGTTGTTCCTGTGTGCTACTGAATACTGCTTTATTGTGTGAATAATATGTATTACTTGACACCCTTCCTATAATGATACCAAGCAAGGGGTTGACAGTACCAAACAAATAAAAAATAAAAATTATTGGGTTTTGTAAAGCATCAGTGCATGTGAGACAGCCGACGCGTTTATTGCGGTAACAGCGTCCAAGTGAGCCCTCGTGCTACACCACGGCGACAACAGTGCAATATTTTTTCAGTGGTGGCCCTCACCATGAATTAGTACAACTCAATTCTGACAAGTTACGCAACAGCTTCACAGTGTAGCGCGTCATATGTGCCGAAACAGGTACGAGCAATGAGCGATGCAGTAGAGTTCCGCGCATTCATGTACCCGATACCGCCACGGCAAAAGTTGGATAAAAATCGAGAGCACGGAGGGGATATGGAGAGTGATCGCCTGTTCCCAGTAACATATAACTGAAAAATATTACAAAATAGTCGCCATTGTTGCCAAATACCTGTTTGGCGACTTCAATGAAGAGCTCTTCAGAGCCTCTTGCTAGTGTTAACCTAATATGACGTCATAATCATCATCAGTCTGACTACGCTCACTGCCGGGCAGAGGCTTCTCTCATGATCCACCAATCAACCCAGCCTTGTTTTTTTTTCTCCTGCTACGTTATACCTGCGAACTTTCTATTAGAACGTACCTATGAACACCTGATGCAGCACAATACCTCTGAACATATAAAAAAATTTGCGGGCATGCATGTGTCCAGGATGTGCGTACTTCGCCCGCACATCTTTACCAAATCATGTACACATCTATTATGAGCAAAAGCAAAGTACGTGGTAGCCCTACAGAATGCCCTTCAATGCAGCGATGCATGCCGACCAGCACGCTCACCTTCTAAAAAAAAACGAGGAAAAAAGGAGATCTATAGAATATATATTACCTACAAAATAATAAATAATTATTGAAGACACGCTTAAAATATTATATTTGTAACATATCCGACGAAACGCGTTCATAATATACTGATTGTAATTGCTCATCACACATGCATGGTTAAAGCAAATTAAGTGATACGTTGCAATTTACGTTATGTATGCAGGGGAAAAAGATGGAAGATATGTTTTAGGGCAGTCACAGTATAGATATAGACATTTATGAGCCCATAACAGCTTTAAAAAAACTGAGTGCCTTTTTTGTTTTGAATCACAACCATTCTAAGCATTCTTCAAGTTATATTAAAAAGCAAAAGCTTGTATTAGACAAGCGCTAGACCAATTTGACATAAATTACTCAATATTATAGTAAAAATTATGCACAAGAAAATTTTGCCAATATAATGTCATTATTATTCAATATATTATCATTATCATTATAATATCAATATAATTTAGGACCTCAAGTTTATTTTTTATGTTGCAAAAATCGTGGTACGTCTATGAATACAATTGAAGGTAGGTGTTCTGTGTTCACACCCGAACAGACATCGCAGTTCAGCACAGTGTAATGATTGGAGCGTTTAACTTACACGGAGCTGGCCTGATATTTACGAGAGATTACGAGAGTCTTACGTACAAACAAGTGGCGCACTTCAGAGCCACTTTTACAGGTGAGCTTTGTCTGATTTGTCTGCTGATCGGCCGCAATTGGAAGATATGAAGGGTCGTATCTTTCTGAGGTATAGGGATGCAATTACTTTTTTTTTCAAAGCTAGCAGGGATTTTTTTTTGCATAAGGAACAACTCGAGGCGGTCAGCATTAATCCAGAGCACTGCACGATTGCGTGCCTCACAATAAGCGCTTAATTTCTGCACGTAAAACGTACGCCAAAATGTACTTTTAAACAGATTTCTGCAAAAAGTAGAGCCCTGTATTAGAGAAAATTTACTGCCCAGAGTTGTTGCATTTTCACTGGATATAAGCACATAAAATATCATCGGAGTTCGCACACTGTTTATGAGATCAATGGTTCATTTTTCTACATGTATTTAAAAGTGAGCTCCTCATATTATTTATTAAAGTCCTCATATTAATTTTAAGACATTAGAAAATCCGTGCACACTGAAACTTGCATGAATTTCACGCGTACTGTTCAACTAGCTTTGAGCAACTTAAACATCACTCGTAGCTACAGTTCCCTAAGTATAACAGGACAATTTTGCTCATTCTTATGCCATACTTATAATGCTCCCGCAGCGCTTGCATAAGTAATCACTGCAACCGCACGAATTACCTTGCAGTATTATTACACGCAATCGATGACGCTTTAGTCAGTCTCGTCGAATAAAAACAACCTCTCTTCTTTAATTTAGCGAGGTTTCCAGGGAGACTTACTAAGTTTGCTACATTCCTCGTGGAACACGAAGATGTAATGAGGCTAAACAAGTACTCTTTAAGGGCACGTTTTGCAAGCGCTCGTAATTTAACTATAAACGTTAAACGTTCTCAGTAGACCCACTGTCACATTGAAAATCCTACCTTTCCACTGAATTTCAAATAGATGCCGCTTACAGGCTGCAGCAATGTCCAGAACACGAAGCAACATTACGGGTAATGTCCGTGTAATGACCTCGGACACTGTATTAATAGGTTTTTTTCGGTGCTCACAATTAGGTGATACGTTTTTAATGCTTTGACCGTGCATAATTAATCAAATGTGCCTAATTACCAGAACACTTTATTTCTGGGGTCTATTGAATTATCTCAGGACATTAGGTCACGTTTCTTCAGGGTTTTCGATGTACACATTTGTGAAGACTCGAAACACTTGTATAAATAATCACCACTACAAAAACCTATACTTCGCTTTGCACGCGTAAAACATCCATCGCCTATCACCCACAACACGTTAATCACTTCAGCCACATCAAAAAAAAACTTGCCTTGTCCAGTTCCTCTACCCCATTTTTGAAGAGAAACGCGAAAACCAATTGAGTTATTTATATATAGCGCGCGACCTTGCGATGAAGACAACTAGTTAAGTGAAGCAGCTAGATGGCAAATTGGGCCAGTTGAATTACGTTCATAATTGAAAATTTTGTTGAAGTGCACTAAAAAACGGACGGAAGAAGAGGCTAACAAGGACAGCGTTAGGTGAAGTTCACATCAGCCTGCGCCATCGCAGTTTTTAGGCACATAGCCAATTACGTTTTTCACATTTTTCACTTTCGTTTTTCACTATTTTTTTGGTTCTCCGAGTGCTTTTGTAATTATCTGAACGAGTGTTTCTGTTACAAAAATACAAGTGCTTTTGTTACAAATCTAAACAGGCATGCCACTATAGCTTATAAATTCACACCCAGAAGCTGTACGATACTCAAACGTTGCACGTTTCCTTTGCATGACATCCTAACAGGCCCCGAATTTTTTTGAAGTATAAACTTTGGAAAATGTTTATTCATTGAAACACATTGTGTTCTCGATTGCTTGCATTAGCACTAACAGCCTCACTTAACAAAACACGTTGCACGGCTAGTTGGTGATATGTTCGTACTGAAATTGTAGCGCTACAATTGACGAAGACAAGAAGATTAATTAGTGCCCATCCTCTCATGTACATATCTCTTTGTCCTGGTCTAATGTAGCGCTACAGTTTTTAAGTAACACCTCTACTCTAAAATTTATTATACCAGAGTTGCTCCCCAAAACTTGTGTATTATAATGACGACGTTGGGCGTTTCTCTAGTAAAAGCAGCCGGCAGACACCATGCAGCTGGTGCTGAGGAAAAGTTTTCATTTATCTATCTATCTATCTATCTATCTATCTATCTATCTATCTATCTATCTATCTATCTATCTATCTATCTATCTATCTATCTATCTATCTATCTATCTATCTATCTATCTATCTATCTATCTATCTATCTATCTATCGATCAAGCTTATTTCATTTGATTTCTCCCTTTTTGTTCTTTCTAATTAATCTTGGAAAGCAGGGTCAAATAGATTCATGCCTGTTCAACACGGATTGCTGCCAATAACATAGTGTCATCGTGACTTTGTGGGGTCTAATTTCATGGACCATATGCATTCCGAACTCTCACAGGACGTCGGCGCGAGTGGAAAATTACTCGTACGAAAAAAAAAACATGAAAAAAATAGTCACCCGCATCTTCCCACGGGTAGAATTCGAGTAAATGCGTCGCAGAGAAGGAGGGGGGTGTCACGTGAATGTTGGTTTTGGAATGCTTAATTGCTATTTAGTCTTTATTATTCTCATTTATTTAATGAAGGACAAACGTTGCCATCAAGGAGTGGTGGAACGCTAATGTACGATCCAGTGCCTACATATATGGGGTGGCCAGTGAACGGTTGTGCAGCTCGAGCAGTCGGTTTTCACGAACAGATGCGGCCTGCGTCGGCCTTGCGAGGCGAGAGAAAGAGAGAAGGGGGGAGCAAACAGTTGGCACGAGACGCGACGCGCGAGCATGCACATGAAGGGAGGGGGGTGGACATTGTCACCGACGCGCGGCGCGCAACATCGTGGTACTAACAAATGCTCCATGTTTAAAAGCAGCCATTAAAAGGTGCCAGAAATTCACACAATAATAAGGATGTTTAGTGATAGTAAATGTGTTCAAAAGAAGATGATCAGCACTAAAAAAAGGGTGGGTTGGGAGATAAGGTTCCGGCAGAGCTTAGTTCACGTATATGCACTTTCAGCCCTCTGAATTATTATGCACACCTCCATTCCATAATTGCGTCATGGATGAATGAAATCAGTTTGCTGCTAATGCCAAGGTCCCTCTTGCACAATATTAACGAAATAGTTTATTCGCAGTTTTAGTTTGGCGCCCGTTTTATTTGTGCTTTGGGTTTTTAAGAGGTGCTTGATGGCTTATTCTTTTCCTGTCACGGTAGTGTTATTATTTGTGCCTCCACTGCGTCTGCCTTCTCAGAACGACCATGCGCACGCCGGTATTGAGTTTCGTGCTCTTGATAAGGCAATCTCGTTTTTGGTTTTTCTTGTTCATGTTTGCCCGAAGACTAGTATTAATAAACTAGCGAAGGCGTTAAGCATTTAGAACACGGGGTCACTTGCCATGAAGTACGTTCATTTATTCATTGAGACAGTCGCATATACCTTTGTCTTTCAGCCATCCCCTTGAAAGTTTTTTTGATGATAAAGTACCTGCCTACTTAGCCATTGAAGGGCTGTTTTTGTTTTCCCTAAGGTATTTTTTGTATTTTTTTTGTTTTATCATATTTGTCCCAAAAGTTCTCTGCTATTCGGAGTGCGTCAACGGCTTATACTTGGCCTCTTGGGCTCTCTCTTCTAGATATTTCCCCGATCAAACGCGCATCATTCAGGAAATCAAAAAGAACCGGATATATTCATAGTGGTGAGCTAAAGCTTAACCCGTATGGCCCCTCGCCTTTACTAATGTACTTAATTATCAAAAACCTCGAACACACGCGCGTTTTTCACGTCCCCTGTACGCATGCACTTCGGTCGCTGCTATCCGCGAAAGCGCAGCGCTGGGAATTTACGAAGAGGGCATTTATTATCCCCGCCATCGAACAGTTTTTACGAGATAAACAAAAGTACAGCGCCGCATCGCTTTTTTTTTAAATGTGAAGCATTTCCTAGTGAACTTCGGCCACATTAAGCGTATCTATCTATCTATCTATCTATCTATCTATCTATCTATCTATCTATCTATCTATCTATCTATCTATCTATCTATCTATCTATCTATCTATCTATCTATCTATCTATCTATCTATCTATCTATTGGTCTATCTATCTATCTATCTATCTATCTATCTATCTATCTATCTATCTATCTATCTATCTATCTATCTATTTATCTATCTATCTATCTATTTATCTATCTATCTATCTATCTATCTATCTATCTATCTATCTATCTATCTATCTATCTATCTATCTGTCTGTCTGTCTGTCTAGCCCCCTACGACTTTTAGCTCTCCTGGCCGTTTCGAAAATGGTATCGATACCAAAATTGGTATGACATAACATGATCATATGCCGAGCCTAAGTGATTAGGCTTAACATGAAAATCATGAGATTTCCGTCATGGATATCCTGATTTACATTTCATGGTCGTGCAGCTCTTGCGGTGGTTTTGTTCACAAGACATGTCGCAAAATTAGTATGGCATGACATGACTGCATAGTGAGCACAAGCGACAGACCGTAACATGAAAATCATCACGTGCGTGTCACGTAACAACATTGCTACATGCCACAATTATTATGCACTCGCGGCCGTTTCATAGCTTTACATATAACAATTTTGGTTTTAAGTGACGAGAATGGACGCCAAAGGCAAATGGCACGTCCAAGCATGATAATATTGACATGCGTGTCATGTGACAACATGACTACATGCCACACTCATGATGCGCTCGCGGCCGTGTCGCTAGCTTCACATATAGCAGATTTAGTATTACGTTACGTGAATGGATGACGCAGTTATGTGACTTGTGCAAACATGATAATCAGGAGATGCGTATCATGTAACAACATGACTACATGCCATGCTCATGACGCGCTCGTGCCCGTTTCGCCAAGCGTCACGTATAACGAATTTGGTATTACGGGACGTAAATGGATGACGAAGATATGTGACTGGAGCCGACATGATGATCATGAGATGCGTGTCATGTAAGAACATTACTACTTGCCACGCGCATGACGCTCTGGCGGCCGTTTCACAATCTTCATATATAACAAATTTGGTATTACGGGACGTAAATGAATGACGAAGGTATGTGACTGGTGAAGACATGATAATCATGAGATGCGTGTCATAAACAGCATGACTACATGCCACGTTCATGACGCGCTGGCGGCCGTTTCGCTACCTTCGCATATAACAAATTTGGTTTTACGTGATACGAACGAACGACGAAGGTAAATGACGCGTCCAAACATGATAACCATGACATGCGTGTCATGTGACAACATGATTACATGCCACACTCATGATGCGCTCGTGGCAGTTTCGCTAGCTTCACATATAGCAAATTTAGTACTACGTCACGTGAATGGATGACGAAAGTATGTGACATGTGCAAACATGATAATCATGAGATTCGTGTCATGTAACAACATGACTACATGCCACGCTCATGACGCACTCCAAGCCGTTTCGCTATCTTTACATATAACAAATTTGGTTTTACGTGATACGAACGAACGACGAAGGTAAATGACGCGTCCAAACATGATAACCATGAAATGCGTGTCATGTGACAACATCACTACATGCCACACTCATGATGCGCTTGCGGCAGTTTTGCTAGCTTCACATATACAAAATATTGTATTACGTGCCGTGAACAGACGACAAAGGTATGTGAATGGTGCAAACATGATAATCATGAGATGCGTGTCATGTAATAACATGACTACATGCTAGCTCGTGATGCGCTCATGGCCATTTTGCTAGCTTTACATACGCTGAATTTGGTAATACGTGACGTGAATGCACGACGAAAGTGAATGACACGTCCAAATATGATAATCATCATATGCGTGTCATGTGACGTGACTACATGTTACGCCTATAGCGCGCTTGCGGCCGTTTCCCTAGCTTTACATATACGAAATTTCGTATCACGTGACGTGAATAGACGACGAATGTCAGGGACACGTCCAAACATGATATACATGTCACGAAAATCATGAGTGCTATAACGTACCCTCGCCTCTTAACGTTGCGCTGATTGTAAAGTGACATAGTAACATTGCTCATTTGTGCTTCGGATATTATCGATTCCCACTATTCATGGGATCTTCCTTTTTCTTTTTGCGGGTGAACTCCACAGTAGTAACAAGTAACGACTTGCTGTGGTGAGGCTGCCAGTATGCGTGTGATATGTATTGAAAGTATGCTCCGCAACGGCGCAACGTATTTTCAGTTCATGTCAGAATCAGTTTTCGCCGTGCCCCCACGTTTAAACAGTGACAATCTTTACGACAGCTGTGTAGTGCGAAATTCATTTCCTCGGCAAAAATGGGCACCTTATTCAGCATCATATGTTTTGCTGTGAAGATGTCCTTATATTACCCTCAAAACATCTTTTTTTTTTTGCGATTTTAAAACACGGTGTATACTCCCGCGACTTACGCAGCACCATCAGGCCTCTCAGGCTTTTTATTATTATTATTTTCGTTACTTAGCTCTTTCTCTTAACTTTTCTTTCATATTTTCAGTGGCAGTTCGCTTTTTATGTAGATATCTAATACTAAAACAACTGGCTTCTCTGTAATAAAACTACAAAAAATTGAGCAAAATTATTGTTGGACAATGACCACCGTAAACATGCTGTCGTCTTCCAATTATTCTTGCTTTCTAATATGCAATGCTACATGCCGCTACACTCCGAACACAATCGTCACGTCCGTTATTAACACACTTTGCGGCCTAGAAATACGTGCGACAAGCGCCTCAAGTTGTTACGTTTCAAATATAGCACCAGGACAAAGCCGAAGGCTGTGTAATGTAATTTGCTCATACAAATAATATCTTCGACAACAATAACACTCGTTTTTGTAATATTCTTTAACAAAATAATTTCCTGTTGCTGAATTAAGACAGGATTCAGTGAGAGATTCATGAAATGAATGGTGATGTTCGGGGCGCAAAACATGGTCAATGCATGCACACGAAAAATATTCTCTGTGCAGAGACCATGCTTCATCATTAAAAGGCCCCGCCATCTATATCACGGCTGTTTCAAACGACGGGATCTTTATATTTCTTCTGTATAATTTTCAAGGCATCACCTAAACGCTGCGTTTTCTCCGTGCAGTGATTCCATATTTCCTCATAATGGACGCAATGAGCGTCATTGATATAGTATACATTACTTTGTTCGGGGTTCCTTCTACTTGTCTGCAATTATTTTACCACCAATAAATAATATATCTTACGACATGTTCCCGTGCTTAGAGACGAACCAACATTTACAAAACCACCCTGTTGCTTTGAGAGGTGCCCCACCATATATACAATCAACTTTCAAAGCTCTGTAATCGTATTATGTTATCTTTCCTGTCTTCATGCAGCGCAGAACTCTTACGCTGTGTAAGCATAGCAACTTCAATTTTTTTAACGTATGTAGGGACGTAAGCATGTAGCACGTTTATGAACCAGCGAAGGTCTCATATTTTTATTGTGCCTCCCACCCATTTCTCGAGGATACCGGAAAGATTGAACTATTTGGGATTATAGGCACAGGAGACATCGTCTTCATCTGACCCCGTGTCTTACACATGAAAGAATGTCTGCGGAAGGAAGAAATGTTTGTACTCTAATAAATTATTATGGCCAGCGCTTACTGCAACATTCTCATTGCCGCGGCTATCATTTCGCGTTTAGAGTTTAAGCGCTGCTTGTCATTGGCTATAGCTTACTGTAATGCTCCTAACCTCGCTGATAGGCAGTACTACATACTTTTTTTCTATAGAAACTGTTCTAATATGTACTAATGGTGGATTCTTCTATTTGTCTTTTTTGAAGCGATTTCAGACTCATTAAACCTAAAGGCGAAGTACCAAAGGCTTGTACGATGTTAGTGCACGTTAAATAACACCCGATGGTCGAAATTTTCAGCTCTCTGCACTACGGCGTCTCTCATAAACAGATCGTAGTTTCGGTACGCAAAACACCGGATATTGTTCTATTATCTATGTACAACCGGCAGCACCAGTGACATTATTGCCACCACCCCAGCGATATTTTCGAAGATTGAAAATGATATTTTTTACAAAAGATTCGTTATCTAGTTCATCGATTCTCGGCACCGACTGGTCTTCGAAATGTTCTCGTAGTCACACACGTTCCACATCTTCACACTAGCGCGAAATCTCTGCTAATAGTTTTTTCTTGCAACTAAGGGACATTTTAAACTGGTTCCCAGTGAGGCAAAAGTGAGGCCCCCACCACATGTTAGCGCAATATTTTCGCACAAATGACACAATGTTTCGTATGAGACAAACACTTTTTTATTACTTGCCAGTACTGTAGAAGCTCAATCTGTGCGACATCTATAAGCGCCTAACCAGTCCAGCGCGTACACCCGCATCTAAAACCCTCACAGCAGTGGTGGGATGTATAGTACACAACTGCGCCGGCCTACGTTCTAGCTCCGTACGGGTTCAGCACTAATGAAGAGAGACACGAACCCTGCTTCTTCTCGGCGTCCCACGCGTCCTGAGAAATGCGCGTGTTTAAGGTAACCCTCGCGGAACGTCTTGCGTGGGTCTATAGTGAACGAAGAATAGGAGAACCTAAACTCTCTAGTTTCTGGTGGCTGTTATCTGCTCTCTTTCAGTCTGGAGCCTAACGCGCAGACGAAATATAGTTCTCTAATTTCTGGCCGAGACAGTACAGTTGAAGATTTATCCTAGAGGTGGAAGCGTCAGAGCAGAGCTTTCGCTCGAGTCCTGCTCATCATTCATGCCTACGGGAGCGTAAGGAGCTTCGCGGGTCCATCGTCCTACTTGCGAGTTGCGCCTTTATGCTTTCCTGCATTTTTTAATAAGTGAATGAACGAGTATGTTTAACTTGCAACCATGCAGTCGCTCTTTAACAGCGAGCCAACGGCGTTAGCACGTGAGGCTATCACATTCGGACTACGTATACAAACAGCTCAGACTTTATGGTACCGGGCAGAACTGAATTTTGAGGAAACGTCAACGTTGCGCCCGCTAAGTCCCGCTAAAGTACTTGCCACGAGTCTGCTTCGGGATCCAGAAAACAAAGATGAATTGCGTCTACAGAATTCACGTTCCTATAGCCTGTGATAGCGTCGTTACGCATTGAATATCATCATGTTCATAATCATAGTGATCACTATTTCTCCACCACACAAATTAAGCACCATGTCTGCAGCGTGGAAGCCTCGTGTTGTCGTCGTGTCATCATCGTTTCGTAACTGTTGTCGCCATTCTGGCATCATCGCCGCGTATAACGTTTTTCATAAAGAGGTGCAGTTAAACATGGTACGCCTTCACAAAAACAACACACACACGCACTGAAGCACTCGTGTGTGTGTATTTTTCATGTGTGTGTGATTGACTCTTGTTTATATGTGCTACTTCATCGGTATCGCGGTTGCACAACTAGCCTGTCAGTATCTATTAAGTAAATGCGTATGATATTTGTTGATCACCATGCACCATATATTATTTTTACGTTTTTGTCCCTTTTTATTTGTTTATTTTTACTGGTATTAGGGTATCGGTTTCATGGCCTCTCTACCACAATCAACCCTATTTGGCCATCTTTTTACCATTCCTTTTCTTTGCTTTCAATAAGGCATGAGCACTACAGCCACAGCAACGTGCGAGAATAAGAAACTAGATTTCGTGCACATTAATGCGGCCTGACTGAATACTCTTGATTTTTATTATTGGGCGATACTGAGAAAATTTAGCAAGCATCACACTCAATTTCATGTTGCCATTCCTTCTACTAGTTCGTATACTTTTCTGACTTCGTTGGGTTAGCTTTTCTCCTTAAGGCTGATGCCTCATTTTCTCGACGCGTACCCGTTGAAGTTACCAATGTCTGTTCTCACTGTGTTTGGGTAGATGATGAACTGTGTCAGCCCACTTCAGTGAAATAGAGGCTAAAATACTCGGCTGTTGACCCGAAGGTCATGGGCTCGAGCCTGGACGTGGCGGTTGATGGAGGCGAAAGGGTAGAAAACCACGTACCATTGGATTCCAGTGTGCGTTGAGAACGCCAGATAGTCAAAATTTTTAGAGCCCTCCACTACGGCGTCTCTAATAATCATATCTTGGTTTTGGGATGTATTATTATTAGTAATTGCCTTTGGTGGGGGTTGCCTTCACAAAAGCACATAGAACTTTCATCGGATTGACCGACAATGCGGAATGCGACGTCTGCTGCGCCAAAGAAGACATGGACCATCTGATATGTCATTGCCATCGATTTGGCTCCAAAAGACAGAAGCTTTTGGACGCATTGCGACAATTGGACGATCGGCCACTCTTTATGCAGATGCTACTGGGACACCGTCCTCGCCTTTCATCGGTTCAGAAAGTAGTCAAAGCTGTCTTGTGCTTTTTGAGGACTACAGGCCTACGTGGCAGCCTTTAACTTTTGTGTAGTGCCACCGCTGCATACGCGGCAGCCGATTGACTGACAATCCTCTTTTTTTTCTCTTTCTCTTTCTCTTCTCTTTCCCCTCTCTCTCTCATTTTTATGCCCCCTTTCCATTCCCCCAGTGTAGGGTAGCAAACCAGGCATGTGCCTGGTTAGCCTCCCTGCCTTCTCTCTTGTTGTTCATCCCCACCTTATAATTATCTAAACTATGAATCATATGTGGCTCATTCACGTATTTCACGACCCTTCCATGTGCCACACATGGCTGTAGCAAAGGGTTTCATGACGTACACGCTAAAATTTTTGTGCTACAGATGTTACAATTATCAGGTATTTCGTCATATTCTTGTAACCGCCTACGCTAATATTGGTTGATACCAATTAGCTTAAGAAGGCGACCATGAAAGCTCCTATTTTAAGTCCGGCGTCTTGATAGATATAGACACGTAGATATAAACGCTGAAAGTGTCTTTGGTTCGCGAAGAAATGTTTTACATTGAAAATATAAATTGAAATGGTGTTATTAGATTTCAGCTTGTCACATTGAGCTTGATCTGCGGTGTGCATCTGTAACGTAACCTGCACTCGTTGTCGCTACCATTTTCCGTGATTTCACGCACTTGGCCTGTTTCAAGTAAGCGGCAACCCTTGTTTAGAGGAAGCGAAAACGCGTACGACAGCTGGTCAAGCCTTGATAGCCGCCGCACAATATAAGTGGCATCGCCATCGGTGCGCTTGCGCTGTCAGGACTCACTTTTTCTCTAGGAACATTATGGACAAAAATGTAATAGCAAGTTATCATGTTAAAATGCAAATATATTTATTTTGCATTATTTCGCCAGTCGGGTCTGTCTCATTTGCCGTTCCGAAAAAGAAGAGAGCCATCGTGCCCTCCCTCATCCACCTCTGAACGTAAACAAACGCCTAAAAGCACAGCACCACGCAAAGAAACTGAGTTGTTTGATGTTCCCACTGCACTTCTCGATTAGAAGACACGAAGGTTACGTATCATTCTTTCTAGATGACTTGGAGACCATTAAACGCTGGCATGACCACAATCGACTGCGCTGGGAGTCTCACAGAAGCCCGACGACGAGCCCTGTTATCTAAACACAAGTCCGACAGTCAAACACTTCGTGCATTGTCCAAAAAGCACTGTTGCTGCCGCTTTCCTTTGTCTTGGGTGACAGACACAACTAAGTACAGCTTCTGATTGTTCAAATGAAACATGTACATATTTGATACTGTACGAATGTGATGCAGAAAGTAGCAGAAACTTCTACGCGTCGTCTGCTTCACATGCCAGTGCCGCCTCTTGCACCCCTGCCGCCGCTCCGACGCTATTCTGTATGAGCTCAGCTGGCGCCGTACGACGGCCGCCTGGTGCCTATAACACTCTTACAAGCAACTTTCTTTCGCTACTCACCAAGAAAGTTTTATCAAATTAATTTTTTTTTCTTTTAAGAGAGAAAATTATTGTTCAATTGCCGTTCAACCGCTCAATGCGTCTGCACGTGTTTATGCGCGTAGCAATGAGTCCTATAGCGTTAAGTACAAACTGCTCGGACGCGAGGAACATCTAGACAACATCATCAGCTTTTTCCGGCCTCATTTAAATTATTCATAAGCTAGAATTAAATTGACTCAATAAGAAGCGCGCTATCTACTAGACTGTATTTAATCACATGCAGGTGTCCGCTGACAGCGTGCAAGTTTGCTTAAGCAGCTTCTTGAAATGGTACCAATATGTGCAACACCCCGTTACCTATATGCTAAAATTTATATCTAGAACTTCTTTGTGGCCTAGTTGGTACTTGTTATATGACATAATTGCCCTTAAATTGACAAAGAAAATCAAAAGAATAACACAGGTTCAACTCCCATGTGGTTGGGTTGTTGTTTTTTCCCCTTTTCTGTTTTTTTCCTCATATACCACGACACAAGACAGAGAGCGGCGCAGTTTTTCTACAACTCTATCAATAACCTTTATTTTATACTCTCCTATTTCATACAAAAGGTCATGTAATCACCTCGAAGCTTTCATGCAAATGACGCTCTCTTAACGCTGTAGGACCAATTATGGGCGTTCTTTCACGTTCGCCCCAATTATTTTCAGTCTCACGGGCAGCATATAAGCGTCCTCTCACATATTAACGCCTAGGAAAATCGCATTTCTTGCGAAAAGCAACGCCGTCATAGTACTCGATAAGGAAATGACGGACACTCCCGAGTAGCAACACGAAAACAATTTTTAAAAGCATTAAAAGCAAGACGAGGGCGAGAAAGCAACACAATAGTCAAACGCCAGAAATGACGTACTACTTTCTCACGTTAAATTGAAGGCACTAAAAGGTAGATTTGATAGATATGTGGGGTTTAACGTCCCAAAACCACCATATGAGTATGAGAGACGCCGTAGTAGAGAGCTTCGGAAATTTCGACTACCTGGAGTTCTTTAACGTGCACCCAAATCTGAGCATACGGGCCTCCAACATTTCCGCCTGCATCGTAAGTGCAACCGCCACAGCCAGGATTCGAACCCATGACTGCGGGTCAGCAGCCGAGTACCTTAGCCACTAGACCACCGCGGCGGGGCTAAGAGGTAGACCATCTGAAGCGAAACGCAAGCTGCAAAGGACATGCCTTATTCGAGCAAAAGAGATGGGGATACAATCACTGGCATCCCGAGTCAAATATTCACACACGCACACACACACATGCACACACACACGGACGGGAGTTTTCAATGTCATACTGGTGCGATCATGGTCTGTCTTTCAAGCCGTAGCTATATTTTTCATCTGCTTTTTTTCTGAATTTTTACCCAAGTTCACGCGTCAGCAAAACTTTAAACGCAACCTTCCTGCAAATGTTGTGAGCGTTCTCCAAAGTTGCTCACGACCGAGGTTCGAGTATGCCTCTCGCAAATCGCTACGTGCGAAGGCATATGGAACAATATTATTCGCTGCCGTTGAGATATTAACGTAGTTGAAAGGCTAGGACATTCTTGCGCCTATAGAGCACAAGTACTGGAACACGAGGTCGTGTCCATCTTCACTGATGACTGTGTCTAGCTACCACTAGTCAGTCAGTGTGTTGTAATGAGAAAGGTATGAAGACGTCGTGACGTTGCACACGAGCGAATCAGCTGTACTGAGTCAACTTTTGACAAGAACGAAGTGATCACGCTGCTCTTCAGCCTAAGCGCTTCTAACACGCCATCATAACCACCACGCGCACTCATAGGGAGCCAGCAGAAGATCCCACTAATGATCTCCGCGGCGAAGACCTACGTGCCATCACTGTGTTGAGGCAGAGCGTGTTGCCATTTCTCCCCGGAATGGTAACACCATCAGCTCGAAGCGCGCTGCGAGTTCTGAATACCTTGGAGCCAGTCCTTGCAAGCTTTCGTTAACATCATACATTGCAGTCTACTTCATCTAAGGCAGTTGATGTCGGAACGTACTCTGTGCCAGTCCGTAGTCTGAAACCTTCTGAGTGCACGCGGTGAACGTGGCTATGCTTACGAGCGTACTAGTTGTCCTCTCTTTCCTTCTTCCTTCCTCCATTCTCTTTCTCCCCCTCCTCCATGTAGGGTAGCCAAGCGGATGCAGCCTGGTCCACCTCCCTGCCTTTTTTTGCACTGTTTTTTCTCTCTATTGTACGCACGTCGCACGCACGCACACATGGGAAGAAAACATACTGGCGCACGTGGCTGAAGCGCTCTATGCAACGTTATCCCGACAATGATACGCAAAAGGACGTTATACGATGAGGATTTCTTTCGTTCGATTCAATTCCTTTTCCATCATCCGCCGTTAACGCCTCATCTATCCCAGGGATAATGAAGTCCAATCGTCGCTTTAATCATTCACGAAGAGCGGAAATGAGTAGGAGAATAAAACCGCAAACAAACTACTATACTTGTTTTCAAAAGTTCCAACCATTTGTTTGCGTAAAAATTTAATGTATACATCTCACTCAAGAAACTATAAAAAGCCGTGAGCCGTCAAGCTTTAGCGCTCGCGAATGAAACCAGCGAGAGTGCACGTGAGGGTGACGCCCCGTACGCACTCTCACTGGAATATGTAAATTTCAATTGAGCACGGTAGAGCGAAAGTTATTCTCAAAAAGAAAGGACGCACCCTGCAAAGCCCAGAAAAACAGCCTCCGGCACTTATGAAAATATGCGGTAGGTTGCTGTTCCACCGTGTCCGCTTGAATGTTTAATCGTTGTATGCAACGAGGTAGAGGCGCGCATGGCAGAGTTTTCAAAGCGAGTTTTATATGCGTTGCCTGCTAAGCACTCGGCATGTCTTCTAGCTTGACGCGCGGCTGCTCTGTTTGATATATTCAGCGTGGAGTCACTTTCTCGTTATCGCCATTTCAGTTCAGCTACCCACCTCCAAAACACTAGCTGACTATGACGAGGGAGACGTTACACTTTGAAAAAAAAAAAGTACATGCAATCACGTGGCTCTTCAACTGTACAGGTTTTGCAACACAAAACTAGCTGCAGTTGGGATTAGGGCCAAGTTTAATGTAACTTTCTTTGTATAAAACTTGAACATTTAGACGTTAAGGATCATGACCGGTGCTGTGCATTGCAAGCGTTCTTCAAGATGTGTCTAGGCCAGCGCCAACTAAAGAAATTGAAGTCCTGCACGCTAGCTTGGATTTCTAAAGTGCATGAAGTGGCTCTGAACGTAGGCGCCAGCTGATTGATTGATTGATTGATTGATTGATTGATTGATTGATTGATTGATTGGTTGGTTGGTAGGTTGGTCGGTCGGTCGGTCGGTCGGTCGGTTGATATGCAGGGTTCAACCTCCCAAAACTACCATATGATTATAGGAGACGCTGCATTTCGACCACCTGGCGTTCCTCAATGTGCACCCAAAAATATACGTGCCAGCGTGAATCGTAGTATTATGATTTTGAATTTTGCATGGATTTCTGATGATGCATGTATATGTTTTGAGAATCGGTAGCTTCCAGTGAACGAGGGCATAGACAAATTTATATTTGTAAAAACTAATACTTCTGTGTTCTCACTGAAGCTTACTGCTGAATAGACGGTAATGTTTTTATCTGTTTGTTCGTTTGTTTCCTCGAAAGTACAATATAAAAAGCAGCGGCTATAGTTGAAGGGGGAAACATCCATAGCTATATCAATTCATTACACAGTGACGTCCGCTAAAATTCGTAGTCGAAGGATAATGACCGGTGGTAGGAGCACAGCACCACCACCTATCATGATCCCTAGCCTATAGCCAATGTATAGACCTTATCACTGTTTACAAACAAAGGTGCTTGATGGCTTCCTGTTTTGTTCTGGCATAGCCTAGAAGTATTGGTCGGGACAGGAGCATTAACGAAGAGCCAGTTTATTTCCAACAGTTTTCTCCCTTTGTGTGGTCAAATATTTGCTTTTTATGAGTTATTCCTTCGCTTTGAGCGTCTCTCTTTTATCTGAAAGCGGAAACAGATTTTTTTTTACTTTAGCACAACTTAAAACAGAAGGCTTCTGCTTTGATGTTAGAGCGTAATAAATGAAGTGACCGGAAGTTTCTTGGGTAGCAACACGTGCTGCTGCTATTACTACGTTGAAACCGACCGAAAAGTTGACTATACAGGCACCATTTGCGCATGCTAACTTGGACCAATATTGTTTTAAACACCAACAGATCTATAAACATTGCACTAACCTCATAATAATAGCAGTCATGTGTTCGTTGTTTTTTTATCTCATCACTTTGCAGTAAATATACAATTTGATTTGGTCATTTTTCGTATAATTGTTTGAAAGAGTAACATGTCAATTTAAAAGCTCTATGCCGTCTGAGAGAATCCGTAATCAAGTACTTATACCGTGCTGAAATTTTCGTAGTTGTTTATCGTGAGAAACAAGAAAAAAAAAAGCGTTCGAAACCCTCGACAAACGAAATGGATGCACGCTCACTCGCCCTTACTTAAGAGCTTCCAGGCGAAATTTAATTGATACGCTGCTGCATCCGTTTATCACCACATCGTACTAGACTCCAAGCCGTAAGATTGTACGATGGGCTTCACAACCAAACTGGCGGGCAAAAAAGCGTCAGCATATGCCAGCGCAGCCATGTTGTCTCGTGCAGAACTCAGCATAGCTTTAACTTTCGAGAAGGGCCGAATCTCAGCAGTGGCAGTCATATTTCGGTAGAAGCGAAATGCATATAGGCAAGCGTACTGTGCCATTCCAGTGCACGTTTATGAAAACCAGGTCGCTAAATTTATTCGGAGGTCTACAGTACAGTGTGCCTCATATTCACATCGTGGTTGGGGCACGTGAAACCCCAGAAATTGTTTTTCATTCGACAGGCCAAGCGGAATTGTTTAGAGTTGACAACACCAAGTGCTGCTCGTATTAAGGGGACATACGCTTGCACAAAGCCTATGTACTCTTCACTAGAGGAAAAAGAGAAAAAAATATTCCTGGCGCTCCACCCTACAGAACGATAGAGGTGCGCAAACTCACAGTCGTGAGTAGCAGGACTGCCACAGATTCTCTGCTTTCTAAATCGCAACAGCCACAACTCCTTGTGACTGCGCCATGCATATCAATGCATCAGCAGCGAGTTATAATGCCACGTCCGCGAAAAAGAGTAAAGCCCTGAGCAGAGCTACCGCCACTAACGAAGGAACGTAATCGGGTATAAGTGAGATTTCATGTAGAAGCAGTTATTTCATATTTTGTGTAATTCTGGGAATTCAGTTACTTTTGCGAAACCCAACTAAGTTGTAGCGCCAAGAAAATGCATGATTCTGAGCTTAATTCACATAGCCTTAACCTTTCACAACCGACAATTCAGCACTCAAAGTGATAATTGAAGAGATAAGCAATGAAAACAATAATTTTGCCAATACTGTGCAATTAAAATATCTATATGTCACATGACTACCGCTCATATGCAGTTGGTACAATTTTGTCTAGACCTCTAGCGTTTTTGAACTTCTTCAATCTTGGTTCAAGCCAGCTGATTGCGACACCCGGGATACGTCATCAGGGACTCCATTCTTTTAATATAAAATATACGTTAATGCCCATAATTTTTCGCATCGTGCCGCTGATTCGGTGGTCTAACCAGGCAGTAAAGTGCAGTTCGGAATTGTGCGACACTCTAGGATTGGACCACTCGACAAAGAGATCTTGCAGACATTGGTGTTACAGAGGGGTGCGATGCTGGATGCAGTATAACTTAAGGCCGGAAAATCTGACGCCGTTGAGACGCTGGACATCTATTTTGAAATGGCTCCACGTACGCACCATGGCCATGAGGCACGTCATCATGTTCTGGGGCAAGGGTTCACACAATGCTTCCCACCATACATAAAAGAAGGTTGGCCTCCTTTTGTGCATTTTATAATGAAAGCGGGATTTTTTTATCAAAATCACACGTGTGCTAACAACATTTTGACATTGGCATGCTCCAGCGATATTTCCCAACTGCTGCGGCTAAAAAAAAACGAATGAAGAACTGTGTTCCACCACAAGAGAGCATCAATGAATGTGATAGCAACATCTTCATCAACAGTGCCCGTTTTGTGCCCTTACTTTTCTTCTAGTCCTCGTTCTTCCTGTTAAAATCTAGATGAATTCGTACCAACTTCCTCAAGTTGCAATTTCCCCACCGCGGTGGTCTAGTGGCTAAGGTACTCGGCTGCTGGCGCGCAGGTCACGGGTTTGAATCCCGGCTGTGGCAGCTGCATTTCCGATGGAAGCGGAAACGTTGTAGGCCCGTGTGCTCAGATTTTAGTGCACGTTAAAGAACGCCAAGTGGTCGAAATTTCCGGAGCCCTCCACTAAGGCGTCTCTCATTATCATACGCTGGTTTTGGGACGTTAAACACCACATATCAATCAATCAATCAAGTTCCAATTTTCATGCAGTGATAGCCAAAAAAAAAATAGCAGATCCCACGTACTGTGGGAATCGATGATATTCGAAGAACGAATGAGAAATGTTGATATGTCACTTTAAAATCAGCACAACGTTACGAGGTGGAGCTAAATGATGCCGTACATGACTTCCGTGTCAAGATTATCATGTTTGTATGTGTCGTTTACCTGTTTGGATGTCTTACATGTTTGGATGTGTCGTGATACCGAATTTAGTATATGTGGAGCTAGCGAAACAGATGCGAGCGCGCTATGAGCGTGGTATGTTGTCATGTTCTTACATGAGACACGTGTCAGGATTATAATTTTTGCACCGGTCATATATTTCGTCATCCATTGATGTCACGTAACACCAAATTTGATATATGTGGAGCTAGCAAAACTGCCGCGAGTGCATCATGAAGTGCCCAATATACTCCAACGTAGCGATGACGCACGCGCACGTAGGGCACAGTGACGCTACGCTAGCAAAATGCGAGTGCTCTATGGTCTGACGCCAGGCGCAACCAAAGTCCGTCGGCATGGCCCGACGGCAACCGGCGCGAAATGCGACATGTTGCCTTTCGCACCGATGCGTTACCCAGACAACACTGCGTCTCCCTCTCTTCGTGATGGAGGGACGCTGGACGCGCTGAAACGCACATGCCTCAAAGCAACGCAGCGCATCGCGCGCCTGCGTGTATATGGCAGGACTGGCGCCTGGCGTGGCAACGCCGTCGAGCACGCGCACCGCGTCACGTGTAAATGTATTGGCGCCTTGACTGTGGCATGTAGTCATGTTCTCACATGGCACGCATCTCATGATTATCATGTTTGCACCAGTCACAGACCTTCGTCATTCATTGGCGTCAGGTAATACCAAGTTTGGCATATGTGAAGCTAGCGAAACGACTGTGAGCGCATCATCAGTGTGGCATGTAATCATGTTGTTACATGACGCGCATGTCGTGATTATCTTGTTTGGATGTGTCATTTAGATATGTCATCCGTTCACGTCACGTAATACTGAGTTTGGTAATGTGAAGGTAGCAAAACAGCCGTGAGCACATCATGACCTAGCATGCAGTCATGTTGTTATAAGGCACGCATCTCATGTTTATCATGTTGCATTAGTATCATACCTTCGTCATCCATTCACGTCCCGTAATAACAAATTTAGTATAAGTGAAGCTTGCGAAACGGCTGCCAGCGCATCATGAATGTGACATGTAGTCATGTTGTTAAATGACACGCATCTCATGATTATCATGTTTGCACCAGTCACATACTTTCGCCATCCATTCACGTCCCGTAATACCAAATTTGGTATATTGAAGCTTGCGAAACGGCCACCAGCGCATCATGAGCGCGACATGCAGTCATGTTGTTACATGACACGCATCTCATGATTATCATGTTTGCACCAGTCACATACTTTCGTCATCCGTTCACGTACTGTAATACCAAATTTGGTATATGTGACGCTAGCGAAACGGCCGCGAGCGCATCATGAGCGTGGCATGTAGTCATGTTGTTACATGACATGCATGTCATGATTTTCATATTGGGGTTAAGCAACGTTGTGGACCGAAGACTTTTCTTTGTTTGCGGAGACAGATCCGCCCAACCCATATATATATATATATATATATATATATATATATATATATATATATATATATATATATATATATATATATATATATATATATATATATATATATATATATATATATGTGTGTGTGTGTGTGTGTGTGTGTGTGTGTGTGTGTGTGTGTGTGTGTGTGTGTGAATATATTCTTTCTCTCTATTTCTATTTCTGTACACCTAAGCAGCACTCTCGGAGGCCGTTTTATTCTTATGTGTACCTCGGCATGAACAGGATTTTCGATTTTCTTAGCATGCCCACGAATATTTTTTCAGTCACAAGCCTCAAAAGATTCGCGTACGAAAAATGTTTCATTGTTACTATCAAAATAACGGTCTTAAAACATCTGCATTGGATGTTTTCCCTACATTTATACGGGATCACCCTTTTAGCTTGCGTGCCGACCACATCTTTAAGCTTGTAGTCCGAGCGGAATGTATGACATAGCGTTTTCGCCATATCTCGTGCTGAAAGGGCTCCACCGAAATTGCTTTTGCATAAATCGCCCTCATGCCAACTACCTAATAAGTACTTTTTTCTCCTTTTACCGCTTTGTCGTTCTCGCCAAATGTTGCAGCAGTATTGCGACGAGTCTGTGTTGTTTGAAATTAAATTTTAAACGCAAGATATTGTTGTGGTTTTTCCGTGCTGGTACCAATTAACATTTTCCCCTACAAATTCATCCCTTATCGCAAACGTACACTGGTATGCAGCTTTTCACGCTTTCTGTAAATAAAACCAGGGGATAAACTTTTCTCACCGTTCAGTTTCCGGTGGCAAGCAAGTATCTTAAGGTTACTTTCAGTTCGCTCGGATTATTGTAGCTCTACTCGTCCGGCGGGGAGGAAGTTTTTCAGTGTTTAGGGTTGTTTTTTCTTCCGATTCTTCCCGCACCTCGTGGCTTACTCAGTGTTGGTCGGGTCATTCACTTTACCTCGTACTGAGGAGGTCGGCAAAACTAATGTGAAGGGGATTATCGCATAAGGTGTGACGAAGCAATCAAATTTAAGATGAAAAGAGCATACATGTCCTAAATCCAACCATTTTTGAGAACGTGAGCATTTTCTTCAACATGAGTTACATCATACGCATTAGCCAAGTAGCCAAGTATTCAGCAATATTTGTTTTATTTGTTGAGTCGAGGAAGGCACACGACAGGCCATTTATTCAGTTCCACCAGCGTAAGTTGTCCCAAACTCCAGAGCCGATTTCAGATGCCTGGTTTCTTTGTAGTTTGTACAGTTGCTTTCTGAATGATTCTTAGGAATAATCTTAGATTAAACCATCCGTGACCATCACTTTCTGAAATGAGAACATAGCTGGACTATTTGAAGCAAAACATTTTTTTTTTCAATCGGCCGATGGATAAGACCGTAAAACTGGTATACGTTACCTCCTGTGCATAAAACTTTAAATGTTCATACGACATAATTCGAACAGTTGAAGTGACCTGGCGATTGATACCTTTTTTACCAGCTTTATATAGGAGAAATTATGGTATATATATTTAGAACTCTAATTAGGAGCTATCCTGCAAATGGTACTAACTGATGCTAATTACATCATAGCGAGCGCACGGTAAGACGTACAGTGCGATCAGACTTGCTAAAAACGCAGGTTTAAAAAAAGAGTTTACGAAAAGAATTGCAAAGACTATGACAACGTTAGTGCAGCTTTTGCGATTGTGCTCCCCTTCTATTACTATTCTTACTCATCAAGCCCATCAAAAAATTGCGGGACCCTTAAGCTTCGCCTTTAAGAGTTGAACGTGATAGCGAAATCTGGCCCCTGGTGCACCCTTCAACCGCTAAGGGTATACTTATTAATATGTTTTGTTACACACACACACACGCGCGCGCGCGCGTGTGCGTGCGCACAAACGCACGCACACAGTATATCATACCAGCGCTGGCGAATGGTACATACAGGTTTTTGATCTAAAACAAAAGTTGCATGGCCTCCAAGATACACGCCGCGCGCTCACCATCTCGGAGGCCATAAAGAGTCTCACAATACCTCACAGATAGCAGCACATTATCTAGCGTTTGCTGTTTGCTTGATCAACGTCTCTGAAAAGGCATGATATGTTTTCCGCTAGATGGACATAGTTGTCTATTTCTAGAGCTGTTTGAAAGTTCCTGTGTGTTTTTAGCGGCGATGGCTTAACTATCCCAGCCTTTTTCGACGTAGCTTCAGGCTTCCCAATTGCGCCAGAAATCGCCAAATCGGCTCGTTTTCGTCATGACACCTGTCGAACAAAACGTGTTCAAGGGGCCCTGAAACACTTTTTCAAGTAACCATGGAATGAATTCTCTAGAAGATCTTATTGCCTCACAAATTCAGTGCCGCAAAAATTTTAAGAATCCGTCCTGTGCGAGGGAAGTTACAAAGGTTTGTCGCATGTTGCAATTGCACTATCTCTTCTCTCGTCCCGACGAAAGCGCTGGAAGCTAAGCAGGGAGGGTTGGCAGAGGCAAAGAAACTACCGCGCCTCGGGACCTTTACCACTTTTTTTCTACAAATGCGCGGTTTTTGCAGTGTGATAGCGCGCGCAGCCATGGAAAAGTAGCGGCCTCCCGCGGCGATTTCTGTAACTTGCTTTTTCGCTCGCAGACGCACAGAGGATTTTTCACTCACAACCAACGCCAACGGCGGGGTTTCTGCGACACGAGCTCTCTAATGCTGTCGCGTTAAAACAAAAACACTGTGAGAGTCCTCGCCGAAATATGACAGTCGCAAGCCAGCGGCGTGCATGGGCTAACAATGATAGCAACGACAATCCTCGTTCATAATGTACCTATTTGCAGCAACACCCGCTCACCGCTTGCAGCTATCTTGTGTCGAACGCTGAAGGATGTGCTGATGCTCGCTTTCTATTTCTGTTTGTAAAATAACAGTTCATACTTCAGAGACCCTATTGAGTTTTTCATTTCTACATGCACAATAAACAATTGCACGAAACTTTTAAATTAGCTCGACCTAACATTACCGTAATGCATCGTGGTAATATTGCCAAGCGGCAATATTACTACTTTGTAATACCTCCCTAAATTGAGGGACGTAAAAAACAAGAAAAGAGGATAGAGGAGAAAAGAAGGAATGTTAACCAGTTCAGAGTTGGCGGTAGTATGCTACGCTTCCCCGGAGACAATATTATTAGTTCGGGTTTGACGTCCCAAGACCACTAATAATTATGAACGTCGGGCTGCGGAAATTTCACCCACTAGTGGTTGTTTAACGTGTTTATCATGTTAAACCTAAATCTGAGTGCGTTGAGCTCAAGCATATCCGCCTTCATTGTAAATGAAGGCGCCGTACGGGATTCGATCTCGCAACCTTCGGGCCAGCATTTCAGTACCTTAACCGCTGGGTCATCGTGGCTTGTTAACCAAGGAAAACATTTGGCAGATCCCACGTACCTGGGAATCAACGTTATGCGAAGCATGCGTAGGAAAGGTGAGAACATGTTGCAATTTTTTTATTCAGCGACATGTCATTAAATGACGCTGAATATATGTGCAAATCTTGCACGCACAGACATATGTTGAAGAGTGGCAGATGTTTATATAACCAGTGGTTTGCACTTGTTCAAAGATGTCAACTGGAACATGCGTATTAGCAACAACAGAAGCCGAAATGAAGCGCTGATTCTCGCGAAGATGCTGGCCCTGGACGCTGCTACATAAATAAACTTGAGCGCATGAGAGCTAACCACTATTGACGTTATAACCCGACGTGACGGGTGTATCAATGGAGTACGTAAGTAATGTTTATAAAATTGGGTATGCAGCACTGCAGCCACTATTGACGTTTCACAAAACTTAGCGTCTATTTGAAAAGTAGTTCCGAGACGTGGCGTTGCTTTGTGGTAGAATGAGTGAAGGCTCACTGACACACATGTTCCCTTTCGTATTTATGTGAAAAGCCTCGTTAATTTCATGCTCGGTCTTGTTACGATAAGTTGAGAGTATCTTGCAATCGCCCTCCCAGAAAAAGAGATAATGCTTTTGAGTAGTTAACTTGTACTTTTCGACTCGTGGCAGATTCTTTTTTGCCTTTCACTCTTATGTGCGCGTGATGGTTTTTGTTCTGGTTTTCAGCTATATATTTCAATGTGTAATAAATTTACACACAGTTGTTCGCCCGCGCTTGTGTCGTGTGTTCAATCTTTCTCCTTCCCGTTTTTTTTTGCGCTGTTCCTCTCAGTATCATGTACCAACTGGCCCTTCAAGGAACCCTTCTTCAACACATGTCTGTGCGTGCAGCATTTGTACTTATATTTAGCGTCATGTCATAGCGTATCGCTAAACAAAAAAGATTGCAACACGGTCAAGGTCCTTCAGCATGCTTCGCATATAACGTAGATTCCCAGGTGCGTTGGATCTGTGGAATTTTTTATTTATTTATTTATTTTATTAACTTTTCACTTTTTGTTAATATTTGCAGCTTAAGCACTGATCTTTCAGAACAATAAAGGATAGTTATTGCTCAACTCTGCGACCATATTTCTTAAATCGCTCCCTTGCACTAAGCCGTGACAAGAAGGTATATGCCCCGCCGCGGTGGTCTAGTGGCTAAGGTACTCGGCTGCTGACCCGCAGGTCGCGGGATCAAATCCCGGCTGCGGCGGCTGCATTTTCGATGGAGGCGGAAATATTGTAGGCCCGTATGCTCAGATTTGGGTGGACTTTAAAGAACCCCAGGTGGTCGAAATTTCCGGAGCCCTCCACTACGGCATCTCTCATAATCATATGGTGGTTTTAAAGACGTTAAACCCCACATATCAATCTGGTCTAGTGGCTAAGGTACTCGGCTGCTGACCCGCAGGTCGCGGGTTCGATTCCCGGCTGCGGCGGCTGCATTTCTGATGGAGGAGGAAATGTTGTGGGCCCGTGTGCTCAGATTTGGGTGCACGTTAAAGAACCCCAGGTGGTCGAAATTTCCGGAGCCCTCCACTACGGCGTCTCTCAGAATCATATGGTGGTTTTGGGACGTTAAACTCCACAAATCAATCAACCCACATATCAATCAATCAATCAATAAACGTGGTAGGACAAGGAAGTCCACGATCCGGGACCGCAGCGGCCAGCCAGAGTGGATGGCTGCGTCCGTCCTCAGGGATAGCGTGCAGGTAGACTCTTATAAATCACGCAGGTGGGCGAATCACACCGCCACTGCGCAGCATGTTTTCTGGCTAGGCGGTGCGCGTGTTTCAAACATTGAGAAATACTGACAGTTCATTCGACATAGAAATGTGGGGTTTAACGAGTGCATTTGACATAGTGGCAGTGCACTCGACAATAAACACTATCTGCAGGACACGATGTATGGAAGACATGAACGATTGTACACATCAAAAAAAGTTTGGCTTTACAAAAATTTAATGCCTAACTCACGTTTCGATAGTCCTCCTGAGGCGGCTGTTAAAGTTACTGACCACCGAGTCGACGCCACGCCACTTGAGACCCTCGCATTCTCGTTTGCGAAACAGCTTTAGTGGCAGGTCTTTGCTAAAGGATGTTTTTCTATGGTTTGCACACATCCCCCTCCCTTCAGAAATGTGCAGGTAGGGACCGAGAGTATAATGAAACGTCTGGCTGCAAGGTGTGAAGCACCAGCAGCATCTCTGCAATGTAGACGGTTGTTGTCGGTGTGCACGATGCTGCAGGTCGGGCAGGCCAGGGATTGACGACGGGAATATTGGGGCCGCGCTCAATGGAGGTCTGGCTTACGGGTGGCGGGCGTGGCGGCGTCTTTGGTCTCGCCTACGGCGATTCAAAAGTAGAAGACGAGGGTCATAGCCAACAGGACAAAAAAATGATTTCTTCTCTTCATTTAGCAAAAGGCACCGGCATCCCGATGCAGAATAAGAAATTCACCAGTGCAGCTGTGCTGTGAGAGGGTTTGTGAACGCATCATCCCCATCTTTCCCTGCTAATTACAGAAGCTCGAAAATGAAAAAGCAATCAAAAAGAAAGAAGGCATTATATGTCATGTTCCGTAAGTTATCTTTGGCCGGAGGTACACATGACTTCCACCACCAGTATATCGCCGGCGGTGACATGGGAGCGAATATCTGGGCAGGAACTTCGGGATGTCTAGCCATCGCGCCTGGTCAGGCAGAAAAGAAGTTTCAGATCTGAAACAACGATAGGAAAACACACACTTTATTACTGAAGTGACCTTTAAATATTCGTGAAAGGCTACGTTTCTGCGTGACCCATGTGATCCGTCTAGGCCCGTAGCAAGGAAGAAAGCGCTAGCCTCCCCTCCTCCAAATTATTTGGATGAAATAGGGGGTTTAACCAAGGAAAAATAATAAAAATAGATCTTATTCAAAGCCTTCAACGAGTGTCCTTCCCCCCACGAGGAAAATGCCTGGCTGTTGGCCTGTATCTGTCCCACCCATTTACCAGGGATGCTGCGAGAACTCGAAGTGCCGCTGTGCAGGTGCGTCGGCTTCAACACGATTACTGGAACTTCAAAGTCAGAGTGTGGCGACACTGGTCGTATTGGTTTACCTGTCCCACACGTGATACACTGAAGTGCGATCTCGTCTGTTTAACAGCATCGATCAACCTCTGCTTCAGGTCATCCGACACTTCGAGTAAACAACGGACCTCAAAACATCTGTGCAATAGTGTAAAAGCACTGCGAAAAGCCCGTAATCATTACCTTTTTATATTGCGAAAAAGACTTGCTATTAAGGCGTAATATTTTTTGTTAAATGTGTGCTGTTTGGCCGGTGTTGTGTATGAAATCAAGTAGCGCCTTGTGAAATCTATTTTCATGTATCCAGTGGTTGTAACTATCTGTGTCGCTGTAGGGAAGGCCGGCTTGAAGGAGGTGACGGGAGCGTTCTGGCTGCAACTCTTTACATGTCCATAAAAAGTTGTATGTATCTGCTTGAATCGCAGGAGTGAGACAATACAGACGCGTATCACCAACTCGTAAATGTGACCAGTTTCATGACAATATAACGGCCGGTGTAAAGTCCACCCCTGCGCAAAGCCTCCTAAGCACAACTTCCTCCGCCCTAGTAAGGTGAGGGGGGAGAGAGCAGACACATGGTGGTATGAAAGCACGTGTATCCTTCCGGAGAACATTTTTACGGGTATGGAGTAAGTTTAGGGGCTGAGGTGGAAGGGCAATGGCTGGAAGGTCTATGTCTGGAGGGCAGTGCGCCTGCTTCCCAGCAGCAATGTTGTGTGGGTTCGCAGCATGGTCTTGAAGCCAATGTACTTTTACGCAAGTAGCCGTATTATGGTTCAGCTTATGAATCGCCTCGCACATATCCATCGCCTTGTGTACTTTCTTGAGCTCCTTAATAGCTCATAAGCAATTAGTGTATATGTCAATCAGCCTAATTGCTGGCAGCTTAGAGGTAGCATCCTGGATTGCGTCATGGATGGCTTGAATTTCCATCACAAGAGGAGTGGCTTCCGTAGATACATAACGCTGGTGGCCACTGACAAAATTATGCTTAGTACTCAGGAATGATGTCCTTTTGCCGTCTTGTAGGATAGCAGCATCTGTATATAGTTTGCAAGTATTAGCGCACGTGGCCTCGATGATGGAGCGTTCGTCTGTTGTAGATGATGTATCGGAGCACCGTAACTTTGTTGTTTTATTAGATGTGGTAGTGGTGAATTCCCAGGAAGGCATAGACTCGGGCTGGTTGTCAATGTGGGAGCCATGTTGAAAGTGAGCATGCAACGCAGCAACAACTGGAACAAGTTGCCTTTTGATTTTCTCTTTGCGAAATCAGCTCTGCAATTGTGTTAAGCTGGGCGTGCTCCTGTAAAGTTGGTATGGGAGGGATGCGAGATAGCGCTGTTATTGTGTGCATCGCATCACGGTTAATAGTCTCCAACTGTTCCAACTGGGCCGAAGTTAACCGTTGAAATGCCTGGTATAAAATTATTGGCTGCAGAACTGTGCGGACGAGCTGTCCAGCTACATGTGTATGAGCACCAGCTGCTTTCGATGCAATGCAGCGAATCAGATTAATTGTTTTTGTGGAACCCTGTCTGACTTTGCGAAGCCATCTGCAGTGCACTCCACTGCTGGACTGGTGAATATCAAGACCTAGTATGCGGACCTCCGAAGACACAGGAATGGTCACTGCACCTGGTGTATATGTAAAGGGGCACTGCTTGATTTTTCTGCGTCCTGTCTTGTTAGCCACCTGAACATAGCTTGATTTTTGGGCGGACATGTTTAACCCTGCGTTCCGAGCGTAGCTTTGAAGAACATCAAGGCCTTTCTGAAGCTGTTGTGCTTGTCTTGAGACGTCCTAATGCACACACCATAAAGTCACATCATCAGCGTATATCAGAAATCTCTAATCTGGAATTCAGTGTAGTTACCATGCTTGAGGTATTAGAGCAATGTTGAACTGGAGCGGACCCAAAACGGATCCTTGCAGGACACCTCTGTTGGACATAAAGCAACCTTCAGGCTTTCCATCTACTGTTACCGCAAATGTGTGGTTGTGAAGAAAAGAGAAAATAAACCTTACTACCCGCAGCGGAAATCCAAGCTCAGGTTAGATAAAGTGACGTCATGGTTTATGTTGTCGTAAGCTTTTGTTACGTCGGTTGCTAGTACAGTGCGTACTGCGTGGCTGTGTGGAGAAACTTGTAAAATGTCATTCGACAAGATAGAAAGACCGTCTTCAGCCCCCAAATGAGAACGGAACCCAATTTAAGCCAGATGGCGCTTGTTGTGTCGTACAAGCCACCAGGAAACACGTGTGCCCAACATCTTTTCAGCAAGCTTGCAGGCAGTAGCAGTCAATGAAATTGGGCGTAAGGATTGCAGGTTATTTTAACACTTTCCGGATTTCGTAATCGGGACGACAACTCAGTGTTTCCAATCAGATGGGACGTCCCCAGTCTCCCATACTTTATTATTAGCCTGCAGAAGTGCATCGAGAGCTTCACCTTCCATGTTCTTGAAAACTTCGTAAGGAATACCGTCGGGACCAGGTGTTGTTTCAGGGTGAGAAGTTTCAATCGCCGCTATTAGTTCGGCCATGCTGAGAGGACTGGATATATCGGATTTGGCACTTGGGTCAAGCTCGTCGATTTCGGGGCAAGTTATAGAAGATGCGCTATCATACTTCGGGGAAAATCATTTTGCAGCCTGCGCTGCAAATTCTTGTGGCGTACTTTGCATCGATAACCTAACGCTGGCTGCAGGGTCATGTTGCTTGTGACCTCGTTTTATTGGCCGGAACGTACGCCAAAGGGCTCTGTTTCCCATGCCATATCCAAGTTTTTCACACCACTCATGCCAACGCTGTCGAGAAAACTGCTTTTCGTGCCGACGCGCCTTTCCTGCTATATGGTTGGCATGTACACAGCTACCTGGTGCATCTGGATTCCTCGACGCATACAGCTCAGTCTGATGTCACTTCGCCCAGAGTCTCAAAAGAACGAAGCCCGGTTGAGGTTGTTCTTCATCAACGGTGGTCACGACTGTGTTACTGCGGAGCAGTTCTTGCTAAGCGGAAAAATTTCTGTGGGGTTTGTGGAAACTTTATCAATTGACAATTTTCGAAATTTATTCCAATGCGTGATCGTAACGCATCGTTGAATTTTTTTATGCGTCTTCTTTGTAAACCAATATTGATTGGCATATGGTCACTACTACCCCAGGTAGCTGGCTCCACTCGTCATTGCGGCGTCCCAGGACCCATCCACCATGTGAGATCGGGAGCGTGCGTTTCCGATGTTGTACGTACAGAGCAAGTAGACATGGCGTGATGGTTTAACAGAGTAAACGTGGCATCAGTCATGATGTTTTTAACCGGGCATCCTCGTTGGGAGCTGTGCTTGTATCCCCGATCTGTATGTGGAGCCTTGATATCTCCACTTACTAGTGTAGGAATACTCGGATACGTAGAACGCAGATGTGCTGTTCATTCCAAGTTAAGACGTGTACGCTGTGGTCTTGCATAAAAAGACACTAGTACGGCAGGAGTTTTAAATGGTCGTGTCAGAACAGTGACAACTTCTTGAGTGCCACTGCACCATGGTACTATAGTAATCATTGTATGAGCAGTGGTTGTGGCAGCGTGACTGCTTTTAACTATCCACTTGAATTCTGTACAGATCTACTGAACCTGTTGCCTCCGGTTGATCGTCGTATGCTATTAGCGTGTATTTAAGTAATACACGTGTGACATTTGGCTGCTTCGCTCTCGTGGCTGACTTGCTGGGCTGGCTTGGACTGCACATCTGCGCCTGCGTAGTCTGCACTTCCGACGCCTAGCGGGGACAAGAGCCTACATAAGGACGTGCTCCTGGACGATGGCGATCATTTGGCAGCAGTGGTTGTGGGAGCGTGACTGCTTCTAACTATCCACTTGAATTCTGTACAGATCTACTGAACCTATTGCCTCCGGTTGATCGTCGTATGCTGTTAACGTGTATTCAAGTAATACACGTGTCACGTTTGGCTGCTTCGCTCTCGTGGCTGACTTGCTGGGCTGGCTTGGACTGCACATCTGCGCCTGCGTAGTCTGCACTTCCGACGCCTAGCGGGGACAAGAGCCTACATAAGGACGTGCTCCTGGACGATGGCGATCATTTGGCAGCAGTGGTTGGGGGAGCGTGACTGCTTCTAACTATCCACTTGAATTCTGTACAGATCTACTGAACCTATTGCCTCCGGTTGATCGTCGTATGCTGTTAACGTGTATTCAAGTAATACACGTGTCACGTTTGGCTGCTTCGCTCTCGTAGCTGACTTGCTGGGCTGGCTTGGACTGTACTTCTGCGCCTGCGTAGTCTGCCCTTCCGACACCTAGCGGGGACAAGAGCCTACATAAGGACGTGCTCCTGGACGACGGCGATCATTTGGCAGCAGTGGTTGTGGCAGCGTGACTGCTTCTAACTATCCACTTGAATTCTGTACAGGTTGGTGCTTTGCCAGTCCTTTCTCTTTTTTGTGCTCTGTCATAGGCACTGCCGCTGCTGCCATTTTGTGTTATGATTGCATCTTGTCACTATGCCTACAAATGCTGAATTGGCAAGGGTGATAGAAGCTCTCCGCTCTGAGGTTTCAGACATGCGAAACAGCCTTGAGGCATTCAATGAACTTTATGAATCAGTCAAGACAAGAAATGAAGCTCTCGCGAAAGAAAACAAGCAGTTGACAGATGAAAACAAATCACTGAAAGATGACTGCAGGCTGTTCTCGCAGCGGCTTTCTGACGTTGAGCAGTATTCACGGACGAACAATGTCGAAATAAAAGGTATTCCAAAGACAGATGGCGAGAGCTGCCTCGCTATTGTGCAGGCCATTGGCGAAAAAGTTGGCTGTGTGATTGCCCCGAGTGATGTAGATATAGCGCACCATGTACCGGGAAGGCAGGGCACGCATATTATTGCGAGGTTCTGTTGAAGGTAAAAAAAAAAACAGACTTCGCTGCTGAAGCAAGAAAGGCAATACTTAATACAACAGCTATTGGGCTTTCAAGGAATTCAGTTTCACCTATCTACGTCAATGACCACCTGACACCAGAGAATAAGCGACTTTTTGCGCAAGCCCTTCAGCTGAAGAGAGCCAATGGATGGAAATTTCTCTGGACAGATAACTGCATTGCCAAGGCCAGGAAATCGGAAGCTAGTGGAGTACACCGCATCTCTGGCATGGGAGATCTTGCCGTATTTAAATAACTTGTGTTTGTAAGCCCCATTTTACTATACTATAGTCACCGTTCGAAATGGACGCCACCATATTTTCACTCGAACGCACCAAAGCACTTCTCAAGAACAATACGTCTGCACTGTCCCTGATTCATTTTAACATCAGGAGCCTTCGTAAACACTACGATGACCTTAGCGCTTTCTTTTCAGTTGTCGATCATACGTTTTCACTCATATGCTTATCAGAAACTTGGTTGACTTTACACGACAGCGCCCTGTATGGAATCCATGGCTACACATCAGAACATTGTCATCGTAAGGGTAGTCGTGGGGTCGGTTCAGCTACTTTTGTAGAATCTTCTGTGCCTTACCGGCGGCGACTTGATTTGTCCTTAAGCACACCACTTTGCGAATTCGTTTGCATTGAAATTGACTGTCATTATTTGTCGATGAGCAACCGTAACACCATCATTATATCACTTTACCGATCCCCTTCTTCATCATATGCAGAGTTTTGCGCAGAACTTGAGCTATTGGTAAACAAACTAATTGAAGAGAACAAGAACGTAGTTATATGTGGTGACATAAACATTAATATCGCTGATCAACAGAACCAATCCTGTTCTCAATACGTACGTTGTTTTCTTAGTTGCGGCTTTTCGTCAGTCATACGTACTCCAACAAGGTACGATTCTAATACACTGATTGATCTTATTTTGGTCAGTATGTCTACTGATGACATTAGAGCAGGAGTATTGGATTTTGCTATCATGAATCATTATCCGATATTTTTGTGTTTCGGTTCTAAAGAAATTTGCCGTAGTAAAAATAACGTGCGCACTATTTTTGATTCAAAAACCTTTGTAGACACCATTCGAAACACTAACTAAAACGAAAGATATGACGAAAGTCACGCCGAAACTGCATTCAACTTTTTTTAAGCTAAGGTAAGAGAATGTATTAGTCAGTCGTGATCTGAAACCATAATTAAACAATGGTTCCGTGCACCTAGGAATCCTTGGATTACTAAGGCACTAATGCATTCTATAAGGAAAAACGACAATCTTTGCAAAAAGATCAAGGCAGAACCATTCAATCATTCACTGAAATGTCGGCTAAAAACTTATTCCAATATTCTGGGAGCTGCCCTAAAGCACGCTCAACGGGAATACTACCAAAGTAAGATTAGAAATAATTGTGGCAACACAAGGCAGAAGTGGCAAGTAGTTAAAGAATTTCTGAACAGCAATGAGCCTAAATCGCACCTAACTGCTATATCTGTTAACGAAAACAGATACACTGATTCTGATTCTATTGCGGAGGTTTCCAGCTCTCATTTCAGCTCCCCTGTGAGTACTAATACAAACACTCAGTCGGAACTCTCACTGTCAAGTCTTCCACGTACTCCTCAATCTTTCTTTTTGTATCCCACGGTAGCAGATGAAGTTAACAATATCATCCTATCATTAAAGAATACTGGCCCAGGGCTTGATCAAATCTGCTTTTCTAAAATAAACTTGTATCAAAAGAACTTTCCCCAATCTTAGCCCATTTAATCAATAAGCTTTTCACGGCTGCTGTGTTTCCTGAAGGCCTTAAAGCAGAGAAAATATCCCCATTTTTAAGAAAGGTGATCACGAATGCTGTAACAACTATCGCCCAATTTGCATTTTCGCTTTCTTTAGTAGAGTCATTGAAAAACTACTTTGCAACCGTTTAATGAACCACCTATCTAAATTCAACATATCTGATCACCAATTTGGCTTTCGTCCAGGTCTTTCGACTGAAGTTGCACTGACAGGATTAAATTGACAATTGATGAAGGTCTTTTTTTGGAGCGGTGTTCATTGATTTTACTAAAGCTTTCGATACAATTAACCACGCCATCCTATTTCATAAGCTTGACTGTTACGGCATATCTGGACCACCCCTTCAGCTTTTTGAAAGCTATTTTGCTGATCGGACGCAGGTCGTTCAGATAAACCAGAGTTTTTCATCTCCACAAACCACTAACATTGGCGTTCCTCAAGGGTCAATCCAGGAACCACTCCTGTTTTTGTATTTATAAATGACTTATCACTTCGTCTGAATCACACTAACGCTCATCTTTACGCTGATGACACTACTACTTTACCGCACACAAGGATCCACTCATGCTACAACAATCACTAAACGTCGACTTAAATAACGTTCATTCACGGTGTGTATCGAATCTGTTACTCATCAATCCATCAAAGACTAATTTCATGGTATTCCATTCCCCGCAGTTGTTTCGAAACATCACTTCATTAGCAGTGACGCTTGATGGACACTTCATTCATCCATGTTCATCTACTAAATTCCTTGGTGTGGCATTAGATAAACATTTGAAATTCAGTGAGCATGCACAGGCCTTAATTCAAAAGGTGTCTTTCGGTATTCACGTGATCATCAAAACACGACCTTACTTCTCCACTGAAATCCTTTTATCTTTATATTACGCAATCATTCGTAGTCACCTGTCATACTGCGTATCATCATGGGGAAATACATATTGGTCACAAGTAAATCCTCTAGAACGATTACAGAAGCAAGCTTTGAGACTCATTACTTTCAAACCATTTTCATCACCATCAGCCGCCCCCCCCCTTTTCAGCAACATGAACATTTTACCTCTGCATAAACTCTTCAGCTACAAAATTCTAATGATCATCTTTCGTATCCTTAATAATGAATTATACATTTCCAGTTTCTCGGAAGCTACTCTTGTAAATACTAACAACACGAGGTTTTCAGCTCACCGTAATCTACTTCTACATAAAGTACGTACCAACTATGGTCAAATGACGGCAAGATTTTCTTGCATAACACTGTGGAACATACTGCCTGTTGATCTCAAATTATGCTCAATGTACTCCTTTAGTAAGCGCTTGAAGGCCTTATTGTTAAATGACTTATGACTTGAATGTTTTCTTTTGGGTTACTTTATTTCAAGCACATTGTCACTATTGCTCATATGGCCCTACGATTTCACACCGTTTTCTTTTAAATATTGCTGTGATTTCGTCGCTGTTTGCTGAGTAAAAAACTAATCCTCTTTTTACTTTTTGTTAGGAGGTCCCCCTGACAGCTTTTACTTTCGGACCTCCGATTGTTCATTCGACATGCAAAAAATGTATTCATGAAAAATGTATCTATTATTGAATAAACAACAAGCAACATAAACAAATTACGCGATGACACATACACTGCGGCTTTTCCCGGAGTTCAACTCATAGTCTTAGCATGCTGTTACAAGCTGCCACTCTAGCGTCGCCAGCGCGAAGTCGGCGACAGGAATGACAGCAGGTTAGTTCGTTCCGTACGCAAGCAGAGACAGTGAAGAGATCAGAGACGTGAGAAAACGAAACAACTTTACTCTAGTGATATTGCAGCAAACGGGATCTAGTACAACACTTCAATACAATTAACAAAATACATCAACACTTGATACAACTAAAAAATACATATAAAAAACAATAAATCAGCTTACGACAGAGAATTATTACAAACTACACAAACTAACAACAATAGAACTACACAGTAAACCGATTCTGACCCTTAAGGGTGTCGAAAAGGGTGCCGACACCCTAAGCACACCCTTTGAGCACCCTATTCGCGTCTCAGCACCCTACAAGCGGAACCTAAAGGGTGAACACATCAAAAGGGTGGAAACTGGGGTGCAAAAAGGGTGCAACAACTAATGGGTGCTGATGAGCACCCATTAGGGTGCACAGTCACCAACAAAGCTTTGTGAGTAACGTGGTCATAGAGCATAACCAACAGCTTTTAGATGTCTACTGGTTAGACACCATGGTCTCGTTAATAGCCCCACCGCAGTAACGGATATCTGAATAGCGATAGTGCCCGGCTGAACGTAAGTTCTGCACTGGTTCTTGCATTCTTGCTGCCCCTTTCTCGTCGCCTCACGGCCGGCGCTGACCAAGCCATGCGCTACAAGCTCACTAGCCAATGGCGGAGCACGCAGCTTGTAAAGCTACAACAGGATTGTGCCTTACACATATAGAGCTCTCGGCCTCGTTTGCGCCTAACATTGAAAACAAAGCTTCGTCCATGACAGTATATATAAATCATACATTTGTTAATGCAAAGAAATACAAACCAACAAGACCGTGGTAGATAAAATAGTTTTTGTGTTGTACAAATATTTGTTAACCTTACAATGTATCAGTTGACACGTGTTACCACTTTTTATGGCGGGTTATGGACTTTGACGTTCTAATATTATAACATTAAAGAAACGTTTTCTTGATTTTGTTTATAGAAATATTCTTCAAAGCAAGTTAATATGAGCCTTGACTAAAACATTTTCCTAAAGAAAATTCACTAAAGACAGCTAAAATATTGTTTGCCAACTAATACGCTTATTTTGTTGTGACAAATTTTGCTTGCTGCCTGTACTTTGTACTAATATAGAACCGTTTTAACACTGTTTTTAACAGCCAGCTTAACCACTCAACCAATGTACAGATGTTAACAAGGTATCGGTATAAGAAATACACAAGCAAGCAAACGTTTCAAATTTCGCGCGCTCTTTCACATTTCAAATTTCGCGCAAATACGCGTTATGTGATTTTGTCAATTTCGAAGGTAAAAAATATTCTATGCAATACACACTAGCGTATCTTCTATTTTCACTATCTTTTACTTAAAATTTAAGCAGAATAAATCTATTTACTTATCATATAAAAGATTATATACGCAAATGCGGATCGGTGGCGTCAGCAGGACAGAAATGGCGGTATCTTCCTGGAAGCCGCAACGGCCGTGTGCCGAGCGTCTAAAGTCGATTTTTTATGTTGTTCAAAGTGTGCTTGCGCTGTCTTTCGTGTTCTGTCGGTGCTGCTTGTTACGAAGATGCACTATACTCAAGAGAGGACCGGCTGCTTTGTACCGTCGAGCGCTCGTCAAACTAAAAAGGTAGGTGGATGTTTCTGCTGTCGACGCTTTGTTTTTTGCTTCTCCGGCCAGGCCGCGGCGTGCCCGATCCAGGCTGTTGTCTTTCCGCTCGCGTCCTCGGCTCCTCCCGCGGTTAACACCGAAAGCGCTATAGTATAATAACGTTGTGAACTAAGGTTTTCCTATCTTGTAGACGATAAGTGAGTTTTTATTAACGTAGCGAGCCTGCTGGCGTGTCTGATTTCATTAGGCTCAAGTCTAAGTTCAGGGACGTTACGCGCGGATGAATTTTTTTCTGTGGGGAAGGAGGTTAAAGCAATGTGCGCTGTGATGCTGTGAGTCGGCGGGCGATGCTCTTCACGCTATGAATCACTATATTTTTGCAATGCCGTCGGACGCCGTTCGGGGACTGCGCATGGGAGCCGTAAGCGTCGTCTGTGTGTCGCGTGCGTTGGAGTATTCCGGTGATTCGCGTTGAATTAGATCTTTGCGTATTTAATTTAGAAGAATGGAGAAGAATAACGTGGTGTCCGCGTTGGTATTTACGCGGCCTTGTTCGTTTTCTGTGCCAAAGAAGTATATGAAGAAAGTTTTGTGTTACGCGTCCTCTTTTCAACAGCTACATGATCATTAAATGTGTGTGACTACTATAAGGTAGATGTGTTTTCCTGTGTGACCAAATGTGTTTGCATCCACCGGGCACGTATAATATTAAATTACCATGATATTCAGCTTAATTAAGTGTGCGTAAACTTGACACAGCTTGCTGTAGGTGCGGTTCTCAAAGCGTGCAATTACGCCTGGGTCAATACATTTTTTCTATGAGTGGCCGAATAGCCGTACCATAGCTGTGCAAGCGCTAGGTTGAGCAGTAGTTCACTCGTTCGAGTGCAATTTTGGTGGTACTGCTTGTTCCCCCCTGTTCACATATCATTGCATTCTTCTGGTTTGTAAAAGAATTGTGGGCGCTGCAGCCCGCTTTGGTGTTAAAACTTTGCCGAATACCTATACGTCTACAAACATTCTAAAACTAAGTTCTACCAAAACTTCCAATGACACTTTCGAATACAAGTGTAACGCTTTATCTGATATCATAAATTTTTTATGACCTCGCTGCAGATTTACAAGTGACCTGTGATATGTGCAGTGTATGAATGCCTAATTTATTGCTCAAAACACAATAAGGTTATACATCACAGTATGCGTGTCAAAGGCGTGCATATGTTGCTGCTGACATGCAAACTTAGACATTGTATTTATCTAAGAATGAACAAATCTAAACTGCCATTTTTTGAAGATGTACACATAAGACCAATTGAATAATATCAAAAATAATGTTCACCAACTGATTGTTGTTTATTGCTTTGCACCGACGTCACTAAAGCCGCATTGTTGGTACTTAGACCACATGGTAGGATGCAAGATTCATGACGTCATATTGAATGTTAATGTCACATGATATGCAAGGTAAATTGTTATTAGCATACAGAGGCCAATAACGTTATTATCTCATCGTTATCATAATGAAGCAGGTTAGGCAATATGTGATTCTGCTGCCTTTACGTCATGTTGGGAAACCATTACGTTATGTAGCTATCTGCAGTGTCTGAGATCCTGGTTGCCAGTCAATATTGCGGAAGCTTGCCTGCTTCATTGTGATGGCATGGGGTTCAAGATTGATGTTTTGTCTTAGCGTTTCCACTTTTCCTCCCCTATGGTCAGACAGCTTGTGCTGTTTGATTAGAAGTGAGAAGTAGTGCCTTTTTAGCCAACCAGAACAATTTAGATCAATGATCACTATGAAGCAGCACACAATATTCATTTAGTGAACTCAATTTCAGGCAAATTATAAACGTCCGAATGTTAGCCGTTTGAAGGAAGCTTCATTCGTTGAACTCATGAGAATAAATGGTAGAGAAGGAAAGGCAGGGAGGTTAGCCAGACCAGCAAAGACGGTCTATCACCCTACACGGGGGAACAGGGAGATTGAAGTCCTGTCACAGGTCTAGTCTCTAAGGTACTCTGCTTCTAACCCGAAGGTCGCAGGATGATATTCCGGCCTTGCTGGCTGCTTTTTCGATAAAGGTGAAAATGATGTAGGCCTGTGTTCTTAGATTTATGTGCACGTTAAAGAACCCCAGGTGGTCGAAATTTCTGGAGCCTTCCACTACCTTGGTAAAAAATTCATGTGTCAGTATTGCTTTAATTTTATGCTTTATCTGCAGTGGATGCATATGCGCATACTGACATGTATATGTAGTGATATTGCAATTTTACGAAATAAAATATTCATATGCTGCATATTGCATGGCATTTACTTAAGAAACACATCACATGGGTATCATAACTACAGAAATGCAAATATGCCTCTATGGATGCACTCGTGCATATATTTGGTCAGCTTCAAGAACAGAATTTATTGATTGCAGGCAACAGCATTACTCACGCATGCTTATCTATTAATTACGCGCAGTCAATAAAGCTAAAAGGGGGTGTCTTCATCTAAGAGTTCTAACTTCATCTTTGTGCATGAGTGAGCTATGAAAATTCACATGTATGACATCGACATGAAAAGCTCTGCAGCAGCATGTTTTTCGTTGTATTTATACTGCAGCATGCCCTTTTTGTATTTCTCAGTTGCGTGCCACTAAATATATGTTGGCCATGCGTTTCTAGCCATTCACTGCAATTTGGCAAGCAGCGCATGCAGTCTAGACAAACCTCACTAAAATAATTTTTTTGCACTGGTGCAGAAATTCTTTGGCACGGTCTGTCATTTCATTGAGTGAGGCTGCTCAAGGAAATTTCCTGACAAGGTCAAGGAGCCCAAGCATCAGCTCTGTTCACCCTGCTTATGCGCTGTGCCTCACCAAGCTACTGGACGCTGCCTACTTATATTAAGTGCTCTCCATATTCTCCTCAGTTTGGCAGCAGTGTCTGTGGTCTTCACAGTGCTTGCCAAAATCATTTTTGCACAGGTGAGACACTTATTTCTTGCTTTAATTGTGTTAGTATTACTGCATGCACTCCTGCCAAGCAAGAGTACTAATGTTTCCTGTGTTGTTTGTCATGGTAAACAGAGGATTTCAAGCACAAAATTCATACTGAACTTTAGTCTTTCAAGAAGTGTGGAACGAAGGTGGTGACAGTGTCAACGCGCTCTCTTTAAAAATGAAGGCTTTGCATGAAGAGCCTGTCCCACCTTGAAACAGGCACAAAAACTTCCAGGTGAAAATAAGCAACTTCAGATGAAAATCGAAGAATTTACACTGTATTCAAGGTTGAACTATCCGACATCAAAGGCATCTCAGATGAGGGTTTTCTTTTGATGCTGTCTGAAATTTTTGGGCGTTGATGGAAAAACCATTACTCGTGATGATATTGACACTGCAGACAGAGTAGGAACAAACAAGCCTAGTTTGAAAAAAAATAGTGCATTATGAACGATGTTACAATTGAAATGTTCTGGATAAGACAAAAAACTTACGTCTGTCTACAGTGGCCTTTCCTTTTAGATCAAGTAGTCCTATTTATGTCAACGAACACTTGACAAGACAAGGTAAGCAGTTAGTGAGAGCACGAATGCAAAAAAAACAAGTAGGATGGAGGTTCATTTGGATGCAAGGCACGAAATTTATAGCAAAAAAAATTGGAAACATTAGCAATTTTAAAGACTGCCTTCTTAGAAGATCTGGCGAAACGCTGTGTTGATGCCTTCAGAGCCACACTTTTCTTGAGCTTGCAATGTCAGTAAACTATGACTGACATGGCAGAATTTTGATACCTAGATAGTGAAAAATTGATACCTATATAGTGAAAAAGGCCACCAGCTATCTTCAATGCCTTTACCTTGAATGCTCTTAGCATTATAAATAAGACTAGTAGCCTGTGTCTCTATTTCGATGACATGTTGGTAAAATTTGATGCCATTATTTTGACATAATCCTTGCATTTTTTGTGCGATATAGCCCACCAAAAATACCAGGGTACAATTATCATGGCATTGTGTAGTTCATGAAATGGGGAAAAGGAATAGCGCTGTACATCTAACGTTAATTTTTGGCCGATGTCAGTAGACTTCTGTGTGTTAAGCCCTCTGATGAGTGTCTAGTAGTACGACTTGGGGGTTTTGTTTTGCAGCAATTAGCACGCCTCCATTAGGTCATAAGTAGGAATTTTGAGTTTCTGGAAACTAGGTAACGTGATTTTTCGGTCACAGATGCACACACGATTTTTCGCTCACAACCAACGGGGCAGACGCCGGCGGCGGGTTTTCTGCGACACGAGCTCTTCAACGCTATCATGTTAAAAAGCTGACATAGGCAGCATTGACCAAATGAATGCAAAGAATAAAGTCAAGTGTCCTACCAGGAATCGAAACCTAGTATTCTGCTTGGTAATTAAGTATTCTACCACAGACCCATGCCCGGCCTCGGTTATACTTTCTAAATAGTCTCAAATGTTTGTGTAACATCAACTGTCGTTGCAGTACTGGCTATCAAATTTTATAACTATTACATGTGCACTCCTATGATGCAGCCGTGAGGTCGAATCAAAGTCAATTGTAGTCAGGCACCATCCTGTGAAGTATTTGTGTAGCAGTGTTGAGGGCTACCATCGTCGCGAGTGCCAGCGCAAACACCAGTGCTTCATACCAGCCTACCACTTCTAGTGTGGCTAATATCCATGTTTCTGTTGGCATCGTTACGAAACAGCAAATAACTGGTAATGTTGTCAAAGGTGTGACATCTCCCCATAACAAATGAAACATGTGCGGCTGTTTAACGTGTGTGTGTGCGAGAATTCGTACTTATATTGAGCTCCACTTCATAAGATCGCTCAATAAAAAGATTAAAATACATGTTATGCGTGTTTCGCATAACATCGATTCCCAAAGTAGGTGGGGTCTGCCAAATTTTTAGCATCAGTTTTGTAACCTAAATGCTATCATAAACAATTATTTATTGAACATGAACAGCTGGACTGCAACATGCTAAGTTTTAGGTATTAGGAAAACTGAATATGTTCATGACTACAGCATACCTAACAGGCAAATACTAGTACTACAGACATGACACACTATTGTAGAGCTAGACTAGAATATTGCTTATTGGCACTTCACAATTCTTTAAAAACCTAATTAACTTCAGTGCCTTATTCGGTTTGCTCAAATCGGATGTGCACAATTACTTGATGAATAGCTTTTTACTCAAACCTAACTCATGTTTCACGTGTGCATCATGCTGAATCATTGCTCAGATGTTTCTTGTCTATATATTTCATTTCTACTATGCTGTTTGTTTTTGTATGTGAAATCTGTTGTACGTGCTACCCTCTGTAGGCCCCCAGGTACTGTCAAGTTGTTTACACAGCTTTTTGCCTGGGGGACCTCCAACAAGCATGTTTTCCGTTGAAAACAAAGCGAATTTTGATGCTGACTTCTACTCACATAGAACTAAGAACACTCCAACATGACAAACATATTGTATCTTGGACAGTCTGTCTTGTGAAACTCATAGTGATTACTTCTGTCTCTATTTTAGGCTTCGAGGTGCGGATGTGCTGTAGAGAAGGAGCGCCCTGACCACACTTTTGTAAAAGGAACCAAAGTCGCCTGGGCAGCTGAAGATGGATTGTGCAAGTGTTTGAATGATCACATTATATTAATCCAACACCACTTGCATTACTTTGCCCATATTTGTGATTTTGTAACGCCCAAGTTTAGAAACACACACACATATATAAAGGGAGAGCTGTAAATAAGCCTTGAGCAAGTTTGTAGTCAAGGCTTTTAGCATGATGACCAAAGCATGTTATATAAGCCCACATGTTTTACCACACACCTACTTTCCTATCTATTTTCTTTTTCAATTTTGTGGGCACTGGCCACGCCCTCAATAAGTGCCTTTGGACTGCTGGTGCCTCTAACTTATATTTTGTTGTTCTAAATAATTTATTTGTTACCTACTATGCAAGGAGGGAAGTCAGAATGTTAAAAGTTAAAAAACAAGTCTCGTCACAAAAAAGATGTCTACTCGTAAGAAAAAAGATTTGAAAAACAGAAGATTGATCCTCACTCACAAAGATCTCACCATTACAATCGATGCAGAAGGTCATAGCTCATGTTTACTATTGTCAACCTTTTCTTTTGTATGCTATGTACAATAAAATAGTGAATATTTGCATCATGTTAATTTATTTGTCATAAATTTTTGTTGGGGCCTAATATCTTGCATTCTAACATGCATAAAAGCTCATGTCTGCTACACATAATTTAAAAGAGCGCAATGTGGTAAGGTTCTGTGTTTAGTGCATATTATCTGTGTGTCTTTCAAAGTGAGTATATGGCATTTGAAATAATCACCAGTATTCGAAACTTGTGAATTTTTAATTTGCAGGCTTGCATGTCTGTATGGTGACCAAGCATCCATAAATTGTGCATGCATGTGTGCAGCAAGGGGCCTTGAATAGATTACATTCATTCTGGACCAAAAATGGTAGCACAGGCCATATACGCACTCTGGGATCAATTTCATGATTATTGAAACACACATATTTATTCAATATAGCTTGCTTTAAGGTATATATTTACATATTGTCTACTTCCACCTTGAACATTGCACCATGCATCCGGCACTCTGCCGAGCGCTTCTCGAGGGCACTTTGGTAACTAGTACACAAACGTACAGACAGCTGTAAGTGGGCCGCCACTTTGTTGACTGCTGGAGAACGGCAGCTTCGCCAAATCACACTTCCTTTGAGGTGAAGCTAACTTTGCTCTTGCAATTGTACAAGCTTATCTAAAATTCGACACTTCAGAAGTGCAGGTTGTTCTATCCAGAGCAGCCAAAAATGAAAACCCGAGGAACAGCACCTGGAAAGGGGAAGGCACAATTGCAGCACTTCTCGATAACAGTGCCGGATTCTCTATTTGCCTACACATAGAGAAAGCAAAACACTGGAGCCAACTTACCAGTAGCTTCACTGCAGAGACGATGTGTTTTAAAAGACGATGATGCAAAAGCCCTGCCTAGAGCTGTCACTGTGTTTCAGTGCTAGTTTCATAAGCGCCTGCGGAAGGCACTCTGTGGAGGGCCGGCCGCGTGCATGGTGCACGTGTTCAGGGTGGAATGGACGACTTAGTACATGTGTTCAAGTACTAACAAACCGTATGTGGGCTGTCACTCAGCATGGTCTACAGAGTATACAGCAATGTGCATTTTTAGCCATCTCCAGCATCAATCCTAGATTTGGCCCACTGGTACGTCGATGTGGAGCACCCTTCCAGCACCCATTTGAAAGGGTGTTATGACATCACAGCACCTTTTTTTAAAGGGTGCACTCATTACACCCTTCAAAATTTTTGCTCTGCACCCTTTTCTTAAGGGTGCTGATCTCTGCACCCTTTCTCAGCACCCTTTTTTGAACACCCAATAGGGAGCAAAGGGTGTTCGTCTGGCGACAAGCTCATTTACACCCTTAAGGGTCAGATTTGGTTTAGTGTGTACGGAGGAGAAAGTTCGAAGATATAAACAGGTGAATGCATACGTCTGATGACCGGCAGCGTTGCATCCCCGACGATCGAATGCGAGAAGTCGAAGAGAGTTCTGGCACGACTGCGATGTCGGCGGTGTTGCAACGCTGGTGGCTCCGGGAGGCTAGTGCTTGCAGGTGACCTCGGGCAGGTTGGGCTAACTCGAGGCGAAGTCCCGATGTCTACGTTGCAGACGTTAATATCGCGTCACAAATAGACGAACGGCTAAGTTTAGGTGGCCAGCCGATACAGAGCCACACTAAAAACTTCTATAAGAGATACTTGTTGATCTGTTTCTAAACCATGTTGGTCAGCGACTAGTCTGCCTAGCAAGGCAAAATCCTGCGCTTAAATCCCCCTCGTGTCCCCTCGCTCTCTTTCTTGGGAACAAGAGACCTCTACATGGGTCCAATCATGCGCGTTTCATTGATGGAAACTCTGCCCAAAAAATATATTGACCCCACCCCTTTTTAATTAGGAGAGGGTCCTCAACTAGCAAGAGTGACAAGCTGTTGGGGTGCTGTCATACGACTTGGCCACCAGAGGCTTTCCCACGGTTTTCCCGGCTGAACGGTCAGACTGTTTGGCTCTCAGCCGGTGCGTCCCGTAGTCAAATCCTTGTTCGGGGTACATCGCGGCCTTCCACGACCCTGCAGACGCCGCTGCAGTTACAAAGGATCAAACGTCGGCGGCGACGTTCGAAGAAGAGCACCCCATTCTGCACTTCTCGGCTCTCTTTCATGCGCCCGCTGTTCCCACGGTCAGTGGGGGAGTACGGCGCCCGTTAATTGCCGTGACGCGGGGTCGCTAAAAATGGCCGTCTGTGACATTGCCCCCCACTTTCAGATGTTATTCATAACATTTGCTCACACAGAGGGGAATTTTTCGACAACAAAGAACAAAACACCACCAACAAGGGAGACATGAGGACTGTCCTCATATACAACATAAATAGGCAGAGTGCATCAAAGTAACAACAAAAGGGAAAAAACAATTGTTAGAGTACCAGCTTCAGTTACACGCAATAATATCAATGCGCCATACAAACAAGAAAAAGAAATAGCCGTGTACGGCAGCCATCAATACAGAATACACTGCACGAATGTATACTACGAAACAAAACGGAACAGGTGCGCTCCTCTACTGTAGTGAAATCCTTCAATGTACATTACAACATGTAAAAACAACCAATGCACTAAACAAAAAGAAAATAACTCAAAATACACTACTTATACAATGAAATATACACATACAAACAGAAAACAAACGACGAAAGGAATAAAAAAATAACATACTCTCCAGACCTTAAGAACTATATCCGGCTCAAGTAATCGGCTCCCACGTTTTCGCTACCCTTAATATGCGTAATGGTGAACTGGTACTCTTGGAGTAGTAAACTCCATCGAAGTACTCGAGCGTTCAGCTGTTTTGCCTGTTGGATATAACTCAGAGGCTGGTGGTCTGTCTGGACAAAAAAATGTACTCCATATAAGTACATGGAGAATTTCTGAATTCCCCATACCAACGCGAGACATTCGCGTGCGATGGTACTATAGGAAGCCTCCCGTAGAAGCAGCTTTCGGCTGGCATAAGCTGTGGGGTGGAGCTTGCCTTCATGGGCCTGCATGAGCACGGCTCCGAGACTTGTGTCCGATGCGTCCGTTCGAAGTACGAATGGTTGGTGCAAATTTGGTAGCCGTAGTATCGGCTCCGTAGAGACATGTTGTTTGAGACTTCGAAAAGCCTCCTCGTGGGCTGCTGTCCATTTCACCGAGTTAGCTTCGCCCTTCCGGGTTAAATCTGTAAGGGGAGCGCTGACTTCTGCGTAATTCGGGATAAATTCCCGATAGTACCCGGTCAAACCGAGGAAGGCGCGCACTTGTCGCTTGGTTGAAGGACGTGGTGCAGCTTCGATCTTGTCGAGTGTTTTCCCCAGCGGTTGCAATCTGCCCCTGCCAACTCGGTTACCCAAGAAGTCGATTTAATCCACGCCAAGTTCGCAATTACTCGTCCCTTCCTTCGTCAAAGGTGACGAGCAGTCTACCTGTGTGTATTCTCAAACTCGGCTCCTCCCCGGCATCGCCGTGCTCACTGCTGGATTGGCTCACACTGCTACTCTCACTGAGGCGAATCTTTAACTGCAGTAACTGCACTTCCCGTTCTCTGGCTTCCCTTGCCACTTCCCTTGCTGCTTCTCGTTCTTTCTCCCTTTCTTCGCGTCTCTCTTCTTTTCTTTGCGCTCTCTCTCTCCTTTTCTTCCCGGGCCAGCGCCCGCTCTTCTCTGGCTAACGCCTGCGCCTGTTCCTGCTGCTCCTTAACCCATTGTCTCATTTCGGTGCCCTCGAGGCCTAACTGTTTACCGTGCGCGATCCACTTATCAAAATCCATACACTCCATACTGGAACTGTCACTATAATGCCACTATAAAACACCGCAATCATATGCAGGATGCAACCGCTTCAACTGTGCGGCTCTATCACCACGCTGTCCGCATGGTTCTCGTTCACCCCTCACTGTCTTACTCTTGTACGGAACGTTCTTGCCACGGACGCCAGTTTTGTTACAAGCTGCCACTCTAGCGTCGCCAGCGCGAAGTCGGCGACGCGAATGACAGCAGGTTAGTTCGTTCCGCACGCAAGCAGAGACAGTGAAGAGATCAGAGACGTGAGAAAACAAAACAACTTTACCCTAGTGATATTGCAGCACACGGGATCTAGTACAACACTTCAATACAACTAACAAAATACATCAACACTTGATACAACTGAAGAAAATGCATATAAAAAACAATAAATCAGCTTACGAGAGAGAACTATTACAAACTACACAAACTAACAACAATAGAACTACGGAGGAGAAAGTTCGAAAATATAAACAGGTGAAGGCATACGTGTGATGACCGGCAGCGTTGCGTCCCCGACGATCAGATGCGAGAAGTCGAAGAGAGTTCTGGCACGACTGCGATGTCGGCGGTGTTGCAACGCTGGTGGCTCCGGGAGGCTAGTGCCTGCAGGTGACCTCGGGCAGGTTGAGCTAACTCGAGGCGAAGTCCCGATGTCTACGTTGCAGACGTTAATATCGCGTCACAACTAGACGAACGGCTAAGTTTAGGTGGCCAGCCAATACAGAGCCACACTAAAAACATCTAGAAGAGATACTTGTTGATCTGTTTCTAAACCATGTTGGTCAGCGACTAGTCTGCCTAGCAAGGCAAAATCCTGCGCTTAAACCCCCCTCGTGTCCTTTCGCTGTCTTCTTTGGGGACAAGAAACCTCTACATAGGTCCAATTATGCGCGTTTTATTGATGGAAACTCCGCCCAAAAATATATTGACCCCACCCCTTTTTAATTAGGAGAGGGCCCTCAACTAGCGAGAGTGACAACCTGTTGGGGTGCTGTCATACGACTTGGCCATCAGAGGTTTTCCCAAGGTTTTCCCGTGGGAACGGTCAGACTGTTTGGCTCTCAGCCAGTGCGTCCCGTAGTCTAATCCTTGTTCGGGGTACATCGTGGCCTTCCACGACCCTGCAGACGCCGCCGCAGTTACAAAGGATCAAACGTCGGCGGCGACGTTCAAAGAAGAGCACCCCATTCTGCACTTCTCAACTCTCTTTCATGCACCCACCGTTCCCACGGTTAGTGGGGGAGTACGGCGCCCGTTAATTGCAGTGACGCGGGGTCGCCGAAAATGGCCGTCCGTGACACATGCCTATCAGTAATGGACGGGTTATGATACCCATTAAAATTGTATGGAGAGCACAGTTTATTATGCTTTTGAATAAGTAGTGTGCATACATGTAGGTTCTTGTATTCAAGCTTGGTTTTACTTTTTCCAAACTTGGAGCATAAGCCTTGACAATTTCACTGAAGAATTCTGTCACGTTGCAGCTGCTGTAGAGAGTTAGCCATGAAGCAAGCAATCCTGTATGAGTGCCGTCAGTTGAACAAGCTGATCTAAAACTGCTGTCCAAACAGGTCAGTTGACCCGTTGTGTCGTGTGAGCTGCAGGCGTAACTGGGAAATACGCACTCAGTGATTCCTTGCGTGTGGGTCCTGTTTTCTGGCGCCTCAGAATGACCAGTTCTTTACGTTTGCATAGCCTCTCAATTTCTTTGGCCAGAGCTTCTATCCGAGCGTCAATATCATCATGGCCATTATTCGATTAAAGCAGTGGTGCAGCTAACATTGGTTTCATTTTCTGGGTCTGTCTGCTTTTTTCAACCACAGAAGAGTACAGTTGTGTCTTGAAGTCTTGTGTGTCTTCTACCGTGAGTACTTCCGGCTCTTCAGTAAGAACTTCGAAGCGATTGTTAGTTCTTACTCTATTTTTTTCGGTGTAGCCTTTCGTAATCTCTCTGTGCCTTTCTGTTTAGTCGGACAGTTTATGCTTGTCATGTCGTGCTCATTGGATTTACATAGGCCACATCGATATCTTGGTTGGCCCTCAGGTGTGAGCCTTTCTGGATCAATAGTATGCTGTGGGCAAAATTCCTACATGTGTTCCCGTTGAAAGCAACGGTAACAGAAAATTGCCCGAGGAAGGCAGTGTTTAGGGCGCAACAAACACCCATAGTAGTAAAATTTGTCCGGAATACATTGGGGGCTCTGCACCGTTACTAAGCAAGTACGTCTTTTGCCCATGAATCTGGTTGCAAGAACCCTGTGCTTCAGGGAGTACTATTCGCGACATATTATCTCAAAAGAGTCCTCAGGGTCAATGCCATAGACTTTCCATAGACAACGTGTGTTGCCATAGACAACCCACTTTTCTATGTTAGGGCCCGATGCAAACAAAGTAGCACTGCACAGGCAGCTCTCGATCTTCTGACAGCGGTATATATGTTAAAGGGCATAGTTTCTTCTCATCGTTGAGAGATGCCAAGTGCACAGTAATCGTGCTGGCCGATCTGTATGCTGCGAACTCTTTCTATCCCTTTGTTTCAAGGGCATGGTCAATGACCCTTTGAACATTTTTGGTGGGCACTGAAGTTATGTCCTAGCATGAGATGTGAACTCTATAAGATTGGGAAGGGGCGGGCGTTGAGTAAGACTGAGAAGCGGAGAGCGTAGGCATTATCAGGGGTGGCCCTTACCTTTTTCAGTGGTTGCTCCGATGCGATGGCATCTTGTTGATGCACAATGACAGGAGGACCTCGCTTTGCTAGAATCACGGGACCGCCAGAAAACTGCACGTCCATGGGGTCCCCACTGTCCACCAACACGACCTCTCGTTGGTTCGTACTCTCATCCCGAAGTGTATAGTCCTTGGTCAATGCACCTTGAATTGTCTAACTGTCAGCTGCACGTAGCTGCTGCATAGTTGACACGGAAGTGGTCAGGCGCGATAGTCCAGTAGATGGCTTAGATGAAACGCTCACATCTGCCACCAGCGCGTCTTCTTCTTCAGGTGAGTATGGCCGCTGAGCCACACAAGGCCTAAACAACTGCTTTGCAGATTCAAAGTCGACTAGTCACGCAAGATCAGCAGGACAGGGCAAAGGAATGTCCTCGCCGAAGTCCTCTGGTCCTCATACGCTTCCGAGAAGCTTCCTATGGATACGGTCGAGATTTACGTTGGTGGCGAGCAATTTCTAACGGAGCGAAAGAAACCACGTCTGCGTTAAAATGTCTTCGCCTTTGTCGCGCTAATCATTACCGTTGGTCTGCAACAGAAAGCATATCTTTTACAGGTGGCAGATAAAGCGAGACGTTTTTGGTAATAACAAGCAAAAGAGTGTGAAACGTGTGTTGCTCTTTTCTCCAGTACTCTTTCGTGCCCGTCGAGTAAAAGAGATAGCGGTCTAAATATGTTTGCGCATCGTAAATGAACTGAAGGTAAAAAGCAAGAAGTCCAAAAGGAACGTTGCCGGTGTAAAGGTTGCGTTACTGTTGTGTACTCTGTTATCGCTTTGACGCAGTTCATACAGGTTTAGTTTGAAAACACCTATATCGAAAACACACTCCAGAAGGTTCATTTTGCTAGTAGAGAGCTGTAGTTTTTTTAATTAACAGTTTTGCGTGCGAGTGACATACACCGTAGCGCAATATGCAAGGGTTCAAGATATTCTTCAAATGCGCTCGAAGACACTATCACATGGTTGAGATAAGATGCAGCATAATGAAACTTTGCATCACCAAAGAAAATATGCATCATGGGCCAATATATGCCCGTGCTTTTATAACTACCAAAGGGCATACAAACACGAAAGAACTCTCAAAGGCATCTGAAGGCCGTTTAGGGGAGTGCAAGAGCTGCAATCATAAGATTGCCAGAAAAACTGTCAATTCTGGTAAAGAAATTCACGCTGCCCAACGCGTAAATTACGCTTAATATTGTCGGCAATGAATACGAATCTCTCACCGTAACGTGTTTCAGTTTGCGATGGTCGACGCAGAAACGCGCCGTAATGTCTCTTGGGACCAGGACTGTAGGGAAGGCCCATGAACTTTCCGAGAACCACACTGCTCCGGTGGCGGTCATCTGATTTGTCGAAAAGACTCGCTTGTGCAGGCCGAGTGGTCTGGGGTTGTAATGCAAAAAGCGGACATCACCACTGTTGACACTGGACTAGCACGTCAGCCTTTCCGCGATCTTCCTGAACATCCCTAAGAATTCTGTCAACACGGCTTTCCTCGTACGCTTCCTTGTACAGGTTCAGGTTCCGCATCCTCCATAAAAGGTGTTGCTTTAGATTACACTAGAAGGCGGTAGCCTTTTGCCGAACAGCAGAGCACGAAACAAACGTTAACTAGAAAATATCGGCCGAGAAGCATGAGTACTGACACATCCGGCAGCGAAAGGAGTCTCTGACGTATTGTTCTTCCACATTCCTTACTGAACACGGCGTTCAGCTTATGATGCATGGCTTTATGTCATTCGCAATCGAATCTTTACGTTACGAAGCACAGTCATTTTAGTTTTAGAATGTCCCAGCAACGGATCACCGGTTAATGAAGGCAAGTATCAAGAAGAGCCGGTTTATTTCTTCCCTCTAACTTCCATCGTTTTTTTTTTGCTGGTGACTGAACCTGCGCTCTGCGGCAAACAGAGGAAACGATGACCGACACACCAGCATGGTGGTCTTCGATTGCAGGTACACGATAGTATGGCACGCTTCCGGCATTGATGGCTGTTAATTAAGACTTACTGCCAGTGTCGCCAGCTGAAGCGGTTTTGTGCCACAGCAGGCAGAGCATTTTCGTATTGCATGACCACATGAGCACACGACTATCTCGCCTATATTCACTGTACATTAGTCCATCTGTGAAATGACGCCATCCAGCGGAGGAACTCCTCGAGCACCCATGGCAGAAGTACCTGTCATACTCGGCTCGCACAGGACTTGTGAATAACGGGGCTATGCTTTTGATTGGTTCAAGTAAGGAGCGAGCGCTCTAGATTTTCATGTTATTCTGCGGACACTGCCTCCGAGCGAAAGCATACACCTGATATTGGATTGAATAGGGTCCTGTGGCGCTCTTGCTCGTTACCGAAGTGGTCCAAAACGCATGAGGAGACAGCCGTGATTGTGTATATAAGCTTGTCAGGTCGCATAGGGGACACTACGGTGCGCACAAAGTCAATGAGGCCTCAACAGAAAATATTACCTGGGCAGTGGAACGGAAGTGCTTCCGGTTGATATGGCATATTGTACACTTCGGGCCTCCTATGCAGGATGCTCTAAGGTTTGGAATCAGCGCCTCTAAAGAAACGGCCCGAATATTATCATCATCATCATCATCATCATCATCATCAGCCTGACTACGTCCACAGCAGGACAAAGGCCTCTCCCATGTTCCACCAGTTAACCCGGTCCTGTGCTTGCTGCTGCCAATTTATACCCGCAAACTTCTTAATCTCATCCGCCCACCTAACCTTCTGTCTCCCCCTAACCCGCTTGCCTTCTCTGGGAATCCAGTTAGTTACCCTTAACGACCAGCGGTTATCCTGTCTACGCGCTACATGCCCGGCCCATGTCCATTTCTTCTTGATTTCAGCTATGATATTTTTAACCCCCGTTTGTTCCCTAATCCACTCTGCTCTCTCCTTGTCTCTTAAGGTAACACCTACCATTTTTCTTTCCATTGCTCGCTGTGTAGTCCTCAATTTGAGCTGAACCCTCTTTGTAAGTCTTCAGGTTTCTGCTCCGTAGCTAAGTACCGGCAAGATACAGCTGTTATATACCTTCCTCTTGAGGGATAGTGGCAATCTACCTGTCATAATTTGAGAGTGCTTTCCAAATGTGCTCCACCCCATTCTTATTCTTCTAGTTACTTCAATCTCGTGGTTTGGCTCCGCGGTTATTACCTGCCCTAAGTAGACATAGTCTTTTACAATTTGAAGTGCACTATTACCTATCTCGAAGCGCTGCTCTTTTTCGAGGTTGTTGTACATCCTTTCGTTTTCTGCAGATTCATTTTAAGACCCACCTTTCTGCTCTCCTTGTCTAACTCCGTAATCATGAGTTGCAATTCGTCCCCTGAGTTACTGAGCAATGCAATGTCATCGGTGAAGCGCAGGTTACTAAGGTACTCTCTATTAACTCTTATCTCTAATTGTTCCCATTCTAGGCATCTGAAAACCTCCTGTAAGCACGCGGTAAATAGCATTGGGGAGATTGTGTCCCCCTACCTTACACCCTTCTTGATAGGTATTCTGTTGCTTTCTTTATGAAGCACTATGTTAGCAGTTGATCCCCTGTATATTTCTTCTAGGATGTTCATATATACTTCATCGACGCCCTGATTCCGCAGTGTCTGCATGACGGCTGATATTTCTACTGAATCAAACGCCTTCTCGTAATCTATGAAGGCTATGTATAGTCGTTGGTTATATTCTGAGCATTTCTCTATTACCTGATTGATAGTATGAATGTCGTCAATTGTTGAGTAGCCTGTTCGAAATCCTGCTTGTTCCTTTGGTTGATTGAATTCTAATGTTTTCTTTACTCTGTTAGCAATTACCTTTGTAAATAGCTTGTATACTACAGAGAGCAAGCTGATCGGCCTGTAATTCTTCAAGTCTTTGTCATCTTCTTTCTTCTGTATTAGGATGATGTTAGCGTTCTTCCAAGACTCTGGTACTCTTCCCATCAGGTAACACCTCGTAAACAGGGTGGCAAGTTTTTCTAACACAATCTCTCCTCCATCTTTCAGCAGATCTGATATTACCTGATCCTCACCAGCATCTTTGCCTCTTTGCATGCTCTCCAAAGCTTTTCTGACTTCTTCTATCATTACTGGTGGGGTGTCTTCTGGGTTACTGCTAGTTATCATAGTATTAAAGTCGTGGTTGTACCGGCTACTGTACAGATCTTTGTAAAACTCCTCCGCTATTTTAACTATCCTGTACATATTGGTAGTTATTTTGCCTTCTTTGTCCCTTAGTGCATACATCCGATTTTTGCCTATCCCAAGTTTCCTCTTCACTGCTTTGACGCTTCCTCCATTTTTCAGAGCGTGTTCAATTCTCTCCATGTTATACCTTCTTACATCGGATACCTTACGCCTATTAATCAACTTCGATAGCTCTGCCAGTTCTATTTTGTCTGTTGCACTTGAGGCTTTCATGATTTGACGCTTATTAATGAGATTCTTTGTTTCCTGTGTAAGCTTGCCAGTGTCCTGTCTAACTACCCTGCCTCCAACTTCCACTGCACACTCCGTAATGATACTCGTCAGATACTCATTCATTGTATCTATGCTAAGGTTGGTTTCCTCATTAAGAGCCGAGTACATGTTCTGAGCGAGACTGAATTCCTGTACTTTCCCTCTCAGTGCTACCTCATTGATTGGCTTCTTGCGTATCAGTTTCTGTCGTTCCTTTCTCAAGTCTAGGCGAATTCGAGACCGTACCATTCTATGGTCACTGCATCGTACCTTGCCAACCACTTCCACATCCTGCACGATGCCTGGGTGGGCACTCATTATAAAGTCTATTTCGTTCTTATTTTCGCCATTAGGGCTCCTCTATGTCCACTTGCGGTTTCCTCGTTTTTGGTACCCCATATTCGGCCCGAATATGGGGTGACTCGAATGGCCCGAGCTGATTTGTCTTTTTCCGAAGCAGTCGGTGCACGTCTGCGGTGCGATTCCCACGAGTGGGAGCAAAAACTCCGTCGGGTGCCAACTGTTGATACTGGGCGTGCTGCGTCTTGTCCTCATAGGTCGGCAAGACTTGTTGAGCTCACTCAGACTCACTCACGAGATATACCTTGCGCTGTAGGCTCACTCGGACTCACCGACATTTTCCCGAGCTGGACTCGCTTGGACTCACGCTCACTAAAATTTTCTTCACGAGAACTTACTCTGGCTCAGACTTACGGCTCTATGTGAGCCTGAGTGAGTCCAAGTAAATTGACTCATAAGTCCATTAGCCTGAATTTAGCTTTGCTACCATGGTGTCAGTGCTCTTCGTCACCATCTCTGCGTGGCTACCAAGAATATGAGAGAACCATGTATAGACAGGTTTATTAAGCCTTCTGCACCCCAAATCGACTGTTTATCTTGAAAACGTACCTCTCTCGTCGGCAGTATACAGCTGGTGAAACCTCATTTCTCAAATATGAAACAAATGTAACCAGTATTTGGGAATGAAGAGATTTAACAATACAGGGTAACGACTACGAAGATTCCAAGTGAAAAACTCCCGTTTCAGCAGGCACCGCCATCCTGCCCTACGTACAGGATCTCTTGCGTGCGTTAAACACTAACGCACGCACTCTTGCATTAGTTCGGGGTATACGTTATCGTTATGCACATGCTCAGTTTGGAGCACGCAATGTTAACATTAACGCTAACGGTAATACCTTGAATTTGCTGTTTTCCGCTGTACTAAAACTCGCCAAAATTTTCCCGAACCGACTCACTCGGATTAACACTCATGAAAATTTTATTCACCCGGACTAACTTAGACTCACGTCTCTATCTGAGTCTGAGTGAGCCCGAGTGAGTCGAGTCATGAGGGATTGCTAGCCTACGCCCATCCGCAGTCAAAGAATGAGGCCTCAAAGCAAAACAATTCATTCACGCAATGGCCCATACGAGAGGGCCAGCGCAGCACCCCATTTGCGCTAGCAAGGCACTGAAGTCGGCGATCTGGGACAGCAGCTGCCAGCCATAGCAGTTGGCCACGCTCTTCCCTCGGAAAAGTAAGGGATCAGTCCCCAAGCAGCGCGCGGGCTGCCCCTTTTGATCCTCACAGGGGGGTCACGCGCACAGCCACTGCGCAGAACGTTCTCCTATTTAGAGATAGCCGGTGCACGTGTTTTCCACACCATATAAATAACAACAAAGATAAATAACAACAAAGAGCTCTTGTATAAAACCATTACACCAATACTTGAACACGCCTGTTGCTTCTGGGATCCTTGGCAGCAGGAGGACATGGAAAGGATTTGAAGAATACAAAATTTAGCTGGGAGGTTTGTTCATGCCAATTATTCCCGCCACTTTATTCATGCCAATTATTCCCGCCACTTTAGCTTATCAAGTGCAAAAAAAAAGTCTTGTGTGGGAGTCTCTGCAGCCACGTAGGCAATACTTACGGATAAAATTTTTCAACATAGTCTATTTTAATGTAACACTAGCATTAATCGGGATCATTATTTGCATATTTCTAATTACGTATCACCCTGCCTTGATTATGCCTTTAAAATCAAGGAGATAAGATGTAGGACGAACTACTTTAGGATGACTTTTTCCCCGAACAATTCGTGAGTGAAATAAGCTGCCTGAAGATATAGCCACCATTATATCCCCTCATGTATTTGCTTCCTCTTTGCAGGATACGTAGCGTCAATAGTCCTAGCTATCCCCTGTGGTGTATTTGCTTTTGTGTTTTGTACTAAATACTTTTGCTGTCATTGCTTTTTTGTGTAAATGGCTACTTACCGCTGTAACAAAATCAGATACAAAATACCTGATTTTGTTATGGCTATGCTAGTATTTACCGCCTTACTGTAACACCGATAGGCGCGGGGGGTATTGTAATAAATAAATACACCAAATATGGTAAGCAACCTAAACACATTTTCCTTGCGTTTACCACACGTTGTAATCGTGCACTCAAAAGAAGTCAGTAGTGTTAAGGTTACGACAAGCCGTGCTACTGAACTCGTTGGCATTGTTATTTTTTTTTGCTTTTCGGGTGCATCGTATTTTATTAGATGCGAAGCAGCTCACTGACTCACCTTTGTAATGATGTCCTTCCGTACGAAAGTGCCGTGCGCCGCAGGTGTGTGCCAAGTAAATCACGCCGCTGCTGCGCGCTGACGTCACTCTCTATCTCGCCTGCTGCGTGCTCGCAGTGGCGCCCGCGACTAGAGTGTAGTAGAGTACCGCGGCTCTCTGCTCGTCCGTTCGGACGCAAAACTTGCCGTGACCACCACTCGCTACACCACCGACTCGTCGGTTCACGCGCAATAAAACTCGCTCGCTGTATTTCATGCTGACCGCTTGTGCCCCCACGATCTCCGATGACAGCGCAGCTCTGGCCGACTGGCTCGCCCTACGCCATCTCCTGACGCTGACAACAGCTGTCGCTGAATGGTGCCCCGTCTTCGGACTTCTGCGACCATGTTCATCTTTTCTATCTTCTCCTTACTTCTGTATGTGACTGTCCATGCACCTCTCTCTCTTCCTGCTCCTCTCTCTGTCTCTATACATTTATTTCCTCCCTATCCTTTTTTAGCCTTCCTTACCCCCCTCCCCTGGGCAGAACTGTGGAGGAGCCCTCCATTAAGGCAGTAACAGAAATGCGCTTCTTTCTTCCTTCTACCCTTTTGAAAAGTCACTTATGAAACCTGGCGCGCGCCTAACGTATGCGTTGAAACATGTCTGTCCGGGTCACCTACAAGGCAGTCATCATTTCAAACGAATCTTCCAGTGATCACCGCAGCACCCGCGTTAGCGCCGTTCCACGCGTCACACCACCTTTCGCATCCCATCAGCGTTTCTTTTGAAAAGATGGTCCATGTTTTTTCTTACCGCCATATATGCTGGTGTACTCATTTTGTAGTTTCGCTAATAATAATGGTGAAACGACCTAACGGCCAAGTTGAAAAGTGAGATTCGACTGATGCCCTTGAAACAAGGTATGTGCTGCACAACACCAACGAAGTGGAAGCATTGAGGTGCAGATGTCCGTATAGCTTCAAGCGCACAACTGTCGCCTATCGCCACTACGTACACATCACTGCCCATGAGCCGTCACTATCGGCTTGTGGGAGTCGCTGACGAAGAATCAGATCCGTTGTTCTTTCGGTCTCGTCGCATATGGTTGAACCATTGTCGGCTGAAGCAGTAATCTGTGTTTTTTTTCTTTTGTTGACTACAATTCGGTTCCGGCTCAGCCACATTCCGAAAATATCGATTCGTGTTTTGTTCCTGTTAATATTCTTGTTCTGGTACGCTTTTCGGTTCGAGTTCAGTTTGACACCCCGAGAAAAAGAACCAAATTGCATTTATTATAGCTGTCAAACTAGCACAAGCGACGAACAGAGGTCCATGGGCATGATCATCACCCCGCCGTTTGCAGCCACGTGCAGTTTGCCCGAGGTGCCAAATGGCTCGTTCCGGGAGCTGACGACGGAGCGGCCTCTGGATCCGGCGGAGCTGATCGGCCACGGCACCCTGGTGGAGTTGGTGTGCGCCGGAGGCTTCCAAGTTCAGGGACAGCCGGAGCTGCGCTGCTGGCAGGGGGAGTGGACGCCCGGCCTGCTCCCAGAGTGTTTGCCAGGTGCGCTAATGTACATGCTAGTCCAACTTGCTCACGTGTGCACATATGTATGTATGTATGTATGTATGTATGTATGTATGTATGTATGTATGTATGTATGTATGTATGTATGTATGTATGTATGTATGTATGTATGTATGTATGTATGTATGTATGTATGTATGTATGTATGTATGTATGTATGTATGTATGTATGTGTAGTGGCGGCGTGTGCCACCGGTTAATGAACGACTAGACAACTTGAGTGCCCATCGGAACAAAAGCCCCTTTATTCCAACTTGCGCATGCTTATATACATAAACAACACCACGATCCACGGTTCCACGATCACTGGCGCCACCAGCAGCAGTGATCGTGGAACCGAAACCAAACAGACCAATATACAACACATTGCCTTCCTTAAAAACAGCTATATGGAGTAGTGATTTAGTAGTTTAGTGTGTTAGAACATATGCAAAAACACTATACAAAAATACAACCTGTACAATGAACGTAACTATTTAGTACTACAAAATCACAGTTTACAAAAGGAATCCACCGCAGTGGATACGTCCGTTTCATTCACTTTAGCACAACTTCTCTTGCTACACCTAGTAGTCATAACGCTCTGGTGGTAGTCTCTTTCTTGGTGGTTGCACCCTGCGTTGTTGTGTGACTGCTCCTGGAGACTTGGCTGACTGCGTCGCAGCAGGCGACCCATGCGCCTGCGCAGCCGAAGGAGATGTGGGTGCCTGCGCAGCCAAAGGAGACGTGGGTGCCTGCGCAGCCAAAGGAGACGTGGGTGCCTGCGCAGCCAAAGGAGACGTAGGTGCCTGCGCAGCGTACTCAGGAGACGTAGGTGCCTGCGCAGCGTACTCAGGAGATGTAGGTGCCTGCGCAGCGTACTCAGGAGACGTAGGTGCCTGCGCAGCGTACGCAGAAGACGTGGGTGCTTGCGCAGCCGAAGGAGCAGCAGCTGAAGTCCTGGTAGTTATCTCTGGGGTGGGGCCCCGCCCCCGCATGTAGGCAGCGATCCTCCCCCCCCCCCTAGCTGTACCGTTTCCTCCCCACGTATAAAGAGTGGTAGAGGCTCGTGGCACCTTTGAGAACTTGGATGCATTCCACGTTTTGCCGTCAGCCAGGTGAAAAGAAGATGGTCCCTTCCTGCTGATCACTTCTCTTGGGTGGCTGAATTCCAGGTCGCCTTTAAATCTAGTTGTGGGTTTCTTCACCCTGACGAAGTCACCAACGTTAACTCTGGTTTCTCTTGCAGCCCTCTGAGCGTCCGTGTATCGTTTGCTGCTCTGTTGCTTTTGCTTTACCCGCTCACGTAAGCGCCGGAGTTCCGAGTTAGGGTCATCAAAGAAGGTTACCGACGGATGCCCGATGACATCCAGCCGAGTTCTTGGCAGCCGCCCGTGTAGCAGAAGAGCTGGAGCCCTTGCCGTTATAGCATGCGGTGTGCATCGGTAAACACCCAGATACTCTGTTACCACCAGGCGCAAAGGTCGCTGCTCAAGAACCGCCACTTGAATGAAGCTTTTTAATACTCTGTTAAAGCGCTCCACTTGGCCGTTTGCTAGTGGATAGTATACGGACGAATGTTTGACCTGGATGCCACGATCTTGAAGAAATACCTCCAACTGCCGAGATGCAAACTGTGGACCGTTATTGCAAATAACCTCTTCTGGGTAGCCTTCGCGCGCGAACACAGCGACTAAGAAGCGTATTACTGAGCTGGTTGTCGTCTCGCTACAGAAATGCACTTCGGGCCATTTGGAATAATAATCTACAAGCGTGATTGCATATCTGTAATCGTAGGGCGCCCTCTCAAATGGGCCTACAATATTCATGCCGAGTTTGAACCACGGCTGCTCTGGAAAGGGGACCGGTTGCAAGGGTGTAGCTCGCACCTTGACGCTCTTGTCTGCTTCCTGGCATATGCTACACATCTGGATAGCTAGCTCGACTTGGCGGTCCATGCCCGGCCACCAATACTTTTCTCGCAGCCGCGCTTTTGTTCGCACCACTCCGGGATGCGACTCATGTGCTGCAGCGATTACCTGCTGCGTGAGTGACGTGGGAACCACAAGCCGTTTGCCACGCAAGATAAGATTGTCTACCACAGAAAGATCGTCACGTACTTTTAATAATGGCTGAAGCTCGGCCGATAACGATTTGTGTGCAGGCCACGACGATTGCACATAGATTTTGGTTTGTTGCAATGTGCTATCTTGCAATTGGGACTGCTCAAACTGTTTTCTGGTGATGCAGGAAGGAATTTCGAGAACTGATACAACCTCGTCAAACAGCGTCTCTTCTTCCTGGAAAGACGACGCGGGCAGACGTGAGAGTGCATCCGACACTTGGTTTTGTGACCCCTTGCGGTACTCGACTGTATAGTTGTACCGTAAAAGGTGCTCTGTTCATCGCGCTACCCGCAAGGGGCGCCTTCCTGTTCCTTGGGTTGAAAGCAATACCACCAAGGCTTGGTGATCAGTGAGCAAAGTAAAGTGGCGTCCCCACAAGTACACGTGCCACCGCTCGCACACCCAAACACAGGCTAACGCTTCCCGTTCTCCTACCGAATATTTCCTCTCGGCTGGTGAAAGGACTCGAGACGCGAAAGTGACAGTGTGCAGTTTATGTCCATCCCCCTGCTGTAGGACCGCTCTAACTCCACACTCTGATGCGTACGTCGACACTAAGACTGGAAGAGATTCATCGAACATTCTCAGTATAGTGCTAGATGCCAGCGCGTCTTTGGTCTTTCTGAAACTAGCGTCTATCTCTTCAGACCAAACTAATCGCTGCCCCTTTCTTAGTAGGACACGCATTGTTTCAACCATGTCAGCGAAATTGGGAATAAACCTAGAATAATACTAGACCAATCCCAGAAATGATCGAAGGCTGGTTGGATCCGTAGGCGCTGGAGTGTCTCGGATGGAAGCAACCTTTTCCTTCAACGGCACAATACCGCTTGCGGTGATCCTGTGGCCCAAGAACGCAAGCTCCGGCGTATCGATGACGCATTTCGTGTTCAATTTGAGTCCTGCCTCTTTTATGCACCTCAGCACTGCGGTAAGATTCGCCATGTGCTCCTTTCTGCCCTTCCCAAACACAATGATGTCATCGATATAGAACAGGACGCTGCTGCAGCCCTGTAGAATTTTCGACATCATACTCTGAAAAGCAGATGATGCCGACGCGAGCCCAAAACACACGCGCTTGAAACGAAAGAGGCCGTCGTGTGTTATAAAAGCCGTTAAATCGCGGCTTTCGGGGTGAAGTATGACTTGATGGTACGCTGATGCAAGGTCAAGCTTGGAAAAGTGGGTTGCCCCCACTAGACTATGCAATAGCTCTTCTGCATGAGGGAGGGGAAAACTATCTGCTACGACGGCTTTGTTTACCCGTCGAAGATATACACAAAGGCCGATACCTCCATCCTTCTTTTCAACCACCACAATGGGGGACACCCACTCGGATGCCTCTATTCGCTCTATCACGTCCATTTTTTCCAAGCGGCGCAGTTCTTCCGAGACTCGTGGCCGCAGTGAGAGCGGAAGGCGTCTGAGTTTTGAAGCAACTGGCTGAACTGTCGACCGTGTTTTGACGCGATGAACAAAACCCTTTGCGATGCTAAGTCCTGGATCGAAAATAGCACCAAACTCTTCGACTAATTCTGGTGGAAGGTGAATGGACTCCTCCGCCCCTGTCTTCACTGTGGTGTGCTCCGTTCGAGCGCTAGTACGCACCGCTGTCGTTTCAAGGCACTGTAGTGACGACCCATCAACCTGCAGACTGAGCGCCCTAATTGCATCAATACCCAAAAGCGAGGTGCCTTGTTCAACGACATAAAAAAGAAGCTTTGTTGTTCAGTTATTGTACGTGGCATCAGCAAAGAAGCAACCACACACTGGAATGGGTTTCTTCGAATAGTCCAGTAGCCTAATTCGAGCAGCGGAAAGCTGCTGACCTTCAAAATGCTGCCTAAATAGGTCATGCGTCAAAATCAATACTGATGACCCTGAATCCACGGGTTAAGTTAACTTCGTTTCACCAACTACTACCATTACGTAGATTTCGGGACGAGTGGATGTCGTCACGGCAAGAATGCTTAATACTTCTTCAGTTATAGAACTTTCGTCGTCTAGTTCACGAACAGGAGCAGCGTTTCTGTTGCAGACCGAGCGAAAATGACCCATAATACCGCAACCATGACACCGCTTGTCTTTGGCGGGGCAGCGGAATGAAGATGTGTTGTGCCGAGGTGAACCGCAGCGGTAACACTGGCCCTGTTGGCTGCGCGACCGCTTCGAGGGGTCGCTGGCAGAAGATGCGGGCGGAGGGGTGTTTTCGCGAGAATTTATGCTCTGGACATCTGCAGTAGAAAATTATTTGCAATCATTGGTTGCCTGCTCAAACTGCGTCGCTATTAGTACAGCTCGAGCGAACGAAAGAGAAGACCCTTCAAGCAGCAACCGCTCGCGCAAGTTCCGAGATAATATGCTCGCAACGAACTGGTCACGCAAGGAATCTTCCAGAGAAGGAAAAGAGCACGTAGTAGAAAGCTCACTTAACGTGGTAATGTACTCATTGACTGCTTCACCAACTTGCTGCACGCGCCTACCGAACCGGTGCCGTTCAACCACAACATTTGTTGTTGTCATGAAGTGCGCATGCAGCGCTGCGACAGCGGTATCATACGACGACGCTTCATGCTGTATCTGAGAACTGTACTTGACATCTTCCGAATGCGTATCAGTAGTTGGCTCACCGGACTTTGCGTTGGCCGAATACTGAAGCGGTAGTGTGTGAAATATGCGCTGACCTTCTACGCCGAGGCTGTGGATTAGGAGAGCCTTGCGACGGTCCGGCGCACAGTCCGAAACACCAGATGCGAGCAGAAAATTCTCGAAGATGCGGATCCATTGCGGCCAGGCAATAGCAGGGCGGCCAGGCGTGGGCAGAAACGGGGGTGGTGGTGCCAGTCCGGAAAAACTCATGGCGCGGGAAAGAGTCGGCAAAAATGACGAAAATCACACCCCTCCTAGATTAGATTTGTGGGGTTTAACGTCCCAAAACCACCATTTGAATATGAGAGACGCCGTAGTGGAGGGCTCCGGAAATTTCGACCACCTGGGGTTCTTTAATGTGCACCCAAATCTGAGTACACGGGCCTACAACATTTCCGCCTCCATCGGAAATGCAGCCGCCGCAGCCGGGATTTGAACCCGTGACCTGCGGGTCAGCAGCCGAGTACCTTAGCCACTAGACCACCGCGGCGGGGCATCACACCCCTCCTAAACGAGCATCCTCGTCGCCAATGTAGTGGCGGCGTGTGCCGCCGGTTAATGAACGACTAGACAACTTGAGTGCCCATTGGAACAAAAGCCCCTTTATTCCAACTTGCACATGCTTATATACATAAACAACACTGGCGCCACCAGCGGCAGGGATCATGGAACCGAAACCAAACAGACCAATATACAACAGTATGTATGTATGTATGTATGTATGTATGTATGTATGTATGTATGTATGTATGTATGTATGTATGTATGTATGTATGTATGTATGTATGTATGTATGTATGTATGTATGTATGTATGTATGTATGTATGTATGTATGTATGTATGTATGTATGTATGTATTAAAAGTTTGTTCTTATTAATAGTATGTCTAACAAAGGGAACAACACGATCCATTAAAATTTTCTCTTTCCTTCATTCATGATGAGGGTCCTGGTCTCGCAGACCTAATGTTTCAGGTAGTATTCGAGAGATTATGGGTCAGCTGCCAGCTCGTATCAAGATCACGCGATACGTGACGCCAACAGGCAGAAAACGAGTGGTGCACACTCACTGTCATGGCTACTGGCGGTGCAGACTTGAGTGCTGACTGACTTTCCCACGTTTACGTGCAAATACAGGATGTCCCACGATACTTTAGCCAGAGTTTAAAGATATACCAGAACACGTAGTTACAACGCGACAAATTGCATGTTGCTCAACGTTGCCTGATGTTAGACTATTTTTTGTGTTCTCAAATATTGTTTAATTATATCTGTTAAATTACCGAACGTTTCAAGAAACAAATATAGATAAAAAATTCAATAAGAAAGTTGTATATCGGTTTGCAAAGCGTCCGATCAAACATTTTTGAACTTTACATCTGTAAAGTATTAGTGTTTTTCTGCTAATTGCGAATGCCCGTGAAATACAAAAAAAAATACCACGTGACAAACCCGCTCGCACGTCAATGCGCACGATGATTCTAGTGCTTCCTAACGTTCCGCGTACGAACGACCCGCTTCCCTCGCACCGGTTCATGATAGCGATAAGCAGTCACATCGGTTGTCGTTTTTGTGGCCGATAGCAAAACGTGTTCATCGTGAAGCCACCACCATCGTTGCGGCCCTGCCGAGACAGCACAGTGGGGCAAATTCCATGGTCGGCTGCCAATCGAATGACTGGGCTGCGGATAAGCATCGGCACCGGGTAAACGGAAAACAACCAGGCATCACAGCAAGCGGAAGTATGTTGCGACTGATCGAGTTCACCGATGACGTCAATTGCTGACGTCTTGTCACATTGCAGATGTGCGTGGAGTCACGACGACGGATCACGCATTCTTGGTGAGACCACGCCAAAATTTGAAACCAGGTGAACATGATGTTCTAGCCCCTGTAACTTCCTTAATATAGCACGTATTCGCAAAATTCTTGCGGCAGTATGTTCACAAAGTAAAAGCGCGCATATTTCTCTTCTCAACAATTTTTGTACATTGGGGTTGTTTACTGGCCCTTTAAGTTTTGCTACTTGAGTTGGCACCGCGGCGTCTATGTCTGTGAAGGCCAGGCATATAGTTCGTGTAGGGAGTTGATACAATATCGAATGATATTAGGACCCACTTCTTCGACAAGTGACTTGGCACAAAACATTGTTTAATATAGGTAAAAGATATATGCCAGAATTTTCGAGTTGATTTGCGGAAGCGAATGTTTCAATTTTGAGAGCAGCGATAATTAGCGCGTTGAAGCATAGCCATCAACAAGCAAATCTTTCTGGAATAATGTTGCTGCTGATGATAAGTGCTGTCAGTTTGAATGTAACAAGCGCTTTGAAATGATGATAAAGATGATGAGGACCCCCTTGAAGTAACGCTGTGGGAAATCAAGTACACTATCACAGCTGTCGATTGAGTCGCAGGAAGTTTACGAATAGCTAGTATAACGACCATTAATTCCGCTTCAAATATTGGCGTATAATCTGGGAGGCGTAATGAAAATGACCAGAATAATGAGAGAGAAAAAGTACCCACACCTGCCTTCTCGCCGCTCATAGATGCATCTGTTGCAATTACTATATTAGTACCTAATTGAGACAGGTGTTGTTCTACTAAACCAATCAAATATTTAGAGGGCAAGTGTTTAGCATTCATGGGGAAGATATCGTCAAATTTTATTTGCACTTGGCCGATTGGTTTGACAGATGGTGTGATCTCGAATATTTTAACATTTAAAGCATCTAGAAGTGTTTGAACAAATAGCACTTGGGGTTTATATACACGGGACCAATGCTCATTGAAAAAGATACCAGGCTCGGCAAAGAATACAAATTGTCGCCTTCTTAAAGTGGATTCAGAAAATTTTAAATAGGTGTTTACTGTTAAAATAGGAAATCTGCAAGCAAGGGTGGGTATCCGAGCTTCTTGATACAAAACATTGTTAGCTGTGAATTTTGGCACACCTAAACAACTACGTAGGGCTTCCCGCTCTAAGAGAATGAGGGGGTTTATTTTGTATGCTGGTTAACCATAGCTGCTGGATGAAAAAGCACCCTCTTCTTCCTTTCGCAGCTCTCCTGTGTGGTGGACCAAGTGTAACCGTCTAGGAGGGGTTAATCCACGGCCGCTGGATGAAAAAGCGCACCGGTTACACTTGGTCCACCCCACAGGAGCGCTGCGAAAGGTAGAGGATGTGAGAGACACAAGGTGCCTTTGTGAACTGCTGTGCAATTATATCAGGCACTGCGCCGTGCTCCCGACCGGGTTGCAGAAATTAGGTGCCTTTTCTCATCTTCTAACGCCTACCACCACCACCAACTGTATCGCTATCTCAGTGGGTTAAAGAACCCTGCACCTATCATTTCCGGCCGAGAGGTTTTTGGTTTGAGAATCGCCATGAACGAAAACGTTTTCTTCTAGTTTTTCTTGGCATTAATATAGCATTACGTTCATCTGCATTTCACCGATGACATTTCTGTGGCGGAAATGACGTCAGTGAGGTCTTTGTGGACCCCAGGAAAAACATTTTCGTGTTAACAAAAGAAGCTGATGCATAGGTAAGTTTAAGCAGGTTCACAACATTCACTAACTTGACAACCCTTCCTAAAAATGAAGTTGCTTAAATATATATTGTCTAAGTCGTAGCATTAAAATGTTTCGGTGCCGTCTGCCACATTAGGCGAGGCTTTGAAATACCATATATCAGTAGTTCTAAAATGTTTTGAAGAAGAACAGCCTACGAGAAGCAACACAATGTTTGGAGACATGCAGAGCCGAGGCGGTAGGCCATATTATGTAAACGAACATAGTTTACGCGCGAGCAAATGAGAACAATGTACTTGCGTTGAGACGTTTGTTCTACGGCATTCGGGAATAAGCAAGCGGCGAGTACATTGTCAAGAAAAAGGAAGGGAGCCAGGGAGCAAACAAGTTTGAAAGAACTAATTAGATTCTGGCGAAACACTGTCGGGCATTATCTCGAGTGCACCGTAGTTGCTCTTCTGTCTTCCCGAGAGAGATGGCGAGTAATTTTGCTGGAAGCAAAGAAAATAAATTGCACGCGCATCGCTGGACGCATCTGTAACGTGGTCATCCTTTTCTTCCATCTTTGCGAAGAACAGAAATTAGGGTTTGTTGGCATTGCATGACAAAGAAACCAGCTTAAATAGCACACGGACAAAATGTGTGCCTTTCTAGTTTTTTTTTTTGCCCGCATGTGGTCTGAAGTGCTACAACTACGGACCCTACTACAATTAGTATCTCCCTTTTCTACCCTCTCTTGTTTTCTTGTTTCTTGGTAATGGCGTTGACGACACTTGTTTATGATATCAGATCACGCGATGCTTTTGCAGGAGACTCTAAATGCTGCAGTGAACCCAATCATGAACTCGTCATTTCTGAAAAGAGCGCGTATGGCATACTGCACATACCAGTTCACAATACTGGTGTTCTGTATTACCACTCCATATTTTTTTATTGACATCCATAAAATAGAATCACGCGCAGGAGCAACTGAAATAGCCTCATGAACGTGTCATCGGCAACGAACAAGGGCGAATAAAGAAAAAAATTTCATCGCGATTTGTGTCATATTCAACGAACATGCCGACTATTTTTTTTTAATCTTGCTAATCAGAGAGCGGGCAGCGCTATGTACTCACCCACATTAAAACTACGAAGGGTGTTTAAGAGGAGTCAGTGCTTTCTTTCTTTTTGTAATATATATATATATATATATATATATTATATATATATATATATATATATATATATATATATACATATATATATATATACGCCCGCTCATTCCTCTTTCTGTTTTCTTACATTTTGTTTTCGTCCTTATACGCTTAGCGCGCTCGTATAGCCGGGGGGATGGCTGGCGGCTGTTTGGCGTAAGAAAGTCACCGCGTCGCGAGCACTGCTGGTCTAGTTTGGGATGTTGTGTATGCGCTCAAGAAGACCCACGAACGTTCTTCGTCGCGAACGGCAAAGAGCGCGAGCTGTTTGACGTAGACCGGGCTGCAGCTCGGAGAAAGATGGGGAAGGGGGGGGGGGAGCTTCTTGTTTGCACAGTGGTGACAATCGCACTGTGGCTGCCGGAAGATGGCAGACGTCATTCGTTCCCTTTTACTTTTCTCGCTACCTCCCACTCACGTGGCATTAGGTCCGACGGTATAATTCATTTTCTTCGTGATCTAGAATTCTGCGGATTTGAGGAAAAGAGAAGAGAAAGAAAGTGTGAGACGAAAATAGCGATCAGCGCCCGCCAGGCTCAGTAGCGAACCATGTGCACGCTCTGTGAATGCAAGGTGGCTGTTTGCTTAGTGGGTGTGTGGGAAGATTCAGATTGAGGCAAGGAAACAAAACGCCAATATGAAAGAGCCGCGCGCCCCATAATTACGTGGGTCAGATCACCACCGGGAATCTCCTGCGGTGCCCAGTATGTGTGTTGTATGCGCCATAATTTTGTCGTTAGGAAATGGGGAGGTCTTCAGAAAATAATAATTACGCTACTCGACTTTTTTTTTTACTGTTCTGTGTACTTATATAATTTGCTATCGATGTCACCTCACGTGCAAGGAACACGTTGCTAAACTTGGGTATAACTGTGAGCCATTTTCTATCAATGCTATTGCGTTAGAGAGCTCGCGTCGCAGAAATTCCGCCGTCAGCGTCGGCACCATTGGTTGCGAGTGAAAAATTGGGCGTGACCGAAAAAATTGAGAAAGGACCAAATTAATAAAGAATAAAATTCTCGGTTCTATTAAGGTTATAAATAATCTGGGTCATTCAAGTGGCAAGCAGGTGTCGTACCACAAATCCATGATGTTACTTTCAGCTGCGTCAGGAAAAAACACTACATAAATGTCACGTAGTGAAAGGAGTCGTCTCAACGCATTTTGTCCGACAGATATCACGACGAAAATGAGCCCAATCGGCGATTTGTAGGTGCATTTGGGAGGTAATCAAACTACGTCGCAAAAGGCCGGGATAGTGCAGCTACAGTGCAGCCATCACTGCTAAAAACACACAGGAACTTTCAAACATCTCTAAAAATGGACAACTCTGCCCATCTAGCCGAAAATATATCATGCCATTCCAGAAGCGTTGATCAGGCAAACAGCAAACGCTAGATAATCTGCTGCCATTTGTGGGGCATTGTGAGACTTTTCGTGGCCTTATCTTCAAGATGGCGAGTGCACGGCGTGTATCTTAGATGCCGTGCGACTCTTGCATTAGATCAAAAACCTGTACACGCGCGCGTGCGCATGTGTGTGTGTGTGTGTGTGTGTGTGTGCGCGCATGTGTGTGTGCACATGTGTGTGCGCATGTGTGTGCGCATGTGTGTGCGCATGCGTGCGCGCGTGTGTGTGCGCATGTGTGTGTGTGTGCGTGTGTGTGTGTGTGTGCGCGCAAGTGTGTGTGCGTGTGTGTGTGTGTACGCGTGCATGTGTGTGTATGTGCGCATGTGTGTGTGTGTGCACGCGCATGTGTGTGTGTGCGCGCATGTGTGTGCGCATGTGTGTGTGTGTGTGTGTGCGCGCGCGTGTGTGTGTGTGCGCGCATCTGTGTGTGTGTGTGTGTGCGCGCATGTGTGTGTGTGTGTGTGTGTGTGCGCGCATCTGTGTGTGTGTGTGTGTGTGTGTGTGTGTGTGCCATCAAACTCTCGCGCTTGCACGCGTGCGTTCGTGTGCGTTTGTGTGCATGTGTCTGTAAAAAACATATTAACAAGTACGTACTTAGCGCTTGAAGGGCGCACTAGAGGCCGGATTTCACTATCACGTTCAACTCTTAAAGGCGAACCTTAAGGGTCCCCCAATTTTTCTTCATAGGGTATGTATTCATCGAGTCTTGCTTTGCTTGAGTGATGCGAGACATTACACTGAAGTACCTATATATACATGGTACAGAGTTGTATCAGTGCTGGCATCTGACCACTTTTTTAAATTAATATGGCTGGCCTAGAAAGTGGCGTACTTTCAGGCAAACATTTCAGATGCTGCCAAGCGCTCTTAAGATTCAATGTACCGTGAAGGTGGGTTAACTAACCATTCATTACTGGCATCGACTTTTGGCCTTACAGCGGCCTTTTTTTTCGCTGTAATGTAAAAAAAGGCCTGAATGCGCCCTCGTGAATACTAATGACGTGTTTGACATAAGTATGAACGGTCCTTCACATGTTGAAAACTCTTACGCCTCAGACACACCCAAAAACAGTTTGTTAGATAAACTAACCATTGATCTGCATATCTTTATATGAACGCTGTACAACCCACAGTGACACATCATTCAGTTTCAACGTTATCTCCCCATTCGCCATCACCCATGTATTTTTCTACCAACATCTGAAATACAGCAGTACGGATCTACAGTTAGCAAATGTCTCTACAACAAAATGATCGATGCATATAAAGAAGGGTGCCTTACGTCGCGACTAAATTTTAGCGTCGTGGTGCTCTACATTTAACGCAGAAGTGGTGGATTCAGAGGGGTGATGTTGTAGGGGCGATCGCTCCTTCTCCAAAGCTCGTGTCAGCAACCCCCCCTTCCCCCCTTTCTTCAGTGCTTGTCGTCCACCTCTTATCACCAATTGGAACAAATGAGCGAGAACACTGTGAGCATACATTAACAACATTTATGCTCTGACGAAATTTTCGTGCATCTAAAAACAGAAGACAGGACCCCACCCTCCTTCCTCCGGTGTTATTTCAATGAATTCCCCCCCCCCCCCCTTCTAAGATTAGTCGGTGGAACCACCCATGTAACACGGTGACCTGTATAACACAGTATACCTCTGATCTTGCTGTTGGCAGCACCTCTTTCAGCGCCTTAGCAGTTGACGTTAACTTTCCGCACTGCTCTGTAAGTCCGCCTATAAAATATCGGTTGCCGGTGCCGCAGAGCCGTGCGAGCTGCCAGCGCTGCGGGGCGGCCGCTACCTGGGCGGATACCGGACGGGCCTAACCATATCGCCGGGCTCGTCGGTCGAGTACGCCTGCGACGAACCGCACCTGCGCCAATGGCCGCCGTCACCACTTCGCTGCCGCATGGGCCGATTGCAACCGGCTCCACCAACCTGCCTGCCACCGCCGCAGAAGCCTTCGGCAACCGGCTCCAGCCTGGGCGCAGGTGCTATGCATGCTCACCTCACGCCACTCATGTCACTACACACTGGCGCGACTTGGACTCTCAGGCGACTCAGAAAAGAAAAAAAAACGAATTCACATTCCACCGCTTTCTTGTTTGTAAAATAGAGTACTGAAGAAATATTTATCAGCGAGCAACTAAACAATGATTGACCACGTAAGAATAAATTGGGCACATTTAAGGGTCGCGTTGATTTCGATTAGCGATGTTACGCGTAAAGTGTGTCATGAATGGCCAACCGCGTAAGAGCTTCTTTATATACTACCGCGGCGTTCATAGAGTTAAAAGGAGGGTCACCAAGACATCTACCAACTGGGAACCTTGAAGCACCACTTGGTTAAACTGGAGTCGTATTCGCGAACATCGAAGATGTTCGTTACAGCCGCCTTTACACAAATTCGACGTCATAGCGTATCGTCTTTCTTCGCTCTCAGATGAACGCGATGGCAAAACATTTTATATGTGCAGCATACACTACTAGTCGATGGCAGCAGAAACGAGTTGGCGCCTGTTTTTAGCGAGTTCATCTATACAGCCAAATACACCGCGCTTCACATGTGTAGGTGTTCTTTTCACTTGGCCAGTCTGGTATCAGGATTGGCTTACATTTTCTCTTATAAACAATTTTACTTTAAGAGGTCTGCGTGGATATGGACACTACAGTTTGAATGGAATAGAAAAAAATGCTAGACGCCTTGTTTTAGTTTTCTTCCCGTTAACAACGATGTGCCAGAAGTTAGCATTTTAAGGACTTTTCTTAGAAAAAAGGTGCCCATGGGTCATGATGCGAAAGTGCACTAGCTTATTTCTAGCAAAAAAAAATACTTTCGTAAACTCCCATGTCATTTGTCCGTCGCGCCAGATGCTGCGGTTTTTCGAAATGGTCAGCAAATGGTGTAGCGTGACTGTTGCGTCCCACAGCACCGGAGGAGGCGCCACAACCGGAGTCGGCACCCGTGGCGGTGGTGGAGGAGGCTCAGGGGTCTACAGCGTCCCCGGGGCCCCCCAGTGGAGGTGACGCCGTCTCGCGCCGCGCAACGCCACCGCCGCCTTCGGACAAGCCCTGCAGCGCTCCGGAGCGACTGCACAACGCGCTCGCCTTCCGGTCCTCGTCCCCATCGAAATCCGAGGAGGACGGGGAGGAAGACTCCAGAGGCCTGTTGCAGTTCCCTCACGGCACGGAAGTGGTCTTCCGCTGCATCGACAGTGCGGGAGGCGGCGAGAGGAGCACCTGGAAGCTCCTGTGTGAGGACGGCAGCTGGCTGGGCCGCCCCGAGAAGTGTGGTTAGCAAACATGCCTTACGCTCTTTAAATGGCGTTCCTTCCAAGCACATTAAGTCTGAGATATCCGTGTCACGTAACAGTTCATGCACGAGCGTTTCTGTCGCGCCATGTCACCAGCGACCATTTCAGTAGTGTTTCTGCATGGAACAGTCGTAAGCAGGTGCGTCCAAGAAAGTTAGTACATCGTAAAGCTTTGGATACATTTTCTCCTGACCATTATTACCTTATTTCACAAAAACATCATTGGAAATTTCTGTATAATGCACACGAGCAAGCAGAGTAGACACGAACACTTTTGTTTTTTTTTTCAGAGTGCTTTCGTGATTTATGTGAAGTCATGTCTGTCGCTCTTGCTCAATCTTCGCTTAAAACGCTTCACTTCTCACTCAACGTTTCGTTGTCTCGAGGCTGCCAAAAAAGCGACAACGTTTTCTGTTGGATTTTCATGCGTGCCCGCTTCGAATGCTTGCCTTTCGCGATTGCGGTGCGTCGTTGGAAACAGCATGTCGGGCTAGTAAAGTGTTTGTATCTCCCTCGCATTGTAACGAATGAATACTCCGCGACGGTGACATCGAGAAGCACAAAAAACTGCATCCTGAGGGCACGCGACTCTGTGAGAGAAGGAAAGCGCAATCCAACTGTCCTCTTCCTCTCTAAGCCTGTACCTTTTCACCCTTTTATATCTTCTCAACTCAGTGCTATCTTAAGATTTTAATACCCTAGACGCCAGATATGACAAAGTTACATATTGTTATTTAATTTACACTGTAGGGCATACTATTTATTTCGTTTATTTATTTATTTATCTACCCATTTTGTTTTCATAGAAAACACGAAGAGCACAGAGTAAATAGGGAAGGAACAGGCTGACAACTGTCACCTATAGGGGCACAACGCCTGCCTGCTCTTTCGGTAAGGGAGACAAGAGGAAAGGGAGGCAGGAGAGAAGAAAAAAGGAGAGAGAAAAGGAAAGTAAAAAAGAGGAAAAAATAACACACACGCAAACACAAATAAATCGACACATGAAAATATCTATAAGCACAACGCCAAGTCCCTTTTCTTTAAGAAAGTTAAAATGAATCTATGGGTCTGGTGATGCCTAGGAGCACATCCTTCTGGGGCGAAGCAGTAGTCAAGGGTCGTGCACCTAAGTCCAATCAGACCATAGTCCTTTCTGAGTAGTGCTCGCTGCACAACAAACGTAGGACATGCTAAAGTTACGCGTTTTAGTGCCTGACAGGAGCCACACGATGAGCATATCGGGCTGTCAGCACGTCCTTAGCGGTATAATCGTTCGCGCACCGACACAGAACCAACTCTTACCTTATATAGCAGGGCTCTGTCACGATGACTCAATTCACTACCACGCATACCAACAGGAAACAGTCCAATTGACACGCTGGTCAGAATGCTACTTTTGAAGATGTCGGTGAATCAGCAGACAATCAGCAGACAACTGGCATGAAATTTTCTCGGCAGTCGCACTCGTTGTATGCACAAGTTGAAGTGAGACGATCGGGCTCTTCATTCCCAGGAATGCCAACATATGAAGGCTTCCACTGGCAAATTAGGGACACCCCACGAGCAATGAGTTTTGTGGCAGATTTAACAATGCTGCATATAATTGGGCAAATGGAGTCTTTTCTTAGCAATCTGTTAAAGGCAGCATGGGAATATGTAGTTCGATTATTCGAGTTCTTCTTGTACGTATTTCAGCACAACATCTTGTAGCTATAATTTCGCTGTCGTTGAAGAGGATAAATGCGGTATACAAAGCACCCGTCAGACGTCAGTAAAATGGCAAAAGAAACCTGCAGAGTCATCTTGGTCGTAATTGTATACATATTCTACAGTCACTTTCATGTAGGCGCGACTGGGCCAATTAAAATAGTGTCGAAACTAGCTGGTCAGACTTTATCAGCATTCCGGGAATAGAAAGATAATTTGGGAAGATGCGTATATGTCACGCTCTTTTGGAGTTTTCAAAGAAGTATAATCTTCTGAACTGCGCTTAATTGTGGTAAACAATGCCGCCATTTTCCCCATGCAAGAGCTTTGAGGCGAATAATAGGTGGATTACATTTTGGTGCTCTGTTCGTGTGCTCGATATGGTGCAGCGCTCTCTGGTCAGCCTGAAACCTCACGTGTAACTTGTGTGCTACGGTGAGTAGAGGAAGAGACTGCGCATCGCGAAGTAAGCCAAATATTTTTTGGGGGGCAACATGATGGTCCCGTTCGAGTTGATACATCAAACTTGGTGGCACTTTCAAAATAGGCAGTTCTTACATCAAGCCAGAGAGCAGAACTGATTGATACAATTGTAGCGCTATTTTCAAGTCACAGACAGCGCCCCTAGCAGTCAAGGCGGCCACGCCTAAAAAAAAAACAAAAAAAAAACTGTGGTCTTGAGTCAGATTTACCTTAGGCAGGGTACCATGTGCCAGAATTTAGAAGAGAAGAAAAGAAAGATAGACACTTTTTTTTCGAGGTGCTAGCGTGCATACAAACATCAAGTGGAGCAGACAGAGATAGAGAGGGGTAGAGGGAGGGGAGGGCTATGACTGCAGAGGATATCCCATTTCAGATACACGGGGCGTCCATGTGCACTTTTGGGGAAATTATTTTTTACATCACGGGAGTTTGTACATTCAAGGTAAGGGACTTAGCGTTATCATAACGCTTTACAACTAAACGTCATTTTTGTAATGTTCCCAGCACCAAAAAAGGTTGCAGCAATATCATCAACTGGCGGCCACTTTTCTTGAGTTAGCTATTTCGACGCAAGGTCATTTCACTTTTTTTGCTTTTTTTAATTCGTGTGCGTCAAATGAACGCAATAAATGACTACTTGTTTTTTTTGTAATCTCCAAACTCTTTTATTTTAAATCCACTAAAGTTACCACATTACCACTGCAAAAAAACGGCTACTTCATGCCGATATAAAAAAAAGATGTCATGTATAGTATCTGACGCACAATGTCAAAATGTGTTGTAACATTGTTTGCCTAGTCAGAAATTAGGGTAATGTACCAGTACGAAAAAAAAAAAAGACAAGAGGGAACCAGCTATCTTGTTCGCATAAAAATAAGTAACTCCCGAATACGTATGTTACGTCTGTTTAGGACAAAATTGGCGCAATTATTTGTAACTCTTGTCATACACGGCCAGTAACCAGCCGTCATTTTCACGTTGAGGTTTACAGTCTCTCGGAAAAAACACTGGCGTAATTTTCACTGCACGCGAAGAATTTGTGCTTATATGACGCAAGAACATAACAGCTGATGTAGATTTTTTGCTACAGTTAAATGCCTTTTATAGCTGGAAGAGTCTTACTTCGAGTTTTTATAGTTACAATATAGGAATAGGTTGAAGATTGTATGAGAGCTTTGGTTATCTAACACAAGGTATTTAGCATCTTCGAAGTCGCTGCATTTACGCTAAATAAAATGTGAAAAATATTAATCGCAATAAGAAGACCAAAAGACCGCCCAACGATGTCGGTCTTACGTATGCACTGGCACACGGCCCACTGCACAAAAACCTGCCAGGCTGGTCTAAAACAGGACAGGTGGCAACTTTCAAAGAAACTGTTCTATCTGCAGGCTCCCTTCGCTTTTGCAGATCGGTTACTTGCCAATAGGAGGACGTGAGCTACAAGGAAAAAGTTCAACCATCATTTCTCCTATTACGGGAATTACAGTCTTTACTTTCAAATTGCATTACTTTAGGGCACGTGTTCGAATGCATAAAAAGAAGTAGATCAATGAGGAAGTCAAGTCCACTCGACAGAACCAGCACTTCATTTAAGACATTTATCTCCAACATCTGCTAAAATATCTCTGATATCGATTAATATACCGTCCCTAACTTTCAGAGACACGCTATCAGAGACCACTTTTAAATCGCGAAGTTCGAGAATTATGTAAGTTTTATTATTTCTGTTGAGCAAGCATGAGTTGTATAATCCTTTTCTTCAATATGGAGGTTTCAACTGGTGCAAGAGCAACACATTTTGTTACCCGGGACATTCAACTCGTACCCGGCTATCGGCCGTAAACCGGCTGATACGCACTCGTGTTAATAAGGCAATGTGTGTTGGCGCAGAGGACGGAGCCCAGCAGCTGTCGGTGCCCAAGGAAGAGCGGCGCAATCGGTCCTGCGTGTTCCGCAACACGGAGCCCAACCTAGAGGCCTTTCAGGGCGACCGACGCATCACGGACGACACGCTCCACTTTCCGCCGGGTTCTGAGCTCGTCTTCCGCTGCAAGGACATCGGCAAATACAGTCTGGTGGGCAGCGTACGCCGACGCTGCGTTTACGGCGACTGGGATGGCGTCAAGCCCTCCTGCTTCGGACTCTCCCAGGAGAACGACTACGCGCGTAAGTGTCTGAAAGACAAGTTATCTATAGTTTTAATACGAGCTTACCGCAAGCCTTGGTGTACTGATGGATTCAGCACTGAAAAGAACAAATACCTAGAATCATTGTGAAGTTGTACTGCAAAGCACATTACATCATATGTCAATATAACGTCAATCATCCCGTGGTTCAAGTCTGTGTGCGAAACATGCACCATAGAGAAACGTTTACATTCTTACGAAAGTTATAAAATCATATGTGTATAAAAGAATGTCAGAGGTAGTTTTATTTAAACGATTGCATGGTTTCATCTGAAAGAAGGGGGCAAGCAGAAACTGCGCCATTGGAGGTCCTAATTACATGAAGGCAACAAACTATTCTCTAAATATCGGTGCATACACCATTGGCAATGTCATTTGTGCACTTTTAGGAGCAATAACTTTCTAGAGATGGTCACATTATTTTCTCATGGTATGCAACGGTGGCGAACAGCAACAGAAATCTTTGGCAGACCGGTGGAGGTGAGCGTCTGTTGTACGTGATTCCGAACGAGGGAAACTCTCTCTAAATCAGTGGTGAAACGTAGTTTTTATGGTGAAATAAACGTTGTCAACCACATAACAGATGAACGCGTCTGTTGTCCTGGGGAAGCTTAAAGGGGTACTGACACAAAAAACTTGGCCTCGCGTTTTTTTCTGCTACAATGCGTTGCTGTTGGGCTCTTAGTCATGCCACGACACATTGTTTGCTGCAGCACACGAGAGATAATTATTTACAGGCCCCTCATTATCGATCAGTTTCAGTTTCTGTTTGAGAGAGTTCCAACAACTGGGTGCACCTGTCCCCACATAGCGTGTGCAACCCTTGACCATGTCAGCACACAGAACTGGGATGTACTTCCGCATGATCCGCATCCAAAATTACCTTCGAATAGAAAATGGCACTGGAATGTTGCCAAACACAAAACTTTTTAAGCGTGCGCCACGGCCACGCACTCGCAACAAGCCGCCGAGAAATATAGACTTCGGGGACTAACGCGGCAAAAGAGAAATGATGAATATGACGTCATCATAACTTGTTTTGTTGACCGTAGCGTGGTGCATGAGGGAAGTAGGGGGTCACCTCGGGGTCACCTCCGAGGGTGTCTATAGCGCTATAGAGTCAGTCGCTCACACAAACTTCAAAATTAATTTAAAATACTTTCCAAGCTATATTCGCTCTTGCTATCTTGCAGATGATATAGAAATGTTCACGAGAATCAACCCCACAGGCTATCTCGGCCGTAAAAGTTTGTGTCAGTACCCCTTTAAGGGTCCCAACCTCTGAAACAACCTCTGAAAATATTAAAAACGAACTCTTACTTCTCCCTCGGCATCTCCCGTTTTTGCGGCGACTTTCGTGGCGCCAGCACTCTGTTCACATGACTTCGGGATGGAATAAGCTCTGGAGACACGTGTTGTGAATTGCCTCCTACGTATAGCTTTGCCATGCAGACGCACGCCCGTTATTCTTCGTCTCTCGTGACCATAGTGGGCGATAAACTGATTTCACTTCATTATCTGCCTTGCGACCGTTGCTACGTTTGACCCGCAGTTCATCATAGCAGACGCCATTGTGCGTGAGCTGGTCTGCAAGAATGATTTCACGCCAATATCGGCACCCGGTCGGTAGCACCACGTACAACCCTGCGCTGTATGTGGGCCAGGCAGTTCGGTGTGGTCGGGTTTGAATTAACTCGACGGAAACCTCGCGAACAACCCTTTGATGAGCGGGGTTGAACCAACAGCCTCTAAAAATCTTGGGGGTGTTGGTTGAACAGCGTGAGATGGCGTAAGTGTTGCAGTTCTAAGAGTCAACTTCTCCCCTCAGCCATTGTCACCTACGCGAGGTCGTGACAAAGCACTGATAGTTCGGAAGCGTGGGACGACACAGCAGTAGCAGTTCTCAGGAATCGAGAACCTGGACTGCCGAGTTCGACAAGGTTCTAGAACTCTGTACCTGAACGCAGACATGGACCACTGCTGACGTTCGTGTCAGTGGCCATCTTCCCCACAGAGGAGTTCAACTTTCACCCTTCACCGGACTTCACCTCCTCGCCCTGCGATATCTTCAAGGCGTGGGCCGGGTGCATCATTTTGTGGTACACTCGTGTTACCCATTGGACATTTTCGCCCGTGTTTCTTATCATTCGAGTGGTTCAATGTCTGCACCCTTTCTGGCAGGTGGATCACTGAGACTTAATGTCACCTGATTCATGGCAACAGTGGTCGTCGCCTTCTTCGGACTGCCGTATAAGGAAACGACGGGCTATAGAAGCCGAAGACGTTTTGTACATACTTTAATAGCTGAATCACTGTACAGTTTCATTTCTCTTGCATCATGTAAATAAACCTTCGTTCTATCTCTAAGAACGTGTCTCCTCACTGGTGATCATAGGCTGTGTGGACGACGGCGGCGAGCCAGCTACCATAAAAAAAAAACACGCTGAGCCTTCCACACCCTTTGGTGGCAGCGGTGGGATGCCATCAACCCCGAGTCCCTAACACCTTCAAGCAAACATAACAGCGTTTGACGAAAAGCGCCAAATCTTGACTGCATTGCTTAACAATTAGTGTTGATACTCCAGATGTTTTATTTATTTTTTAATAAGTAGTGAGGAGGAGGGCTTGTAAGAAGGGTATACAGCGAAGGCGAGAAAGAAACTACTCTCACACCGTTGAATTTGGTGTTGTTTAAGGGTACTTTAAGGCTAAAAAATTTATCATCGCAAAGCGCTCTCATCGCAAACTGCCAGTTACAGCTTTCGCCGTAGATAGTGGGCCAGGTGTTACAATACGTGATCTTCAACGCTATTGCACCAACTCTTAACTGTTCTGCTTTAAAGTCCCAAACGGTGTAGTGGAGGGCTCCGAAAATTTCAGCCACCTAGGATTCTTTAACGTGTGCCGCAATCTAAGCACACGGGATTTGTTCCTACGACTTGCGGGTCAGCAGCCGCGTACATTCTCAACTAGATTACCGTGGAAACCAGCAACGGTAGGCAACCTTAATGCTGATAATGTATGCAATTCAATTTGTGAAATAGGTCATTTCATTTGCGTACTGTTTCTAATCGTAGTTTGCTAAAGGAAGGGGTTTCTGCTTTTTCTCTGACAGCAGTGGCGGCGCCAGGATTTTTCGCTGCGGCGGGGTAGGGAGGAGTGTACCGAGAAAATTAAGTTCCTTCAGGAGGGCAAGGAGACTGGGAACATGTGTGCTGTGTTTCGACTATACTTGCTGGGGGGGGGGGGGCAAAGAGAGGTATTAGGGGAGCTCCAGCTACGTGTTCCCCCCGTATGGATCCATGGTCCGGACCAGCCTCACCTAACGTTCGACTACTGATGTTTCCATACCTCGGAAGCCGGTAGTGCACCACAGAGAACGTCGAAACAAGACAACGTTTGCATGCTCGTCAACGTCATGCGCACGTGACATGACGAGTGCTTGGAGTGATTATGCGTCTGCGCCATGTGATAACATGACTCCAATGCGAGAAAAGGCAGGGAATCATGATGATGAAAACTCTATTTTAGTCCAAAGAGGACGCAGGGGAGACCCCATGCCACCCGGCAAGTCCCAGGTAGGGACCGCCAAACCAAGATTGGCAGCTTGTTCGTGGGCACTCGGGACGGGCCGTGTTTAGGAAAGGAATATGCTTTGCGAGCCCTTAAACGGGGCGAGTTGCAAGAGTATCAAACTCAATTCCTGCTTTCGCGACGCTTCAAAATATTGGTTATCTCAGCTCGTAATAAATCAACTGTTTTCAGTGTTTGACTAAATTTCCTATGCGGCCTTGGTTAGGGCCCTTTAACGAATGGGCATCATATAAAGGAGGGATAAGTAGTATGCTATGACATACCTACGCACACGCTTACTTGCATACATACATACATACATACATACATACATACATACATACATACATACATACATACATACATACATACATACATACATACATACATACATACATACATACACCCAGACATACACACATACATACATACATACACCCAGACATACATACATTCATTCATACATACACCCATACATACATACATACGTACGTACGTACGTACATACATGCATACATACATACATAACCCATACATACATATATACGTACGTACATACATGCATACATACATACTTACACACACATACATACATACATACATACATACATACATACATACATACATACATGCATACATACATACATGCATACATGCATGCATACATACATACATGCATACATGCATACATACTCCCACACATACATACATACATAAATGCATACATTCATGCATACATACATACGTACATACATACATACATACATACATACATTCATACATACATACATACATACATTCATACATACATACACCCATACATACATGCATACACCCATACATACATACATACATTCATACATACATACATACATGCATACATACATACATACATACATACATACACCCATACATACATACATACATACATGCATACACCCATACATACATACATACATACACCCATACATACATGCATACATACATACATGCATACACCCATACATATATGCATACACCCATACATACATGCATACACCCATACATACGTACGTACATACATGCATACATACATAACCCATACATACATATATACGTACGTACATACATGCATACATACATACATACATTATACATACATACACACATACATACATACATACATACATACATACATACATACATACATACATACATACATACATACATACATACATACATACATACATACATACATACATACATACATACATACATACATACATACATACATACATACATAAATGCATACATACATACATACATACATACATAAATGCATACATTCATGCATACACACATACATACATACACCCATACATACATACATACATACATGCATACACCCATACATACATACATACATACACCCATACATACATGCATACATACATACATGCATACACCCATACATATATGCATACACCCATACATACATGCATACACCCATACATACATGCATACACCCATACATACATACATACATACATACATACATACGCGTAGGTACGTACGTGCGTAGCTACTACACATACGTGGAAATGCAGATTTCCTCAAATGAACTCTGGTTCAAATAAATTGTGTTGACATGACACATTCTGCTCGTAAAAAAAAGTAACGTATGATTTAGGCGTGTAACGAGAACAAGACACGGACTTTCATGGCTTTAATGGGGAAGGCAAATGATAGTGGACGAAAGGGCAACTTGCCGCCGGTGGCAGTTCAGTCGGCAGCATAATTCCCCATCATCGAACAAGCTGCAGTGACATAACATGAGACTTTCTTGAATATTGTATGCTTCGGTTATTTTACAGTACACCCACTTCTTGATGATTTAATTTACAAGCTTTTTTCAGGTACTTCATACTGTGTTCTAAAAAGGTGGCTAGTGTGTTTAATTGACAGGGTCGTTGTTACAGCTAAGTCATTTCCTGCCAGCGCGACAAGGGACACTCGAGTAGTATTATGATCACTTTCTCTATGTTCTGTTTCAGAAGTTCCCTTCAGCACTGTGGAGCTACAGGCTCCTGAGCCAATAGGAATGGCGCTTATCCCCTCCACAAGTATTCATTGGCACCCGTCTGCTCATCGCATTCACGGCGGCTGCGCAATGAATTGTAGTTATTATGGCTAGTTTATTAACTTGAAAATGCAGTAAAGCTAATAAACAAGCAACTATGCTGCGGTTTGAAAAAGCATGAATGTGTTGCTCGGCTAAAAATTGGTAGAATCTCATGCTGGCGGATAACTTTACCTTGTGGCTTTTTTCTCCCTTATGCTGTACGTGGCTCTCGTATGTCTGTTTCTCCGTTGACGCGTTCCTTCGCGTCTCCTGCTGCAACGCTCCTTTTCTCTCTTTTTTGTTTCCACCGAAGGAGGGTCTGACGCGCACGGAATGCTGTGCGAGGTTGCATGTCCAATATTTGGAGATGCAGCGTTCTTGGGCTGACGACGCAATCCGAACACTGCCTCGGCGCGTTAGGCTTAGCTGGAGCGGCTAAGCAAACAGCATATCTCGCTAATGTCGGCAAAACGTACCTGATGCGTTAGTCTCTGAGTGACATGAAAAAAAAATTGACGGCTGATTTCACCATTTGTTTACTGCTGTCAGCGCAGTAGGCGTGTATCTAGAGCAAGTCCGCGCCGGATTGGAGTGGGTGGTCACTTCTGCTTGGGTGCTACCATGTTGATTTGTAAACACAGTTAACGGCTGTAACCAGCACAAATATTTAAATGCGTTAGAAATAAATGCGAAGAAGGATAAACATTATGTAATAATGTGACCTAAAACGCACCAAAGAAACGCCAATTCTAGCCAACCCTGCATGTCAATTTGATGGCACTTGTGCGTGGGACTACGTTTCGCCGCGCAAACGTGTTGTTTTTTTACACCCCATAGCTTCGGTAGTGCTGAACAAAAGTGGAGAAACAGAGTAGAGGCATGTTGTCTACATGGGTTTTGTTGCATGTGGACCCGTAATGTCAGTAGCTTGTAAAGTGTGAGGACGACAGATGTCGAAAAAAGATGTCTTGCACCTCACTATTATCTTGTCAATCTTTTTTCGTGGTGCCGTTATCTTTAAATGTTCACACCCAAAAGTAATCATGGCCTGCGTCGTCATCAGTCGTCATTTTGTCTCTGACGTTGTGCCAAGTGTTGTAGAAAGCTAAACCTGACCTCACCGTTTCTGCTTTTCTAATGTGCGACCACAATAATATCTGGCAGTGGAAAAGCCTCCGACGATCCTCTTCCGGCCGCACGTGATGCCGGTAGCGCAGAGCAATGACGGCAAGCTGGTCGTGTACCCGGGGGCTATCCTGCACTTGGAGTGCCTCTGGCTGCGCAAGTACGGCACGCCCAAGTGGGAGGTCAGCCACAAGTCCCGCAAGTACGCTGAAGGTAAGCGCACCCTCTCACCATGCAGCGGCAATGGCCTTATCGAAAATCAGATAAAAAGTATTGCCTGCATTTTTGTTATCAATCAGCTCTCAATCTTGAGTAGCTGTTCCTTGTATTTTTGTCCTTATGCAGCACTTAATTCTGCGAGCTGCATGACCAAAGCAGTCAAAGTACGGCAATGAAGAGACACTCCGCAAGTCTCGAATGATGTGATAGTAACTTTAAAAATTGTTAACTAGTGCATGCACCTACAGCCCCGTCATAGTGTTCTAACGGCTAAGGCACTCGGCTGCTCGGGTCACGGGATCGAATCCCAGCTGCGGCGGGATTCGATCCCGCCGCAGCTGGGATCGTGTGGTCACATTTGTGTGCACTTTAAAGGACCGCAGGTGCTCTAAATTTCCAGAGTCCTCCAATACAGCGTCTTTCATAATCGTATGGTGGTTTTGGGCCGTTAAATCGCACATATTATTGTTAGTACGTATACACTTCGTCTGTGTGAATTTTATGTTATGGAAACTTTTTTAGTTCGTGAACATTCTTTATTGACTACTGAGATTGTGCGAAAGTTAGAATATGGGTTTATTTGCCTAGTTTTGCTATTGTTGACCACAATACAATGACAGCTTTCATACAAGAAAAAAATAGTGGCCGTAGCTAAACGTATACGGACAAAGATCTCCTTAAATAGGTTTATCGTTAATAAGTGATTACGCGTGCCAACGTTTGCTGTGTACTGCCCAAAAACACGGAAGCGAAAGACGATGTTTTACGGGCCCCCTGCTCCTATACTGCACATGGGCACGGTATCAAGCAAAATTAGAAATCCTCCATAACTTTAATAATGTAGGTAACCCATACGGAAATTCGGTAATGTTAATTCGCCCTCGACAATGTTACTGCCAAGCATGGGCGTAATCAGGTGTAGTGGGGATGGGGGTCAAGTTTTCCTTCATAATTTTTCAATTTTACTTGCGTATATATACAAGCACGCACATAACAAACGTACTCACGAACATATATAGAGTATAGCTGAACCTCCCCCCCTTCCCTAGAAAAATGTCAAGTTTTACCTGTAAATCTCTACGTGGGAGACGCCCACTACGCGCTAAACTCGTCCTGCAGGACAAAAAAAAAAAAACTTTTCCCATTCTATTCTGGCAACGCTAGTGTGCCAAGCATAGGTAGGCGAAATCAGTCATGATTCGACTCACTCAGACTCCAATCCAGCCTTCAATCTGAGTCAGAATGAATCCGGGTGAGTAATATTTTGGCGAGTTTGTGTCCGAGTAAGCGCGGTGGAGGAAAATATTGCTGGTAGTGAGTGTGAATGAACTCTTAAGTGCAAAATGTATTTCTTGAGTGAGTCTGACTGAACTGCGACGTTTATTGCCGAGGTATGGTCCTACCTACTCTTCTATCAGCATTTCTCCAAGCCTTGTATAGGCTTAATCTCTTAATATACCATAATAATTGATGTGTTTTCAACTTTCCAAAACTAAATTATGATTATGATGGACGCCATTGTACAAGGCTCGAAAATTATCCAAGTACATGCGTCTCAAGCATTTTCGCGCGCGTCAAAATGAGGGAAATCGATTCGCCAGTATTTTTGCTGCGGCACACGAAGTCAGACGAGGAAAACGATACATTAAAACTGTTTATTTGGTACATTACATGAGACATCAGCAGAAAGAAATAGACATTTGGAGGTCGCTGCGCTTATGTTCGTATACAGCTTGAAGACCACGAGTTTGCGCGATATAGCTTCCGGAGCGAACGCGAGCAGGCTTGTTATCAAACATCGTCTTTTTTTCTCTATTTATTTATTGATACGAAGTATTACCATTGAAGAATTGCATTGTGAAATAAGTGAATTGCACATACACACAATTTCAAGTGTGCGCCGGCAAAAGATTTAGCGCAACCATGCCATTGCAGCAACTTAGGCCACCAATGTACAAGGTAGCAGCATGAAAACGCGGGCCTTCATCGTGAACTTTGCACGCAGGAATACAGCTAAAACGCGAAAGTATCAGCGTTCCGCATCGGAATCCCGCTATTCCGCATTCTGAGAGTTCTGCAGGCGGTCAGTTCACACACGCCCATAGGCGCGAAAAAAATTTTGCTTCCTTAGCGCTACGCATACAAATTCTTCAAGTCCTTTCCACATACCTGCAATTCTGCTTATGACACTCTCGATATAACCTGCAAAAAATGAAACACGTCGAGTAAGTTTTAAGCAGAACGCAAACACCTGTACGCGGTGACATATTTCTGGTATTGGGTTTCGAAACAAGTATACATAATAGTCAGCTTCCACACTTAAATTCTTCCAGCTTTAAGAGAACCTTTATGGGTGTGGTCATGGCTGTACTTTCTGAGCTGTCATGCTTCAAGATTTTTCGGCCATCTTATGTCAATACGGCCGACTCACATCTCTGCGCTTGCTTTTGCGCTTCATGAAGAAGGGCCGGTGTGTATGTGCGTAGAATGGGAAGAAGGCGGAAAATCATAGAGCATACATGAATAAACTGCGCAGAACAAAGCTTGAGAAAAACCTGTCTATAGCCTGCAAAAGCTTTTGGCGCCTTTGTATACACAGCCGCCCCTCTATTTGCAGCAAATCGCCATCGCGGGCATTGCTGCAGCGTCGTGAGCAAATCTAATTTTACGCAACGTGCCATGAGGCAAAACTACCAACGCCAATTCGCGGCAAACGGTGAGGGGCGAGCTGACGTGACACTTATATAGTTGACTTACTTATTTAAAAAAAAATTCAATTCAAAACGACTTACGCCGCGTTCTGCGGCCATTACGCAAGTAGTGGCGCCAATTTTCAATAATTCTTGTTGTTCCTGTTTTTAAAAAGCGCATATGTAGTAAAAGGCATTGTTGGCACAATAATGTTAGATATTTAACCACGCGTTGAAGGTGCTTATCGTCGTAGACGGCATGGGGATGCGATGCTTTTGCCTTAGCTTCACTCGGCTGGCCTAATTACCCTTAAAAATAAAACTATAATGGAAAAAGTTCATGCTGTGCCAGATATATGGGAGAAAAATACTTGTTTAGGACTTCATCATCGTACTGATCTGATATGTTTGTTTACTTTTTGTTTTTCACTGCGACGGTAGTCGAGGGGCCCTTCACCCTGGCAGGGCATTCGAAATTAACAAGATCGGCATGTATACATCGGTCGACGGTGATCGCGTATGCAAAGTATGATACGCTTTCATGGCGTGATAATGGTCGAAATTATAAATAGGAAGCCATGTCCTCTCCTTTTCGAGGGATACATGCTTGAAGGGGTGGTGGTGCTCGCAATAACTTAGGGTTATACGTCGCAGGTGTACTCCTTTCGGTGTTGCGGATTTGCCTCTCCAGAATTCGAATGACTCCGGAATAATTCCACAATTTCGTGACCCCGGATTGGAATGGGAATGGAAAGGGGAAAACACTTTGGAGCAATTGAATTAGAATGAAATTAGGTGCCCTTTGCATGGAGTGGCATGGGAATGGAATGGCATCTTTTTTTTTCTCCCCGAAAATAGGGCACGCTTTCGTTAACACACTGTTTTTCGAAATTCAGACATTAAAAAGCCGGAGCCTTGAATTTAACAATGAAGCAGAGTTTTTAAAATGGCTTGGCTGATTATAAGCACACTACAATAATGAGCAATGGGCCTACCACAATGCCTTCCTTTCATAGGCTGTGTTGCTCCAAATTTCGTCGCTATTAATCGTGTCACCGTGTTTCTATGCCTCTGGTATCCGTCGTGCGGGGGAACCTCCCCCCCTTTTTTTTTCCTTTTGGTGGCGCCCCAATCTCTCCCCATTCACCCTTCGCTTCTTTTTTCTTGCTTCTGTCGTCATCTGTGACTCGGACACATGTTTGTATAAGTGCTCTTTTAAGTTGTGATGTGTGTTGACGATGGCGTGATGCTTGTGTTCACTGCAAGCTTTCTTAAAGCAGCTTGCGCACCATCTCACCTCATAGCCCCCACCTTCTTTCGCAATACTTTCCTCTTTGTCTATCCTTATGGGCCCCTTTGCCCTAAATTCTGTTGGCGATGGTCTGCAGATCAGCGCTGCACAGTTCTTCGTTTGGTTGCTACAACTCGTTACCTACACGGGTTCGCTTCGCCAAGCAAAGAGGGCATTGGGGAGGAACTTAATTTGCCACACTCTTAATGGCTACCCCTGTAATATTGCGCTCAAATCAGTCTGGGCCTGAGTACATGCTCTTTAGAATTCGCAAGCCGCAGCATGTTCTCTAAGTCTACCTCTAGTTAGCCAGAGCCAAGGGTAGGCGTGGTGTAAATGTGTGAACGATCTGCCAATTTGTGAATGAGAAACAGAGACATAAGTTAGTGTACAAGCAAATTCAGTATCCCAGCAGATACTAAAGGGAAAAACAATTATAATGCTCTGTGGCACCCATTGATACCCTCACAGGAAAGTCGCAAATGCTGTATGCACGGCCTGATGTTCATCTCACGAGCAGGGGTGCTATGCAGGATAGTCTAAGCTTCTCGGGCAGACGAGTTTGTTCCAAGCTCGCTCTGCAGCGGCCATGGCATAAAGACAGCGCGGAGGGCGTGATAGCAGCCTTGATAAAAATGACTACAGGAACGCGCTGGCGTTGGAAACACATGTGGGTCATTTGCAGTGGTTATCAAAGAAACACCGCGTGCGAACACGTGAGTGCCACCCCTCAGTCAACATTTTAAGAGTATAGCGATGTCAGCATGATTGTCGCGCTACCTTTTTGCCAACTCAGCACGCGCCTCCCACAGGCGTGTTCCTGGGCGTATGTCCTCTTTCGGACAGGTTCTTTCGTTCCACCTGCAGCATGGCAATTTCCAGTCTCGAATGCAGCAAGGGTACACACGCAGTACTCTCTTGCTGGTTGTATTGCTTCTATTAAGTATTGCACATAAATGTAAGGACAAGTGGCCACCAGGGGTGCTCGCATAATGGCGGCAACGCGGCTGTGATTGGATACGTCGTGAGCGCGGCGAAATTAAATGCGAAACATCGTAGCCGCGTGGTCATATCACTGTTACTTCGGCGTGTGTGTGTGTGCATAGTCTGCGTGATAAAGGTGATAGATCAATCGTGCCGCTCCACGTGAGTACTGCTCCTCGCCAAGATTAAACGTGGTGGGCGTACCCGATCTTCACCGTGGGCGTCTGTGATTTGATTTGTGGGGTTTAACGTCCCAAAACCAGCATATGATTATGAGAGACGCTGTGGTGGAGGGCTCCGGAAATTTCGACCACCCGGGGGTTCTTTAACGTGAACCCAAATCTGAGCACATGGGCCTACAACATTTCCGCTTCCATCAGAAATGCAGCCGCCGCAGCCGGGATTCGATCCCGCGACCTGCGGGTCAGCAGCCGAGTACCTTAGCCACTAAGCCACCGCGGCGGGGCAACAGGCGTCTGTCAATAAAACTTACTGACGCGTGAACTCGGATACAAACTCGTTGATTCTGAGAAGGCCCAAGTTTAACTCTTAAGTGTGATGGTACCGTTGTGACTGTCAGGCGTTCGATGCGGTGAACGCTACGCGGCAGCTTTTTTGCGTATAAAATTATTTGGTGCGCTTACACTACTTGTGCAAGGCTGGATTCATAGAGGAGCTTGTGATAACCTTGCTTCTTGCAGAAGTAGGTCGTCTACTCATGTGTGTGGTCGCCTTCAAAATTAAGACCGCATCAGCTCTCTCTTAATTTTATTGTACTACTTGGCAGAGGCTTAACGACCATTACACTGAGCTGTCTTGCATTCACTGATAAGGCTTCAAGTAAAAGGCAATTATCTCGGGCGCAATTAGGAAGACCATGATCAGTATGGAGCTCAATAACCTAACCCTGATTAGCAGGATAGTACTCGTCATCATATTAGTAAGGGCTAGCAAGCATAGTTTTACTTAGCGTGCTCATGATTAACATTGCGTTAATTAGCATAGTTTAGCTAGCTAATCAACTAGCATGCTTTAGTTAGCCCGGTTCTATGTTTACATGGCTTCATTAGCATGGTTTTCTTAAGATGTGGCGTAATAACCTCAGCTTTACCATCACATGGCGTAATTAACTCCGTCATAGCATGTTCTGGCCTAACTAGCCAAGTGTACCGTCCAGCCAAAAAAATCACAGCATATCCACAGAGTGAATGATGATGAGTGGGGCGAAGCTCTGGATGGTTTTATTAATAAACGGTGCATCGTCCGTCCGTCCGTCTGTCCGTCCGTCCTTCCGTTCATTCATCCGTCCGTCCGTTCACACCTGCTGAGTGAGTCATCGAACCAGGCGGTCACGTACCACGAGCTAGGAGGGACAGACTCACAGCTTTAGGAGCTTCGCCCCAAATAGCTAATTAGCCGGCTGCACGTGCTTGGGTGCTAGAGGGTGATGACCAAAAAAAACGACACGTACCAGCCGAGCAGCGTGCTAGAATGTACAGGCTGAACACGATGATTAAGACGTGTATATCAGGTTTGGCTGCTGTTCCGACGTTGTATGACGCTCGGCCACCGTGCTGGTTATTCTAAAACACATAGTTCAGGCAGTAAAAGCTTCAAAAGAAATTCAAACACCCCGTGCTTGTAAAAATATAATCACGAAAAGGTTCTGAAACTACTATTGCATGGGTGCACTTCCGCACTCAGTGGAACGACACACAAATTAAAGAAGGTACCTCAGGTTAGAAAAAAACCGCCCAACTTTGTCGACCATCCTTGACGCGATGACTGGTTTCACCGTAACTAATAGAACGCAGTGCTCGGAGGGACAGATTTGATTTTTATTGCGATAGCAATTATATGAACACTTTCGGCTGCATTTTGCCACTGGCGTTGATGTCATGTACCGTATATATATATACGTATCTATATATATGAAAACGCAAGAAAGGGCAAAAAAACCAGAAACGAAGCACACCGGCGTGCGGAATCGGACGTGGGACCTCTGCATCGTGAAGGCAGGGCGTTGGCAACTGAGCTACCCCGGATAACGTTGTTCACCGTTCAAACGGCAAACTATTTATATCTACCACTTACCGATGCTGTGTTTTCGGCATTACCAGAAAGATGGCACAATGAGAGCACGTTGCCACATCGCGCAGCGGCGCCCGTTCTAACCTCCTACGCGTACTTTACCCGGCTTAGAGAAGGGGAGCAACAATCCCTCGCACGCCCGTATGTCGCGGTGGCAAGGAGGGGAGGATCATACGCCTTGGCTGGGCGCTTTACGTGGAACGATTCTGCTGTAGTTATCGGGCGCACAAAGGTCACTGCAATCATTGCAGTCTCCGTTCGCGAAAAGCGCGTGCTTTTCAGACTCAGCAAAGTAACAAATGAGACGCTTATTCGCGTGCATCCGAACCTGTGAGTACGTTTTGTGCGTAATTTGTGCGCGAGAAACGCGGGGCACGTTTCGATCTGCTTTCCATTGGGCACATAACCTTTCAAATTGTTGCTTGGGAAGATCCCAAGTTTTTCGAAACTCGGCTGATCCTGCATAGCGCCCCAGTTGAGTATACTTGGAACACGTGTATACGCGTAATATTTGTGGCAAGAAATATATTGCATAGCTGCGCACATGCATACAAAGAAAGCTCTCCTCAGCCCTCCATGCATGTGAGGCGCCCTTGAAAAGTGTGGATGCTGACGAGAGTGTGGCGAAGTGATCCGTTTTTTAGCAAAAAAGGCACCAGGTGCCCGAGTGGTGTACGTTTCCATCCAATACCAGGAGATCTAGAGTTTTCTGTATGTTTACGACTGTTCCACAATTCAGACGTATAAAAAAATTGCTTATGGTGAGTTCCACTTGTCGAGCGGGAGTAAGTTTTCTTGATTCACGGCTGAGAATCCGCATTCCGATAGATTCGGAGCAATTTTGCATTTTCCACTGGTAGATTTGGAGCAACTCACTCCGCGACGGAGTGTTCCACATGCTCCGTCTTGCAGCGACCGATTTCGCTGGAACACCGAGAAATTGTTGCCGTCATTTCCGATGCAGTTGGGCAGCTAGGTTGCCTTCAGCGTTTTTTGAGGTGGTCTAGTAACACTGCGCTGGTTTACATTCCTGAAATAGGAAAGTGGTATCCCTGCATTGCGTGACTGCGTAGGCAAAATGCGTGCTTTGCAGTGGCAGCACAGTTCTCCTGGAAACGTAGAGAGCGTTTCCCATTACAGTGTAGCGACGTATGCGTAAACAACTTCCGGAGTGACGTCACGTGGAGCATTCACGTGTTCCACCCGCAAATCTGGTTTGGGGCAATCTGAGTGCTCGCTCCAGGATGTCGGCGACTGCTCCGGATCTGTTGGAATTCGTCATTAGTTTTCTTGAACAATAGTTTTTAGCGTAAAAGTACGCTATGTCATCATTTTAGCATTAACACATTTAAGCGTAAACACTAATAAAAAATCACTTTCAAACTTGTTGACTAGGAAAGCGGGAACACTGCCCACATAGGATTTAGGTGGGTGGTTGTATTACACTAGATACCTCACCAAGCTGCTAACTTCGACCTCGGAAACGTGGTTTGCGTAGTTTTGCAGTTCTTAATACATCTGATGACACCAGTTTTATGGGCTGTTTATTCTTTACTCAATAAAGCTATCAAGATGCATTTTTTTTGTTGAAGAATTACAATAATGAAATAAAACTGCACTCCGGAGTGGGAATAGTGAGCCCAGAAGAAGTGAGCCCAGAAGTGAGCCCAGAAGCCACAACTTGCTTGTAAATAAAGTCTCCGCGTTCTTGCTCCGGAAGGAACTATGCGTCGTACCAGCAAATGAAGAGGGAGAATTCGCTGCGCTACCAAATAATGTGTACCTTCGAAAAAGGCATGGCGCCGTTTCCTCAATGTTTAAACGGTGCCCTGATGTATCTCTAGCAAAAGTAGAGAAAAAAGCCAAAGTACTTTATTCGCAACAAGATCTAAAAAATGCTGTCACTAATGATAAGTAAATGTGAGAATTTAGCTCTCTATATGCTTTTTTCATGCAAAACCCATAAAGAAGGCGTAACTTTTCGCGTAATGATTTTAGAAAAAGGAACGTGGCAGAAAGCACTAGCATGCTTCAATTAAAAAAAATTGAAGCTCTTATGTATGGATGATCCCTTCCTCATTCGTGATTCCCAAGAAGACATAAGCTTCATCAACCAGAACCCGAAAGAACAGCTCACCGCTTTTCCAATCGATCTGAATGAACTGCATTATTCTTTGCCAACCAAAGAACTAATTTCATGTATTGAAGAATGTATCGATGAATTTGGACCCATTCCAGAACACGACTTGTATAGGTGCCAGTGCTTTCCTTGACCTTTTCTCGTTATACCTTAAATCTACCTATGTTGAATGGAATAATGAAATTTTTCTTCAAAAGAATGGTGAGTCTATAGGTTTATGCATTGCCCCATTTTTGAGCGATCTGTATGTAGCTGAGCTAGACAGAGCTCTTCACGTACACCTCAGTGGTAGCACAACCGATAGTTATAGCGCGAGAACAGAACGACGACACAGAGACAAGAAGGACACGAAGGACACGCCTGCTCTCGCGCTATGACTATCGTCATGTCATAGCAACTAGCCCAAGCTGCCACACTTCTATAAGGTAGCAGTGCTCTGAGAACTTTCCGGTTTGTTGATGGTCATCCTGTGGTTCTCAAGTGGAATACTGATAACTTCCAAGTTGTAACAAGTCACCTCATCTCATTATTTAAGGAGTGTCTGTCACCTCTGTTTAATACACACGAAATGCCACAAGACAGCATCATTCAGTTCCCATATAGATTTGAGAATTACATTCGCCAATCAACATACGTGTTGGAAGTACGAACCGCGAGCACAACCATTGTTGCCGTACACATTCTCAGGCACAAAATTAGTCGTGAGAAGCATTGTTCAAACATGTCTTTTTAATTCATGTAAAAAATTATGTGAACACGCTGTCACTGGAAGTTTCATGGCGGAGATACGACGGCTTGAAGGAGCAGGCTACCAGAAGCAAATTTCAAAGAAAAGAGGAAAAACTGCCCGGAACATGTTCAACAGGCAAACATGGAAGCAGGTCAGCGCAAGAAGATTTCGGTCATACTCTACATGCATAATACATCGTCTGAAGGAAATAGGACAACAGTGCGGAATTCGAGTGGTTTTTTCAGCATCCCATAAACTGTCATATTTTTCGCGTGTCACTTGTCCGGTAAACAAAAAGAAATACCAGTGAACTATCAAGCATCGCAAAAGATATGTAGAATGTACACACAATGCTATTTATCGGATTACACTTTCATGCGGGTGTTGTTATATAGGCCAAACAGATTAGGTGTATGAATCACCGCCTCCGTGAGCACAAAATAATGGACGCAATGCCAAAGAAGGTTTTTTGGTCATTCATTGCCAACTCTGCGGTTGTACAACCCTGTTTGAAGAAACAACATTGCCCCGTCGTGGTGGTCTAGCGGCTAAGGAACTCGGCTGCAGACCCGCATGTTGCGGGATCGAATCCCGGCGGCAATGGCTGCATAATGGCGGCTAATATTCTGGGCCCGTGTGCTCAGATTCAGGTGCACGTTAAAGAACCCCAGGTGGTCGAAATTTCCGGAGCCCTCTACTACATGGTCTCTCATAATCATGTGGTTGTTTTGGGACGTTAAACCCCACATATCGATCAATGAAGAAACAACGATCATCGGCAGGCATCAGGACCAGCGTACTCGCAAAATCATTGAAGCCGCCCATAATGCGAAAGAAGGTTCGCTATGCATCTGCATGGCTTCTGTCGGTTTATTCACAAAAGAATCATCTTTTTTGGGAGAGCGCATGTATTGATAACTTGGAAAAATTCTTGTGATGCTTTTATTTTTCAATTGTTCTCCCGTGTATATTTTCCTTTCGTGTTAATAAAAATGCAGTTGCTAGTAAGCGCTTGTCTGTGTCTCTTCTTTAGTATCACCGTCTTGAGTTCACGTTGTACGTACTTCATTATGCAAAACCAACTAGCCCAAAGTTTCACTCTACTATAAAATGGAAACACCCTGTTCACTACACTCCTTCGAGCGTTACTCACTGTGGCTTGGGATCACAGGTTTTTTTTTTATTTAATGAGGAGCATGAAATACGTCCACTGCAAAAGATCGCGAAGCAAATTACGAAGAAAAAAAAAAGAAAAGAAAGAATGGGTGCTCGTTGCATGAGCATATAGCTCTCTCGCCTCCGAAAGTTGGGAGAACGCTAACAACATGCGGCTTGCGGACGCTATAGCCGAGGCGAATGAAAAAAACTGTCGTTTTTTGTTTTTTTTTATGTGAAGTTAGCATATTGGAAGTCCCGTTACAGGGCAGTTCAATTTAGTCTATCGTGTATACAATAACCGATCTGTATTTTCTTTTTTGGTGATACCTTGTCTTAAACGGCACCTTGCAAGTTTTAACATGTTACTAAAACTTCCGATTGGGCCAGGTGAAGGGTCATTTAAAAGTCTCATACTTTATTTGTTGTCTGCGTCTGTATACATTCTGTTACGCGATAATTATATCGTTGTATTCAGACAGCGCTCTCCATAACAAGCCTTTGCCTGGTTCGCTACCTACTTCAATGTTGCAACTTACACCTCCAGAGCTCTGAAGGAGCTTGTCAGTTCACGCGTCTACAAACTCAGCAAGCGACCCACAGCCACCGTAACAATCTTCGATGACGCTTCGCGAAATGGCAGATCGGTGACCGTGTCTGGATGTGCACGCCGATAATCCTATACACTCGCTCTTAGTGAAAAGCTTCTTCAACAGTACCTTGGACCGTAGAGGGTACATCGACGTATCGGCGTACGCGACTATAAGGTTGTCCCCGTCGGCATCACAAATTATCGCGGAGCCGGGTGACGCTCCTAAGTCGCGCATGTGATTTACGCCTCCGGCATTTCTATGTGCGTTAGCGAAATTGTTAAACTTTATTGTCCTACTTGTTTTTCGGCGTTTCTTATATTCATGTATGCATTTCTTTGGTTCAAACTCGTGTTATTTTGCAGCATCGGCACGATGCTTTTTCAGAGGCGGAAATGCTACTTACGTTTCTTTTTATGTTTTTATGCAACCAGTGCATTACGCACGTTATAACCACTGCCTCACGCAAACCATGCCCGAGTGTCTGGGAACGTTTCAGATTATTTTATCACCTTCTGATGAGCTTGAGTGCGTAACTCTAACAATACAGTTTATTTAAATGTGGACACCAACGATAAGCATGAGGAATCTTCGATGTTTTAAGTATAAATGCAGATAAGCCTTCGCGCCGATCAGATTATTCGACGACCGATGACTGTATGCGCCGACATCTTGATATGTGGGGTTTAACGTCCCAAAACCATCACATTATTATGAGAGATGCAGTAGTGGAGGGCTCCGGAAATTTCGCCCAGCTGGAGTTCCTTAACGTGCACCCACTCTGTGCCGATATCGTCGCACTTTTGAGTGTCGTTCTTTTTCCGGGCAAAAGATCGTTCAAATAAAGAGGTTCATCTTTCCCGGCTGATATCACTTTGATCACCATCACAACAACGCAATGACCTAAAGGATGTTTCAAGAAAGGCGTCCACATTTAATAAAAAAAAAAACACCAGCCCTGCGCGGAAAGCGCCGCACAGTCACAGCGAAATATGAAAGAGCGGCTTTCAGAGTCTTTTTTTTTCTAAACACTTTTTGGGTAACTGCTTCAAGCACACTGTCAGAGTACCCACTACGCCCACTACAAGCACACTGCCGGGTGCACACTGCATGAAATATAACTTTTGGGTAGTAGGCTCGCATTCAGTTTGTTTGTTTGTTTCTCTGGACTGATGGCTCAGACGCACTCAGGGGTATTGGCCAAGAAAGCGTAGTGCAGTTTATCTGTGATCATTTTAACTATGTATAATAAATTTGTATTGTAATAAGAATAACATAAGGAAAACCACATAAAAAAGAGCAAACGAGAAAAAAAAATAGAAAAGTCAAGTTGAAAAATTTTGAGATTTCAGGTGTTGTAATTACCACTCAGCTGCGTTTACTTCTTTGCCACTTAGAATTGTTTTGGAGGAGTAATAAATAATAAATATTTGAATGAAGATCACAGAGGTATACGTTTGGATGCCTGAATATAATCACAAACAGCATTGAAAGCATCCCTGTGGCAATGTCTCAAAATTGAGGCACCAAAGCTTAGTGCAGTTTCCGCCATCAATCTAACGCCTATTTTCAAAAATGGAATAACTGGTAACCTTTTTCGAAGTATAGCGTATCAGTGACGATACAAAATATAATGTTCTAGTGATTCCATTTCTCCGCAGAATGTGCAGAGGGGTGAAATTGTCTGACCAGCTCTGTGTAGATACAGGTTTAGAAGGGGAACACGACATCGAAATTTAGTGATTAAAACTTCCAGCTTTCTGGACTGGCTTCAGTAGAGTCGCCATGGAAACTTGAGGTGGTTATATTCTGTCCATGTAGTCTTTTTCTATTGTATCAGTGAAAATTGCTGATTTTCGATATCTTATTGCTGTAATATATTCAACATCTGGCAGTATGGAAAAAACTGGGCCATCAAGTGCGGCTCGGGCTAAGGAATCGGCCAATCTATTTAATCTTAATCCACAGTGTCCCGGAACCCATAGTAACCTCAGGAGTCTCAACTGCGGGGGTACTAATGTTTTGGAAGTCCTTAGAATTCGAGAGTTCTCTGAAGCTGTCAGAGCTGCACAAACTGAAAGAGAATTGCGTTGTTTTGATTTGATGATTGCGCTGTTTTGATGATTGCGTTGTTTTGATTTGCGGATGTTTTCAAAGAGCTAAAATAATCGACACGAGCTCCGCTTCAAAAACTGGAGTGAAGTCAGGCAGTCTCACTGAAAAGAACCAGTCAAGCAAATCACAGGCAATGCCTACACCTGCCTTTTGATTATTTACTGAAGCATCTGTAGCTATTATATTTTTTAGTTTCTGCATGCTCCAAGTAATCTAATAATATGTTATTTCAAAATTTGAGAGATTATAACTTCACTTTTTAGGGGAGTATATCATCATACTCAATTATAACATGACAATGCAAGTCAATATTCTCAATTACATTTCTAATGTTCACATTTATACCTTGTAGATTCTTTTGTACAAACATTATCTGAGGTGTGTGAAACCGTGGCCAATGAGCAAGAAAGAAGGCGTCTGGGTTTGCGATAAAAGCATATTGAGATCTTCTTGCCGGTAAGCTATAAAATTTTAAAAATGGTTGTACGGTCAAAATTCAAAATCTACAAAGTAGTGTAGGCAGGCGCGCTTCCTGGTACAGTACGTTGATAGCCACAAAACTAAGGAGTTTCAGACACATTCGCAGTGCTTCTCGCTCCAAGACAACTAGAGGTTTCGTTTTATAAGCAGGGCCACGCGAGAATAGTATGCATCCGAATTCCATGATGGGGCGCATATACATATTGTACAACGTTATCAAGGTGTGCCTCCGTAAACCATATTTCCGGTTACATAGCTTGTGCAGTAAGCCTGAATTGATTGATATGTGGGGTTTAACGTCCCAAAACCACTATATGATTATGAGAGACGCCGTAGTGGAGGGCTCCGGAAATTTAGACCACCTGGGGTTCTTTAACGTGCACCCAAATCTGAGCACACGGGCCTACAACATTTCCGCCTCTATCGGAAATGCAGCCGCCGCAGCCGGGATTCGAACCCGCGCCCTGCGGGTCAGCAGCCGAGTACCTTAGCCACTAGACCACCGCGGCGGGGCGCAGTAAGCCTGAAGCCCGCTGTGCCTTGGTAGTTATATACTCTATGTGTAGACTCCAGTTAAGTTTGTCATTATAAATTATTCCCAAATATTTTTAGAGACTACTTGCTGGATGGGTTCCAGTTTATATAGAAATGAAATTGAAATTGGGTCTGCAAGCGGAAACACCAAGGGCGCACTTTTGATGGCATTTAACGATAATGAAATCGACTGCAACCGAATTTCTAACATGCTAATATAACTTCGTAATTTAAGTTGTAGTGAGTAAATATCATAGTCAGCAGCAAAGAATGCGATGTCATCAGTATAAACGTAGACAATAACTTCTTGATCTGTTGGAATTGTGCTCATTCAAGCATTAAATAACACTGGAGATAAGACTGCTCCCTGGGGAACTCCACGCGTTTGCTTATATCTAGATGAGGAACATCTATTCTTGACGTAGTGGAATTCTCTTGATTCTAAAAATTCTGCCACCCACTAAATAAAATATTGTGGGAAATTCAATCTCTTTAGCGTATTTACCAAAATGAAGTGCTCCACACTGTCATACGCCTTGGCTATGTCAAGCGTTACTAAAGCAGCGTATTGCCTTCTTTTTCGAGCGAGCTGTTTTCGGTTCTCTAAATCAGCATGGACACACCAAATAGAGAAATCACTACGAAAGCCGATTTGTTTTGGTTTTAATACTAAATTGTCGGCCATCCAGATACTTACTTGGCTATGTAGGACCCTCTCTACTAGTTTGATTATGTTAGATGTTAGAGAGATTGGTCTGATATTATCGACTGTTAATCCTACACCCGGATTTTTTAGTATAGGAATGACCTTTGCTATCCTCCAATCCTGCGGCACCCATGAGTTTTTTATGGAGTAGTTAATAACATTGGCGACGTCTCGAGGCGATAAATTGAACAGAATTTTAATCATGGGTACTGTGATTCCATCTGGGCCAGGAGATGCACAGGGTAAATGTTTAATCACGTTGGATACTTCAGTCTGTGTCACTTCTTCAAAGTCAGACTTTGTCGTAGACTTGTGCCAGTTGTTTGGCACTACTGAAGTGAATCTGCTTTCCAGACCTTTACCGATTGCCTCTAAGGTAGTGGTCATTTCTTGTGCCGACAGATTATCACAAGCTACATTAACTGGTGATGGCAAGATTTTCCGAGCTCTCATATATCGGAACAGTGCTTTAATATGTTTAGGCTTCAACAGGTATTCATAATGTCTTCTGTCATAATCTTGTTTAGCCTGAGCTACCGTTCTTTTAAAGCCCGCAGCAATGAATTTATAATCGGCCCAGTTTTGTGGGGATTGATTATGTAAGAGCTGCTTCCAAGCTGCCTGACGTCACCGGTGCTCTCTTGTACATTCATCATTCCACCAACGGCTATATACTCTTTTTGTGGATTCAACAGTAAATTCGGCTCCTTTGTAGGATCGTTTAATGACTGCGTTTATTTTCAGTGCTTTTTTATCATCGCTATCTTCCGAGTGAAAAGCCAGTGCTGACTTCAGGTCATTCCTAAATTTAGTGTAATTTACAAATACTCTTACATTTGAACAAGATGGAATTATCGGACAAGAAATTTCAAAACTTATCGGTAAGTGGTCACTTTTGGTGCCACAGTCCAGCGCTTTCCAAGAAGAAGTACTAATGGCTGAACTGACAAAACTTAAATCTAAGGCCGACCTGGAGTGATTACGAATAAATGTGGGGGTTCTGACGTTGAGGCACGTCAGGTCATTGGACATTGTCCACTCCCACAAGCGTTTCCTACTAAGATCAGTTCTAAAACCCCAACTCGTGTGGTGGGAATTAAAGTCTCCAACTAAAACTTTGTCTTTGCACCACGATTTTGTAGCTAGATCCAAACTTCGTGTCTTGAACTCCATCCGGAAAATACATAATAACTAAAGTGAAAGGAGTGCAGTTGGGCCGTGTAATGTCTACTGCCGAAATTTCGCATTCTGGCGACATATGTTTGTATGAACATTTAACTTTCATACTAATTCTATTATTACTAAAGAAAGCTAGACCCCCACCTCTTGATGAACGGTCTAGTCGAAAAGACCGGAAGTTATTTAACTGGAACAAATTGTGTACAGATAACCATGTCTCTTGTAATGTTATAATATCAGGAGCGAATTTAGAAGTCAAGTATACCAAATCCATAGATGGAGTATAAATTGATCGACAATTCCAATGGAGAATCTTAAGCGACCCTATGGTTTCGAAAGAGCTGCTTCCGCTACAGCTTTATCTAAAATGCTTTCTTTCTAGAAATCTCTCTTTGAAAGGCTCTCCTTTTCCTTCAGATACTTTTTGTTCTTTGTCTGTTTTGGTGAGCTAGTTTTCCTTGACAGAGGGGATCTAGAACGCTTCAGGGACCTGGGGTCCAAATCTGTCATCTGAATTTATTGTATCTGCAACATTGTCCTCACTTATCTACTGCAGAGGGTGTCGCAGACGGAGAATACGATGGTGCGGTTTCAAATTTCTCATTTTGGCTGTGGACGCCTATTGCAGAGGCTCCTGCAGACGAATAATACGATGGCGCAGTTTCAGATTCACCGTCAATTAATGGTCGTGAACTCTCAACATGTTGGGATACTAAGCCTGACTCTCCTGTTGCACCAAATATGCGATTCATCTGGTAAGCCAAAATTTTAGATAGAGAATCACAAAGGTTATAAGCCAGTCGTTCCGTGGCTTTTTCTAAAGCCTTTTCTGTGACCTCCGCGATATTCAGTGAAATCGACCCGTTCATTTTCGAGACACGTCATGCTGCAACACTGGCATATCCCTGAATTCTGGCCTGTATTTCCTCCATGGATTCTCATCGAGAACAGCGCCCACGCCCTATAATTTAAAGAATTTGTATTTCTCGAGCCTTAGCTGAGCAATCAGGACTATCTGCACAGTGTTGTTTGTTGCAGAGACAACATTTCTATTCTTTAGCTTCGCAGTCATTTGTTTTGTGGTTGTCACCACACACCCGGCATATGAGTTCTGACCTGCATCCTTTATTTGTGTGACCGTATCGCCAGCACTTACGTACACTGGAGTGGTCACGGTAATAGAGGTTCCACTCTGTATGTTAGTGGTCATGCCTTGATTTCGCTTGGGAGATTCGTTCCAGCAAAGGTTACAATTACCAACTTAGTCGGGATCGTCTGTTTCTCTACCAGTCGTGCACACCTACAAATGGAGATAGCACCAGTCATGGCCAACATCTCTAATACCTCAGACGGGGCCAAGTTAACATCCACAGCTCAAACAATGCCTTTCACACATGCCAGAGGCGGGGGAATGATGTCGCTCACCAGACTGGTCGCGAAACTCGAGCACTTCAGTAGGTCTTGGACACAGAGCTGATCAGATGAAAAACATAGAATACCACCTCTGCCGAACTAGCGGACCTCTGCGATGCTGTGGAAGTGAGACGTCGCAGCTCTAAGCTCCGCCTAGACCACTTTCGGATTCTTCATCCGATTGAAGCCGTCATTGCAAGGGACAAGGGCCACAGGAACTGCGGGAGTGCCGTTGCGCAGAAACTGATCCACTGGTATCTCCTGTGGCAGAAGTGAAGCAGACCAGAGAAAAGCCCCTGGTCCAGGTGAAGAAAACGGCATCTGAGTGCTCTTGCTAGCGCTACAGCGCTTACTCAGCTGTAAAAGCACTGTAAGAACACCTGACAAAGACAAAGAAACCACAGCCACTACACAAACTTAGGCCAAAACCCTAGAGCAAGCACGACCATACTTGTGCGTTTGAGAACCAACAAAGCAAGCCCTATTCCCACTACGTCCACTACAAGCACACTGCTGAGTACACACTGCAAAAATTATAACTTTTGTGTAGTAGGCTCACATTCGCTATGCTATCCTTCGTCATTCTTCGGAGAAGCGCTGTTCCGCTTCACACTTGCAAGACATTTTGTGCAAATGTTTTATGCAGTGGCTGACTACGATGAAGAATTATACCTGAAGTGCACCCTGCTGCAGTGGCCAAGTGGAAGCTCGGGTGCTGACCCGCAGTTCGCGGGATCAAATACCGGCTGCGGCGGCTGTATTTTTGATAGAGGCGAAAATGCTGTAGACCCGTGTGCTCACGTTAAGGAACCTTCAGGTGGTTGAAATTTCCGGAGCCTTCAACTAGGGCGTGTCTCATAATGATATGGTGGTTTTTTAACCAGTGGAAATAAGTAATCGAGTCCGATTGGCAAATTCAAGTGCTTCCTGCGAATATTCTGTTGCAACTTTGAAATTTTGAAACGCGGCCATTGGTAATCACCGAGGGGTTATAAAACCTGGCTAATTTCACAGGTGAAACCGAAACCGACGCGTTTCCCAGTGCATCTACAATTCACTTTAAAAACGCCATCGGGGACGACACTGTTCCTATCGCTGTTATCAGCTGTCAGTCTACATACTTCAGGTCGTGGCAGCGTCGTCCCACTGTATGGCCATTTATCGACGCTCATTTATTCTCCTCATCCGATGAAAGGGAAACAGTGTCGTCACCTAGGGCGTTTTTGAAATGAATAGTAGATGCGCTGGGAAGTGCGTCAGTTTTGGTTTCACTAAATTAGTCGGTTATAATTATTTCCGTAAGTAATGTTCGTACATTTTTGAACACGCCTTATGGCACAATTAAGAGATCACCGAAGTTAGCACACAGGTACCTCCTTTCCCTGATATTTTTCAATATTATCATGGGTGCATTTTTCGCAACACCCTCTATACCTATATGAAGTGGTCGCCAGTCTTGTATTGCTCTTTTTTAGAGTATGCCTAGCGGTCCTTAAAGAACTTCATTTCAATTTATCTACTAAGTTATAACCAAACTTTAGTAAGTAGCTTTCATCAGGAAAAAGTAGCAATCACTCCTCTTTTAATTGTTATCACAGAAAAGAAATACTGTGTGACGCAGACAACGAGGTGCGCGTCTTTAAAAAATAAGGGTTGCACTGATCCACCTCGCGTACATAAGGGATGGTTTGATGCCACAACAACAGATACGCTTGAAAAGATGTCTCCATCTACAGTGACAACTGATTGAAAGTGTGATTGAGCTCGCAATACAAGTACATCACGTTTACTATAGAAGCTAGCTGTGGTGACTATCGTTTCAGCCAGATGTGCTCAAAATTTGCACTCAATACAGTTATTTCTTAAGTAAAAAAATTGGCACGCATAGGTCTTGACCAATAATGAACTTCCCTACGACTTTCGCCAACAGGCTGGACCACGGAACCTGGCAGGGATTCCCAACTCGAGTACCGGCTCTCCATTTATCATGCCAAGAAGGACGACTCGGGTCGGTACACCTGCATCACGCCTATGGGCCACAAGCACTCCGTCGACATCGTCGTTTCCCGTAAGCACCAACCATGCGGTAGCGCATAAAACTGTGGAGGGCACCCAAGAGATGGCGCTGCGTAAACAGGAAGAATTCGTTGTTTTGAGTTTCTTTAGGTAGGAAAAAAACCAAATGGCCGGCCCTCCGGCCGTCCTTTCTATTCCGTACTGGGCGTGTATGCATCTACGTGGTTACCTTGGCCGCTTCTCTGTTCTACGGCTATCCTTTTTCAACAGAAGTGGACGAAAGAGTGCGGGATTAATGCAGGGCTATGGGTGTCTCGTTATCTTTCGCCCGCTTTATTTAAGCGCGTCGGTACGACCAACAGCACACTAAAGCGCCCTTCATGACACAACACCTGTGCGTGCAAAGGTTACATGGAACCGAAAGGCATACTTGATATGTGGGGTTTAACTTCCCAAAGCCACCATATGATTATGAGAGACAACGTAGTGGAGAGCTCCAGAAATCACGACCACCTGGGCTTCTTTAACGTGCGCCCAAATCTGAGCACACGGGCCTACTACGTTTCCGCTTCCATCGGAAATGCAGCTGCTGCAGCCGAGATTCGATCCCGCAACCTGCGGGTCAGCAGCCAAGTACCTTAGCCCCTTGACCACCGCGGCGGGGCGAAAGGCATACTCGACAGCTGGCCTCAGTAAAAACAATTCACGAGTGTGTACAGGGAACCATATTATTTATTGACAGCAAACCAACAATCATGTTTAAATAAAAAAGTAATAAATTTATCGTGTTAGCACCATTATCAGAAGCTCGCAAACGGCACGCCTTCGTTTTAAAAGGCAAAACGAACAGATAAGCGTGTCTCGTTTTTATAGAAACTATAATTAGAAAACATTCATAGAAATCATCATGAGGTGCTTTACTGAAAGCTTCGAATTACAGCTCCTGCTTCCACCGAGCATGACTTAACATCTGCACGTGTTACTGCATTACCAGATAGTGCATTCAAGCTGAGGACACAACAAGGTTGGGTTTTTCGCAAGGAAATCATGGTGGCGCGAAAGTCGAGAGAAGTGCTAGCATTCGAACACGTGCAGGATCAGTGAAAAAATACGTAGTACACAAATACACACCACTGATACTGGTGAAAAGGCCTCAGGGTGAAATCTCCATCACTAAATAACAAATATGCACGTATTGGCAAAAATAATCTACCTGTCATCGCCGTGAAACATTCAGAAATCGATGCCTTTGCCGGTATGACAATTCTTGCGGCACCATACAGCAGTACAGATACTATACGTACAGCAACTGGAGGGACTTACAGAAGCGAATAAAAAATTCTAAAAAGAAAACGGAACGCCGATGACCACGCCAATCATGGGATGAAAACTAACTGCGCATCTGGCGCCCGCTGCCTCCGTCAGAAAGCGGCAGCACGTGTTTTCCGCTTCGTCACGGATAAGAGAATCTATAGTAGAGCTCAGATAGCACCGTGATCGCTAAACAAATTTAGTGCTCAGAAATACTATGCGCGACGCGGAATTCGAATGTTACCCTTCAATTGTGTAGAAAAGAGCATTTTTTCCCAAAATGGGGGCTCTCACCGCTTGAAATTGTGAGCCTACTATGGTGCCTCTTGCGGATATTTTGGCGTCCCTGACGGCAGATTTAAACGAAGCCACTATGGTTCTTCTTTAGCTGCCGATTATTCGCCCCCGTTCGGTGATGGGTGGAACTTCAGACTTTCTGAGGTCTGACAACTTCCTCCCCCTTATAGACGATACCATCCGAAACCGGTAATCACCGTGAAGGGGCAGAAGGCTGCAATCTTGCCTCTGGTTTTATATCACCGAAGTCTGGTTCTTTTGCTGTCTTCAAGATGATGCGAAAAGAGGTTGCGGTTGCTTTCGCTCCCGCTAAAACGCGCTGCCATCAGCGGCCAGAGCGCTCCAGGCCACGTGTTCCCGGGATCCCTTTCATTAAATATTGACAGCGTATCGCTCACTGTTTCATCGACTGCCTAAAGGGTTCTGCATTTTGAAGTTACACAGTCAATGTGTGTCAAGAACATTCGGTATCGTGAATCTTCTAATTTTTTGAAAAGGTTTTTTTAGTGACGCACGCCGTGCTGCACGGGATCATGTTTTCAAAGATACTATAGCGTAAAAAGTTTTGGTGAATACCACCCATGAAACACTGCGGTCCCCGCGTTACTATAACCGACATTTGCAACACCATGTAATCTGCTATGGGTATAGCTTCTGCGGCATCTACACTTTCAAGCGAAGGCGGGCAAGATGGCTGAGGACGTGTGCACAACAGATCCTTGCACGACGCTCAATTAAGTAGCATAGTGCATGCGGCACTGGCTGCGCTGATAAATTGAGAACAAAGGTGCTTCTTTTTGAAACCGCGCCAAAAAAGCTAGTCTTTAAGCTAGGATACTTACACATAAACTTCTTTTCGCATTGTTTACAGTACAGTGTTTTTACCATAGTGGAAAGCACTTGGCCTATTCACCAGTATAGTTACTTTGTAGTTGTCACATATAGATTAGACAGAGACGGCAATCCTTCGGAAGATCTTGTCCAGTGCGTTCTCATTATTAAGCCACGATGCGTTTAGGCTCCTCCACACAAAAGAACAGCTTAAGGAATGGCCTTTATGGCCCCGCTATACCGGGTGTTCAAAGTTAAGGTTTATGGTTTTCTTAAAATTCAGCACGGGGAAGCACTTTTGCCGATGGTTTGTGTATCCAGGGGGACACAAATCGAGACAACGGTGACTGTCAGTGCACAATTAACTAAGATTTAATAATTAACTTTTTAATAACTGCAGCAAGTGGCCATATTTGTATTGAAAAATTGGAGGCAACACAGTTACACGACAATATTCTTCTAGCCTGTCTGTGCACCAAGATATTCCGAGGCAAGGTTTAATTGTGAATTGCACGATTGCGCATGCAGGGCCGTGAAGATCGGCGCAATGTTCGTCCTTGATGTGATGGACAGTCATATAGCTTCCTATCACCAGCCGGTAGTAAAAAGTAAACGATATCATCTTTGACCCATTGTCAGAATAAACGACGCCGGCCACTGCCGCGGCCCATCAGGGAGGCGCTTCGCGCCAGTGCTGACTGTCTTGCGTGCGTAATCATGCTAAGCACAATAAAATTTACGGAAGGATATCTCGGACAACAGCTATAAAAGAATTCTTCCAAGTGTAAATGTGTCGAAACGCGACGACGCCTCTAACTTTTGAGTACAAATATTGCCGCGAACCATGCATTGGGTTTGTTTATTTGTGTTTTGTTTTTTCGGCCTGGCTGCGCCGGCCTGTGCTATCACTGTTTTCACAGCGTTTCGAACAAACGCTATCACAGCGTTTCGAACAAACGCTATCGAACAGCGCTTCGAGCGTTCCAAACGAACAGCGTTTCGAACAAACGCTATCACGGCGTTCTCGATACAATTCGACTATTCGAGAAACCCTCGCGCCGAGGGATATTAATTTCCGCACAGCCGATGCCGCGACATTCGATCGCCGACGCTCACTTGCGTGCCCGTCGTTTTGCCGGCCGCTGCTTCGCCGCCTGTGTATTCTTTCAGTTGTTAGGGGAGCACAGGTTCGCTCCAATAAACTTGTTTTCTTTGCAGACAACTGTGTCGTCCTTTGCTGCGTGACATCTGGTGGAGGTGCGGGGTCCATGAACCCTAAGCCATTGCCAAGCCGACAAGCAAGCCCAACACGACAAGCACGCCCAACTCGTGTCAGCCGCCGACAGCAAGGCCTTCAGCCAGAGTTTGGACTGCTCCCGGATAAAAAAAAGGAAAGAAGACGTAAAAACCACGGTGATCAACGCAGGCACCATGACCAGCGCTACCAACCCTCCCGTCGTTCTGCAACAACCTCGTGAGCCCCCATCATTCCGATGATCTCCTGGTGAAGACCCGGAAGAGTGGCTGGAGAAGCTGGAGCGCATCCGTGTCTTTAACAGGTGGGATGACGAAGAAACGTTTCGTCATGTCTTCTTCTATTTGGAGGATGCAGCTCGAACGTGGTTTGAGAACCATGAAGGCTTCCTAACCGACTGGACTGTCTTTAAGAGCGAATTCCTCAAAACATTCGCTACGGTTGTGCGGAAAGAACGAGCCGCCCTTTTGTTGGAGACGCGAATGCAACACCCTAACGAAGGTGTTGTACTGTTCGCTGAGGAGATGAAGATGCTGTTCCGGAGAGCTGACCCCGAAATGGCAGAAGAGAAGAAGGTGCGCTTTCTGATGCGGGGAGTTAAACAAGAGCTCTTCGCTGGACTCATCCGCAACCCCCCTAAGACCGTCGCTGAGTTCGTCACCGAGGCTTCGATGATCGAAAGGACCTTGGATATGCGTTCGCGGCAATACGATAGACCACTCAACACCCTTTCGGTGAACCCGGTAAACGCCCCTGGATTGGCGACGGAAGACTTGCGGGAGACCATCCGCGCCGTCATTCGCGAGGAACTGAGGAAATTGTTCCCAGCAACGCCGCAGCCCCAAGTCGCCTCCCTCACTGACGTCGTCCGCGAGGAGGTTCAGCAAGCACTGGGGAATTCCGCGCCATCGGAAGCATCGTGCGAACCACAAGCGATGACCTACTCCGCTGCTGCTCGTCGACCTCGACCCGTCCCAACCCGTTATCAAGAGGCCCCGCCGTACCGCCGCCCAATGTCGCCCGTCCGACCCCCTGTAACCCGAAACCAGGCGCCCAGGAAGACCGAGGTGTGGCGAACGCCAGATAATCGTCCACTGTGCTACCACTGCGGAGAGGCCGACCACGTCTACCGCCGCTGCCCGTACAAGTGGCTGGGTTTGCGTGGGTTCTCCGTCGACGCACCCCGCCCGCGAGCCGGCCAGCGCCCATTTGAGATCGAAGAATACCTGTCGAACACCAGCCGTGGACCATCCCGTTTCAACCGTTCGCCGTCGCCCTACCCGTACCAATCCCCCAACCGTCGCAGCAATGCTGACTTCGCCCGTGGAAGGTCCCCCAGCCCACGAGGGGGAAACTAAAAGCAGCAACTTCTGGAGGTGAAGTTGCACAACGGCGAGAAAATGAAAACCCTCCAACGACGCAAGACCGTGATTCACGACATGCCCTCATCCCGACGACCCGACGACACCATGACGAGACCCCCGAAAACGACGAGAGCTACGCTGCGCGACGCGTACCCGAAATGACGAAGCCTGCCGGTGAGAAGACGACGATGACGACGCATAGTGCCCGACCATCAACACGCGCAAGCCGCGATATGACGCCACGACGCATCCGAAATTCGAGGAAAGCGGCATCCGACGTCAAGTTGTCCATCGACGGCCTTGACGTAGTCGCCCTCATCGACACGGGAGCCGACTACTCGGTCATGAGCGGGTCATTCGCGTCCAAGCTAAAGAAAGTTACGACCAGATGGGACGGTCCGCACATACGCACAGCAGGAGGCCACCTCGTGACCCCAAGTGGAATGTGCACATCGCGCGTCACCATAGACGGCACTGCCTACCCTTTGGAGTTCGTCATTTTGCCTAACTGCTCCCGCGACGTAATTCTCGGAATGGACTTTTTGACGGACAATGGCGCAATAATTGATCTGCAGACCAGGTCGATAACGTTTTCTTCCGATCACTCCAAGACGCCGCAGCCAAACCTCGGACACCGTGCTGCTGTAACGATCGCCGACGATCACGTCACCCTGCCACCCCACGCAAGCTTGATGATCGCTGTCTATTGTGAAGGTGCTGCTCCTGACGTCGACGCTGTCGTGGAGACTGACCAAAGGTTGCTTCTAGACCGCGGTGTGTCTGTCGCAAGAGGCATTGCGCGGTTTAAGCAACGCAGATCCTACGTTTTCGTCACCAATTTCACCGAGGAGTACTGGCATCTAAACAAGGGCGCTGCGATTGCGTTCCTCGAAGAAACGCAAGAAGCGAGTCAAGTGATCGTGGTCGCCACTTTTGAACGCGCACGCGCAGATGCTTCCAGGCTGCCACATCCTTTCGACGTGAACCCGGCGCTGTCGCAAGAAAATCGGGACAGATTACTGGAGTTGCTCCGTCGCTACAGCGAGCGTTTTTCCTCGAACGCGAAGTTACGTCAGACACCTTTGGCGAAGCACCGGATAATGACCGAAGATGGAGCCCGACCTACCAGACAGTCACCGTACCGCGTTTCTTCACACGAACGCGTAGCCATCCGGATTCAAGTAGATGACATGCTCAGCGACGACATAATACAGCCATCGAATAGTCCGTGGGCTGCGCCGGTTGTACTCGTGAAGAAAAAAGATGGCACTTTAAGATTCTGCGTTGACTACCGGAGACTAAACAAAATCACCAAAAAGGACGTGTACCCCCTGCCACGAATCGACGACGCCCTCGACCACCTCTGCCACGCCAAGTACTTCTCATCCATGGATCTGAAGACCAGCTACTGGCAAATTGAAGTGGACGAGAGAGACCGAGAGAAGACTGCATTTATAACCCCGGACGGTCTATACGAGTTCAAGGTGATGCCGTTTGGGCTGTGCACGGCGCCCGCAACGTTTCAGAGAGTCATGGACACTGTGCTAGCAGGCTTGAAGTGGCACACTTGCCTCGTATACCTCGACGACGTTGTCGTATTCGCCCGGACTTTCGACGAACACCTCACAAGGTTGGAATCTGTACTCTAGGCCATTCGTACGTCGGGGTTAACGCTGAAGTCTGAGAAGTGCCGTTTCGCGTACGAGGAACTCAAGTTCTTGGGTCATGTCGTGAACGCCGCGGGAGTCCTACCTGACCCGGCCAAAACATCAGCCATTGCGAACTTCCCAAGGCCGAAAGATAAGAAGGGTGTGCGAAGGTTTCTCGGACTGTGCGCATACTACCAGCGCTTCGTCATAAACTTCGCACACATTGCAGAGCCACTCACGCGCCTGACGAAAGAAAGCACCCCTTTCAGATGGCAAAACGACCAAGAAAAGGCATTCTGCGAGCTGCAACAACGCCTGCAAAACCCGCCCGTGCTCGCTCATTTCGACGAAAACGCCGAAATGGAAGTGCACACGGACGCCAGTGATATCGGTTTGGGTGCCGTCCTCGTCCAAAAGCAAAGCGGTTACAAAAAGGTAATCGCCTATGCAAGCCGTGGTTAGTCAAAGGAGGAGAGAAACTACTCTGCCTCCGAGAAAGAGCGCCTGGCTATCATATGGGCCATTTCAATATTTCGCCCATACGTCTATGGTAGACCGTTTAAGGTTGTGACAGACCATCATGCGCTGTGTTGGCTCGCCAATTTGAAGGAACCCTCTGGCCGTCTTGGGCGGTGGAGCTTGCGCCTGCAAGAGTTCGACGTTACAATATTCTACAAATCCGGCAGGAAACACTCCGACGCCGACTGCCTGTCCCGTGCCCCCGTCGACCCATCACCACAGGACTCCGATGAAGACAGCGCGTTCTTCGGAGTCGTGACAGAGAGCGACCTAGCCGCCCAGCAGCGTGCCGACCCTGACCTCCGCTCCATGATCGACTACCTCGAAGAACGCAACGTCGCCGTGCCTAGGGCGTTCAAGCGCAACTTACCAGCATTTAGCCTCAAAACCTCCATCCTAGTGAAAAAGAATTTCAACCCCGGAACGAGAACGAATTATCTACTTGTCATCCCCGCAGACCTTCATGACGAAATTTTGGAAGCGTGCCACGACGACCCGTCTTCCGGACATCTCGGAACAGCTCGCACGATTACGAAAATCAAGGCGAAATACTTCTGGCCCCGCCTTACATCCGATGTCACCCACTACGTCCGGAGCTGCCGTGGCTGCCAGCGACGAAAAACACCACCGACGAGACCCGCCGGACTTCTGCAGCCGATCGCCGTCCCAACGAGGCCCTTCCAACAGATCGGAATGGACCTTCTGGGCCCGTTCCCTACATCTCGATCCACGAACAAATGGATTGTCGTAGCGACAGACTACATGACGCGCTACGCAGAGACCACCGCTCATCTTAGGGGAACTGCACAAGAAGTTGCAAAGTTCTTTATTAACCAAATCGTGCTGCGACATGGAGCCCCTGAGGTCCTAATCACGGACCGCGGAATGACCTTCACTGCGGAGCTCATGCAAGGAATCTTACGCTACAGCAACACAGATCTCCGAAGAACGACGGCGTACCACGCCCAAACGAACGGACTAACGGAACGGCTGAACAAGACAATCGCGGATATGCTGTCTATGTACGTCGACGTTGAACATAAGACGTGCGACGAAGTCCTCCCGTACGTCACGTTTGCGTACAACACGGCTATCCAAGAAACCACGCAGATGACACCGTTCGAGCTCGTCTACGGAAGACGGCCGACTACAATGCTCGACGCCATGCTTCCGCACGTAGAGGACGGCGACCTCAACGCCGACGTGCAAGGATACCTCCAACGTGCGGAGGAGGCCCGCGAGCTCGCTCGAGTTCGTATAACGGACCAGCAACTGGTGGATGCCGGACGCTACAATCTCCGACGCCGAGACGCCGAGTACCATTCTGGAGATCGTGTGTGGGTTTGGACTCCCATTCGACGACGTGGACTCGGTGAGAAACTTCTACGGCGCTATTTCGGACCCTACCGGATTCTACGACGTGTTGGCGAACTAACGTACGAAGTTATCCTCGATGGTGACTCCCGTACATCACGACGACGCACGCGGCCCGAAGTCGTCCATGTGGTTCGCTTAAAACCTTTCTACGGACGATGACGAACTTTTATTTTAATTTGTTTGGACTGTCCCCTATGTTAGCATCGGGTCGATGCACTCTTAGAGGGGGGGGTAATGCCGCGAACCATGCATTGGATTTGTTTATTTGTGTTCTGTTTTTCCGGCCTGGCTGCGCCGGCCTGTGCTATCACTGTTTTCACAGCGTTTCGAACAAACGCTATCACAGCGTTTCGAACAAACGCTATCGAACAGCGCTTCGAGCGTTCCAAACGAACGGCGTTTCGCACAAACGCTATCACGGCGTTCTCGATACAATTTGACTATCCGAGAAACCCTCGCGCCGAGGGATATGAATTCCCGCACAGCCGATGCCGCAACATTCGATTGCCGACGCTCACTAGCGTGTCCGTTGTTTTGCCGGCCGCTGCTTCGCCACCTGTGTATTCTTTCAGTTGTTAGGGCAGCACAGGTTCGCTCTAATAAACTTGTTTTCTTTATAGACAACTGTGTCGTCCTTTGCTGCGTGACAATATACCCGCTTACTGCAGTCATTCAAATATTAATTAATAAAAATAGGCAATTGGGACACTGACAGCCATAATTATTGTCTCACATTGTGTCCCCCTGGATACGAATACATAGGTTACCTCGAAAAATGCTTTTTATCTTTTTTCAGTGCTGAATTTCAAGAAAACTCCGAAGCCTAACTTTGAACACTCGCAGTAAGGAGGCATGGTAGTTCACTACAAGTTTGCGCGCAGCCTTTTCACACCTTGCAGCACGATAAAAATACGGCCATGATTGAAGGCTTGCAAATTTCAAATCCACTTTAAGTAAACGCCTTACGAGTCATTTGTGCATTTAAACGCAACGTGCGGAGATGCTGCATGTTTGAGATCTCCCGATTACTTTTGTTCATCAAAGGCTTTATAATGCGCACCCACTGCTCGGTAAATCATCGCTTTTGCATCCCATCAGAATTCGGTCGTCATAAGCGAGAATGTAAGCGGTGATCTCACGCTAAGTAGCAAAACGCCACGTGCTCTGACCCACCGCGGTGGGTAAACAGCAGGTCTACAAATTTGTGTCAATTTTCGCGCTTCGTTTTCATAGAAGCGGGGTGTCAGTAGCATCGAGGCGGAAAGTGCGTAATATTGTTGCATGATGATTATACGAGATACTGGCAGTATATAAAATTGTTGTCTTACGGTGCCCTTTTCAGCGGTGCACTGTCGTCCACTGCCGAGCGTGAGCGGGTTGTCGGTCAGCACCGCGACGACGCGGATGGGCACCAAGGTGGTCTTCTCGTGCGATGAGGGCCAGCGGCTACGCGGCAGCCAGCAGGCCATGTGCCTGCCTTCAGGGAACTGGTCAGCGCCTCCTCCCATCTGCCAAGGTCAGCGCGCATGCTTGTACTTGTTATTCACACCTCCATATTACCCGCGTCCATGCATATCTATATTCTATAAGAATATTGTGATGGGCCTCAATGCATAGGCTTTCCGTAATAGCGAGGAATTTCATGAGAGTAGCCTCAAAAGCCTATAAGTACAATTCTTAAGACAACTGTCCCAGCTCTTTACGTAGTAGTGATTACATAGGAATGGCACACAAGACGCTTGCGCCACCTTCATTTCAACAAAAGCGGTGAGCGTATACGTGACAGTAATATTAAGTGCAGGGGTGTCACGTGCCAAAACCAAGATATGACTGAGGCACGCCGTAGGCACGACTTCGGATTCATTTATACCGCCTGGGGTTCGTTAACGTGCACCTGTAGCTATAAAACACGCGTGTTCTTCGCGTTTCGCTCCCATCAAAATGCATTCACAGTGACTGGGTATCGAACCTGCACCCTATATACGTAACAACTCGTCACAATAGCTGCCGGCTTGCCGATCAGTAACATTTTGTTGAAGATATGCATAGTTACGGTTGTATCTTTTGCTTTTAGTGTTTTTCCCGGCGAATTTAGATCCATAGAAGAAAATAAGCTTATTCAGCTAGTCATGAAATTTCGCTTCGTTAGGAGCATAAACTATTTCATGCTATAGCTCTCAGCAGCTTCCACGCACATAAATTTTCCCCGTAGCCATGCTTGCGCACTTTCGCGTGTTTCCTGTCCAGTGTGACGTTTCTAGCGCCTGCAAAGTCTCAAGACTCAATTGCTACACTGCAGTGGCCGAGTGCCACGACATCACCGGTGCCTCTGATGGCCTCGTCGTGGTGAAGGCCGAGCAGCGGGCGGTCGGCTCTCGGGCGCACTTTTCGTGTCCCTTGGGCTACGCACTGCGGGGACAGGCGTCCGTGGAGTGCCTCGACACTGGCCAGTGGTCCGGCTCACTGCCGCGCTGTGAAGGTGTGTACTTCAGTGGTGAAAACATTGTCTCAGAGCGGAAACCACGAGGCAGCTGCTTGCTCGCATGACCGAGAAATGGAAACGTCCGGGTCGTCGATAAAAGATCTGTTACGTTTCAGTACCTGCCTGAAGAGGACAGGTTCAGGTAACTAATTCGTTAATAAATGAGCGTCCGAGCGTATACAAAAAAAAATTGTTGCCTTCATACGATTCCTAGCGGCCGTTCGTCAGAACACGCCTTTTTTGCCATCACGCAATTCAAAAAGTAAACTGTGCACGCCTGTATTCAAAAAAATACCTTGACATTTAATTTCTTAATTGCGCCAGCTAAGTCTAACTCCTCACATTATTCGCAAACGTGTAAATTCAGTCGCAATGAGTGCTTGAGAAGAAAAGCTTTGTGTTTTTTTTCCACGGTACTCATACTGAAACCACTTGATTGGGATGCGCATATCAACAACAAACGGTGAAAATTCGGCAAAGAAAACGGTATGCTATGTCTTCGCAGATATATATTCTACAAGCAACGATCGAGTTGTGATCTACAACGTATTTAAAATTTCAATACTTAAATGTTGTCACACTGTCTAGGGCACAAGTACGAAGCATAACATATCGAAGATTCTTGCTCAGTAACGATAGGGTTGGTGCTAACATACCTCAGCGTGCCCATACAGCAAAATATTCTCAGCTTAGCATGGTTAAAGGGTCAAACCTTTACGCTTTCAAGATGACCCACGTAAACAAGGATGTATGACGAGAAAATAATGGAGGCATTCTGACACTGCTGAACTTTAATAGTCGTGTGCCCGCATACAGTGTATCACTTAGACTCGAGCAGTACTTGGATTTGGGCTAGTTGGACCATTATCGCACTTGTTAGAAAACGGCGGCACAAAGACGCGTGGCATCTACTTTGTTTCATTGCTCTTGTGTCTTCACGCTGCCGCTTACTTGAAAGCCTGGTTAAGCATTAAACAAGCATTAAACATTTCAATAAAGGCCCAGCGCTGTACATATAAGGTTACTTTCTCTGAGTTTCGTCCAATATTCGGATGAAATCACTTTTGTTTCTTGTATGTACGTTATTTTTTTATGTTTGAATCCTACGATGGTAATCAAATACATTAATGTTACCGATTTTCTTCTTGTGTTTGCATTGATTTGCACTGTATGTATTTTTTACCCCTGTTGCTTTCATTTTGGCGCGGGTTCAAAATTCTTCTCATATTTTTCGACGCTACGGATCTTTTTCCTTGCGTTCCGCTCTCGTTTGTGTTTATGAAGAGAGGAATAAAATATTCTATTTAATTTTTCCTCGCTTTTAAGCAACATAATCGTGCTCTGGCTGATGCAAGAACGCTCTTTCCTATCTCTCGCATTCCGGCCGGCGGTGAGCAGAGGTGGTGTGTTCGGCACTGCCTGCTCCAGAGAACGGCTACGTGGAAAGTGAGCATGGGTCACAGTACCGCGGTGGTCAACAGATGCAGTTCGCCTGCCGGCCAGACCACATGATGCTCGGCGCTGCTGTGCTCGAGTGCCTGGACAACGACCACTGGAGTGGCACCGTCCCCGAGTGTACGATTCCACCACATTCGCAATCTTTGCTTTGAGCTCTTCATTCCTTACTTGATCATTTTTGCTCTTCTTTAGCCGCGTAGATGATTCATTGATATGTGGGGTTTAACGTCCCAAAACCACCATATAATTATAAGATGTGCCGTAGTGGAGGACTCCGGAAATTTCGACCACCTGGGGTTCTTTAACGTGCACTCAAATCTGAGCACACGGGCTTACAGTATTTCTGCCTCCATCGGAAATGCAGCCGCTACAGCCGGGATTCAATCCCGCGACCTGCGGGTGACTTTCTTGGGGTAACTTTCTTCAATCTCTTTCTTCCTCTATCTGTGTGTGTGTGTGTGTGTGTCCTTGTATCGTACATGACCCTGTGCTCTGCAATCAAACCTTATACAAAGCGAGGAAGCATTTTCAATAAAATTAAAGTTAATCGTACGCATCTCGCATAACAATACCATATAGTGGTATTCGAGAATAGGGCCGCTGCTGGTACATAAGTGGATTTCGCTGTCTCTTCGCGTTGTAAACGCAAACTGAGCTGCGCTAAAGCAATATAATTTTATCATGCACCAACTCGACCAGTCAGCAGCACGTATAGATGGGTGTACGAGCCACCGCCGGCCGACATAATGCACGCCCCAGCAATCGCGCCATTTTGTTCAGTTTACAGTTTTGCTCAAACGACTGACCCCCCCCCCCCTCCTCGCGTCATTTCATGCTCCTTCAAGGTGGGTAGGGCGTTTTCTCTCTAATTGAGCGGCATTTCGACGGCAGACCTCGCAAGTGGAGAAATGTTATCGCATGCACCCTCCGAGTGACGGAGATATAGGCCGGCTTGTTTAATTTCTGCGTCAGCCATGTTGGGCGCCCCCGCTCACGAAGGCGCTTTTACCCGCCAGTGGTACATATGATGCTTCGATCTTATGAATTTGTAATTTATACGAGACATTAAAGCGACGACAGAAGCCCGTGGAGAATGTCCATAAAATCGCTGTCACAAAAAAAACTTCAGAAAAAGTACCGGATCCCGTAGGTGTGCTGATTGCTGGCTCTGTTTTCTACACAAGAACGCAGTGAACCAACAAAGTGTGCCTGAACATCCTGGTACAAGAAATGCTTGAGATACTATATAACAATCATTTTATTAAAATAAATCTCTATATAACTGCTATTCTTGGTTTGGTGCATTTGTTTGGTCGATGTCTCTCCAGTAGAAGACAGTTTAATATTACACTGTATACGGAACTGGCCCTCCCTTGCAGCCATGTCAGATAGCCATTCCGTGGCCCGATAAAATGCCTGTCCACATAAGTAATCACATATCGCCTGATGACACAGACGTAACGCCAAAACTTTCCCTCCATCTATTCGTTGAACGACACTCCTGGGCCCAGGGAAACAAGCATTGGTATCTTGAGCTACACTGCTTGCCACAATGCGATTATTGCCCCTAATTTTATCTGATGTTTTGCCTTCAGTGTTTCTGATGCAGCAATTATGCTCGATTTTGTTGCTGTATAGAGTGATTCATTAGTACTAGTTCGTTACTTTGTATCACAGAACAAGAGCGTATCACAGAACAAGAGCGTGTAATTGGAGACTGAGCCTTGAACACGGGAATTAGGCAAGAGAGAGAGAGAGATAAATAGAGAGGAAATGCAGGGAGGTTAACTAAGCTTGGCTCGGTTGGCTACCCTACACTTGGGGTGGGGGAAAAGGAGAATAATAGAACAGAAAGAGACAGAAAAGAAGAGGAGTAAGAAAGAGAAGCATAAATAGTCAGCTCGAGACTACACAGCACGGCCTCGCACAGTTCTTTCACAAGCAGTGGTGAAGTTTGGTGGTCTTTAAAAAGTACAAGAGGGCTTTCGTGGCTTTGCGCGTATGGGAAGCCGTCGGCCAAGGTCCCAGGATCTTCTCTTCTGTAAGCGGCCGTGAATCCAGCTGACAGAGCTTGGCTTCCATAATACGTCGTTCGGTCTGGTGTGCTGGGCAATGACATAGAATGTGCTCAAGCGTTTTCTCGCAGGCGCAGATGTTGCATGTCGAAGTGCTCGCCATTCCAAGGAGACAAGAGTACGAATTCGTAAATGCCACGCCCAACCTCATGCGACACAGTAAAGTTTCAGCGCATCGTGGGAGCCCGGATGGCAAACAATGTTGTCGGTTTGGGTCGATCGAATACTGGTGCGTGTTGGAGAAACCCTGCAAAAGTATAAAATAGAAAGCTCGTGGTCGTGCTATGAGCAGCCACGTGAATTTCAACAGGCGAAAAACCGTGTGATCTGTTTTAGTTTCCTCGTCTTAACAATCCACCAGATATTGGTCCACCATTAAAATTGACGCTACTATAGCTCGATAGGTACGACTTCACCTTTCCAGTGGTCATTATGGGCCCGCATTTTACAAGCCGTAAAAAAAAGTAAAGCGCCAAACACTCTTAAATTGAATTTCAGTGTCAGTTTTATGAAATACGAACCATTTTTTAGCGAACCAAAGAAATTTTGACCATTTTTCTCTATTTACCTATCTAGCCCGCCTACGTAATGGCGCTGTCCCGCAGCCCTCATTACTTGATACATACTATAACTAACACAGGAGAACACCACCGTATGAAGAAGGCAATTTGCTGGTCATGGCATCAATAACGTGATCTTCTTGTTACGTAACTCATGAAATCCTTTCCCCAAGTCTCATGCGGCACATATCACTGGCATACTGCTGCCCGTGGTATGCGGTATAGGCGTCAAAGGTGCTTGATAATCTATATCGACCCCGTCTTTGAAAATCTTGATGCGTCAGCGTGAGGGAGAGCCCGTATCACAAAAAGGAACACCTGTCGTGATTGCCGATGAGTGAAATATTCTGACGGAAGCAAGGATTAAAAATCACGAATCGAGCCGGACTAGAACCCATTCTGCATATAGCAGACAAGTATTCTACCACAGAACCAAGCCAGTATATAGTTAAAACTACAATGGCAAATGTTGTTGCAGAGCTTGATATCCAATTCTACATCAATGCGATAAACATTACACACGTGTGCATACGACTAAGTAAGCTATACTCGATTGTTGCACTTGAATACATATATGCAGTCATTAAACCCTAGCGCGCATTTCGTGGCTATAAAGTTGACGCCTCTACTCAAGCGTGATTGCCGACGTAATCTCTGGCCGTTATATGCCCTTTACGCGCCAGTGTACAAGGCGTGAGTGGTAAACGCACGGTAGGCGCATAACTTCTCAATTTACACAAAAGCATCCATCCACCTCGTATCGCTTCACTCAAAGCAAAGAAAATCGGCCTAGCTTGTTATGCGCTGGCTGCTTCGCATAACATTAATTGCAACAAAGTTAATGGGTGGCGTCTGCCGGCTTTATCTTCATCAATACAATCACGAAGAAGAAAAAAAAACAGAAAGAATTGCCTACAAAAATTTTCTAAAAGCAACGGGCAGCGAATGCGAACATTGTGCGGATATCTCCAGAGGGTGCTAAAAATAGCCGAACGTTTTAGTTACAGTGTTGGTACGATGAAAATATAGCTTTTGCAAGGGAGTTTAATAGCAACGCCAGGTAGTAGGCGGACAGCCGGTACATACACAAATGTTCGGGCAGCCCAGCGTCTATAGCTCGTGCACACGCTCGCGCTTCGCACTCATGGATGGTCCCACTAGTCAGTGCCTTGCGAATTCCCCACTACAATACCCCGGTCACGAAAACGAGCCATCCTGGCGACTCAAGGTGATGAGAGAACAGGAGGGTCGTAGCAGGGCTTGAGACGACTGACGTGGACCGTCTCACGACCAAGGCGACGCTTGTCCGTGGACGACTTGAGCGGTTCAATCACATAGCTGACAGAAAAAGGGTGCTGTATGACGCGGTAAGGGCCTGTATACTTCGGTGCAAACTTGGGAGTCAGTCCAGGAGAGTAGAAAGGCAGTCAGAGCCACACAATAGAACCGACGGGGAAAGTGTCCTGAACAAGATCACGGTCGGGGCGATTTTTTTGGAGGGCTTGATTATCGGCTGTGAAGGACCGTGCAAGCTGACGACACTCTTCGGCATGTTCGGCCATTTCAGAAACTGGGCTGAACTCGGAGGCATCAGAATTGCATGGCAGAATTGTGTCGAGTGTGCTGCATGGGTCACGACCATATAAAAGAAAAAACGGAGAAAAGCCTGTTGTTGATTGAATCGCCGTATTGTAGGCGTACGTCACGAAAGGAAGAACAACGTCCCAATTGGAGTGGTCGGAATCAATATACATAGCGAGCATGTCTCCGAGGGTTCTATTGAAACATTCCGTTAGGCCGTTCGTCTGAGGGTGGTAAGCTGTTGATGTGCGGTGTACCGTACGGCATGAACGTTAGAGCTGCTGCAGAACTTCGGACAAAAATACGCGGCCCCTGTCACTCAGGAGCTCCCGTGGTGCACAATGACGAAGAACAAACCGATGCAAGATGAAGGTTGCAACGTCACGAGCACCAGCCTAAGTAGCGCTGCCGTTTCGGCGTACCTTGTTAGATGGTCGGCAGGCACAATCACCCATCCATACCACCAACAGAGGACGGTAGTGGGCCGTAAAGGTCAATCCCAACACGATCAAATGGGCGAGCAGGACATGGTAATGGCTGCAGTTGACCGGATGAATGAGGAAATGTCTTGCGCTGCTGACACAGGGAACATGAGCGAATGTGTTTGCGTAGAAACGTGTACATACCCCGCCAGTAGTAACGTTGGCGGATTTGTTCATACGTCTTTAGCGCACCAGCGTGTGCGTGTACAGATATCAGACCGCATATGGCTGGGTATGACTAGCAGCCATTTACGACCCACCACTTGGTAGTTGCGACGGTATAGCAAGCCATTCCGTATGGTGAAATGCGTTGCTTGGCGGCGAAGAGCACGCGGGTAACCGGAAGTCGATGCATCAGAAAGCATATTCAAGAGCGAGACAATCCAAGGGTCCTTCCGCTGTTCGGATGGCATGTCTGTGACGCTGACGGCAGAAAGGGGAAGGTCAAGGGCTCATATTTCCGTATCATCAGATTTCAAGGGTGATGGTGAAAGCGCATCTGCGTCAGAGTGCTTTCGCCCCGATCGGTAGACGACGCGTATGTTGAATTCCTGGAGGCGTAGTGCCCGACGTCCGAGGCGACCAGAAGGATCTTTCAGTGAAGCCAACCAACAGAGTGCGTGATGGTCAGTTACCACATCAAAAGTTTGACCATACAAATAGGGGCGAAACTTGCTTAACACCCACACAATCGCCAGGCACTATTTTTCCGTAACTGAATAGTTGGCTTCTGCCTTAGTGAGAGAGCGACTGGCATAGGCGACCACATACTCCGTAAAACCTGGTTTGCGTTGTGCGAGTACTGCATCAAGACCGACGCCACTTGCATACGTGTGTACTTCAGTCGGCGCAGTAAAGTCGTAATGACGCAGTACGTGTGGTGAGGTAAGGAGTTGGCGCAGTGTTGCGAAGGATTCGTCACAGGCTGCTGTACGATTCGAAACATCTGCAGGTCTGGCAAGAAGTTTCGTGAGCGGAGCGATGATAGAAGCAAAGTTCCGGACAAACCGACAAAAATAGGAGCACAGGCCCACAAAGCTCCGTAGTTCTTTAACTGTAGTCGGCTTAGGCAATTCGGCAACAGCACGAAGCTTGTCAGGGTCGGAAAGGATGCCGGCTTTCGAGACGACATGACCAATTATGGTGAGTTGTTTAGCCCCAAAGTGACATTTCTTCAGGTTAAGCTGAAGCCTGGCGTTTGTAAGCCACTGTAGAATCTTGCGCAGACGAGTGAGATGTGAAGTAAAATCTGGTGAAAAGACCAAAACGTCATCAAGATAGCACAAGCATATGTTCCATTTGAGACCGCGTAAAATGCTGTCCATCATTCGCTCTAATGTGGCGGGCGCATCGCAGAGTCCGAATGGCATTACGGTGAATTCATAGAGACCATCCGGTGTGATGAACGCCGTTTTTGGACGATCAGACTCAGACATTGGGACCTGCCAATAACCTGAGCGAAGGTCAAGCGAGGAAAAGAATTCTGCACCTTGGAGACAATCGAGAGCGTCGTCTATGCGGGGAAGAGGGTAAACATCTTTCCTCGTAATGTGTTTAGGCGCCTGTAGTCTACGCAGAACCAGATCGAACCATCTTTTTTTTTTGACGAGTACAACTGGTGAAGACCAAGGACTACAAGAAGGCTTAATGACTCTGCGCTGTAGCATGTCGTCTACTTGTTCTGCAATTACGCGATGCTCCGCCGGGGACACACGATATAGGGGCGCTGGCACAAAGGAGTACTCTTCCCTGTGTCAATTGTGTGCACAACGGTGTTCGTTCTTCCTAGCACCGCTTGGGGAAAGTCAAACGAACGCCTGAATTCGTGCAACAGGGTAACAAGCTACTCTCGTTGAGCCGGGGCGACATGGCTGTCAATAGAACGGAGAAACGCATCAGACGACATGGTGTTGGAGGCAAAGTGAGGAACCAATGCGTTCAGCTCCATATTCGGCTTGGTGTCGACGAAATCGGCAGGCACGATAGTACCTTCATCGATAAGCTGAATGTGGCCGAGTGTCTCGTTGCAGCGCAAACTGAGGGGGCACGAGTTGGGATTGGAAATAAATATTCCGGTAGTGTCTTGACAAAGCTCAAGAACGGCGAATGGTAGCGATCTGTGGTGGTGGCTACCGAAGATGTCAAATGGTATAAATAGGACGGTAGCGTCAGAAAGTGAAGCGCAGCAGGCAGGGACAAACTGGGCGCTGAAAAGAGAAAGCTCTATGTCCATCGCAACGACAAGGCTAGCCACACTAGATACGGCTGCATCAACAGAAGGCACATCACGAAATGGTAACAGCTCCACTTCGGCCCGAGCGCAGTCACGACGGCGTGATGACGTAATAAGAAATCCCATCCTAGGATGACATCGTGGGAACATAAAGCCAACACGTGAAATTCAATGATGTACAACACGTCGCGAATAACCACTTTTGCTGTACATGCCGCGACGGGCTCAATTTGTTGGGCGCTCGCAGTGCTAAGAGGAACCACGGGAGAAAGCATCGTCACTTGACGAAGAGAGCGGCAGATTCTCTGACTAATCACAGATATCGCGGCACCGGTATCGATGAGTGCAAGTGTTCGTACACCTTCAACGATTACATCGATAAGATTGGCGGGAGACAGGCGAGGACTTAAACGATTAGACGACGACGCAGCTAGTGCCTCCGGAGCGGCGGCAGTTAGTTTTCCGTCTCAATGGAGCTGGGTCGTCGACGCATAGGCGATACAGAACGACGACTTGTTGAAGGGGAAGGCGAGCGCAAAGTAGAACGTCGAGAAGCGGAGGTTCGGGTGTTGGAAGCAGCTTGCGCATCGCGTTCGTGAACTTCAGGTGGCACGTGAGGCGCGTGGTCTGGAGGCCAAAACGAGTAGTCAGCGTATCTTGGTGCATTAACTGCGAAGCGCCGACGACATAGACGTGCAACGTGACCTGGAATTCCACAAAAGTAACATATGGGCTGGTTGTCAGCAGTGCGCCAAGGATTTCCGCCGTGCTGCTGTGTAGGTGGAAACGGCGCGGTGGAAGGTCACACAGGTTGTGGCGTATACAGTGGCATACAAGGTGGAGGCATTGCCGCGACGGCCGCATAAGTCAGTGGCGCGGCAACAAGTGTTGGTGGAGAGGCAGACGTAGGTAATAGCAACGCCTCGGAGACCTGCTCCTGAATAGCCTGTCTGATTGTCGGCCTTAGGTGGTTCGCCGGTGCTTCGGTGCTCGGCGGATACGAAAGACACGAAAGCTGTCGTGCGACCTCTTCGCGTACATAGTCTTTTATCTGTTCCAGCAGGGTGCTGTCACCACCGACGGCCAGGGCAGCGAGAGAGTCATCTGCCGTCGTCGACCTCCGAACTGACGCACGTTGTTTCCGAATCTCTCCCAAGCTCTGGCACAAGGTCACAAGTTCGGATACGGTACTTGGGCCCTTTGCCGGCAACATTTGAGAGGCATCATCGTCTATTCCTTTCAAGATATGCCTAATCTTGTCTTGTTCGGTCATCTCAGGGTTAAAGCGCTGGCATAAATCGATGACATCTTCAATATAGCTTGTGAAGCTTTCGCCCTGTCTTTGTGCTCGTCCGCGTAGGCACTGTTCAGCACGCAGCTTGCGCACTGCGGGGCGATTGAACACAGCTGCAAGGGTGGTCTTGAAAGCGGCCCAAGTGGTAAATTCATTACGGTGGTTTGTGAACCACAGGCTGGCGACGTCTTCAAGATAAATTGGGACATACTCCAATTTCGAGAGGTCGTCCCACTTGTTGGCGGCGCTCACTTTTTCGAACAGCTGCAACCAGTCTTCCACATCTTGGTCCTCGGTGCCGCTAAAGAAGGAGGGATCCCGTTGGCGCAAGGTGGTAGGTACGATGACCAGTTGATATTGGGCCGTGCTTTGCCGGGTGGTGCCTTGCTCGGTCGTCTGATCAGGCATTGCTGATGCAGTGGGCAGCTTCCGGCTTCGAAGTGCCAGGTTTGCGTACCCAGCATACTTCCACCACTTTGCAAGGGAGTTTAGTAGCGACGCCAGGTAGTAGGCAGGCAGCCGGTACAGACACAAATGCTCGGGTAGCCCAGCGTCTACAGCTCGTGCACACGCTCGCGCTTCGCACTCAGGGATGGTCCCACTAGTCAGTGCCTTGCGAATTCCCCACTACACTTTGTAGAAAAGTAACATAACTATTTCACTACCTTTTAGTAATTCCTTAGTTACTTTCTTGCGGCACTAACTGACAGCTGCAATCAATTAGGTTGTTCAAGTAATTGTAACTGTGATCCGTTACTTTTTGTTCTAACGTGTACAGGTATATATGCTATAAGACGCGCAGAAAGCTCATATTCTTCACGCAAGCCTGGAGTCGAGGGAAAGTGAATCAAGTAGATTAGGTCACTGTCTACGAAGGAATAACGTATAGGGCAGACAAAATACATTTCTATTTGATGGGGCTTCACCTCTCCCTCGCATGACGCAACATGTGAAGAGGGTTGTGTGCCATGGGCACTCATAAACTGTACAGACGAGTATTCAATCTATTCTTCTGTTTACTAATTACCACCGCCTGGGTAGATTGAACTGGTTCCAGCAACTAAACAGTAAGACACATTGAAACGTCCACTGCACCATACTGTCCTCCTAAACAAATGCTGGTACGTGAGTCTCAGCAAAACTAAGCAGGAGCGACGATATTGCTCACGGCATTGACAAACTACAGGCTGCACATGGTATACGATTCTGGGAAAGTGGAACGTCGCCATGACAGGCAATCTGGCCGTTGTGCCCTTTTGTCGCTGAGACTAGAAACTTATCACTAGAGTTCTGGTTGCTGTATTATGTTGTGCCCCGCTGCCCGGTCTGCGAAGATCCAGGTGCACTTTTCAAGCAAAGTGGCCTACAGACAGCCGTATAGGGTTAAGGCTATTGAGTCAGTCAACCCAGCCAATAAATTGCGCCACAGGTCCCACCACATAAGTTCGACCTAAATGGACGTTCTGCACTCGGTGTCACGGCAGTCATCACCCATCTTCGTCAAAGCCAAACACGCCACACAGATTATCGCCCTCCAGTCAGCAGTCGTTTTGTGCACTTGATTGAGGTGCTGGCCGTCCGCGAGGCTATATCGATGGCGTTTCGTCAGCAGAGAACGTTTTGCGAAAGCACGTCATCGGTTCACGAACCACCTTTTGTAGGCGTTGCTCAACGATTGGTCGAAGCCGGGTGGCTGCGTTGAATGGCGATATTACACGCAACCAGTGAAAATCCCGTAACGATCAAATATTTGGCTCCCTGGTAGCATGCTAATGCCCTAATGCGTTCGACGTCGCACATATTTCATCGGTAAAGATTTGAGTTTGTTGGCACACACGGCTGTTTATGCCTCAGGTGTGCATAAGTCATTCATTTTAGGCTGAGAAACATGACATCACCTTTTATAAGTATTCCGAACAGTTGCAACCTGGTCGCGCCCACAAAAAATGACGCCAAGCGGCGCTGAGGATACAGGCGCTGGTTTTTATTACCGCTCCACTTCTGGAGCCAAATTCGCGAAGCATTTCAATCATATGAGCTGTTTGCCATTGAGCGACCACTTTCGCTAATCTTTTCATCATCGCTGTCGGCTGGTATGTGCTCTCACAGACTGTGCTACTATAGGAGCATTTTTGTGAATGCTGGCTTTGGTAGCCACAATTTCTATTCTGCTGGCGTCGTTAATAGCTGCGACTGTACGAGAAACTTGGATAACAAAATCAAGCCCATCATTCATGAATCTTCAAATGAAAATAAAAAATAGATGAATGAATCACGGAAAGTCTTCACGATTGTTTATATAATAAAGAAATCGTAAAGACACCACTAATAAAACCTATACATAAATTGGTGAATACCCGCATATTACGCGTATCACAATTCTGACTATATGACATGAGACAAGTGGGAGTGGTCTCTTTCTAATGATGCTGAAATAGTCAAGTTTGCCGCAAAGCTCATATAAACTTCAGTAGCGCAGTGTATACAATTATTATGACTTTACCAAAGCCCTTGATGATGAGTTCAGTATAGTTGCACAATGGACGACAGTGATCTACATGTGTGAGCGAACCATCAGTGCCTATCCTTGATAAAAACCATTGGTGCCAAGTGGTTGTGACGATGACGTATGTGGCAGTCGGGATGGTAAAGACGAATTTAATGGGTGAAATTGCGCCCAGGAAATTAAGTCACAGAACAAGCAATACATGCTGTACTACACTGATAGTGGCGATCAGTGCACGGCCGTTTTCTGGTCCGCGGTAAAGTGTGCCAGCATCTGTATGAATATGGCATCGAAGGCTCCTGCCTTATTATCGTTCGTAGTTTCGTTAGTTCTTGAATAAGCTGTACTGTTGGCGTTGTGCACACAAGCTTATCAAAACAATCTAAAATAGTCCAAAATGCTCCTGGAAACTTCGACGCAGCCTAATTAAAGCAGTGGTTACCCGTGTAACGGATCGATTACATTTAATAAAGTTACAAGTTCGCCGCAAAGGCGAAGCAATTAATGCGATAGCAACAAAATTCATTGTCATGCTAAAAATGGCAAGCAGATCAAAACGTGCCCCCGCGTTGCTCACGCAAAAATGACGCGCAAAACGTACTCACAGGTACAGATTAACGCGAATAAGTGTCTCAGTTCATACGTCGCTGTCTGAAAAGCGTGCCTTTTACACAAACAGAGACTCGTGCGCCCGGTAAGTACAACAGACTTGCTTTGATTGATATGTTTATTTATTTATTTTATATTACTGTCAGCTCTCTCTTGAGGGCTTTTACAGGGAAGGTACAACCAAATACAAACCAACCAACATACATCTATGTCAGCTGGTAGGGCAATCAGTTAATACATGTGTAACACTTTATCAAATCGGCAAACACTGCCTACATTTACAGCAATGCCTGGCTACGCATTACAAGCCTTAGACACAGCTGGGGCAAAGAAAACAAAGAAACTCAAACCAAAGAAACATGCAGGCTTATCATCTGACAGCTCCATCACTCAAATATATGTCCAACAATTTTTCGTATTTGCAAAGATCGCTTGCATTTACTACAACGCCTGGCAACGCAGTCCAATGCTCAATCGCAGCTGAAAAAAAAGAAAGACAAAACACATCGCTCCGACAAGAGTACAATACTAAAATACAGTCGTGATAAACCCGACTGCTTTGTTTCCCTGGCACTTTTTGTTACAAATCTTTGTTAATTATTTAGTTGTCCTTGCAGTACCCTGAAAGGAGCTTTCAACCGGTTCTTTTGTCTTCGTGTCTCAAGTGATTTCAGTTCACAGGACTCCAACATCTGGGTGACAGAATCTAACCGGCGGTAATTCGTGCATATGAAGCGGATGGCACATCGTTGAGCTTTTTCTGATTTTGTTCTCAGGTTGTCTTGATGAGGGCTCCACATGACTGAGGCACATTCTAGTAGTGGTCTATATGACAATTAACGTCCCAAAAGCACCATATGATTATGAGAGATGCCGTAATAGAAGTCTCCGGAAATTTTGACAACTTATAAGGTTCTTTAGCGTGCACCCGAAACTGAGCACATGGGCCTACAGCATTTTCTTATCCATTGAAAATTCAACCGCCACAGCTAAGATTTGATCCCATGACCAGCGAGTCCATAACCGAGCACTTTAGCCACTAGACCACCGCGGCCAACTACAAAAAATGGTTCCAGTGAAAGCCCAAGGGGTGCAATTCTCCACGCCGCGAGATAAGCGCGCGCGCGTGTGTGCGTCTTCCCCACCACCACCATCCTCCTTCTTCGCGGGGAAAATACGCGTGCGATATGAACGCATGAGCGCGCGTCGCCGCGTTCTGACGAATTGGTGACGCGCGTTCTTCGCGCCATTTCGCTGGTAATGCTTAAAACACGATTGTTCCCCCGAGATCGGCATTGCCAGCGATAAGTGGCAGGTATAAATGGCTTGCCGTTTCAACGTGGAAGGAGGTGTTCCTTTGTGGTTCAGTGGCTAACGCCACGCACTCGCTAGCAAGAGGTCGGACGTTCGATGCCACGTGCCGGAGTCTTTTTCTGAATTATTGTTCTTTCTTGCGTTTCCATATATATACATATGTATATATATATGGCGAATGACGGTGCTCGCTGACGCCGGCGGCAAAATTCAGCTGACAATGTCCATATAATTGTTATTGCAATAACAGAAAAAGAAGCACGCGTGGCAGTATACGATTTTGTGGACATTCATGCTAGATATTTACAAAGTGTATTTCCTGTTATTATTTATTTGGAAGCAAATACATTTTTGGTAGTTATGTAATTGCATGTTTATTTTTACTTGGTCTCTGTAATTCAGTGATCTTCTCTGCAATTACATGTAACGTTATTTCATTCGTTAAGACAAGGTTGTAACAGGGGGTGCCATTTTTAGCAGTGGTATTTCGCGTGAGCAACAGTATGAAGGGCCGTAACAGGTGGGGAGTTAAGGGGGTTCGACACCCCCCGGAATTTCTTCGTACTTCTATGTTTTGGGGTGATACTAAAGTATTTACATTCGCTCACACTGACCACTATAGTTACCAAAGTTAGCCGTTCTACACATAAACAACCCTGATAATGGTTCCTGGCCATGGCCCCAGGATTACGGCATTCCCGCAATCATCACGCCCCGCCGCGGAGGTCTAGTGGCTAAGGTACTTGGCTGCTGACCCGCAGGTCGCAGGATCGAATGCCGGCTGCGGCAGCTGCATTTTCAATGGAGGCAAATGCTGTAGGCCCGTGTGCACAGACTTGGGTGCACGTTAAAGAACCCCAGGTGGTCGAAATTTCCGAAGGCCTTCATTATGGCATCTCATTATCATATGTTGGTTTTGGGACGTTAAATCCCCCATATCAATAATCAATGCCCGCAATCCTGGAACGCGGCAGCCTGATGTATTCGCATGTTTGCGTAGGAAAACCAAATATTTCTACATTTCCGGCAACATATTTGGCATTTCGCTATGCTTCCGCTTTTCGACTTCCTTCAATACCTCCTGACCTTTCAGTGTATAAATTCCCCAACATTTCTCCAGCGTTTTCAACATTAATGAAGGTTCGCTGTGCAATGGAAGGACGTGCCCAAATACTATGTACACAAGCAATTTGCGACTTCAAATGTCCGCACCTTTACGTTTTACGACTGACTGCTACGAGTCGCTACGTAACTGCAACAGCATTTTAGTTGACGAATGCTTTATGAATATAAGTTACGTTTATACATAACTTGTTGACTTGCACAAGCTCGTGACTTGAACACGAGTTCTCTGCAACGATACACAGCACAGCTGAACTGAATATTTTTCGACGTGCGAGCCGCTCCGTTTGGAACACACGTTATAAGCAACTTTTCTAGTGTGAAGAGGCAAAGAAATATTCACACATAAAATCAGAAGCAAATTACCATAAATGTAATTATTTACTCATTATTTATTCATGAGTTACTTTTCTGAGGCAGGAGGTGGTATAACAGCATACGTACGTTTTCATGGAAAAAATGTGGGCTTTCTTTGTTTTCCGTTGTTGGCGCCACCTGTAGTATAGTATTGGCAGTGATTGTAGTTATAAGGGCTCGTCTCCATCAAGGGGAAAATCAGGCACTTGGTGCCCATCCTGCTATTGCGCGTTTATTCTCCTACGAGAACGGCCTGTTTTGCAAATCTCGTGATGCCCACGCTGGATATTGTGCTTTCCAAGTTACCTTATCACGGGCAGAACAGCAACTCGGCGAGATAGAGAGGGAGTGTGTGTGTGTGTGTGTGTGTGTGTGTGTGTGTGTGTGTGTGCGTGTGTGTGTGTGTGTGTGTGTGTGTGTGTGTGTGTGTGCGTGCGTGCATAGAGGTATGCGCGAAATTACCTATTATAGAGGTAAGGTGTTATAGCTGTCATCGCATTAACTCCCCTTTTCCAGTATGTCCTGTCAAAATACAACGTGCTTCACTAACGATGAAAGAATTTTGAAAACGAAGCGATGATTTGCTTCTCACAACGGCCAGCATTTAGGCCACTTGCTTTGCTGAAGTGGAGGAGGTGCGAATGTAAACAATTCTGGGAATGCAACAACATCGGCATTCGTTCGTCATTATTGTCAAAGCCTGCATAGTCGTAACTCTGCTCTTTAAACTTTGATCGGACAGGTCAGACAAAGTAAACGTGTGGTACTAAATTGTCGCCCTTTATTACGCGATCAGGACGTGTGGCGCACCTTCTACCCCTTTCGTGCGCACGCCTATATGCATGTGGGGCAGTCGCACTTTCACAAGGAAATCATTCTTCCATTGTTTGCAGGTGTTCCGGCGTGCCAATACCCAAGCGTCCGCGATGGGGCACGTATTTTATCGAGAGTGAACTACTTCTACCGCATCAACGAGACGGTGTCGTTCGAATGCCCTGAGGGCTTCCAGCTACGTGGTAGTCCCATGATCCAGTGTGTGGCCAAGGGCCGGTGGTCGGCCGCCGTGCCCAGGTGCCAGCCGTTCGCCCCGTCAACGTCCTCTTTCCATGAGAGGAGGCTCAGGAGGCACCATCGGCGCTTGCAGCTCGCCACGCCCGTCGCGGCTCACCGGAACCTGTGACCAGGCTAAGCAGCACGCGCTGAGCTCGTCTCGTCAAGTTCGCTCGCAGAGGTCGCTCGCATTGCAGCGATCGCATATTAATCTATCCCTTCGCGGCCAATGGTTCTCGTGGGCCGATAAAAAACTGTAGGTAGTCTGGCTCAGTTGCACCTATAGTTTCGTCATCAGCCGCCAGAAGCTAGCTCTCATGATCGTCCTTGTACGGTCTGTGCGGCTGGCTACAGACACTTCCAGAACGTGGAATTCAATGACGAATTTTCGCTCAGTCAGCAGCGGGTGGGTTCATCACACATATGTTGGCGGTACTCACACAGGGCGTTACGCTGCCCATGATGCCGTGAAAAAGAAAACATCTTCGATTCTCTGTTGTAGCACCATTGCAGCACTGCGATATTTCGCATTGTTCTCTATCTTTCCCTTGCTGTCGCTCTCCTATTTTCCGTATTCTTCATTAACCCTGGTCGAGCTCAACGAAAAGTGACTCTATTCGGTTCGTTGTCCTTGTCTTGTGTGAGAGAATGCGATAGATCTGCTGGACTTGACCTCACCTTGGCTGAAAGCTGAGCCTGTCTTAGCGCCGCTCTTTTTGTTTAACATTTTATCTGAATGACTTTTGGCCCTGGACAACCAACAAGCAACGTAATGTAGGCAAGTCTACTCTTGTTAAACTTGCCATTTCAGGGCTTTGTAGGACTGTTTGCCTTAGACTGACCTTGATTCACTCGCTTCCAAAAAGTCAAGACGTCTGTCATGGCATCGTGAACGCCAGCACATTAAGCACAACTTATTCTGTCTTCGTTAGGACACCAAAGTGAAAACATTTGTATGATGCATTTGCATATCTTTTCAGAGCGGCGGTGCAAAAACACTCTTCGGAGTAGACGACTAGAATCGCATCATCTTGTGATGGCGCATCTTGATAGAGCCTATGGGTGGCAGTGACGTTTTCACTGACTGAATGAAAGGAGTGCTGCGTCCAATGGCGTAGCAAGGGGGTTGCATACCCGGACCGTGCACATCCCCCCCCCTTTTTTTATCATGATATACAGAGCACGGATTGACACTCGACCACATCTGCATGCCCGACCACTACTTCAGATGAAAAAGGTTCCCTTTCACCCGTGCCCCGAAAAAATATCTACCTACACCCCTGCGTCGTAAAAAAGAAAACGAATGGACTTTTATGCTGAAACATAATTGATTACTTGCGTGCTGCTGAAGTCACTGATTTTTCTTTTTCTTTCAGGAGTAACCTATAAGACAAAATAAATTATTTCATGCTGTGAAATGAATGTAACAGAGTAGTCAGCGTCTAGATTTTTGAAGGCGAAAGATAAAACGATATTTTTTTCGTGCAGACATTGTTCATTGTACCCGAAAAAGTCATTGTTTTAACGAAGGTTATGCACATGGCGCGCATATTCAGCATGGGCAAATCCTGAAACATTAGTGACATAGATTAGGTATACGTTGTTCTTTCCTGTTTGAAAACTCGCCATTGAACTACGGAACACTGTGCTCGACCGGCTGCGATGGATGCGAAATACTCGGTGCAGTGCTTCAGTGAATCACCTGCGGCGCCCAGAACTGTCAAGCAGAAGGGCACCGATCAACCCAGCGGACGTGTGGTGCGTACGGCGGGACTACTTTCTAATGTGCGCCTCCATCTAGAGGACACCGTGATGCGCGCATCGCCCGAAGTGCCGTTATGAACGCTCTCATTCTCCAGCAAGATGAGAGAGAGCCAAAAAGCATAAAAAATTACCAGAACTGTTTACGTCTTCCACATTGACAGTGCACACAGCTACGGTTGTTTTGCAAGTAGCGGAAGTTTTTGTCAATGAGTTGACGTCCTTTATTACCCGAGCTGCAAGAGCACAAATGTGTCACAAAATAGATAAAAACAAAAAAGAAAAATAAGAAATGTGGTTAAAAAATTTTTTTGCTCTTCACGTAGGAAGAGCAAAGGTGCAGTGCGCTGTCATAAAAAATAAATCTTATTTGATATTTCACAGTGCTGCATCACTTTGAAAATTATGAGTATTTAATGCGCAAACAAGTTCTCTTGAGAATCTACTGAAGAGTTCGCTAAAAAGCTTTAGACGCCTCTGCAGCTCTCTGTTCTGCACAGAAGCGTTCACTAACGCGGTAATTTTCCCGTAAGCGTTATCACTCTTGCAGCTGGGGGAAAAATTGAAGTTGTAGAGCTTTCAACCTAAATACCTACGTAGTCGCAAAAAAGTCCCCTCCTGCGATGAACCAGCTTCAAAGAGAAAAAAAAACAGAAAGCGATGTCTTCTCACCCCGTGAAGCACTGCATCCTTAGATATACTCCTGTTCTTGCGCATATAGAGTAAGTGTAAACTTCACTATGTATACTTATAGAATCGTGAGGGTGGCGTTGTCGGTACATGTATCAAGTATGAGGAAATCGTTTCATATTCTTCATAAGCTAATCGCTGTGGATATGTGTCATGTCAGTCAGTCAGTCAGTCAGTCAGTTTATTTCCCTTAAAGACCCCCAAGGGGGTATTTTGTGTGAACAATGTGCTATGTTCGAGTGACTGTTGTATACACCGCATTTCGAGCGTGTTCGCAATACTACTACGTTTTGGTGGGGCGTTATAGTTGTCAATTACGCATTGCTAAAGTCATTCAGTCGATTTGTCTAGGACGCCGCCGTAGTGGGGACCGAGCAGATACATTTCAGAGATAATGAAGCCGTAGGGCAAAACCTCTCTATCTATTCTGAACATTTGACAGCTTATACAGGTTACGTATAGCTACGGCTGCCTTTTGTAGCGATTTCAATGGTTCCGACGTAAAGCATTCAGACGATTAAGTGTGAAAAGTGCAGTGCTGAGCCGCCCTGGTTACTCAGATTTGTGTGGCAGCAAGCGCTTTGAAGTAGTTTCCTGTGAATCTCCCAGAACTTCATTGTCAGCTCCAAAGTACGACCACATTAGCTGGAAGAGAAAGAGCCGTTCACAACGTAGTCTCATTCTTGATGTGCCACTCATTGTGAATATATGCCATGCAAATGAACAGTATCAACATGCTCGCTTACTTCGTACTGACAGTGCCACTTGCTAGTGACTCATGAGAGACGATCGTTCCTGCAGTGTAGCAGATGGATACACGTCAGTGCTTTTGTTAAGCATTTAGCTAATGCAAAGGCTTTCTGAAAAATTACAAGACTTATCTAACGTCCCACGTTGTATTGACGGCATTATTTCCTGTTCTGTTCCTCATTGAACGCCTGACTTGGACCATATGTTCATTTACGAATTCCCTCTATTTTTAATCAATTAATCAAAACAACAGCTTTTCTAGCTGTACAAGTCCCCCTAACAGTTTTGCGACTGGCACATGTTCAAATATAAAACAACGCTGCAGACCATCAGCGGGATTGGTGTGTTACAAGAAAGACTGTTTAAAGGGACCCTGCAACCCTTTTCGAGCATGGTCCGAAAACGCTACCAATCGGTAATAGAGGCTCCCGACAACACTTCCATTGATTGATATGTGGGGTTTAACGTCCCAAAACCACTATATGATTATGAGAGACGCCGTAGTGGAGGGCTCCGGAAATTTAGACCACCTGGGGTTCTTTAACGTGCACCCAAATCTGAGCACACGGGCCTCGACAACACTTCCAGGCACGCGGCCTGGAACTCACAATAAATTATCAAAGTCAGCTAAACATTGCTTTCTCTGCTTTCGACAAATCACGGAAGACGCTCGAAAATCACTCGTGAAAAGACCATCTATCAGCCATTCGCTGGTTTTAACATGGTGCGCTCGGTCGTTTCAGAGATCGTCGCGGGAGGCCGTGACTTTTCGACGCATGTGCACGCGATCACACTGAAGAAGTCGTGCATTTGAAGAAAAAGAAAAAGAAGTGCACAAGGTCAGGAGTTGAGCGTGACGTTTTTCTTTGCCCCTGCCGTGCCTCCCTGCTTAGCGTCCAGCGCTTCCGTCTGGACGAGAGAATATAGAATGTATTTTAGTGCAAAATAACAAAAATGCCGATCAAGCTGAAATACACAAAACTTAAAAACAAGGCTCCGCACACGGGAGCCTTGTTCACAGTGACCGCAAGTGGCGTAGTGCGCTCTTCTTTTGCGCGTTTCATCCCGTGTCGCAGACATCGCGCGTACACAGTGGGTAGTGTCCTAATATTTCTGTTCAACGTACGCGCAGTAGTTTGAATGGCCAGAGATTCCATATGCATTCATAGAATTACATAGAATGTAATTGCAGCATGGCATAAATCTTTGTAAGTCCACTGGCACTGGACGGATTCTTAAATTTTTGCGGCATTAACTTCATGGGGTAATGAGCTCTTCTAGTGAATTCATTCAATGGTTACTTGAATATGTGTTTCAGGACCCCTTTAATGGAAGATTGTCGGCACATCTCAAGGCTCACTGGTAGAGTGTTAAAGAAAGGTTTGAACTATAAGCATAGCTGGTATATTGCAAATGATCTGTGAGCGAGAATATTGACTATGTTATTTGCTTGGAAGAATTTGTTTTCAGCAGACAAGCAAAGCTTTTATGGGTTTTCTTGTGTTTTAACCAACGTACTCAGCTGTTTCAAAAGTGTAGACAGTGCGCTTTTAGCACAGATTGTCATTTTTTCTTTCCGAAGTGTTCGCGCGGGTAGTATCAGTGCCTCACGAGTCGGTTCTTTCATTTTTGTAGGTCTTTCCAGACAAGACTGCGCAACGTTTCTTAGCATTCTTTCGTATACAGTCGTTATAGTTATCTCTCTTTGTGTGTATGTATGGGCGCTTGTGTTTACTTTCTATATTCATATATAGCCTAATAAAGCTATTGTTCCACTAAGAAAAGTGTTTTTCATCTGCAAAATGAGTGTCCACACAATACCTGAAGTATCCACATTGTTGGCGAACTCGTGCTGCTCACCCCCCCCCCCTGGCAAGTCACCACGTTTTAGGCTACATCCGCTTCCTATCTCGGCTCTGCTTATCATGTTTGCGCACTCAGCTCTAAATCTTGTGCCTCCATGACATTCATAAGCAGCCTCACAGGCACTGTGACTCCACGCTGCGTTGGAGTTCAGGCCAACGAAGAAGGCTCCGAGAACGCAAAAAAATGATGGATGGACAGACGGACGGACCAATGGATGGATGGATGGATGGATGGATGGATGGATGGATGGATGGATGGATGGATGGATGGATGGATGGGTGGGTTGGTGGGTGGGTGGGTGGGTGGACAAACGGACGAGTGGGCGGGTGGGTGGGCCGGTGGACGGATGGACTAAGTTATTTTAAGTTTACTTTTATGCATAAATTCTTCACCACACTTATGTAAAAATGGTGTAGCTGATCACACAGGACTCAATTCAACCTCCTTTTCTACATCCGCTCTGTGTCGGTGCTAACTCCTGTGCCGCTCTGCAAGGCAGGCACTATGATGCGTCATCATCCTATGTATGTACACTGTAAAGCATGGGGTAATTATTTATAGAGTGACCACATTATGACGCTGACCCTCAAGTGCTGGCATTTTCACAGCACCCGAACACGAGTCCCAAACATAAGCGCAATGTGCATTTTGTACTAAAATAGGAGGCCCTTCAGCTCTTCCACAATTTCTTGCGAATTCGCAAAACTAAGAGCCTTATGTACGGGTAAGCACAGTTACGTATATAGGACGCAGAGAGCGCCGTGGATTTCTTAACCCTGTCACAATCTAGCGTAGTGTTAGCCGTAATTTTCAGCTTTATAGTTCTGGTAGCCTACATATGTGCTATATATTCTGCTTGCTAAAGACATTCGCAAGAAGCAATTGAGACAACAGCGGTCCCCTTGTTTCCATTAGATATAGCATACAGCTTCAGATTTTGAAACATGTGACTACAATAAATGAAGGCAGAACCAACATGACGTAAGCGAAAGTGGCATCATTTTACACCAGTTGTATTTTGAAGTTATCGTCGTGAATAGGGTCATTAGAATAATCAACGTGGATGACATCTCTCATCGCCATTCCTGGCGTATGTACACCATTCACGAACATACGGGTAGTCAAAAGTTCCCAGGCCAATATTCCATGCATTACAACCGAAGCGCGGCATCGGAACTTTGGCCGGAGCAGTACTTCCCAAGACAGGCTGACGGAAGTAGTGTGAATGCAGTTATGCTCTTTCGTACGCGAAATTACTCTCTATTGGCATCTACAGTCGTAATAACATGAACAATAAAAGGTTTCTAACTAAAGCACTTTTCTAATTTGGTTTGGATTCACACTTTTTCGTTCTGCGTCACTTTCACACAGTAAAAATTTTCACACCAAAAAGGGTGTAAAAAGGGTGCTTTTTTAAAAAAGCACTCTTTGCAACACCCTTTAACACCCATAAATCGTCGATTGAAAAAAAAGCAACCCTTTGTTTGGGTGCTTGCCTCAATAGCACCCTAAAATAGGCTCTAAGGGTGCTTTTGTGCCTGAGAAGGGTGTAGGTGACGATTCATCAGATGAAATATGCAGCATAAGAACAACACATAATTATAATATTTGCGATTTTACGTCTCCAAAACCTCGATATGATTATGAGGGTCGTCGTAGTGGAAAGCTACAGAGATTTTGACCATTTGGTGTTCTTTATTGGGCGCTGATATCGCACAGTGCACAGGCTTCTACCTTTACGCCTCCGTCTTAATTCGACTGCCACGGCCGACATCGAACCCGCGACCTTCGGATTGGTGGCCGAGCAGCGTAGCTAATGCGCGAATATGTGGACCTTGCGTTAAATGACGGCCTAGAACTTAGAATGTGTGAAGGTGCTCTCCGAATACAGCAGAATGCCAGCAGAAGCAAATCGCGTTTCATCTATAATGGCAAATAACTGCAATCCACGTTACGAAAGCTCACCTTAGTGTTGGTTATGAGCTACATGTTTGCTATGGATTATATACAGGAACATAATGTTCTCCCGAGTATGGGGGTGTGTGCGTGAGCCTGCGCATGTGTTCGCGTGTAAGCGCGATTGTGTGTAGACCCATGCATGTGTGCGTGCGCGTGTATGTGCGAGTCCGTGCTTGTGTTAAGCGTGCTTGTGCACATGTATACGCCCATGCATGCGTGCGTTTACGGTCGCGTGTGTGCGTGGCCGTATGAGTGTATACGTGTATGTGTGTGCGCCTGTGAATAAGTATGCGTGTGTATCAGCCCGTGCGCCCTCGAATTTCGTGTGTGTGTGTGTGTGTGCGGGGTGGGGGCCACTGCTTCTTATTTTAAGGTCCGACACCTGTTCAGACTGGGAGACTATATGGGAGGTGGCTAAAGGAATGGCGGTGGTCAACGCACGTACACGGACTATTCAGTACATGGAAAACAGCTGCACATTTTCGTACCTCATTGTTGCTTACGAACTTGCTGTGGTAGCTGATTAGGTCCGCTGAGGCGCTTCTACGCTCAAAAACGTGGGTTATGACCAAATCACGCGGAAAGCTGTCACTGCACTTATGAACAACCATCGTTTATATTAACAACGTTTAACAAGAACGTGCCCTGCCTTTGCTACAGGTGCTTAGCTAGCTCATTGGGCAACCATATGGAATTATGTGCTGATCATGTGGTCAGCAAAAAGTTTGTTATAACAACCTCGGCACGTTTCGTGGTGTGTGACAAGCCTTCTAAACATCCGCGACTGTGGATTAATTTGTTCCAGCTTCGACTGTGCATGTAGTGTTTGCGGCACCATACGCGGAATTGCCAGACACCGGAAATGCGAAAAGCAATTCCTCTGAAAAAAGGTGTAGCGATGCTCTCCCGCTAATGCCACCGAGGACGAAATAATTATTGTTTCTGGCCATTCCATGGTGCACTTTGTTTTCCGCAAGTTTTGCTTCACTATTTTTCGTCCACTGCAATCGCATTCCGTCAAAATACTCAAAGAACCCGAGGCTGATAAATAACCTGCGTCGCTGTGCGGCTGGCTCGAAGGAGAGGTGCCATTTACAAGGAGTCATACTTGAAGCGCAATTCGATTGCCTTCCGCGTCGAACCACTGTCCACCGTATGCGCCATAGCGTTTGCCTTTCGGCGCCGTCTTGGCGGGCTTCCCGCTTCCCCCCCCCCGCTCACCCCGGCCAGCGTTGCCCCCACAACGGCGGTGTAGATAAGCGAATAGTTGCGTCACCGAACACCTGCGTCGACAGCTGCGGCGCCGCCGCCAGTGCCTCCTCCTTCTCTCTCTCAACGTTGCTCTCTCTCTGTCTCATCCGTCATTCAAATGCGTTGCGTTGGTCTGGGGTTTTGGTCGCTGTGTGAGTTGTAGCGAACAGGCGCATCTTCAATGGTGGTCTCGCATGACACCGTGTTCGAAGTGACGCTCGGATTAAGGAATATTCATGGAACGGCGGACACGGACAACGTGGGCCTGTTAACGGTGAGTGTACTGTTTTCGTAGGTAGTAATCGTACAGCGCTAGCTGGGCGCCTGCAGCAGCTCTGCCGAAGTAGGCTGCCAGCCATTTACAACAGCATGCGTTCGCGGGCCTGTTGCAGATGCCCGAATAAACATGTGATTTAACGAGTTCACACTGCTATGCGCGATGTTGTGTAAGTGCCTGCATCACTCATACAGTGAGTGATGTGATCACTTAACAAGGGCGCGATTTGTTGCTGATCACACATTGTCTCTACACTGCTCTAAGTGATTGATATTGTTTCAAGGTGCACTTTAGGCTACATCGTAATAACATTTCTATTAATACTCAAATGTGCAGCGTGCTTCTGTTGGTGTAAGCATAAAAAAAGAAAGAAGAAGAAAAATTTATGTACAGAGGCGCACTGTACGAAATGGCTTTTTTTGCTTAAAGACGGTATAGTTTGAGGTGCTGATATGCCACGATGCTCCCAACACGTGCGCGTCGGTCTTTTAAAATATTTAGGACACGTGTCACCAGCAACAGGGAAAGATCTAGTAGACTTACAAAGGCGCGTTGTTGTGGCCATCGCCATGCGTTGTTTTCCCTCGTTTCTGTTTGCTGTTTTCGTGCTTTGCTTTCATCTGCGATAACGTTCGGCGTTACAACAGAATCGAGAGAGTATACGTGACTGTGAGAGCTATGTGCGGTAGCTCTAGCACAAGCAATGGCTGTTGCAACGTAGACGGCGTCCGCGCGCGTTGGTGTTGTTCGAGCGCTCCTACCTGCTTGATTGTGTTTCACTGTGTATTTAGGCACGGGTTACGTTTGTAAATCCCGTGGTCAATAATCGCTAATAGCGTGCCCCTGATTGGAAATATGCCAGACGCTTTCTCTGAAAGCAAGCTTTGAAGAATTTTTTAATAAATACTTTCATACGTGCTACGCAGTGCCTATTGCAGGCCCGCAACTCTTTGAAAAATGGACGAGCTATCACATTTTTATCAAATTATAATGAATTAAGATGATTGAATTATAGATGACGAATTTCTGTGCTAGATTAGGTGCACAAAATACATGTTCGCAGCCGTACGTCTCGAAAGCAGGCAAATAGGGAGCACAGCGTCAAATTTGGATTAGATGCCATCGACGGAGCTTCTTGTGAGGGTAGAAAGAACGAGAAAATTGTTCATTTTTGATACCCTTATAGAGGCAGTCCTAATTGCACTTACTGCTGAATTGTCACAATTCCTCAGATTGTTAGAGGCGTGATTAAAGTCAGTAAATATTTTACTTTTTTTGCAGACATATTCGCTAGTGCCACGCCCAAGATCATTTGTTCTCGTGTAAAAGAGAAAGCAGAGATGCCTTCACTGTTTGTACATGAAGAGGTAAGTTTCTTGTGCGTTTCGATTAATGCTACATGTTCTGAACGTTGTACATTAAGAATTGTTTTTCACACTGGCTCACTACCCTGTAAGAAATTTGATTCTTAGGTGAGTTCAGGCTTTCGTAAGTGCCATTTTTGAGCGGTAGTCTTACACTTCACCTCAATTCGGTAATTTGCTGTATGCTGGAAAACTATCTTATCTTTATCATACGAAATATTGGAATACACGGGTTGTATGCTTCGAGTTTAGTGCAATGTCAATTACACGCCATTTCAAAGGATACACACTACACATTCTTCATATATGGTGCTGCCAGAACAGCACCAACATCCTTTTATGAGAAGTCATATTTGCTCTTATTACAGGATGAGAGGGTGCCGCTGACGTTCTGCGTAGTCTACCCCGGCCCCAGCCTAGACCAGGCCTAGTTCATGAACCTCCACGTGGATGACCGAAAAATTTTCCGTCTCAGTAATGACGAAGAAGGAGTGACAGAACTGATGAGTTGACTTTTTTTTATTTTCAACATGGTCTGCGGCCGCAAGGCCTTTAACAACCACCGAGATTGAGCGGCTTTTTCTCGGCGTGAGTTTGGAGTTTATCAAAGAACTTGTTCAGGCAGTAGGACGCTGAAAATTTTAGTGTCACAATGCCTGAACAACTTTTTCTAGTGTAGTCATGGTAGATGAACAAATATTGTTAATTGTGCAACTTATTTTGCTTGAATATAGCTGGACCATTCCATGCCAAACGTCCTAGCCACTTTGGCGACCATCTGAAATGTCTTTGAAAAAAAATGTGCTGACTTACTGCGTTGAAAACAGTGAAGTGCTAGAATATTTCAGCGAGAAAAAAAGTTTTGTTCATGTGGTTGGCTTTGAACTTCCTGGCATGACGCCGTCTGTGTGCTGTGTGTGGAAAATTTTGTTTTAAAACTACCGCTTATTTTTTCTAAACAAATTCGGTCTACCTGTTAAGTAAATGTGCTTCTGTAAGGTATTTCAAGCTCAATACTAGTAGTGCAATCTTTCGCCATATTCGCTTCCAAGAATAAAGCCAAAATGTGTTATGTTTGCATTTTTATTGCAATATTGCACACTGTATGAATATCTGAGCAGTGATTACTTACTCCACAGAAGGTATATTTTGAGGAAAAAATATCTTTAGACCTCTCAAGCTGCTCAAACACACGAGAAAATATCACAAATTTCACAAAATCGTGATTTTTGTCCGTATTGTGATGCAATTTGCTCCATGTTGTGATACAATGAAAACTCATCATTATACCTAAATTGTAAAAAAATGAAATTTTTTCTACAATAAAAATCTCATCACAAAAAGGACAGGAAAGAGCGCTGTCAACTGAATTTTAGTGAAGGTGCTACGAGCGTTTTTATACTGAGCACAAGAACAGGGCCCATCTGCAACAACACATGTGTGACCATGACAAAATAATTTTAACCGAGAAAAGAATACTCTTTTTCGGAAAAGATAAGTGAAGGTGTACTGATGCATTCATCCTTGGCCTTCCTGATAAAGAGCTCTAAAATCTCTAATTTTTTCTGCTTCGTTTTTTTTTCAAAAACCGTGTTTTATGAAACCTAGGACTACACTTACATTCTTTACGGTTTCCGGCCGTGAGACAACTATAGCCCTTTTTAACATTTAAAGCTTGCTGTCTTGCTTGATCGTTGAAGCATTGCCCAGTTTGTCCTATGTTTACTTTTCCACATGTTAGCGGTATCTCATACACATTAGATTGGCATTCAGTAAACCTATTCTAGTGCCGAATGGTGCAAGATTGACTATTCCTGTTGCAGAAGTACATGCACTTTTGAAAGCTTGCAAGTGGTGGAAAACAACAATGTCATATCTGCTGGCCCTTTCCCTAAAATTGTGAGACACCTTATGTATGTAGTACCATGTAACATGCAAGGTCATTGGTCATTCTCTTTTTTTTTGGTCCTGTTTCCTTTAACTTTACTTTCTGCAGGAGGGTTTCGCAAACAAGTGTGATGATGCTGTTGGGGTATTGGCTGGTGCTATCGGCCCAGGAGTGCTAAGAATGTTCTGCCTTTTGATAGTGGGCATTCAAAATTAGTAGAAAGAGGAATTGATACCACATGTATTCAGGCCACCTTTTAGAAGTCATGTTAGCACAAGAGTAAGGTCAGGCTTAAAAACCAGATTAAAAGACTAAAAGATGCTGGATATCCCAACAGAATCATCACACCCGTTTGCTAAACCCTCCTGCAGAAAGTAAAGTTAAAGAAGACAGGACCAACAAAAAACAATGACCAAAACCTTTGCATGTTATACCACATTACGTGTCTCACAATTAAAAAAATAGCCAGCAGATATGATATTAACGTGTTGTTTTCCACCCCTCGCAAGCTTTCAAAAGTGTGTGTACTAAACAGCAACAGGAATAGTCAATGTTGCACCATTCGTCACGAGAATAGGTTTACTTTATGCCAATTTAACGTTTGTAGAAGTATTTTTTATCAGGTAAACCAATGATCAGTGCATCACTACACGTTCACTTATCCTTTCCGAGAGGGAGTAGTCTTTTCGCAGCTAAGATTATTTTGTAGTGCTCACACGTGTCGTCGCGCATGAACACGGTTCCTGTACTCCGTGTAAAAGCGCTCGTAGCACATTCATTAAATTCAGTTGACAGTCGGTGCTCTTTCCTGTCCTTTCTGTCTCTTCCTGAAGTTGTCGCGCTGTGACTAGCACACAACCACGATGAACCAACTCGCCCAAATTAAGCTCTTGTTATGTAACACGTAGACCGAGTTTCGTATAGAAAGAAGGAGCGGTGCTTATTTTAAAATAAAATTTTTCAAATACAACACCTAGACGGCATTCCAGGAAGTTCAGAAGGCCGCCACGTGACCAAATATTTTTCCTCTCCTAAATATTCGAGAAGTTCACTATTTTTAATGCAGCACGAGTTTTTCGAATACATTTGAGATGGTTGCCAAAATGGCAGAGACATTTGGCATAAAAGTGACCCAGCTGTGTCACTAGCCATAATTATGCATTACCTCTTGTTTTTTGTGTGTCCTGACTCAGTTTTGTGTTCGTTTTTAGCTCATTCTGTTTCTGATCATTGTATTGGTTTTTTAAGTATTCGCTAAAGTTATATGTGCGAAAACCCGTATATGTTTGCATGTACATCATTTCTCATAACCAATTGTTATCCATCCAGGAATACAAAGCTTAAACCACTGTGATTGTATACATTTGAAAACACTATCCGTATATATTTTTGTGTGCATCACTTCTTGGGAACGATTGTGTACATGAAGGCGTATATAGTGAAATCATGGTGATTGTATATATTTGAAAAAATTAAAGAATGATAAGTATATATTTGCCTGTATTTCATTCCTATTAACCGATTGTGTACATGAAGGAGTATTAAACTGGAAAGCACTGGGATTGTGGACACTTGAAAGAATTATAGGGATGTATTAGCGTGTATTTCATTTGTAGTCTCTATGTACTTGAAGCAATATACTAAACTGAAACCAGTGTAATTGTATGTTGCAAAGAATTGTCAATAAAGTGAAACTGAAAAATATAATAAACATTTGAGGTGTTGCATGTGTAGTGTACGTATACGTGAACATGTTACACATCTGGTGAAAAAGTTGTGTGGCAGAAGAAAAGTTTATAAGTTTTATTTTCCTATCAAATAAATGCAATATGCAAGGGCAGCAAGGCTTCGTTTTCTGTAACGCGCATTATGCATATACTGTGAAGTATATATTAATCCAGCAAAAGTTCCTACACGATTGTACGTGTTTATTTTTGCCCACACGCAATGAATGGAGCTCGACAGGTGGCTCACCATTGATAATCAGGACCACTTTCTTCAAGTAGTGTGTAATCAGTGCATGCTGATATCTATTAGTGCAGTCTAAAAGAATACTGGCACCCCTGCCATGGGCACTCAACACCCTTGTGCACCCTTCTCGCACCCTCCTCAGAGGGTGCTAAAAAAGTCAAGGACATCGAAGGCACCCTTCCTTAAGGGTGTTTTTGTAACACCCTACAGTTTTTTTACATGTACACCCTATTCTAAGGGTGCATAGAAAAGCACCCTTTTCGGAAGGTGCTTAATTAACACCTATAGGGTGTCGTCCACGGGACAAGCTCATTTACACCCTTCTGGGTGTAAAAATTTTTACTGTGCAGCTCCACAGTCAAGATGGTAATACCAATAAGTTTAATCGATTTATCGATTAAATTATTCTGAGAAGCAACTATTCACTCTATGTTCACCTACGAATTCATTCAATTGACCTCTTCCGAATGATCAACATACCAGCCGTGACATATGTTACACAAAAATCCTGTAATTGCATACGCCAATGCCAAGCACAAGCAGCTATTATAATAACACCGGCGGAAAACTCATATAAATTATAACGAAGACGCACAATATATCCGCACCAAAAATGTAACGAAGGTTGATTTTTTCATGGAAAGCTCGTGTGCCACTGCATTGTGTTGGTCTGTTGTATTGCAGTGGCTTTCGCAATGGTTATTTTTACAAGCCGTGAAGACATCAAAGGCTGCTCACAGTAATTAGAAATTAAAGAGGCATTAAAGCATTAACGCGGCCACTTTTGAACGTATGTGATCATATCGGGGTCACTAGGCGTATACATTCAATAGGCGTTAAACCATACACTCTAAACTTTTCACACCCATAAGAGTGTATTTGTTTTGTCCCATGAGCAACACCCCTTTAGGGTGTCTAGGAACACCCTAAATAAGGTGTTTAGAAACCCCCTGAAACCATAGGGTGTAAAGAAACGTTACAACCTACTTTATAGGTGTTTATGAACACCCCTAAACTATGCGTGTTGGATGAAGCTACACCCATGCGAGTGGGGTGTACACTGAAAATCCCCTTGAAACTATGGCAGTTATATGGATGAGCATACTTGATCAAATGAAGCGCAATCAATGGGCAACAAAAGCAGAGACACAAGAGGTTACGCTTAGACTTCTGTGTTGAGAAGAGCCGTTCACAGCACTTCATTCCATTAAATATACATCACCAAGTGGCCCAAGCCTCAATTGTTCTCAGGAAGAAGCATATACGAAGCTTCTCTGCAGCTGACAGGGAAGAAGGAAGATACTGGTGTCACCCACTGTACTTATACCTGCATGCATGCAGCTGATAAAATAAGGTGCCATGGTCTTGAATGAGCTGCATGAGATCAGTGTATATATGTGTACGTAGACTGGGCCGTAAACGAGAAAGACGCGGAAGGCACTTACGCACGCGCACACACATGCACACACACAACACACCACACCACAGTAGTGCAAGCAGTAACCTGTAGCGTAACGTCCAACCGAACATAACGCCGAAGCAAAAAACAATTAAGCCCATATGTTAACATCTGCCTTTAATATAAAAAAACTGCAAATATAACAAAAAGGACTCAATGACATTCTGCAAAATTTTGAAATATGTCACGGGACCAAGTTTCTTTCTCTCTATACTTAAATTTATTGTTTTCAATACAATAAATCTCCACAACTTTCAAAACATTTTGCGCTAGTCGGGCAAACGACTGAGACGTATGACGTTTGATTGACACCTATACAATAGAAGCAAAAAAACACGTAGAAAGAGTAAGCGAGTTTTGGAGTTACATTTACAACCTATTACATCTCGCAGTATAAATTTCGACATTAAAAAAGAAAACATTCAACAAGGTAGTGTAATTGGGTTTGTAATAATGTAATGTCTGTGTTGGTATACTTCTAACTGGAAAACCACTCGTCACTGCTGCTTGCACAATCATCTCCGGCTGCTGAGATGACTGGTGCCTTTGAGAGAAGTTGGGCGAAGCGGTTCTTTCTGTACAGGAAATTCAATCCGGGAAACCTAAAATAAATATACAAGGAACAATAACTGAAATTTCACAAAGAGTGCAACGTACAGTGTGCACCATGCATAACTGCTTTCTTATGTATCAGTATAAATTTAGTGCATAGCAAGCATTTTCAGTGGCATCAGGCTCCACTGCAGTGATAATTGCTAGAAAAGGTAGGCTGAGCAATAAACGCCATAAAAAGCGCACTGTGGCAGAATAATTATACCTTTCATGCCGTAGATATGAACCTTACTTTACCCTTTCGGCTTGCTCGCGCAGGCAAATAAAAAGGTGCTGCTCCAAGTTGATAATGTTCCATTAGCTGCATGCAACGACCAATCTAAGAGAATGTCAAGTTCTATGCTTAAGTATGCATCAACACAGCTGCATGTGTATTTCTGCAGATCTACCATGGTACTCATTCGATTAGTTTATGAAAAGGAATACAGTACGACGCGCAACAACATATACATATTTTATCTGTATTGCACAACAGCACAATGCCACTGAGGATACATGACGGTATGCGCATTGAGAAGGTATTTAGTGCAGGTAACTTGTAAAATTAAGTACTCTACAGTTACGTATTAAAATGCGAATGTATTAGTGTTCATGAACCGGCTCACATTGACACGATTATACAATGGAAGAATTGGCTATTGGGTCATTCCACATCAGACGTCCCAGCCATTTTGGTGACCACCGCAAATGTATTCGAAAATAAATCGCACTGATTTTACTGCAATAAAAAGTGTAACTGCTGGAATATTTCCCAGACAAATAATTTATTGGTCATGTGGCTGCCTCCTGAACTTCCCGGAATCTCGTCTGTATGTTTTTGAAAAAAATATTTCATAAGTATCTCTTCTTCCGTGCCAAATTTGGTCTACAAGTTTAGTGAAGGGCATGCGTAAAGTGTTTGAAGCTCAGTAATAATGTTACCATTGTTCGACCACATACGCCTCGAATAATTTATCCGAAGTGTGTTATCTCTGCATTTTTTATATCAATACCGCACATTGAATGAATATCTGAGGAGTTAATTTTTAATCCACATAAGGTATATTTGGAGGAAAAAATATTTTAGACCTCTCAAGCTGTCGAACTCTACAAGAAAAAATCGCAAATTTCACAAAATAATTGTTTTGTCTATAATCAGACGCAGATTGCACCATGTGGCGGTTGAATTAAAATAAACTTTGTACCTAAATCGAAGCAAATAAACAGTTCTTTTCATGTGCCAAATTTTGTCTTAGCAATTTATGTTTTGAGAAAAAGATCACAGCATATCTACGGAGTGAATAATGATGAGTTGGGCGTAGCGTTTATCCGTCCGGGCGCACAAACTGATGGACCGACAGTCTGACGCCAGTATCGACGAACAGAAAGACGGACGGACTCACGGACAGACCGACACACGGAAGCCCGGACGGATGGATGCACAGACGAACAGACGAAAGCACAAATGTACGGACGAACGATTCGCCCCACGAATCGTCATTTTGTCCATGTATATGCTATGAAAACCACTAACGCTATCTATTGGCAACTCATCAAGTGGCTACATAACACTAGTACGACTACACAGGAGGGAATGACCCAAGGCCTCAAAAGCTTTGCCCCTAAATGATTTTTGAAGTTCTAGGTTCCCCATTCACCATTTGGTCATACAGCAGCCGACGCCTCGAAGTTCCCCAAAGCCGTTGATGGGAAAATTAAAAAAAAAATATTTTATTCCTTGAAATAGAACTTGTAATAAAGAAACTTATCACATACAAAGAACTGTTTATGTGCTTTCAATTTAGGTAAAAGGGGATTTTTGATTGGACCACCACATGGTGCAAATTGCGTCTCAATGCGGACAAAAATGACAATTCTGTGAAATGAGTGATCTTTTCTCGTAGAGTTTAACAGCTTAAGATGTCTAAAAATAATTTTTCATCAAAATATCTTTTCTGTGAAGTAAGTAGTCACAGCTCAGATATTCATACAAAGTGCAGTATAGCAATGAGAAAATGCAAACATAACAGACTTTGGCTAAATTCTGGCAGACGTATGTGGCCGAAAATTTGTATTAATATTGCTGAGTTTCAAACACCTTACATAAGCCCCTTTACTTAACAGGTACCAAAATTAGTATAAAAAAGGTGCGGTACTTGTAAACTATTTTTTCACAAACAACAGTCTCGAAAGTTTGAAAGGCAAACACGTGGCCAAAATGTTTTTTCTCTCGGAATTATTCAAGCAGGTCACTGTTTTCAGTGCATTAAATCAGCACGATTTTTTTTTCAAACACAATTGCCATAGCCGCAAAATTGGCTGGGAAATGTCGAATAAAGTGACCCTGTTATCTTCACTCAATGACAATTGCTTACTGCTAAATTAGGGCCATTTGTTTCAATCATGCTGTCAGGGTGAGAAAGCATTACTCCTTCCCGATGCAGCGTAGGCTGTTCAGTGGCTGTGCGTGTTGTGTTCCCAGATAGATATGCTGCCCAGTTTTACATTACGGCTGCAACACATGCTTAGATACCGTGCGGTATGTATAACACTAAAGTGTTTTTGTGCAACAAAAAACTAATATTACGCGTCACATAGCAAAAATACCTTTAACATCTGAAGTACTTAGCGAAGTTAAAAGCCAAAGCGAGCCGATGGCAATAAAAGTCTGAATAACAAGAATATTTTGAAAGTTACACATGATGGAAACAATCTGAATAAAATGTGCTCGAACGTTTGCAGTTATGTTCAAACAAGCGTTTGCGCTGTTCAAGCAGGCAATTCGACCACACACACAGACTAAAGGTCTGTTCAAACAAAAGTCCAGCTTCAGTGCTCGATCCGCTACATAGGCACGGCTGTCGGCAGTGTCACGCTATATAGTTGCGGGTGAACGAAAATACCGGTGAGGACAAATTTAACGAAATTGAATGTATTAGCAAGTAGGCAAACTTCTTGAGTCGCACCTAACGCGAAACAATATGCTGTGTTGTCACCCGATGCATCAACCCGAGTTATCTTGGTAGTGTTACCGCACAAAACGAAAAAGAACCGAAAAGAACGACATGGACACCACGCCCTTGTTTTCCGTTCTCGGTCTTTTTGTGCAATAAGAAAAAAAAGAAAGTAAAAGAACTACCGACATGCCCAAGCATATGCGTCTTACATACGGTTGACGCTTAGAGTTAACAGGCGCCGTCCCCACACGTACATTAATTAGTAAACTAAAATTGATGTGCAGCACGAGCGGGCCCCATTAAAAACGGCTGCCAACAAAGGGCACCGCAAAAATCCGTTCAATTTCTTCGCTGAACTTCAGCGGCGCACGCTCACTCTGCTTTGTACTCCAAACAATCAAAACAAACAAACAAAAAACTTGCCCACAATCACACTTCGCCATCATCCCCGTGAAACAGTTCGGATAAATATTCTCGCTAAGTAAACAAATGCTGATTTGTCATCAACTAGTTGAAAACAAAATTGTTTGAAGGCATTATTCTCGTGCTCACGCAGTTAACAAAGCGCTGAACGGTACAGCGTGAGAGCGGTACACTCTAAGCCAAAACGGAGCAACAGGGGTATAGGGATTGCTCCTTTCAGGGAGCAATTGCATTGCCACTCCCATTACTCTCCTAAAAGGAGTAACTGCAGAGGGAGGAACCGTTGCTCTCCTTTCAGTTCCTCCTTCGGGGGATGAACAGTTACTCCCTCCAGTTCCTCCCTGCAGACCAACAGTTACTCCCACCAGTTGCTCCCTGCCGACCAACCATTACTCCCACCAGTTGCTCTTCTAAGAGCAACAGTTACTCTTTACCGTTCCTCCCACGTGTTCGCAGTTACTCTTTGAAAACCAACTGCACATGCTTCCAGTTACTCCTTGGGGAAATGAGTATTTATCTCGAGTATGCTTGTCACACGCTTAACACATGGCGAGAGCTCCTTAGAAGAGCACTGCTTGGGTGCTTCTAACACAAAAAGTGGACAATATTGAAAGGAAAATAAATGCTTTATTGTTCTTTTTATGAGGCGACGTGTGACTACACGTAAAAGTAGACTTCGCCACACCACAGCCAGCACTAAACAAACACCATAATACATCAAAGGTTTTCTGCGTCATCCGTGGAAAAACAATCTTGATTTTCTAGCACAGGGCAGTCTGTGTCATCATTGGTGAGAGAAGGGCCACTTCTCCAATTCTGAAGAACTCAAGTTTCGCAGCTGGTGTTTCCATCAGGCTAGCGCAGCAGAACGTCACCGCAGGCATATGTGAAGCATCTCATTGCTGCAAGAAAAAAAATAGAAGTGTGAGGTTAAACATGCCAGAATCAATTCATAACAATGAGTCACACACACTGCAGCAGCGCTTACATTCTAGGATGTCTACTGCAAAACGAAATGTGAAAAAAAGGAAGGTTCGGCCAAACGTTACTTGGCAAGCCATATAAATGCTGATGTGGTAGACGCTCTTCACATGATGTCTCAGACAGCAATATTCTGGAAGAAAATGTGCAGCACCTCAACAAGGCATATTTGTAGCAGTTAAAGATACCCTTAGGTTCAGTTAACTTGTTTCCTATACACAGCTGAGTGACATTTCTATGAGCCCATTCACCAATGGGCATTCTAAATGAGGTCATGTGTGTGGCAAATAACACGTACTGTCCGCTCATGTTAAAATACTTATTTAGCTCGTGCACATAGTTGCTCTCGATTCTACTGTTCTATCAACGCTCTGCGTCTTGAATTGTGCAATACCTGTAGGCACAAGCCAAGCATGCAAAGCCTGCTTGAAAGCAACCATTTGCAGAGGCTACATGATAATCTTCAGTATATTTCTTTGTACCTGACGCAAACGGCTGGACAAAACTTTAGACAAATAAATGTAGACCGTGCTACCTTCAAAAAATGCTTTAAATTTAGAAAACTAGGGTGCATTTGTTCACTCGGTTGACGAGTCACAGCCACGAAATATGTAAACGAAGCAATATATCTTAAGGCATGCACAGATATTCTGATTCTTTGTTTGAAAGTGTCACATATAGCTTGCCAATACATATATACTTGAGAGCAACAAGATGTGAAGCTTTTATTAGTTCAACGTCTTGTTGGTTCACAGCCAAACAGGTTACTGCTTGTTAGACAAATTGGAATAAGCACACCATGCTTTCCAAAAAAAAAAGCATTATTAGAAGTTAGCTCCAGGAGTGAATGTCTGCCTATTTATTTTGTACTGCCTTCTACATGTGCCACAAAGACATTTGTTGAGGATGTGCTACCAGTCAAGCCAAGATCGCATACTTGGTCAATGTGATGGAAATACAAACGTTAGAAACACTGCCACCTCTAGTAAGAGCATAACACTTCAGTATCTTGGACTAGCAAAGAGGTGCACAAGAAAGTTAAGCCCACTCTTGCGGAACTTTGAACGCGAATATTTCAGAGTAGGGGAGGTCAACATGCTGTGGCGCTTTTAAACCCACGAAACATCTGCAGAAAACAGGGTAAAGGCAAGTCAAGAAACGCTGTTATGAAGGCCTGCGCATGGACAGCTTTGTGAATCTAGGCCCAAGTGTTATGCTTTGTGCAAGCCAAAATCCATGTAAATAGGGAAAGCATACTTTTAGGAGTACCAGCGTAAACAAATCTTGGCAGTTGGCTTTTTAGTACAAACAGCAATCCCTGCAATGGAAACATAAACATTTTATCTTAACGGTAACAGTGTGAGCACACACACGGGCCAGCGGAGCCATGTCGAATTGTCAGTGCCAGTGTAACCATGTGGCATAATGAACTATTCTCTGGCCAATACACATGCACAGTTTGCCCCTAAAAAGCGATGCTTTCATATACGTAGTACAAAAGGTCTGCACTTACCAAAATTCACTTGCTTTCTGTACTTTAGCGTCGTTGGGAGCATCTTTATCTGCAGTATAACCAAATTTGTGTCATATCCCTGAAAAAAATGTAAAAGACATGCATCAAATATTGTTTCATTTGGTAGCAGTGAAGTCAGGTTAAGAACAGCCAAGTGGGAATCAGCCTAATTATATGCATGCGGCAAATCCCAAACGGCGTTTTTGAGGTTGTCGAAATTTTCGTCGATTGGTATTAACATCGATATGTGACTTCAACGGCATGCCAAGTTTTCACAGCGCATAAAGATTTCATGATGCGGAATAATGACAGCGCTAACGAGAACATACAGCATTTATGATTGTCTTTTACAATATTCAGTTTTGCTAAGGTTTTGCATCACTAAAGAAATCTGAAAGATTTGGGTCATTCCTCCTCCAATTGTTCTGTCAATATGTAAACTGCTCGCTTGATGGTGCGCTTATAAAATAGTACGTTCAGCGCAGAGGTGAAGCAAGTGACGCAGTGATGTTGGCATATTTTTTTTTTTTAGGCGTGCGGGGAGGGGGGGGGGTCCGCTTATCTGAATAGGCCGGGCAAGCGAATATGGTCGTCAATTTGGGCTCCCTACGCCCGGCCTAAAAAAATTCTGCGCGCAACCGCCTGGCTATGCCAGTGAAGTGATGCGACAATGATTTGTTCACTTACTGATTTTCATACACTTTACATCTCTAAAAAATGCGGCCCAAGGCCCCAGCACTCAGCCGTTAACATTACATAAAGCCAATGGTAGAAAAGTGCCAGTATGAATGCAGCTACAACCCCACCCCAATGTTTTTTCAAGCGAGGTAGTGTTGCGGAAATGAACTTTTAACTGCAAAAGTACACTGGCACTGCAGTGGTGACAGGGGAAGCAAGAGGGTATGCAGGCGGTAATAGAGGTAATTTAGTCCGATACGGCTAGCAAAGGATACTGTGAATAAGCGCAAATCATTTCTCTTTCAATAGCGCAACCACTCAACAATGTATTGTAAGAGCATTAAATGTTGCTGGAAATGCCACTCACCTGCACGCTGATGCATGCACAGTCCTTTGTCCGACGAGCGAACAGGCTTGCAGATAGCTGAAGACGTGTTTACGATGTGTTTGTCTACCCAGCAGCAAAATCCACAACTACTTCGCGCTCCATAAAGATAAATATACACTAACCTTCATCACGAATAAGTAGAAACGCAAATCTGCGACACACACACACGATCAAAACATAGCTCACAAGCCCGCACGTCCATGTGCTCGCCAACCACAGACCATATGAAAATGAGTAAGTAGTGCGAACGCGAACCTAGTTGCGCCGAAAAAAAAAACGTCGAGTAGTGGCAGCACAGGCGTCAGCGCAATAAATTCAGTGTGTTCTCCTAATACAAATATAAAAAAAACTGAGGTACACTAAAACTCATAAATAAATATAAAGAGTTGAGTATAATTTTTATTTAGTGCTAGTCAACATAAACACTGAATAAAAATTACTTTGTAACTTACATCGTTTGCTACACTAGCGCCACACTTGTCGTGCGGGCGCAGATTTGTCATTCTGCCCTCAAACTACACGGTGAAGCGTGCTACTAAGTGTATGGCTGATGAGAAGCGCGTCTGGGTCCGCTTTTTTTTTTCTTCTCCGATATACCTGGGCGGAGGGGGGGGGGGGGGCTCCTTATGCACGTGTTTCGGTGCTTGATCGACTTTGACGCCCTTACTTCGCGGACGAACGGCGTGTCTAGGCTTTTTTTATCGTTGTTTTGCACGTGTTTTGGCGTTCGGTCCGCTTCAACGTGCCAACTCTCCATTCTGCTGCTGCGTGTGTTAGGTACTTGCCGTACTGTATTCTCAGGCCTTCTGTGTTCAGCCAGCGCTGCTATCTTATTATCTACAGATGCTAAAATAAATCACTGTTTTGGTTTGGTGAAGTTTGGCACACAGAACAAACAATAATCTGGCCCATGAATATCAATGTGGGCGGCTTGCATATTTGTGTGCGGTGTCCTGCTGGAAAGTAACCGTTGCGTGACGAGAGCATTTACAGCGGTTCCTCCTTCCGTTGCTCCCTTACAAACTTAAGATGAATACAGTTGCTCCCCCATTCTCGAACAAGTCGGCCATCTTGTTCCGCTTGGTCTTTTCGGAGAGTAACAGTTGGTCTGAAGGAGTAAAAACAGCCGTTGCTCCCATTTTGACCATTTTTGGCTTAGAGTGTACTCACTATTTCACTTCGAGTGCTCCACAATATGAATCCACAGGTCCAGTCTTCAGGATGGTGCACCTTCACAATAATCAGCACTGACAGAACACACTGGTGGAGCACAAAGCGCAGGCACATTTCAAACTAAACACCGACTAATAAACTCTACCGATCGAGAAGCCACGCGCACCACACGCACACACACGGGAGGGTTTTTCGCCAGCGCACGCAGTGACATGTAAGACGATGTCGACCCCTTTCCCGCGCTGTGCGCCCGGCACGCAGCAATACAGGGCAGCCAAGGTTCTCTAGGCTACGAGACTTGATGGAGCCTTGTGACGCTCTCAGACCGGCTAGATGCGGTTTAACGCTAGCTCCGGCTCTCTGCTGATAACGCGGGTGCTGTTTTTTGTTGTTTTTTTTTGCGGCAGCGATCTGTTGCGTTATATTTGTTCTTTAACAGTGCATCTGAATCGCAATGAACTTTGTGACGGTGCAGTGCGGCCAGCACGAGCTACTAGTCAGAACGCGCATTTGTAATGTTCAGGAACAATGTTTAGCGCACCTTCACCGACCTAATGTAGAAAATTTTGGTAAAAAACCTAAGCTGATGCTTTTTCCTTAGCTCTATGGGCCTTTAGGTACTGCACATTCAAGGTCACGCAGGCGATATTTTATCAACACGTTCATTTCGGTAAATACATTGCAACATTGCATGCATCGGCCGTCACACTATTCGATGAGAACATATTGCCACGTGCGTACTGCTAGGAAGACAAAGACGACAGCGCATATACGCATCTGCATGCTTTTATGCAGCAAGCAATAACAAGAAAGAAGAGGAACGCTCTGTCAAGCAGTAAATAAAAATACTGACCTGCTGCTACTTTCTCAACCTGTTAAGTACTACTTTTGTCTTCACGTTGCGGCAATACATTTGTACTTAGCTTGCAGTCCTTGAAACAAGACCACGGCTGAGAATACTTCATCAATGCTGTTTTCAAACTACATACAAAGTCAAGGCTTTGACCGAAGTGTGGCAGCTTGGGCTAGTTGGTATGGCATGACGATAGTTATAGCGCGAGAACAAAACGACGGCACAGAGACAAGAAGGACACGAAAGACACGAGCGCTAACTTCCAACTGAGTTTATTGCGCAGAGCACGAAAACATATAGAGGAGACAGTAACCATGTGATAAAAACCATATGGCACAAAGAGCAGAACATGAGTAAGAAAAACAAAAACAAACAACACAAAAACAAAAGCACTGAAAAACAGCAAAGAAAAATCTAGAAGAAAACGAAACAGAAAGGTAAAAATAATATAACTACCTGCCCGCACCGAAACCTTTGAGGAACCTGCGTTCCTTTTCGGACAAAGCCACGGAGGGTTTGCTAATACAAAGCACCTGTTTGCGTGCCATCTGCGTGGCCTCGACAATGACCGAAGCAAGTTTGTTGGGGAAGTTACCTAAATTTAAAGAAGGAATCCACGAAAAAACGGAGAGAGAGAGAGAGAACTATAGAATGCGTTTCGGCTCCCCTGAGGAGAGCTTTGTTCGCAATTTAGTCCACAAGGCTCCCGTCTTTGTGACCAAGGCTGGGTCAAGGTCACCGAAATGTCCTTATTCTGCATTTTTTTTATGGTCGGTGTCCTCTTCCTAATTTCTATGACGCACTCTTAAGGACACAAGAAGAGGAACATTCGCTACAGTAATTAAATAAAACGTGCCTGCTAAAAATACATGACGTCAATGTTCGTTTTTAAAGAACCTGATGGCCTGCTGACCTGGTGGTTATGGCTGAACAACTGTGCTGCTGTTGTTGTTGTTTTTTGCAGGTGGTGGACGTTTTATCTCCAACTTTAAAAGCTTCGATCTTATGAATAGGGGAGCGGGGGAGTGTCCCATGCATGGCTACACAAATGTGCGCAACATTACCTTGTTCAGGAAAATCAGTGTACTTTGTGATTGTTGAATAATCACGCAAATGACGCAGATGAATGAAACAGGTACAGGAGAATTGGCCCTTACTCTATTGAACAAGCGTCGCTTTTATTGTATCTTTCATCTTATAGTAGTTTGCGTGCTTTATCAATAAAAACTGCGTTTCGGTCACATTACTTTCTGCTTCTATTCATTACTAGACTCGCAAGCAGCTAGTAGTGGGAGCCTTGCTGGTATCAAGATGGTTAACGTATACTAACAGTATAAGCAAAACGGCCCGAAAATGTCGTGCATTTGTAGCCTCGTAGGCACGTGTACTCAGATTTGGGTGCACATTAAAGAACCCCAGGTGGTCGAAATTTTCGGCGCCCTCCACCACAGCGTCTCTCATAATCATATGGTGGTTTTGGGTCATCAAATCCCACATATCAATCATTTGTAGCCTTGCTCATTACACCCCAAATATAAGGGTGTAAATGGGGTGTTTTGAGGATGTTTTATATATGAACACTTCCAATTTTAAAAATGGGGCATAAAAAGGGTGTTCACACGGGTGCTTTTAATGCGTACACCCGTTTTACACCTTTTAGGGTGTAAAATTTTTTAGAGTGTAACGTTCTTCCCTATCTAACTACCAACCAAATCAGCCATTGGGCGTTCATTGGGTGACACTGAGGCTCGCCAAACAGGGCCCTTTTATTTGCTGAACTAAAGCGAAGATAAAATTGGTAGATCAGTGGCCGCCGGCCAAACTCTGTGTTAAGCCCTCTGCCACAATGCCAAATTATTCAGAGTGGCTTTACAAAGCAACAAAATCAAGAAAAAGAACCCTAACATCACTTACGTTTCGCCGCTATATTGTGCGCAGGGAGTCAGGGAGTCCCAGGGGAAGTGCCCTTTCATCGCTTCCAAGCAAATGGCACGTAATCTCTCAACGACTTCCATCAGCCTCGATTACTATCTGGGACAGCCGCATAGAATGCCGCTTTGGTGCCTTCTCTTATTGCACATCTACCTATAAATTCATTGTACAATGGCAACATTGAATGGAATCACTCAGTAGTATCGTATGTGCATATATATATGCAGTCATGAACATATATGAAATAAGAACAAGTTGGGGTTAACTATATCGTGAACGTGTTCGCGATATAGTTCACCCCAACTATGGAAACACAGTTAACCCCAACTTCGTAAGCAAGCTCACGATGAAGTCAAACCAACTGGCCTAACTTACCATCTTACTGCAATATATTACCTGTATACGAGGTTACTTAATTCATGTCATTCCACTAGTACGCGTAATGCTAGTGTAATTTCAGCATACACGCTTATTTTGAGGCCTACAACATCTTTGGTAACCGCAGAATTAGCACTCCGAGATAGTGCTCGCGCTTAATTATTAGCGAAAGTGTTTCTACTTCGTCATTTTCGTTCACGTTTCATTCGTCCAGCCAGTAAGCGACTAGGTTTGCCTGCTTCATGTTGTGGAAAGGAAGTAAAATTGCGCATGTTGGGCTTCGATCAAGGGAGTTGAACCGAATTACGCGAAAGCTGAAGCTGAACCTTTATTCTCGGCTCCACTGCAACCAAACTGGCCTTTTTCTCTTTTTTGACGTGTTGGATCCGAACCCACAAGCAAGAATTTCGTGAACATACCGTTCCGAATCAGTTTGGTTCGGCAACAGCTTCTAAATTTCAAGGGTCGCAGTTCTTGAAAATGTACGGTCATGCATGCCGCTATACTCTTACGAGTGATTGATTGATTGATTGATTGATTTGTGGGGTTTAACGTCCCAAAACCACCATTTGATTATGAGAGACGCCGTAGTGGAGGGCTCCGGAAATTTTGACCACCTGGGGTTCTTTAACGTGCACCCAAATCTGAGTACACGGGCCTACAACATTTCCGCCTCCATTGGAAATGCAGCCGCCGCAGCCGGGAATCGAACCCGCGACCTGCGGGTCAGCAGCCGAGTACCTTAGCCACTAGACCACCGCGGCGGGGCAACTCTTACGAGTGAAGCCTGGAATTTGGTGTGGTGGTGCTGCCTCGGAAACGCCAATCTGGATCACCACAACGTTCCCATTTCCTAGCAAAACACTATGCACCTATCGCCGTTAACCGAGTTCACGCTATCTGACCGGACTCCATGTAACTGTCTCAGTAAACAATCGTTTCAGCTAATCCAGAGTTGCGCGACGCTGGTATGTGCAGTCTCATTGGATTCAATTGGTAATCAGTATGCGTTTTGGGGAACTTCACGAACAAAGCATTCGTGTTGTCCGCGCTTATTTCAGCAAACGTTGTTATGAGATAACAACTCGGGTCACGCGCAGTTGTCCGCCGCCGCCGCTGGTGTCCGTCACAACATCGTGCGAAATTGGAAAAAAAACCTAGCACTAAAGACGCAGTGAGCTCGAAACCCGGATCTGCTGGGTGCCAGCCCAGTATTCTACTACTGAGCTACGCCGGTGCTTGTAACTTGTTGGCAAACTTATAGCACCAAATACACAGTGCGGCTCGAACCCGTGTCCGCTAGGTGCCAGCCCAGTATTCTACCACTGAGCTACGCTTGTGATTTGTTGGCAAACCTGCAGCACCAAAAGCACAGTGGGGCTCGAGCCCGGGTCCGCTGGGTGCCAGCCCAGTATTCTACTACTGAAGTATTCTACTTGCCTTCGGCAGGCTTCATTTTGGGAAAGCAATCGCGTTAAAACGACTTATAAAGTGTTTTAAAACAGCGAAAGAACAACCAGTTATCGCACAATGCTAATAGCGTAACGACTGGACCATTCAGCGCTCCAGCCTATTATAAAAGATTGTTCTTGTTCACCTATCAACTGTGGTGCATACTCACTTCAGCCATAATTCCTCATCGTCGTCAGCCAATGCATGAACAATTGGCACGAAATTCCTTGCAAGTATTTAGCGGATACCACGCTTCTCAGAACAATGACAAAAAATAGCATAGCGAATTCCGGCCTACTATTCAAAAGTTTATTACTAATGCCCTAGTGGATATCAAGCAAGTGTGCTTGCATTAAGTACCCAATGAGTGTTTTCAAAAGGTGCTGAAAGGCCGCTCTTCTTTCGCTGTAACTGTGCTGCGCTTTCAGCGCAGACCTCGCGTTTTTGTTTGGTTTTGTTTCGTATTTCATCGGCTACATAATACCCGTTGCACTTCAGCTAATACCTCTTCATTTTATTGGTTTCCAAAAGAGCCCTAAGGCATTACACCTGAAGCGGTAGTGACACGTTGGGCTTTAATCCTGATAAAAATTGCCGAGAATAAAAACAACAAAACAAACAATATTAAGACATCGAAGATTGCGGCTAATTGTAATAAAGTGCTAGTGAAAACAACTTTGCGTATTGTGAGAATCCACAATCGATCAGTCGTCAGCAAAGAGTCGTAAATGTGACGTAATGTCAGTCGGTAGATCATTTACACGGATGAAAAAAAAAGTTCTCCAGATGCCACGTACCTTGGGAATCGATGTTATGCGAAGCATGTGAATGGAAGGCGACCGTGTTGTAATATTTTATTGAGCAAAACGTTACGAATTGATGCTAAACGCATATAAAAATGTTATGCATGCAGACTACGTTTATTGGCCGTATTGGTTATATATAAGAAGTTTACAGTTGCACAATGATTCAATCCAGCAGCAACATGGTGTTACGCCTGGAAGTCCACACCAAACGTCATTGCCTCTGCAAAGGCAATCTGTGTCAAGGTCAGCGATTGAGCCCGCCTGACGCCATCAACCCAACGACGTCATCAAGCGGCGGTGCCGGTCTGTCTTACACAAAGCATGGCGATCTCCCTCAGCCCACGGGTTCGATGAAGCAAGTGGTGCCATCCAGTCTGGCGAGTCTTACGCAATGCATGGCAACATCACTCGTTCTTGGGTGCAACCCAGCGTAGCGGCTCCCACTTTGATGAAGCTGACGCCACCAGCGGCGGTTCCGATTAGACGTTGGGGACGTGATGGATGACCCGGGACATATAAAAAAAGCCAAGTGGCACGTCGACAAGCAGCCGACCTATGCGTCAAAGAAGACATTTCGGCTCTTCGAGTCCCTAAGCTGTTGGCCCCGGTGCCGAATATGTAACGCCTCTATTTCTATGCAGTACATAAACCTTGCCTCAACTTAAGGGGATGGCACTTAACTTAAGCGGATGGCACTTAACTACAATTGACGTTGACGCGACATGACAGCTGTATTCTATAAGTACGTATGTAATATTTAGAAACTGGATAGGCAGCACTGCAAACACAATTGACTTTTCACGGACGTTAGGGTCTCTTTGAAATACAGTTCCGAGACCTGGCGTGGCTCGATTGCCACGCAGAATGCGAAGGTTCGATTCCTGCTGGGACCCACACATTTATTATTTGCATTTATCTGGTCAGTGCTGCCGATGCCAGCTTTTTTTAACTCTATCGTGTGAAAGTTACAGGCGTCTGTTTTAAAAGTTCCTGGATAGAAGATCTAAACTGTCAATCACCAGTGGCACGTATCCGCATATCTTTGGCTCATACCCGCCCCAGGAATGGGTATGTGCCACACGTGTCTGGCGCAAAAGGTTTTATGGCGTACGCAAGAGGATTGTCACATCATTCATGTTATCACCAGGAAGTCTATTCGACTAACCATCTTACCCTCTCGCACTAGATTGGTTTACTCGAAGTTGAGAGGGTGACCATGAGAGCACACAGACGTAGGCGGCTAAATGGATAGATAGATATACAGATAGAGAGGTAAGTAAATAGACACTACAATTGCCGGGAGTACGCAAAGAAATATTTTGAAGTTAAAAACGGCGATGGTTTAGGTCATCCTAGAAACACATGATGTTTCGTTAAAAAGAGAAAAACTTTGCTTATCCAAAAAAAAACAAATAACGAAGGTAAACAACGGCTCCCCGCATTGCTTATTACGTGTGAGCAACAGAATGAAGAGTTTTAAAGTTTCAAGCACGTAACCGTGTCCCCTTAATAAAGGAATTGCCTTTGTAAAAAGCTTGTTAGGTTCTGCGGTCATTGATCCCCCCCGCTGCCAATTATAATTTAGTCGAGCAAATTGAACTAATTTTTGAGACGAAAAGAAGCTTACTCAAAAGAGTGACAAGTTTTCACCGCGATGGTTTAACTGGTAATCCCAAAGGCATTTTTGGAATTAGCGACTGCGGAACAGCTGAGCTGATTGCCTTTTAAGCACACCCAAAAATGAAATAACTTCACAATGCTCAACAAAGCCCTTTGCTCGCCCTTTAGGCTGGAGCGCCCTTTCAGCATGAAGCCCTTCTAGTGCTCACTTCGAGTTCCAGATGCTTCTGCAATGCAACAAAGATCTGATGCTTCAATGTATATATTCTGTAAATTACATGAAGTAGTGCATCAATAAAGAACTTTTAATAAAACACAGCCGTATAATAAAGGCAATAATGTCATAAAAAGACACGAAGAGCTACGGCTTTCCTGTTGTTCACTCATGGCAACGGTATACTGCAGAACTTCGGCACTTTCAGTTGCTGTTTTCAGTTGGATTTTAGCGAAGCTCTGGCACGCTAGTTCACGACGCTGCGCACTTAGCACGCCCCAAGGTCGTCTAAAAATCGTGTTCTGTTTTGTATAACCCGCCCCTGCATATAACCGGCACCACCAACCGCAAACCACGGGACGAAAAAAAAAAAAAAAAAAACTATAGACGCATTTTCGCCTTTCTTGCATTGTCGTCAAGTCCTGCCGTGAAGCCAAGTTGCGCACAAAAGTATTCGGTATAATTCACACCCCGACTTTAGCTCCAAATGTTGTGTATATTTTGATCGAGTTATGCGCGAGGAAACACATTCACTCAGTGTGTGGCCAGGTACGTCTCAGTTAGCGAGACTTCGATGCATGCACTTGCTGGGCCCAAATGACGAGTCATAATCATCAGATCTTACCAGATTATGTGGTATATAGGTGGAACTTTACTGCAATAAAATTCCATGCAAAGAATGTTTTCACGCATCTGGTCAAATTCGCTGTAGCCGGATTTGGTTGTATATAGGCGCATTATACTTTTACCTCCAAGGTAGTGCTGATGGGAGATTTCTCCTGTGCATTCTTGAACAATAAAAATTCGCAGCGTGCGCGTTAAATAAACGTGGACTGTGAGTCTCTGTGCATAGTCGGGGTCATCTTTCTCTCATTGCGCATTAATAGCGATTGGCATGTTTCAGAAGGAAACACCGGTCCGTCCCTACGCGCTTTGCGCCTCTTCAGGTTTCTCTGCTGCGCAACGCCCTGATGAGTGCCATCGTCAATGCCGCCATTAGTGTAAACATCAGCGGCCACTGATTTTTATTTATTTTTATTTATTTATTTATCAGTGTAACCTACATCGCTCAAGTGGGCATTCTTGTAGGGGGGTGAGAAAAAAAACGCAGTATTACAGTCGAACAAGGCGCACGTTTGCACCGTCGAAAATGGCGCAAATTTGCGCAGCAGCTCATGCGCATTCACGAAAAGCACACAACTTGTAGTGACGAACAAAAAGCATTGGCTGGAATATCAACAACATACACATCCAACTTATTCCATTCACGAATTGTAAACGAGAAAAAAAAAGAGTTTGCAAAGGATCCAGTACGATATCTGACCTGGCGGATATATTTTTTAGTGATCATTTCTATGTGACATGTAGTGTAGGCTCATCATGTATAAACTCTTGTTTATGCGGATTTTATAACAAAATATAGAATGAAATAGCTTTAATCGCAAAAATTTCCTGCACCGCTCAAGAGGCTTCTATCCTAAGTTATTCTTAATGAATGTAACACCGGAGTAAAAATTGTAATTGTCACTGACAAAGCGCACCGCGTGGTTCTGTATGCGTTCAAGTTTAGAGATTAGAGCTTGCCCACACTGTACAGACAGGCATATTCAAGAATAGGTCAGATATTTGCAACAAAGAAAGCCTCTTTCCGACTTTTTGGAGCCGACTTTTCTTTCTGTAGAAACTTTCTGGCAGAAGCAGAAAGTTTAACACACCGTTGGCCTTGCCAGTTACGTAACATGTATGCTTATTCCAAGATAAATCGTCAAACAAGTATACACCAAAGTATCTAAAATGTTCAACACGATCAAGTTGTCCTCCTGACAAGCTGTGGGATGAGCGAAAAAGTTTGCGTTTTCTGACAAAACTAAAGAAGCAACATTTTTTTGCATTCAAACACATCGTTCATTTATCACACCACCTTTCCTCAGTGTCAAGTTCACGTTGTAAAGCACAAATATCGTCCATACTGTGCATTGATTTATAAATAACACAATAATCCGCGTACTGCCTCACGTTCGATGTTAGCGTCTCTGAAAAAATCATTAAAATAGAACAGAAAGAGTGAAGGACCCAATACCGAACCCTGTAGGCCCGAAGTTATGCTGATGTATGAAGAAGACGAACCATTTGCTCGGACAGACTGTTTTCTAGAAGTAAAATAATCCCTCAACTAACAAATAACAGAAGCAGGCAGACCTAAAAAAGATAATTTATGTAATAAAAGAGCATGTGAAACGGTGTCAAATGCGTTCTGAAAGTCTAGAAGTACTAAATTGACTTGATAGCCTTTATCATACGAACTCAAAGCATCATGAGAAAATTTGCACAGTTGTGGGACACATGACAGACCAAACCTAAAACCATGGTGAAATGTACAGAAAAAAATCATTCGTTTTCAAGTGCTTTATAATACCACTATATATACCGTGTTCAAGAGTTTTACAACATACGCTGGTCAAAGAAATTGGCTGGTAGTCGGCAACATTATTTTTGTTTCCAGACTTTAGTATTAGCATAACATTTGCTAGCTTTCATTCAGACAGCAGTTTTTGATCTTCAAGCAATTTCGAAAATAAGATGGGTAAAAATGGTGCTACAGCACTTGCACACCTCTTCAATGCGTGATTAGAAATGGCATCCAGTCCGAGAGCCGAGTTTGGTTGAAGTCGTTATTGCAGAGTGCATACACCACTAGCGTAAATGAAAATGTTATCCATAGGTTGAAATTTCTGGAGTGTCATATATGACAGTTCACCTTGAAAGGATTAAAAAAACTCAGATTGAAAATATTGGTTTAAGCAGGCTGCTTTCTCTGCATCTTTAGCAATGGTTGTTTCACCATCAGTTATGTCCGGAATGCCAACAGAATTCATCTGATTTGGTTTAACATATTTCGATACTCCCTAGGAATTAGTAATCAGCTTTCTTTCCAGAGAAGCAAAAAAGCTATCTTTCGCTTCTCCTAATTGTTTTTTTAACAGTCGACTTAACTCAGCAAGTTTTTCTTGAATATCAGCAGTTTTTGATTAATGAAAATGCTTGAAAGTGCGATTTTTTGATTAATTAAGTTCTTTAAGCTGCGGTAACCCAGGGTTTGTCAGCTTTCCGTTTCCTGGAAATAAATTTGGAAGGTACATGACTACTGACAAAACTAGCAACCTTGGTTTTAAAAAGTTTCCTTAGACTGGTGATATTCATTATCAAAGAACACTCTTGGAACTCAGTGAAGAACAAAATAAGCTTGGAGAATATAGCTTCATAGGTACCGTTTTCATGAAAATAAATGGCTCGCGGTGACATTATTTTTAACTTTAGGTTTAAGCAAACCAAACTTCCAACACCTACCTCATGTATAATAATCCCATTCATAGTTGTAACTGACCTTATAAAGGCGGAACGATTACAAACAGAAGATCTAGTACGTTAGCACATTGCCCAGTGCACCCTATGGGAGATGCAACGAACTGATGCAATGCGTCTTCCCTAATGAGCTCCACTAGTGCTAAGTATGGGCCGGACCGCGAACGCAATATTAAAGCATAACTTATCCAGTGTTATGACCGTCGTCAGTAGGCGCCATGCTGTCGCTGAGAAGCGTACAACAACTGGAGTACATCGCTGAAATTCGCAACGACTGGTGATCAGTGCTGGGATTCGGAGCGACTACTGGTAAACAGCGCCGAGAGCCACGACAACTGGTGGCAGCGGTGGAATCCGACTCAGCACTGGGATCTACCACAACTGGTTGGCAGCGGTCGGATACGAAGCTACAAGGGACAACAACAGTCGACCCAAGAGAAGCAGCTGGCTCGAGACACGGATCACGTATGGGTAAGTGCTTGGCTTTTTCTTTGAGTGAACCAGGTTCTAAAGGAGAGTTAAAATTTAGAACCGGTAGTTAACTTTGCCGAAAGACTCAGTTTCGCCATTTCGGAAAGTTTTTTTGGAAGTAGCGAGCACTCAGTACGATCATGGACTTACGGGAGCTGCAGAAGTGAGACTTATGCTGTTGTGTGAGGAATTGGGGATCGATACAAAGGGTTTGGCACGAAAAGCCATAATCATAAAAGCGAATAATGATTTGGGGCTGATGATGAGGAACTAAGTAAAGAATGGGACCTCATTATTGAAAGAAAGTTAAGAGCAGCTCAGATGAAAGGAAAGGGAGAAGACAAAAAACTAGACCTCGAGTTGGGGTTTTTCAAACATGATAACGCGTTGAGTAAGAGGTTGGGACCCCAGCAAGGAACACTTCTTCTCGACAGCGATGCAGAGTTCGAGATGTCTAGGTACATGCAGCCATATGAGGCATCATGGGATATGGCCCTGTATCTTAGACTCTTTGAAGGAAAGTGTAGTGAACTGGATTGTGAGCGAGACACCTGGTCTTAGAAGCTACGCACGGTTCTGCCCTGCAAGGCAGCGGATGTTGCGCGACTCAGTGAGCCGCACGCGAACAACTACGAAGTGTTGAAAGCAGAGCTAATCAGGATATTTGGAAGTTCCGTTAGCCAAAAGAAAAAAAAAAGACTTGCACCGGAGTCTGAAAGCGAGGTGCGTCACAAATCACTGGAGGTTGAGGCGCATCAGGAAGCGTTAGAACCAGAGATCGCGCCAGAAAAGTGCCCGCATATTCTTGAATGCATCAAGGTAGAGCATGTAGAGAAGGAGGCCTTGGCCGGTCTGGAGGTAGGGACGATGTCGTGAGACGCTCCTTCCGTGGATGAGGAGAGTTCCAGCTGCCCTAATGGGCCCAGTAAGGAGCTGGAAACCTTCGTCATGCCTCAAGAGGACGTTTCGACATCGTCAAATGTAGGCATGGATAGCGCAGTGGCCGGTGAGAGCAAGAATGCCATGCTTCAGAAGTGCAGCCCTATTATCGAGGTGATTTGCGAACATCGCAGAAAAAAAAAGAAGCGGACGCGTTCGTCACTGCGTAAGCCTAGGACAGGTCCCACCTTGTCACGAGAAAGGCGTAGGGGTAGGCCGTTAATCCGTTTCAAGAAACGTCATTCGTGGCATTCATGGAGGCACAAGCGGTTAGCCAGGTGTGGAGGGGGAAAAGGAGGGACATCACCCAAACGAAGCGCGCAGTTCAGTTCGACGACCTCGGAACAGCGGCCTTGCCAGAAGGGTCAAAGTCGAAAGGACAGAGTGTCTAAATACCGCGCAGGGGTGCATACAAAGAGAAAATGGCACAGGCCCCCCCCCCCCCCAGCTTCTGGCGTCGTTTTCAAATTCCTGCAGCGAATAGGCCGAAGTGTAAAATGAGGTCTGAGGGCAGTGCAATACTTAGAGTTTGTGCATTTTGTAGCCCCTGGCAGGATAGAAAACCGCCGGGACTGCGACCCCCTTGTGTGCGAATAAAAGAACCATGAGAAAAGGGGGTGGTCAGTTTGAGTATATTTTTGCACGCGCGTGCTAACTATGATTACTCAGCGCAGCATCGGAGATGCATATTTGTCTCTTTAAGTTTGTAGGTTACGAGATGTAAAGTTTTCAAAAGGAAAACCGCTGAACTAAAGGCTGAAAATCAAAGCTGGTTTAATCATGAGTTCGAAAATTCGCAGAAGGTAAAAACGAAGAAAATGTGTTATTCTTCTAGGTTTTTTTCAAAGGTTTAGTGTCATATCGTATGCCTTCACTGCCATGTTAATGTGGAGTGAATGAGCATTTCAAGGCAATTTTAGCGCTCAGTAAATCCGAGTTCCGGACTGATTCTCTCAGCGGGACAGAACTGATGAAAGTGGTCAGCGATGAAAAAGAAATCGAGGCTTTCGTGCCGTATCACTTCAAGACGACAGTGGTAACGAGGAAAGATGTGCTCTACTTGAGCCAGAAATTGGGTTCCCGAGAGATAACTTACTGCGCTTCAGGAAAAGAGTGCGCTTGCATTGTGTAGGTCATTCATTAGTTGCAGTGTTATCTCAGAGGTGCTAAGTTTAAAGTAGGAACAGACCATTTTTCCCTTACTTGAGTGTAAACTGTGACATCAAAGAACAGTTTCCTTGTGAGGTGGAGCTTGATTCGTCAAAAATATCATTTTGGCATTTGGTAAAAAAAGGGCAAATTGAATGGAAACGCTGACGTGCTCAGCCGCTCTTTCTAAGCCATTCTGGGGTGCTCTTGATGTATAGAAATTGATATTTTAGTTTTTTCGTGCATCTTATTAGGTGAATTGTGTAAGGTAGCACGACTGGTTTCTCAGCGCAAATGAGTCCTGGGAGTTCTGAGTGTGACCTTTTGTTAAAGCTAGCAATTAAAATTCGTTTGCTATCCCTCTTTTGGCTTGGTTTGTTTGAAGGGGGCCGAGTGCTTGCTTGTGCATGTGGTCGAGTTTCAGACACGGTGTGTTATAACCGGCCCCGCGGCTGGACCGCGCCCCGAAATGCACGAACAGAGTGGCCAGGGCAAAAAGCGAGCGTTCATTGTCTGGCTTGGGTTTTTATAAGAATGTAAGGTAAGGGAAGGGGAAGAGGGAGATAGGATAGAAGGCACGCGCAGCGTAGACTGGCAGCGCTTGTTTAGCGGTGGCGAACAGCTCGTGGCATTCCTTCTTCCTTAGAATCCATAACGCTCCACTGGCTTCTTGATACGTGTGGAACGTCTTAGCTCTGGGGGCGGGTGGCCCGGAAGACCGGGACCAGTAACCGCTGGAGCTTCGCAGTCTTGTACTGGAGGGTCCGGGCTTATCTGGGGGCTAGTGAGAGCCTCTGGACTCGGCGGTTCTTCGATGCTTCTCCGCCTGAGCTGGTCCATGTGCCGGTGAACAAGCCCGTTCTCCGTGTCGACAGACACGATGTGTGCACCAGAGGTTGACCGGACCTTCCCAGGTGTCCACTTGTCACCACGGCCGTAATTGCGAAGGTACACAGGATCTCCCGGTGCGAAGTTCCACTCGGCGCTGTCAGCAGAGTGGACAACCCCTGTTGCTCGGCTCCTGAGAGGAAAACACATGTCTAATCGGGTGCGGAGCTGGTAACCTAACAACATTTCTGATGGTGAGCTCCCGGACGGAAGCGGCGTGTTTCTATAGCGGCACAGTGTTCTAGCTAGCGCCCTTGACAAGTCTGCGTCCCCACACTTCCTTAGTCCGTCTTTGATGGTTCGCACCGCACGTTCGGCGAGTCCATTACTCTGTGGATGGTAGGGGGGTGCCCGCACGTGAACTACCCCGTTCTTTTGCAAGAACTTCTTGAACTTCCATCCAGTGAATGGCGTGCCATTATCAGACACTACTGTGTGTGGCAGACCGAATCTACTGAACAGCGTTCGCAGGGCATCGACTGTGTTGCGCGAGGTCGCGTGAGCCAGGGGAATGGCCTCAATCCATTTACTGTGAGAGTCCACGACGACAAGAAGCATCTTGTTCTGGATCGGACCCGCGAAGTCGACATGCAATCGCGACCATCTTTCCTGTGTCTCTGGCCAGCGAATAGGTGCTTGCGCGGGTGGCATGGGCAACGCCTGTGCGCAGTGCTGACACACAGCGGCTACGTGCTCAATATCGTGGTCCAAGCCCGGCCACCAAAAGTTTGACCGTGCAACTGCCTTCATTGCAGAAACTCCTTGATGAGCTCCATGTAATAACTTCAGTAGCTTCTTCCTGGCTTCCGCCGGAACCACAACACGATGACCCCAGTGAAGCAAGTTATGCTGCACGGACAGCTCGTTCCGCCTTTTGTGATATTCCCGCATCTCTGTGCCTTCCTCCGCAGTGCGTTGGGGCCAACCTTTGATGACGTATCTGCACACACTTGACAGTACGCCGTCTGACTGCGTGAGGGCTTGAAGCTCTTTCATGGGCACCGCCGGCTCATCCCACTGGTCCACGACGAGGACGTACTCGGCCGCATCGTCGTCGTCCTGCAGCTCCTGATCAAGAGATTGGGGTAACCGGCTTAATGCATCCGCGTTGATCATAAATTTTCCCGGCTTTTACTGCAGTTTATACTTGTATGCACCAAGTAGTAGCGCCCATCTTTGTATTCTGGCTGCCGCCATGACGGGGGTCTGACGGTCGTGCCTTAACAGGCCCAGCAACGGCTGGTGATCCGTAACCAGAGTGAACTCTCGCCCCAACAGGTAGTCCCTAAACCTAGTAACACCAAATATCAAGGGAAACGCCTTGCGCTCGATCTGAGAGTACTTTCCTTCGGCAGTTGTCAGCGTTCTCGATCGAAAGCCTATGGGTTGCTTCTCGCCTTCGGTGTGATGAAAAAGTGCAGCACCAACTCCATATGGGGACGCATCACACCCCAAGAAGAGCTCACGGTTCGGGTCAAAATGAGTGAGTATGGGTGCCGCGCACAACGCATTTTTCACCTGGACAAAGGCTTTCTTTTCTTTGGTGCTCCACGTCCACTTAGCGCCCTTTTTCAGCAGTTTGTACAACGGTGCTAGAATGGTAGACAAGTCGGGCATAAACTTGTTATAAAAGGTTGCCAAGCCCAAAAATGAGCGTAGCTCGCAGACGTTCTGTGGAGAGGGGGCTAGCCTGATAGCATCTACATTCTTTTCCATGGGATGCAGTCCGTTCGCGTCAATACGGTGACCTAGATATGTAACAGAGGGCTCGCTAACGCGGCACTTATCAGCACGAAGCTTAATGCCATGTTCACGGAAGTGCTCGAGCACAGCCATCAGATTGCGGTTTTGGCTGTCACCCTCTTCCGCTATCAACACGTCATCTAGGTACGCTTGCACCCCAGGCAAGCCCTGTAGGATTGATTCAATCCGCCTTTGAAATATCGCCGGTGCCGAACCAATCCCAAACGGGAGGCGGTTGAAGCAAAAGAGGCCCTTGTGGGTGTTTATCACGGCCAATTTGCGAGACTCTTCGTCTAGCGGGGTCTGCTTGTAGGCGTCGCGCAAATCCAAAATGCTGAACCGCTCCCCCCCACCTTTTTGCGCAAAAATATCCTCAATAAGAGGCAGCGGGTATTGTTCCAGCTCGCATACTAAGTTCAAAGTAACTTTGAAGTCACCGCAAATGCGAACTGTGCCGTCTTTCTTTAAGACTGGAACAATGGGCGTAGCCCATTCCGAGTGCGTCACTGGTGATATAATCCCAGCTGCCACGAGTCGATCTAATGCCTCTGAAACTTTATCCAACAGAGCGTAGGGTACCTTTCTTGCCTTGAAGAACTTTGGCGTAACTCCAGGCTTGATGTGAAGGCGCACCGGTGGGCCTTTCGTGAGTCCTACGCCCTCCGTGCACAGGTCGGAGTAGCGGTCCAACACAGCAGGCGCGCGCGGAGACTCCGGGCTCAACCCGAGTGGTGACGCAGCTACGTGGAGTACTGCTGCGCCCTGCTCTTGTAGTTTCTGCAGCAAATCACGACCGCACAAGAGAGGACCTTCGCAGTCCAAGACGATTAGGTTGCAATCAACCTCCGCCGATTTGTGGCATACACGCATTGACAGTACTTCGAGTACGGGTAGCTTCCCCAAATAGCACGCCAGCTTTATCTTCGGCTCCTGCAACTTCGGCCATTGATGACGGTGGGCTTTGTAGGTTGCTCTAGGAATGACGCATACGGGCGAGCCGGTATCAACGCCCATCTTCAGCTTTACGCCGTTCTACGTGAACGTTTCCTGAATCGGTGGCACCTATGAATTCTTCGAAGTTACGGACCAAAGTTGCGACGCGCTGCTATCACTGTCGTTGGCTTGGGCTGTTACATTCAACGCGTTGTCGATCCTTTGGCACATGCGTGCCAAGTGCCCTTGTTTTTACACATTTGTAACAGTGCCTCCCACGCATTGAACAGGTCGCGCGCTTATGATTACGCTTTCCGCAGCACTCGCATGGCTTTCCGTCTTCGTTTTTGTTCTGTCCTCGCGGCACCCAGCGTTGCTCCTTCATTGCCGACACTGTTACCGGGGGCGTTTCTCGATATATGTTCTCCGCATCTAACTCTGCCCTTTCTGCCGCCAACGCAAGTGCCTCTGCTTCTTGTAATGTCAACGCAGGTTTCGCGAGCAGCTGCTTTTGCAAGTTTCTTGAACGTACCCCGCACACGATACGGTCCCTTAACATCCTATCCAGCATGGACGAGAAGTTGCAGTTATGCGCTAGGCGCCGTATTTCCACAATGAATGCGTGAACAGACTCTTCTTCCTGCTGGTTTCGGTGGAAAAACTTGAAGCTTTCTGAAATTTCGTTTGGTCGTGGGTCATAATACTCGCTTAGAACTTTCACTACCGCATCGTAGCCGAGTGCGTTTGGCTTCTGCGCTGCCACTCTACCGCATAGCACATCAATCGTTCGCGACCCAAGTGCGGCTACCAACAGGCCTCTTTTCCTGGCATCGTCCGTGACTTCTTTTGCTTCAAAATATGCCTCAACCTTCACAAGGTACGCTTGCCACTTATCTGTGCCGTCGTTGAATTCCAGGAGGCGGTGACTCATGCCTGTCAATGGGGTGGCTGCTTGCCCGCCTTCAGGAAGCAGCTGGGTCTCGTTCTTTGTTGAAATACTCGTCGCCACTGTTATAACCGGCCCCGCGGCTGGGCCGCGCCCCGAAATGCACGAAAAGAGTGGCCACGGCAAAAAGCGAGCGTTTATTGTCCGGCTTGGGTTTTTTATAAGAACGAAAGGTAAGGGAAGGGGAAGAGGGAGATAAGATAGAAAGCGCGCGCAGCGTAGACTGGCAGCGCTTGTTTAGCGGTGGCGAACAGTTCGTGGCACGGTGTCGAAGATTTCGGCAATTACCCAGACCATGCGACAAGCGAAGGCGAGTTCCTGGCGTTTCACTACGTACCCTTTCATCATCCCTGCTAGCAGCAGCGGTGACTGCTGCCCTCCGTAACTCATCTGGCGAGGGAAAGCTGTTATGACCGTCGTCAGTAGGCGCTATGCTGTCGCTGAGTAGCGTAGTCAGGCAGCGCTCTCATGCCTGGAACCCCAGTTCTCTCGGAACCAGCGTCCAGAGCTCATGGGGGAGCGGCGCTCTTTTAATCCTCAAACAAGTACCCGACTGGCCACCTGCCTATGCCCGCTAGGTATTGTCCCAGCTAAGCGGAGGATGAGACGTCGTGCCGCCATGACGCCGTATGCCGTTCCAGAGAGGACAACAAAGACAGCCTCTTCCTTGGAGGAAACCGCGGCCACCACTACAAATTGCCCTGCTAATTGAGCGGACAGATCGGCGGACCGTTTGATGTATGCTGTCAGGAGCATGGGACCCCTCAACCAGTACACACACACGACGAGGAAGAGCCCCTCTGGCGCCACCTTGCAATGCAGTGATCACGACTCAATATTCGATGTTCACGTGGGTCGTGCATGCTCGTACCCCTCGCCTGTTGTGTGTGTGTGATTGGTGCTCCACTTAAGAAGGAGGAGCCCGACAGGGCTTATAACGACGCCGCAGAGTGCAGGATGTGGCTCTGAACCATGTAACGGTTCAGCCACCACGCTCGTGGTTTGGGAACTCCTAACCTCATGCTGTAAATAATTGTAAATAGTGCCATAAACCTGTTTGTTTTTCGTATCCCCATTTTGTCAGCGGTCGTTTCCTCAACCCGAAGCTACACCACGCTACCACAAGAGACCGGGCAGATCCCGGTCCGCAACAACGGGTGCTCAGCGCTGGGATCCGAAGCGACTACTGGTGAACAGCGCCGAAAGCCGCAACAACTGGAGGGATACGACTCAGCACCGGGATCCACAACAACTGATGGCAGTAGTGGGATACGACTCAGCACCGGGATCCGCAACACCAGTCAACATGTGCAAGGTGAAAATCGCCTCCTGGTATTACATATTCAGTTCCTAAGGTAGCCAGTGCTTGAGACAAAGCTTCCAAAGGCTGCGCACTGTTGGAGTTAGGCGGCCAATAAAAACAGCCCGCCGCAACGTGTTGCACTTGTGACAGCTCAATTTTACTCCACACGGCTTCGTACTGAAGGCTGGTAATTAATACAGACATGCTTTCTAATCTGTTATTAACCAATATGAAAACTCCCCCGCCACACGCATCGCGATCTTTGCTATAGCCATTCATATGGGAAGGAAACACTTCTGCGCCGTAAATATTGTCGACGAGCCACGACTCGGTGCCAGAAATTATATCGGCATTCGTAGTAGATACAAGGTCTAAAAGCGCACCCTTAATTCTAATATTTTATGCTCCGACACTTCACAACAATAACAACCAGTTCTAGCTGATCGTGCCCTTGGCATCGAACAGAGGGCTTTGATTGTTATTGCAACGGTTTTACGTCATCACTGGAGGTACTGTAGATGAATGTTTAGGCCCCTATAACCAGCTTATTGAAGCGAAGCCTGAATTTTTCTTTGCCCTCTTTGGCAAGTGCGACTGCTTTTCTTCTTTCCAAACGAACTTTGCTGAGTAATCCTCGCTTATAGTGTATGGTTTCTTTCATCGTGTGTGCCTTCGTAAGCACATTTTGCTTTTCTTTTCTTTGAAGGAACGAAATTTTGCTACAAGGGTCATTTTCTTCGAGGTAGTAAAGCGGCCCACACTGTGAGTCCGTTCAGTGTCCGATGACGACACCTGGAGACACAGATGGTCTGAGCAAAGAGATAGCACCCGACGTTCAAAGTCTTCCCATGTCTCGCCTGATGCATCTTTCATTCTGTGAAAGACCAGGTTATTTCTGCGCGACCTATTTTAAGGTCATCTTGGCGCCTTCCAACCCGGTCCAGCTGAGCTGCAAGTGAAGAGTCCGCCGATTTCAGCTGTTGGAACTCAGCTCCTGTCTACATCTGTCTACACATGGCTTCCTTTAGCGGGAGGTGGTATAGTTTATATAATACCGGCGTGCCCACAATGCTGCACGAGAAATTGTCGACCATGCAGCCACAAGGCAAGAAGATGCTGAGGTTCCAGAATGCAAGAATCACCTCCTCTCACAACGCAAGATCACCTCCTCTCGTACAACGAGCTAAATAAACATTTCTATCTATGACGCAGGGTCTTCTCTCTTTCACACAGTAATCTAAACAGAGCTCAGGCCATTACAAACAAGGACCCACCCGAACCCGCTGTTAATTAACAGGATCTATGCGGAGTTCTCTGTTCCTACAACATGTGATAAATGCCACGACAATAGATCTTTCTCATATGCTCTGGCATTGCTCATCGTTACGCAGCGATGAGGAAAATATTGAAGAACTATAGGACGCAGCTCTGTGCAATCCTATATTAGAGGGACAATTATGGGCAGTCCAACGGGCCCTCGAAGCGGCTGAGAGGCTAGGTCTTTCGGTCCCAACATGGGAGTGGCTCACTTCGGGCTAGGATAGCACAACCTATTGGACCATAATAAAGTTCTTTCACCCATCCATCCATGATTCTCAATCTGAACCTCACAAACATCGACACTATAGAAATATTGAAGTATGCATTTTACTTTGTTATACTTTAATTACACCTTTTATGCAAAATTTGACTGACAACAGATTATTTTACACGGCAGGGGCTTAAAATTGGCTGGAATAGAGCAGTCTAAAGAAATGACTTCAAATGACTTCAATGTTTAGAACCTGGCGGACAGAACACGCTTTAATATATATATATATATATATAAATATATATATATATATATATATATATATATATATATGTGTGTGTGTGTGTGTGTGTGTGTGTGTGTGTGTGTGTGTGTGTGTGTGTGTGTGTGTGTGTGTGTGTGTGTGTGTGTGTGTGTGTGAAAGAGTAACGGATGAGACATGGCGTCAGTCAGAACACCAGTTTATTCTGACCCTTCATCTTCTTCATCTTCCTTTCCCACATTCACCTGTTAAGCGCCACACGTTTCCCCCTCCCCCGAGAGAGCGTCAACTTATTGGGACAATAGTAGCGACGCAGTTTGTTGACGTGCACAATGTCAGTAGTTCTGCTTAACGGAGCTACGCATCGGTCGATCTCATAGTTCACAGGAGAGACTCTGCGAAGAATTGTGTAAAGTCCTTCCATGACTGAACTGAGCTTTCCTTTGTTCGGGTGCCAAGGTGTTTCGTAGAGGACCAATTCACCAGGTTGGAGATCTTGTGGTAGGAGTTTTTTGTCGTAGATTATCTTGTTCTCATGATAGGCAAGCGTGTTCTTGAATACAGTTTTCCTTGCTTCTTGCACACTCTCCATTGGTGCATCTAACATTGTCTCGTATGAAGGAATTCCATACATGAAGTACGATGGTAGATATCGTGTTACTTCATGTAGGGTTTTGTTGTATTCATCCACGACATCCGGAAGATGTTCGACCCAAGACTTCTGTGGCTGCTCATTCATTTTGCACTTTAGCCGGATTACAATAGTCTGATTTGTACGTTCGTTCATGTTATTACATTGAGGGTGTTGGGAATACGTGAACAATTGGTGGACACCATTGCGTTTTAAAAACTGCTTGAATTTTCCAGTGTGAAAGCTGGTCCACGATCAGATAGGAACTTCTTGGGTTTTACTGCTGCAAAGATGGCGGTGATGCACGAAATGTATGCGTCACAAGTTTAGTTCTTTTGGGGAAACGCCCAGACATACCACGTAGCCTGGTCGATCGCCAAAAGAATAAACTTCTTTGTCGACCCATAACCTGAAAAGCCACCTATACTGTCCATTACTAAAAGATCAAAGGGTTGTTCTTGAGGTGGTAGTGACTCGAGAGATCCGAATCTCTTGGTTTTCGGCTTCTTTCAACACTGCCATATGTCACAGTGGCGGACGCAGGATGAAACGTTTGTGATGATTTCCGGCCAATAGTAGGATGATGACAACAAGCCCAGAGTTTTCTTTACTCCGACGTGTCCAAACTGACAGTGTGCTTTCTGCAGAAGGCCCAGTATAAGCTTGAGAGGAACGTACACTTTGCGAATTCCTTTACGCGTCACGATAGTGACCCCGTTTTCCGTTGTGTACTTGAAGCGAGGGCGGTCATCCTGGTAAGTTTGAAGTTCTGGTAATGAAAGGAGTTGAACAATAGGGCTTCGCGAAAATGCGTCCGCCTCGATATTTTCGCTGCGTTTTTGATGTCGAATGTTAACGTCATACATCGACAGCTTCAAAGACCACCGAAAGAGCCGGCCATGTGGGTTTTTTATGTTTCTGGGCTATTGTAAAGCAGCATGATCATTGACAACAGTGAATGGTAGTCCATGTAGATAGCAGTGCCACTTGTCAACAGCGTGAATTAGCGAGGCATTCGAGCTCTGTAATGGCATAATTTAATCCGTGCGTGAGTAGCTAACGCGAATGATAGGCAACGGGGTGTTCTTTACCATCATGATCTCGTTGCTTCAGATCTGCACCTACACCTACGTTAGATGCGTCGCAAAGAAGAATGCATGGTTTCTCGCAAGAAAAAATTCGTAAAATGGGTTCTTTGGTCCGACAGTATTTCATGTTCTCAAAATCTTGTTCACATGAGGAATCCTATTCCCATGGTGTGTTCTTCAACAGCTTCGTAAGTGGGAAAACTATGTCACTGAAGTGTGGTATAAACTGGCGGTAAACGTTGGTGGTGCCTAATAAACGCTGAAGCTCTTTCGGGGATTTCGGTCTTGGGAATCGCAATACAGCTTCTATGTTTCTTCGTATAGGCGACACTGTACCGTGCAACACTCTGTGACCCAGATATTCAATAGAATCTTGGGCAAAATGCCAATTCTTCAATTTAAGTTTTATATTCTCCATTTTTAGGGCATGCAATAGAGCTTGGAGGTGCTGTAGGTGCTCAGTAAATGTGTCGGAGAAGACTACAATATCATCAAAATAAATAACTACATTCTTTAAATTACGTTTTCTGATAACTGATTTCATAGCTCTTTCGAATGTAGCAGGAGCATTTTTCAAACCGAAAGGCATAACAAGCCACTCATAATGGCCATTCTGCGTGACGAAAGCTGTTTTTGGGATGTCCTCAGGGTTCATTTTGACATGCCAATAGCCTGATGTGACATCTAATGTCGAACAATATTTCAATTTTTTCAGGTAGTTTAGAACATCGTCTATACACGGAATAGGTTGGTAGTCAGGCACAGTGACACAGTTAAGTTTTCGATAATCAACGCATAAACGGGTGTGTCCTTCACCTTTCTTCTCTGGAAGAATTACGGGAGCCACGTATGGGGAAAATATGGACGCACTACACGTTGCTTGAGAAGTAAGCCCACTTGCCTGACAATTTCCTCTTCGTCTGCCAGGGAGCATCAATATGGTGGTCTGTGGATAGGGGCGTTGTTGCTGAAGGCAATGCAGTGTCGTTCATTCGCGATACATCCGAAGTCCATCTGAGACTTTGAGAAAACGTCTTCTTAATTGTGAAGCACCTCTCTCTCTCAAAGCAGCTTGTTGTGATGGTGGAAGGTGCGTCACATCAACGGTTTGGAGAGGGGTTGTATCGGCGCTGAAGACACACTTTTGTGTTTGAAAGGAATTCTGCAAAGCTTTGTTGTCTTGAAGCAAAGTCATCGTGTTTAAATCCAGTGACAGGTTGAAAAAGGAAGCGTTGTCCAGGCCTAGCAAGAATTCAGTCTTCATGTCTGGTAGAACGTGTGCTTGGACTGCCCGCTTTATCTTCCCTATTACCAACTGTATGTGTACGCGGCCCAAAGTTTTTGTGGTTGAGGTGACTTGTTGGACACCAATGCATGGATCCTTGAGCAACTGCAGCTTGAGTTTTTTGAACACAACTTCATTAATACAGGTAATAGTCGCTCCTGTATCCAGAGTTGCGTTCACCATGTGTCCGTTCACAAGTGCACTAAAACGTATTGATGAAGCTTTGGGCCGCCCTCTTCGTTTCCCTGGTTGTCAGTTAGAGCAGACACCATTTCACGACGAGGGCACTCATTGTGCCAGTGAAACTGATTCGGCAAACCAGCGGATGCACAATGTCGGCACACATTGTGAGGGGTGCGCATCGATCTTGCGGGGAGCCATGGTCGCGTGCAATGAGGCTCTCGACGCCTGAGCTGCCGTTTTGACGAGTATTGGGAAGCATCTCTGTGGACAGAGTCTTCCGCTTGAAGCGCAGCAGCAAGCCACTTGGCCGGGGTGGTGAGCGTCAATCTAGCGAGGCGCCTTTCGATCTCTTCAGGTACACCATCGGTCAATCCTGATACTATGTGAACGTCTTTTAAGTCTGCGAGGCGACCAAGGTGTGTCTTCTCTTTGTAGTAGTGCCTGATGCGCTGTTTTCTTTTGAGCCTGAAGTGTATAAATTGGCGGAAAGGGTCACTAACAGGTGCAGAAAATCGTGATATCATGCTTGTTTTGATGCCTTCCCACGTATCTTCTGCGTCGAAAATCTCGGTGAGGTACCAGCGGGATGCCTCACCTTCCAGGTTACTCACTGATGCAGTCGATGCGATCTCGTTCGGACCAGCCGATGTTGCTCGCCTTCGTTTCGAAGAGGTGCAACCACTTGTCAACAGGAACGTCGTCTTCAGATCCAGTGTATTTCGGCAGGCTGATCATCTTCTTTGGTGGGCTCATGATGTTGCTGCGGTAGATCCTGTCGACTTAGCGTAACGGATGAGACATGGCGTCACTCAGAACACCAGTTTATTCTGCCACTTCATCTTCCTTCCCCACATTCACCTGTGAAGCGTCATATATATATATATATATATATATATATATATATATATATATACATATATATATGTATATATATGAATATATATATATATATATATATATACATAAATATATATATATATATATATATATATATATATATATATATATATATATATATATATATATATATATATATATATATATATATATATATATATATATATAACACAAAGTCTAGGCCAAACTAGCGGAAGCACACGTCTAATGCATTGTGACAACTGGCAGCAAGCTAAACTTTCGCGTGCGTTCTTACGTCACAGCTTGTTAATCTAACCTCAGATGTCATGTAGAGAGTAACCAATTCCATAACGAAACAGCTGCTATTCGGAAAGTAGAATGAATGTGTTGTACAATTTTTAATGTAACTTTCACTACACAAATAATAATGACAGTCGGCAATTGCATCGTAATGTTATTAGATGTTATTGTTATTACTATGGCTAATTACCACATTATTAATGTTTGTTGTTTTTATTACATTGGTGATTATGTTGTTACTGTGAATACATTCTTACTTTATGTTCATTACTGTCGCTATATTATTACTATAATTGGTGATTATAAGCTTATTATAACAATGATTATGTCCTTGTTGATTCAGAATTTCCCAAGCTGACTTGTTTTCAAATCCGCTGCTTCTGCTGTCCCAGTACGGTAGGACCTGGTCAGGAGGTTTGGATACTCCTTTCGACGTACCCTGCGGGTGAACCATGTATGTGTGTTGCATTGAGCCCCTTGTTACGTAGGATCTGCGTATTGAAATGACGAATAAAAATATTTTGCCACAAAAAATGCAGAATCAGAACACGCTAGACAAGGAAAAGCAGCTCCTCTTTACAATCGCGTGGAAGGTGGAGAAAGCCTAGCTCTTCAATGTACCTTTGTCCACATTCAGCACATTTTTTTTGTTGTGACAATTTACTTATGCAGAAAAGAAAAATTAAAATTAACGACATCTTCCAAAGGGGAACCCTGATTATATGCGAAGCAGCAGCATTGCGCACGAGTGGCGTCACGGGTTGAACAGTGCTAACGTGGGTGCTGCAGTGAGCGCTCGAAGATTCGTTTGAAGCGATGGCTGACGTAGGTCTTGTAGTTCCTTCAGAGTGGACACGGGCGCTGGACTGGAGCTGGCGCGCATTTCGCCTCGACTACCGCGGTCTTGGGACCGGTGAAGTACACACTGAGACGTTCCTGCAGACATTCAACGTCGAAGTTGGTAAAGACCAGATCGATGCACGTTCCCCTTATCGTGGCGGGTAGTTTCTGTTCCACCGACACGCACTTCAGCAGGCGCATGTCATGCATGTGATTGGTGAGCCATTCTACTCCTCCTACGCTTACGTCAACCTTAAAATCTCCCGCGACTACTAGAAGCGTGCGTCGACACGCCTCGCCGCAATCAGTCAGCGTCTCTTCCAGACAGCACTGAACCTGCTCCTTTGGCAAGTTGGGAGCGAGGTACAGCGCGAGGATTGTGAGCTCGCTGACGTGCACGGCAACGCACTCGGATCAGGAGCGTCTTCAAGAGGTTCCACATCATTCTTCCACGTAGACTTTAAACGCGCGTAGCTCACGATGACTCCGAGCGTAAACAGCGACTCCTCTAACATTTCGAGTGGTGGAGAGGGTGAAGCGAGAAGGACAAGAGACGTGGCTAGCGCCGACAGGCTGGGGAGATAGTGACGTCAACGTGCGCGCACTCCGCGGGAAGGCGTGGCCTACACTTAAAAAACATATCGAGTAAGAAAGGTGTCTTTTTGTCCCACAACAATAATTGTCATCAGACTTGCGTGCGCTTCCTTTCTTGAAAACTCTGCGCTGGCCACATTCCTATCGAAAATGCAGTTAAACCCTGTTAATGGGCATGTCGATCGTGACCGGAATGTAGCGGGCGCGGGGCGATAGCGCAAGGATGGAACACAATATAGATTACGATTATTGTTGTTGGACAAAAATACACCTTTTTATTCACTCTTTTTTTAGAGTGTACTTGGCACTGTCCAAACACCTGCGGCCAGGGGAGCGCGGTGCGGACAGAGACACAGCGTTACACAGGTAAGTCAAAGAGCTGTTTTGCATCTAACGAAGCCAGTTCTACGCCTGTGGAATCTGAGTGAACGGTGAAGCTGGGAAACAAGCACCGCCACCTGGCGAACTCAGTTTACATTATTTCTTAATCTTCTTCTTTCTTTCATCTCTTTACCTCTTTCTTCCTTCTTTCTTTCAACATTTTTTTCCCTTTCTGCATTGCCCTCTCTTCACTTTTCTTTCCTCCTAACCATAACATAAGTCCTCCACACCCTCAGTTCTTTTTCCCCTCCCTTGCTATGCTATAGAGTACATGAATCAGCTATGGTATAGCATCCCATATCCTATTTTCCTCGTTCTCACCCTTTTCAATCTCTTGCTGAATTACAATATACAAGGTTATGCCATCATTTACCCTCTCCATTCATTTTTACTCTACCCACCGTGACATCATTCACCCTCACCCCAGCTACCCTTACTGAACCACCTGCCATACTAAACTTTGCATGGCTATGCTAACTGCTAGGAGCTGCGTGGCATACACTCGCATTCTGTGGTGCATACTCGCTCAGCTTACTGCCTTTGCTGCCAGCCTTACTCCAAGCGTTGTCTCCGCGATTAGCTGCAGCAATGTGCACTGCCTCAGCTAATCACGGAGGCCACACTCCAAGCTCGAAGAACTCAGTTCTTAAATCTCACCATCCCTGTTTAGTGAGAATGAAGGTCTAGAGAAGTAGGGATAGTCGGTTAAAACAGTCTCGTCTCGACCGCTGAAGAGAGCGGACGTGTTTTACAGTCGGTCCCCGACAGGTTTTTCTGGAGGAGCACGCTAGCGTCTAGTGTGGCGCCGTACCTTACGGGTGCTTCCATGCCTCCTTTTCTTCCCCCAGTTTCTATTTTGATAGCTTTCGTGCAAACCCATGAACCATTTTAAGAATTTTTCTCCATTGTTCTCTTGAGCCATATTTTGTCTCAAGCCCTCTTCAGGGCTATCAAGATATGAAGTAAATGTAGAGCCCTCTCGTTTTCCTTTAGTTCTTTTTTTTTAAACTGAAATGACATCGCCCAGTGCAGCTCATCGCCTCTACCAGTAATGACGGACATCCCTTCTGAGGATGCTCCTGACGAGATCACCCTCGGCGCGAGCCTGCATGCAACCACGACGAGCCGCCCCAGCTCACCCAAACAATCGCCTGTGGCCCCGATGATGATCCGAGCTCGTAAACTGAAGGCTGCTGCCAATCGTCTTCAAAAGGACTCATTTTTCAGCACCCCAACTTCTTGGTCACGTGCACGAAGAATCGGGAAACTGTTGACACCACGCCGGCGTCAGACACCAAAAATAAATACCGCCACCACGAAAAGCGCGATGCTCACGGCCGCAGCCAACGAGGCCGCCGCCGCCATTTCCTTAGAATCACAGCCTTCCCAACTCCATCTTGTACCCACACAACAAGCGAAAAGCTAGGCTGAGCTGCAGGACTACCAAGAATTGGTCGCATCAACACCGGCTGACAACGGGGAACCGACTAGTACCGATTCCTCCCCGCCCACATCATCCTCCTCTTGGAAAAACAACACGCCTCTGTCCTCCTCCACATCCCTGTCGCCCTCCCCAAGGTATCTGGCCCGTTTCAAAACCGTAATCTGCACTGAAAGACCAGGCCACCAACGTGCAACACAACAGGCGTCATTTGCAGCTCCCTCCAAGCGAGCGAGCGCTCCCTCTTAGCCGCCGGCAACCAGTTTCTGGCCTTGGCTGCTGTCTGTGCAAGCCTGCCACGCGCCGGAGGTCAAGAAGACCTGGTCAAAGAGGGGTGTGCACGTAGGGCTGTTTCTCCCCTTTTTCCAGGCGAAGGAACGCACATGACCCCTACTGGAAAGGCAACTGAGGCAACTTTGGAGTCTTGCTCAAGTGGGAGCCTCCCAGACCGCCACAGGAAATCGTACCCTCCTCGAGCCTTCGCCACAACCTTCCGGTCACACAACCCATCCTCCAGAGATATCGGCCTCTCCGCTATCAGATGGCGTGGTTTCTTTACCTCCTACCACCCCACCGCGACCACAGCATCCCCCTCCACTCTCCCGCTCAATGGAGAGCACGGGCGCGTTGTCTGCCTGCTACAGCCGGAGCTCTTCCGAACTCTGCCGCTAGCATCCCGCCAACCCTCCTTCTGCTTTCAGCCTCATGCGCTCCCTGATGGTGAACGCCTTTGCCGAAGGACATTACGAAGAGTCCCGACGCAAGCATTAGCAGAAAAACGGATTTCCGTGCCAGGCAACAACAGCTACAAATGCCCCTTCCAGTAGGCAGCTAGCCAGTGCAGCTCCCCCAAGCAACGGAAAAGGGCCTCGCCAGAAACAAGGTCACCGCCAGCACCAGCTCGATCTTATCGAACACCTGGTGTCGAATGAGCCCCCGTCATGCCTCTTCCACTATCCTCTACCGCCCCAAGGGCAGGAAGAACAACTTCCTCTCCCTCAGCCGAGGCGCAATTGCACAACAGCTCTCGAAGGTGCCCGGCACGAAGCGTGTGCGCGTTAACTTCCGCGGCAACGTTGTTGCGGTTGACACCTTACCCGGAGCTGACACCTCTGCTCTCCTGGCAGTGGAAAGCATCGGAGAAGTGGCTGTCAACGCCAAGACCGCCAACAAAGGAACCTGTAGCGGCGTACTTCATGGCGTTGACGCTGCTTTTGACGAGGAGGTCCTCAAAAATAACATACAGAGCTCTGCTCCCATCCTCTCTTGTGCCCGTACTGGACGCAATGTCCTCCGATTTGCGGGTAACGCACAGCCACCTGGGCTGGCGTTACTTAAGCATACCCGCGCTGTACGTGCTCGTCGTCGTCGCCCTCTCCAGTGCGTTGGCTGTGGCGCTTTCGGACACACTCATGTGACCTGCACCAGCTACGCACGCTGTTCGGGCTGTGGTGGCGACCACGCCCGCGCCGACTGCGTTGCACCCGGCCCCAAGTGCCTACACTGTGGCGGCCCCCATCCCGCCACCGAGCCCCGATGCCCTCGCCGGTGACACTAGAGCAAGGTGCTAGGATTCATAGTTTCTGTGGACTTGCCGCTCTCTCGTCGTGAGGCCGAGAGGACCTTGAGAGCGAGGAAAAGCCGTGCCTGCTCAAGCACCGTGTCCTCGTATTTCCTCGGCAATGCAACCGGACCGAACGTACGGCGTGGTTGTTTCGCCCCCGACAGTGAGGTGCAAAAGGACATGGTGATTAGTGCCCTGGCCGCTGCCGTGCAGGCCCTTATCGGGACAATACCGCTATTCGGCCCTGTGCTCAAGCTGTGCAACGCGGCCCTGGCCACCCACACTGCCCTCAACCAACATGGCTAGCAGCAAGGTGTTTCGGCCGCGGATTCTTCAATGCAACGTCCGTTTTTTCCGCTGCCGTCACGCCAAGCTGTCTACCCAACTCCTCCGACGTGAGTACGACGTCTTGCTGCTGCACGAAACTCACGTTCGCGTCTAAACACTCAACCTACCTGGTTTTGTCGGCTATCACAGCACCACGCAGTGCGAACTTGAAGAATGTCGCGCAGTCCGGTGCAGCACTTCTTCGCTTCCTTCCAGCACGTCGCGGGCTTAGGTTTATGTGCGCGCCGACCTCCCTCACGCTGCGGTGGACATCGAGGACATTCTCTGTGACACCCTCGAAGCCGTTGCTATGACTGTGCGCATCGGGAGCACGAACACCATTGTCGTGAGCATGTACGTGTCCACATCGAACTACTCGACACGCAGGGACACTCATTTCGTATGCCACCTCACATACCACCTAAATCGCGACGCGGTCATTCGTGACGACTTTAACTCTCACCACACCTCGTGAGGCAGTGGCGTGACGAACCACCGTGGGCACGACATCCTCGAGGTCGTGCAAAAGACCGGACTGCTCGTTATAAACACCGGTAGCTGTACTCTCGCGCGCCGTGGTGTAACCGACAGTGCCATCGACCTGACTCTCGTGAGTGGTACGTGTAAATATGAGTGGCAACGTGCACCGGACTCTCAGGGCTCCGACCACTATCCCATCGTGGTCACACACCCCTTAGCTAGCATCAGGTACACTTCGTACTACAGTGTTGTGAAGTGGGCGCGCTTCAAAGAACTGTGCGCAACACTACCAGTCTCTGCAGACTTCTTCACCGCGCTGGCCAAGTGCCACAACGCGGCTACCACCCGTTGCACCGTGTCTGCGGGCACCTCCGCACCAGACATCAGCCTCTTCAACCTTCGCGCCGCGCGTCGCAGGGCGCAGATTGTGGCGGTGCGCTCGCAGAAGCCGGAACATTGGCGTGCCTATAACTGTATTGACGCGGTGTGCCGCAGGCACACCAGACGCCATTGTGTCCACAGCTGGGGGAGCCTCTGCTCGTCTCTAGATGACCCTCAAAACCACGCCCAAGCCTGGTGCATTTCCGCTGTCGTTCTTCGTACCAGAGAGCCTCGATGCATGGTTCTCTGTGTTACTGTTGCAATGAAGATCACCACGCAAGAGTTGGCTGAGCTGCTGGCAGACAAGCTTGCTCCTCCTGCTTGCCCACAGCCACTACAGGGACTACCACCTGTGCCTGCACTCATGAGGCCTGAGCTGTTCGCTCCCGAGCAGTACTTCCCGACCGAGGGCATTCTGCTGGAGATCCGCACATTGTGTGCGGAGGACTTTACTCTCAGCGAACTGACCGCAGTGCTCAACAACTGCACGAAGCGGTCTGCCCCGGGTGTGGATGGCTTCACCTACCAGGTGCTGCGCAATATTGACCCCTTCATGCGGCCCTGGTTGCTGGAGGCCTACAACGAAGTGTGGCGCATAAGTCAGGTGCCTCCCAGTAGTGCGGTTCTCTAGTGTCGCTACCCTTCCCTGTCATTGCTAATAATTTGGCAGCCGGTTTCATGAGTGGTTCGCGGATACGAAAGGTGTGAACGGCAATGCAACAATACAAATTTGCATGTGGCAATACTCACAAATTTTCGGTAACATATGGGGCGTATAATATGACATGTAATGCGCAGGATAACCTTCGTGTCAAATGAAAAAAGATAATCAAGGGTATTCCGCTATGCATTGTGTCTCTTTGCTGCTTGAGACACAGCTTGCACAGAGTTTCATTCATTTCTTTCAAAAAATCATGGTTACTATGTATATTGTGCATAATTTTACGTGATAACAAACCCACTCATGTTTCTTTACACTGTGCATTTCTGGTCGTGCGTCATGTCACCAGTTGCAGAAATTGTTCAGTGTGCCTTCTCGTCAAGCTAATGTAAAGAAACGAACAGGTGAAGCGAATCAATATATATAACTTATCGTAAAGTTTTCCAGCTTTATGTTGCTTATTATTTCGCTGTTCGCCACAGTGCTCATTAATAAAGCTTGTGCTCACTACAGCTGCCCACACTGCGTTTCTCATTATGCTGCCTTAAGTTTATGACCACAATCTTTTTTTATTTATCAGCCGAAGTTACATGATGAGTATTTTCGTAGGCCTTTGTAAGGCGCTGATTGGCCTGCACGTTTGTCTGTGTTGTACCATCATCACTACACAACACTTCGGAGTGCATTTAGCTGTTGGGGCATAGTAATGATATGTACAAATATATTGTACACTCGCATATAAGGCAAGTTAGGTGTATGAGCTTAAAATTCTGTCGCGCGCGCGCGCGTGTGTGTGTGTGTGTGTGTGTGTGTGTGAGAGAGAGAGAGAGAGAGAGAGAGAGAGAGGATTATTCATCACGAAGTCGATCGTCACCAAGACGTTGTGTGAAAGGGGGGAGTGATTTTAAGTGAAAAGAAAAGTGAGCCCCGTAACTGTCTCTCAGGAGGAAGACACCTCAACAGTAGCTCACGAGAGATGAGGTAGAGAAGGGATTAAAAGGATAGAATTAAAAGGTAAAAAGATAGAGAGAAAGGAAGAAGAAAGCGAGGCACAGGGACAGCGAACGACGAAAGTGAAGAGAAAACAGGAAAGATAAAGATGGTCGCAGGAGTTCGAGGACGGGGCACCACTGGCGAGAGCTCTTGTCGGTGAACGGAGATAGCGTAAGGTTAGTCTAGTCGGCCAGAGCTACACTGTCGTCATCGTCGGGAACCGGCGTCAGGAGGTGGCGTAGGACCAACCCAGTCGGCCAGAGCTGCACTGTCGTCCGAGATCACGAGGACACAATCAGTCGGCACGGTATCCAGCGAGCCCGAGAAAGCCACGTGACTGGTTCGCAATTCCACTTGTTTGCCGGACCAGAGCCGCAACGTTATACGATCTCAGTTGACGGCCTCGACGGTGCATTCAATGTGCCCTGCGTCGTACACTGCCGCGCCACATATGAGACCACGACATTTTGCAAGCTGTGTCTACTTACTTGTAGACGCTGTAGAAAGGCGTGCTTATTGAAATATCGAAAGAAACAACTGAACCAATAGTATTGTATACGCAGAATACGGCGGAAACTGCAGATGACGAACGAAATCACTCACACATAATTACACTTTCTTACCAGCAATGCGGTCGGTGGAAATGGCGTGCTCGTCGGCTATCCAGGAGGTCTCTTGGTGCCCCTCACGAAATCAAGGTGGTGCCCCCACCCCCCACAAAAAAAATTTGTTTACGCGCCTGGCGCGAATGGTTCAAAAGTTCTGTTTTCGTCTGGTTAAACTGCACAGGGGGTGCCCCGTAGCGGGGACCAATTGAACCAAGCACGCCCACCATCTCGGAGGCTATGGCAGGAAATGGTCGTTGTTGCTGCTGTGGCTCCCTTTAGTTTTGCACTGCTGCTACTAGTGTCGGCAGCCACGCAGTAAAGCCGGACAACATTGCACACGGCAAATGACGTGAGATGGACCACTTTCAGGCGGGGAATTTGAAGTGCGCTAACGCGATGCGGACCACTAAAACGTGGTTTTACTTCACAATGAGCACTTAACTCCTTGGCAAAAAAGTAGCACTACGAGGTTTCTGGACTGCTCTTTCAGCAATCAACATCCACTTAATATTTGGCTTTGGTGTTCCTTTAACATGAATACTAACCAACCAGCTCACCTATGTTATTCTGAGCATTATTTATTTAACAATAAATAGCGAGCGATTTCATGCCAATATTTTAGAAAGAGCCGGTAGCGATATCCAGAATGACAAATCTGGAAACCAATTTCGAGCTAGAGATAATTTGTTTCACAGTTACGTTTAAACACATGGCGACCACAGGGGGTGCTTCACGAAAAAATGCTTGAGACCATTATTATCTCAGTCGCTAGCGAAAGGTCCGCAGGCCAAATGCACCCTGCGGGCCGCGTATTTGAGACCCCTGGTTTATACCACGGTGTAAGAATAACTTAGGTGATGACACTGCACCCGGCGGCTTGTTCAGATAGTGTTCGCTGCCTGGGCTGTTTCCTCTTGATGCGACAGATGGCGCTCGTGAAGGGTTGGTTAGCGGAGGTTAATTATGACGTACCTACACGGGTTAGAGGTCAAACTAGAGGGAAGTGGACTTGGCTTCAACCTCTCTTTCGTCAAAACAAGGAAAGCTCATTGAACAGGCACTACCAGCATTGATGTACGCCAATAATATAGTGCTAATTGCGGACAACAAGAAAGATTTGCAGAGATTGATGGACATCTGCGGTAATGAGGGAGATAGGTGAGATTTCAGATTCAGTAAGGGAAAATCAGCAGTCATAATTTTTAATGATAATGAAGGTAGTGAGCTTAGGATACAGGAGGTCACGCTGAAGATAACAGATAAATACAAACATCTGGGCGTATGGATAAGCAAGAAAACCGAGTACCTAAGGGAACACGAAATATATGTAACGACTAATGGTAACAGGAATGCAGCAGTGATGAAAATTAGGCCACTGTGGAATTGCAATAGGTATGGTGTTGTGATAAAAATATGGAAAGGCGTCATGGTTCCTGGCCTGACGTTCGGCAATGAGGTCTTGTGCATGAGATCAGAAGTTCAAGCAAGGTTAGAAATTAAGCAACGTGGAATAGGTAGACTTGCCTTAGGAGCTCAAGGGAATACACTAAATCAGGGAGTACAAGGTGATATGAGATGGACATCATTTGAGGGCAAGGAAGCTAGCAGCAAGATAAAACTTGAGAAGTGATTGAGAGAAATGGGGGAGGAGCGTTGGGCTAGGAAGGTTTTCAGCTACTTGTACATGAAGAATGTCAATACAAAATGGAGGAAGTGAACCAGAAATTTGACGGGTAAATACATACGAAACAGCAAGGAGCCAAACCAAAAAGAACTATCGGTTAATAAGAAGGTGAAGAAAACGGAGACTAACATGTGGAAAGTTGGCATAATTAAGAAGTTCGCACTAGAGATCTGTCGAACTTTTAAGCATGAAATTGCCAAGGAAAGGATCTACGATAATACTCGGGGTAGTTTTCTACTGTTTGAGGCCAGGACGGGAGTATTGCGAACACAGACATATGGGACAAATACGAAGAGGTAGACACGGTATGCAGTGCCTGTGGAAAGGAGGTGGAAACTGCCGAACACTTGATAATGTTCTGTAAAGGGTTTCACCCTATAGTTCAGGATGATGGTGCAGAGTTTTTCAAAGCACTGGGGTTTAGGGACAGGGAGGGCAAAATAGATTTTAAGCAGGTAGAATTAAATAGAAGGAGGTTATCTGACTGGTGGATAAAGTCAAGGCACGAGTGAAAATTAAACCTTTCACTGCAAGGTACCAGTCCTCAACTTCACTATTTAAAGTGGAAAAAAAGATAAATGTAGTTGTAGGTTCACTAAGTAGTACGGATAGGGGGCGTTAGCCGCCGCCCGATCTAAAGGGTACAGTCACATCACCCCATCCATCATCCATCCATCCACGGTGCTCTTTGGGGACGAGTGACCCCGATCCGTGTGTAAAGGTTATTGCTGCAGAACCTCGCTTGTTTATTACGCTTGAAATACACATATACACGGATGGAAATAAATTAATACACTGTGACTCTGCTGCAACGAAATAGATTTCGTAGTTTTATATGCAGCTTATCTGCTAACAATGTTTTTGTCATATAAATGCTCCGACAGCAGCAAGCGTTGGCCTGGAGCAAAGAGTTTCCTAAAATTACCAAGAGGGGACTCTGGCGCTGCGATTGTTATGCGATCATAGGAATGATGGGTAGTACACAGACTTGCCTAGTATTCGTTCTTGTGGGCAGCGAATAGAACTTGTGGCTTCGCTTATTGCTGTGTTTTGGTTTGGTTTTGAAGGAAAGAACAAACCTTTTTGAACTTCGTGACCTGATTTGAAAAGGTAAGCCTAAAAAAATAAGGTGGTGAAGCACAACCGCTGAGCATTTGCTGAATTTCGTTTCCTGAGAAAACAGCTCCAAGCTTCACGAACTCACATAGAGCCAGAAGCAGGCCAGAAGTACGAAGATTAGACAAATCTGTGTACTACCCATCGTTTCCATGCTCGCTGAAGAGTTGCAGCTCCCATTGACACTAGCGCTAGAGTTCCTTCTAGTGTATATTAGGAAACTCTATAGCCAGGATAGTGGTCACATTTTGACACGACAACACTCAAGATCTCCTTTCGATGAAATTCTGGAGTCGGTGTCGGCGGTGCAGGCGTCCACATCTTTGATTCAGAACAAAAAAGCAACATTGCACGTGAAAGAAAACTTGATTGATATGTGGGGTTTAACGTCCCAAAACCACCGTATGATTATGATGTCATAGTTGCGAGCTTCGGACATTTCCACCACCTGGGATTCTTTAACGTGCACTCATGTGAGAGAAAACTTGAGGCATTTGCAATAAGAATATTAGCCCGAGGTCAAAGGCAAAGCAATAGTCTGCATGTGTTTGTGCATGTATGTGAGTGCATGTGTGCCTGCACGTGTGTGTTATCGCTGTCGCTTTCTGTTTGTTTAGCATAATGAACAAAAAACTTCGTCAGAAAACTTTCAAAAAATGTAGCGCAACACTTACACGCGTTATATTAGGAAGTTAAATTGATACACTACCCTTGCCAGCCTTACTGTTAGCGTCATGCAGATGACTACATTTCGGTTTCTGGCATTGTAAACAGCATGATATGGTGAGAAGAATTTCATTTGGTCCCGAAGGTTGACCCTGGGTTAACCCGTACAAAACCCATGTCGGGCTAGTGTTATTATCCATACTTTGTGCTATTTTATTAAGCCGCGCGTGGACTTCAACTTGATGAAGAGTTTATCACACAGGGGAAACGAGCTCCTAAAGCAGCCACACTCTTAGAAATTGTGGGGGTGCTGACAACCCCCCCCCCCTGTAAAGTTGTCTGCGTCGCGTGCGCACGTGTCTCGCCCCAAGGCTTTGTTTCGGTGGTGACCACCACCGGGCGATAGACGGCGTTGTGTTCGCTTTGAGCACCACTGTTGGTAGAGTGGTAGCGCCGGCGGTGGCCCCTGGCGGAAGGCAGGCCTTGGTGGTGGGCGAGCGTTGAGCGAGGCTCTTCTGCGCGTGGCGGCTGTCGCGAACGGTTGTCTGTATCGTGGGTTCCCGGTGCTCGGCACCGCGGGCTTCGCGCCGGGGTCCCACGTGGAAAGTCAGGCGTTTGCGACGCCGCCTTGGGTATGTGTTTGTGTGTTGGGTGTGTTTGTGTGTGTTTATCATGTTATTGTGTGTTTAGTGTGTCACTGCGTTATGTTGTTTGTACGGTAGCGTGTTAATTGAAATTGATGTAACATTCGGCGAGCGATATCGTCGTCTAAATTAGTTATTAAAGGTGTGTATGTTTTTTGGTTTGTATCGACCGCGTCAACTGTGTCCGTTCACTCCTAGAGCGTGGCGTGGCGAGGCGCTAGTTCGCCTCGCCGAGACCCCACACTGGCTGCCCAACGTAGAGCTTTTGGAGTATCGGACGACAGTTTTTCCGGTTCAATACAGGGATTTTGTTAGAGCCGGAGTAGAGTAGGCCTAGGGGGGACTTCTTTGCTAGCGTCGGTGGTGTGCTTTGTTGAGAAGCGATGAGATTGGTTTTGTAACATGTTTGAATTTGTCGGCAGGTTGACTTTCTATTTATTTTTTCTTGCTCGTTAGTGTTGTTATTTTTTTGTTGTTGTTAGTTTTCAAAACGTTGAATTAGGACGAGAGCCATGCGGTCCGCATCCTGGGGTGAGTAAGGCCTAGAGCACGTGGTTTGTAGGCCAGGCCCGAAGCGAGTGAGTACGGAAGCCTCGTGGGTGGTCCGATTTTCTTTAAATAGCTTCTTCTTTATCTTTGGGCTCAGGGAGCCGGGTGTCGTTGCTGTCTGGTATTGCGGCTCGACGCCGAGGCGTCCTGACACCGCCCGGGGCGGTGGACGCCGATCGCTCGGTAAGCTGCTGTGTGCGGCGAGCGATAGGGCCACCTCACAGAGTGGACGTCTACTCGCGGCTGCCTCTTCTGCGCCTAGGCTGGGTGGATGCCGGTTGTTGCCGAGCGACTCATTAGGCCTAAGGCTCTGCGCAGCCGCCTGTCGCACGTGGCACAACTAGGTGGATCGTGGCGTCGAGGTGTTGCGCTCTGCTTCCCTCACTTTTTTTTTTCTTGTGAGCACGAGTTAGGCAAAGTGATTTTTGTTTTATTTTGATGGGCGTCTCGGCCGCCACCGATGTATTAGCTAGCAGTACTGACCAACGTACCACGTGGACGAAAAGCTCGAAGCTCTGTTCCCGAGGACCTGCTCGATTGTTTTCTTTCTAGTTTTTTTGTTTTTTGTTGTTATTATTGATGTATTCGGCGGGAGGGATGTCATCCACGGCCGGCTGTCCTGCACATCGTCAGCGTCGCTGGCTAGGAATGCGGTCGTGAGGTCGGGCGATGGAGATGCCTGGGACCTGCGCAACTGCCTGCAGTCCGGCGCCCTCGCGAGGGCTGGTCGCAACTGGAAGACGTGTCGGCGCTAGCGACGGATCGTCGTGCCGACGGCAACGTTGCTGTTGCGGGGCCGGTACTGAGGTGAATCTAGCCGGACAGTGCAGCAGTGTCAACCAGCGGTGGTGTCATGGTGCGAGGTCGTGCGATATCATTTTTTGTGAAAGCTTGTGTAGCTAATTTTTGATTTCGAGATATGGTTTGATTTAAGGTTGGGGGAATGTGGGGGTGCTGACACCCCCCCCCCCCCCCCTGTAAAGTTCTCTGTGCCGCGTGCGCACGTGTCTCGCCCCAAGGCTTTGTTTCGGTGGTGACCACCGCCGGGCGATAGGTGGCGTTGTGTTCGCTTTGAGTACCACTGTTGGTAGAGTGGTAGCGCCGGCGGTGGCCCCTGGCGGAAGGCAGGCCTTGGTGGTGGGCGAGCGTTGAGCGAGGCTCTTCTGCGCGTGGCGGCTGCCGCGAACGGTTGTCTGTAGCGTGGGTTACCGGTGCTCGGCACCGCGGGCTTCGCGCCGGAGTCCCACGTGAAAAGTCAGGCGTTGGCGACGCCGCCTTGGGTATGTGTTAGTGTGTTGGGTGTGTTAGTGTGTGTTTATCATGTTATTGTGTGTTTAGTGTGTCACTGCGTTATGTTGTTTGTATGCTAGCGTGTTAGTTGAAATTGATGTAACATTCGGTGGGCGATATCGTCGTCTAAATTAGTTAATACATGTATGTATGTTGTGTGCTTTGTACCGACCGCGTCTGCTGCGTCCGTTCACTCCAAGAGCGTGGCGTGGCGGTGCACTCGTTCGCCTCGCTGAGACCCCACAACATAAAGGTTGGCATATTCACTATATAAATGCTGACCATTCACTTGACACATAAATAACTAACCTCTTAGTAAAGGAAGGTATAAATTGCAGGTTAGTGAAATTTACTACCTAATTAGTAAGTGAATAGTGCTTACTCGGGTGGGTAATCCATTACTAAATTGCTAGTAACCCCCCAAAAAGAGGTTTACCCATACTTTGTTAAATGTGCGCGTGAGTTCCCAGATCAAAATGATTCCATTGCAAAAGTATGGGATAAAAAACGAATTGACACGGCCCTCGTAAATTAATTATTGGCTTCTAACAACGCCATGTAACTATACTGTGGTAAGCGCGCATCGCAGCAACATACTGATGGGGAACTGACCGCATGATCATATCATCAAATCAGATTCATATATGATCACACATATCATCATGAAACGAGCATATCAAATACTGTATGAGCATATATCACATGCTCATATGAGTCTTTATACTCATATGATTATATGCTCATATGAGTATGAGAAATATAAACGGATCACGAGAGCACGCACGCAAACGCATTCACAAGTATATCTTCAAGACTTGGACATAGCAGATTTCTACTATAACATCTGGTTAAAGGCTATATATACCGCTGCTTTGGGATCACACCCCGCGTACTAGTTAGTAGTCACAGAAGTTATAAGATAATTGTTGTTTTCTACGCATCATCATGTCCCCTTCTATTTAGTGTGTGCGCCATTACGTAGCAGGAAACTTCTTTTCCAAGGTAATCAATAAAATTAAAGCTTGCATGAATTTCGCTTACGATGTCACCATTTCGGCAAAATGTACTCTGGCATCTTCGAAAGATCTGGCAACTTAGGTGGCTTAGTAGTTGCTTAGTTAAAAATATTAAGAAAGGTCCCCTGGTTAGTAACAGCTAAAGTTGCAAACTGTAGGTGCCGGCTAGTAAAAGTATGCCGCAAAGGTATACATAGCAAAAAACTCCAGAAACGAGTAAACGCACCTGCTTACTAACTGATTACTAACTTTTTTGTAAGACTGCATGTTTTGTGCAGCTCGTCCCTTACGCCACTGGCGCGGGATGCCGACAATCATATTTCGCGTTTGATAAGGCATCTAAGACTGCATAAGGCCTTCACCTTAATAAACGATGTTGTATCATAAATATACTATGTTCGGAAGTGCTCCTGCAATGTTGCAAGACGATGATGATGAAGTGCTAGAGACATTGAAATACGAGAAAGTCTGGCCCGATTGTATCAAGCATGGCAAATTAAGTATAATCATGTGAATATAGCGAACTAAAAATTAAAACACGGCTGCATCACAGAAATAGTATGCACAATTATTTATGTTAAACAACATTAAAATTGCCTTGGTCAAAATAGGCATAGATGAGGCAGCTCGAAAAAAATGGCATCTGAATTTAAAACAAGATATTACTTTTCTGGCATGATGAGGCACTGACGGTAGCGCATAGGCCCACACTATCAGTGTTGTGTTGAGAAGCATCCTAGCTCCTCTTCATGTGGAGGAGGCCCATCACTGCTGATGTAGAAGCGCGGCCTTTTGCACGCGTACCTGCTGATTTATCATCGCCATGCTACGCAGTTGTCTCCACGCGCAATGAATTTGGCATACTTTCAGCGGTCGTGTTAGGCACTTCAGATGCAGTTGAACGTTTTGGTCCCCGTCACTTAAGAGAAGTCGGCCGTAGAGCCAGCCGTTTTCATAGAGCTTTCGTGGCTTTTCACTGCACGGTCAGGTATTTTAGGCTGCCCCGGTAGAATGGCAGGCACAGCTCCGAAGTGAGCGCAGATTTCTTTGGTGTGTGCAACAGGTCGTTTTCCTTGTATTCTGCATGATATGTGGCAGAGTTCGATTCTTCCGGAAAATGCTTCGCGCACACATAGTCAGTAGGCTGCAAGGCCCTGTCAGCTCACGGAATTGCCCGTCGCCCCTTTTTCAAGTGGTCTGGTTCAAGCGGAGCCTTGAAAAGCGACACACGCTCTGTACAAGCTTCAGATACCCCTACTTGCAATTCAGGGAAAAACACCACTTGCCCATTTCGAGGCGCCACCAGCGAAAAGGACGCTCACGGGTAGTCGGAGTCATGTGCAGCGCCGAGCTATACGTGCTCTTATTCACAAAGAGCCTGAGCAAAACAAATGCACTGGCAATGCTCACGCGGACAGGGCAACGCGTTTCTCAATCACAAAATCCCATGCACACAAAGTTTCATGGGAGTCGCTCACTGGATTCCGTGCCGACCAGTTGTACCCTCACGATTTCCGACGTCAGCTTAGCTCTGGCCGACTGGGCTGACCCTACGTCATCTCCTGACGCCGACAAGAGCTCTCGCAAGTGGTGTCCCGTCCTCGGACTCCTGTGACTATGTTTCCATCTTTCCTATCTCTCCTATCCCTCGATATGTCCTCACTCGCTGTCCCAGCGCATATTTCTCTCTCTCAATACCTTTAACCCTATCCCTTTTAATCCCTCCTCACCCCCATCACCTGTGAGCTACTGTTGAGGTGTTGCACCCTGATGCAGACAGTTACGGGGCTCAATTTTCTTTTCTTTTCCCTCTGATAAATATAAACACTTCCCCTGGAAGATGTTCTTTTGAAAGCGAATTTCAGAATGAGCGCCACACGAATACCTGGCATCTAAAACCCCTTGAACTTTGTAAGATAGTGACGCTCTCCTCCTCCACTTGAGGGGATAGAAGAGATATGAAAGATGGAAACCAGTCACAGGAGGCTGAAGACGGGGCACGACTTGCGAGAGCCTTGTCGGCGTCAGGAGATGGCGTAGGGCAAGTCCAGTTGGTCAGAGCTACACTGTCGTCGGAGGTCAGCGTCAGGAGATGACGTAGGGCAAGCCCAGTCGGCCAGAGCTACGCTGACGTCGGAGATCGCGAGCGCACAACTGGTCGGCACAGAATCCAGGACCTTTATTCCTATCCTTTTAATCCCTCCTCACCCCCAAACCTTGTGAGCTACTGTTGAGGTATCGCTCCCTAAAGCAGACACTTACGGGGCTCACTTTTCTTTTCTTTTCCCTTTTATAAACATAACCACTTCTCCCCTCCACTCGTGTTTCTCCTCAGTCTACTCTCCTTCGCACTCTCATTTCGAACGTGGCGCCACCTGCATTGCTCCTGCGTAGCAGACGCCCTTTCGCGAAGAGAGCGCTTGCTCGGCAGGCAGCACGCTGAGAGCATTCGCACCAATCGTCTACCTCATCCTAAAATTGTCTTGACGAGTGTAGCGTTAGCCCATATCTGTTCTGTTCAGTGCCACGCGCAACGCGTAGTTGTGATCAGGCCTTGATCGAATCATGCCGCATCGCAGTGACTGGATGTTGACATTGTGCGCATCACCCTTTATATGTTCTTAAACGTAAAAATTTGATCGTTAGTGAGAACACTCAATTTTTCTTGGCCTATTGTTTATCGCGTCTCCGAATAAGCTTTACACTGTAAATAACATGGCTCAAACGTTCATGTGCGGCTGCTATGGCTAACCTTTCTGTTAACAGGAATGATAGCGCCCGAAGGGACAGTGCAACTCTCTTTCCTTACTTAGCGCATTGGTGGTGCAAGCTTCACCGTGTATAGGGTACACAATATGTGCAGAGAGCACTCACACTGACTGTCGTCCAATTAAAGCAACAACTCGCGCTGACGCTATCGACGCGGGACGGTAATGTCACCGACGGCCAATATTGACGTTTAATGCTAAAGCCTTAATAATGTGTCAGAAGGCGCACAGTTGATATATTCGAACGGCTGTGGTTGTTTCGTGAAGTGGTTAGCGCACCAATCATATTACAGAAGTGTGCCTTGTAGACGTATCTCGCATGCGAACTATATCGCCTAAAGAATAAGCTAGCGTATATGAATGAACTAGCGTGCCACCATACGCGATTACTTCGCGATAGCTCCACTTGCGGATATAAACCTTCACATGAAATAGTAAATAAACTATTACGTGAAATGACACGTATGTGTGAGGTTCCTAAATGATGCACGAAGACAATGACTCAAGGGCATGCACGGCTTGCATAGCTGCATGCCCTTGCATCGCGAGTCCCCCGGCTGATGAGTCAACGTAAAAGAGCCACAGAGAGCAATTTGATTGATTGATTTGTGGGGTTTAACGTCCCAAAACCACCATATGATTATGAGAGACGCCGTAGTGGAGGGCTCCGGAAATTTTGACCACCTGGGGTTCTTTAACGTGCACCCAAATCTGAGCACACGGGCCTCAACATTTCCGCCTCCATCGGAAATGCAGCCGCCGCAGCCGGGATTTGAACCCGCGACCTGCGGGTCAGCAGCCGAGTACCTTAGCCACTAGACCACCGCGGCGGGGCACAGAGAGCAATTTGCTCTGAAATATACGAGCACGTAACAATAACTAACGGGGAGTACCAATCTTAATTTTAGTTAGTTCTGTTTATTTAAAACAGCAACACGGGTTCTCTGATGTTCCGTAATCGAAATTTTAGGCGTATTTCCGCGTACATTCTAAGCGCACAAACCAGTGCCGCGAACTCGAACCAGTCGGCGTATGACGACAAGCAGAACACGTAAGCATGTATTGTGAACAAAAAAATCAGCCCCCACAGAAGCGTTAATAAAACCTGAGTGAGAGATTGCGACGTCCTGCACATATAACGGCGACTTGTAGCAGATGGCGCAACAACCACTTACGGCAACGAACAGCTACGTCATTCTCGCGTGAAAAGTATTTCGCAGCACAGCGTGCATGGAAGGACAAGTTCGTATCCGTCAAAACAGATGCGCTGCGCCCCAAGGAGTCCGCGCATCTAGACCTAAGAAGGCAATCGCGAGTGATTGCAAACAAACGAACACTGCGAGTGATCCCACGTGACGACATTTGGCCAATACCGACGCGGCACCGGCCTTGGAGAGGTCGGAGAGAGGGAAAAAACAGGATGCACGAGAATAACCACGTACGTCGCTACTTTACGAAGTTTTAGGGGCTCTACTAGTGCACTCTAGAACTACTGGTATACAGTGGCTATAATGAGAAAGTGTGATGAGCGGCAAGCGGCGGCTATGGAGCGCACTAAAGCCTCCGAGGAGGAGCCACGTGGGGGCGCGTGCAGTCGTTTATACGTTGTTTGCACGTTTCCGACAGTTTCGTCAAGCACGTTTGTCCTCGTATATTTTTTTAATTGTGGTGGCACTCCGACACCAATGCTTCTGTATGCACTCTCATTTCGCGAAAACAAAGTCATTGCTTCGTCCCGGGACTCACTACAGGCTACAAGTCAGCTAAAAAAGAAGCATGCGTTGTTCGGTGTTCCAAAGGACGAAGCTCTGTTAGCGCAGTAACGGAGAGCGATTGCGCGCGCTGACAAGCTGCTTCAAGAAAACTCGGCTGTGTACAAGCTGTACTTCGGCGAGATGTACATCTCCCGGCACTTCGAGCACACTGTGAATGGCGAAATTGTCCCCATTGAAAGGGGTAAGTCCATAGGCGTGCTTGCCATTAGGGGGGAGGGGGAGGGGCAAAAGTTTATTGCAGGCCGCCTCCTGTCTATTAAATCAGTGTATGAGGCAGATTTGGCAGCTCCCTTTTAGATTACTAAAAGAGTGACCCGCTGCCTAGTAAATGTATAGAACAGATATAGCGCCACCCTCCCAGGTGGCCAGCCCTCTTTGCCTTCCTCGTGCGGATGCCCCTGGGTAGGCCTTTCGGAGAAGCTCTTCGCATTTGTAGACGCCCTTGAAATCCCTTTTTCAAAGTGTTTTAGCTACAACGAGTTCACAGTCAAAGCTTGGAAGAGCTTTTTTTCTGCTTAGTAAAAAAAAATGTCACACTCGACTGCGCACAACATGGTCCGAGCCTCACCAATCAAGTGAACAAGTTTTTTTTTTTCTGCTCACCCATTTGCCATTTTACACAATGGTATTCCACAAGGAACAAGCATCTTCCCGTGAAAAAAGGAGGTACCAGAAGCTCAGGCACATCACCATGCTTGCAGCCCAATGTTCTGTGTAAAACTTTTTTCTTGGAGATAAAAAAGGACGCGCGACCAATTATTAAGAATGCGTTGTTGTAAACAGATAGTGAGTCACTACTCGGAAATACATTGTATGACCTGTGTGCAGAAAATAAAAGGTTTTAATCCAGATACCGCTCGTGATTCTCGTCTGTGAGTACGACGTTATAAATGATGGGGCTTTGTTTACAGATTAGTGCTTGAGGAAATGATGGTTCGCCGTGGAAGGTGTTGCAAGCTATGACTCACAACTGAGTTCATCGTTCCACTCTTCTACCACTTCACATCGATAAAATGTTCCAGTGCAGTCACGCGCTCACTTTCGGCATCCTGTCGACCTGACGATATTGAAGTTCAGTCACGCACCCGCGTAGGCATCCTGTTTTCCAGAAGCTAATTAACATATTTTCCCGGTCACCATTTGAGGCCATGCCCGAGCAAAAAAAATGTATTTTAAATGTTTCACACTGCCCGCGCGCGCGATTGATTTCCCACTCTGCGCAGCGCATCGCTGCCTTGGGTGACGTGGTGACGTGGATGGATGGATGGATGGATGCTATGAGCGTCCCCTTTATAACGGGGTGGTGACAAGTATGCCACCAGGCTCGACAAAAAAAAAAAACCTTTTTTCTTTTTTTATGTTGGCCTAATGCCTCTACTTCGATAACTTCTATCTTAATGGAAAAAAAGGTAAATTTTCAGCTTAAGTTCTCTGCCATTTACGGCACACTGTCCATATTTTATTTTTCCAATATTTATTTTTGTCCTTTCTCTCTAATTTTCTGCCACCAATACTCTAACCGTCTCTTACTTATTTCAATCGCGGGTGTGTTCAGCTTTCCATTGTTGTCCCTAAAACCCAAGGCTTCTTGTAGGCTCGTGCCCAAACGTACACCTGGGTGGATATCTCCACATTCAATCAGAACATGCTCCGCCGTTTCCTTATCTTTCCCGCAGCATGTGCATTGTTCTTCTTCTTTACTGAATCTTGCTTTATAACTACGCGTTCTAAGGCAACCCGATCTCGCTTCAAACAGTAAAGCGCTTCCCCTTGAATTATCGTAAAATGCCTCCCTCCTTATTTCATTTTTGCCCTTTCGGTAGTTACTCAAAGCCGGTTTTTTCTCCATAGCTGCCATCCAGTAAATCCTCTCCGCCTCCCTGACTTTTCCCTTAACGCTCTTTGTTGACATATGGCTTACAAACATATGGCTTACGTGCAAACGTGCGCCAGCGTCATCTGGCGGTTTCCTCTCAAGGCGTTACACGCTAGCCGGCGTTTCATCACACTTTCCTATTCTAGCCACTGTACTACTACTACTATTACTTCTACTGCTACTACTACTACTACTACTACTACTACTACTACTACTACTACTACTACTACTACTACTACTACTGGATGGACGGACGGAGGGATGGATGTATGTATGTATGTATGGATGGATGGATGGATGGATGGATGGATGGATGGATGGATGGATGGATGGATGGATGGGTGGGTGAGTGGGTGGGTGAGTGGGTGGGTGGGTGGATGGATAGATGGATGGCTAACTCGTAGCTCATTTTCTGATGGATGGATGGATGGATGGATGGATGGATGGATGGATGGATGGATGGATGGTGAATGGATGGATGGATGGATCCAGCCTCTAACTTATTTTTACACCGTTGTTTAGACAAACCACAATTTTAGCTCTTTCGCTACGGACCAATAGACCATCGGACACAAAGCCCCACTATGGTGGTCTAGTGGCTAAGGTACTCGGCTGCTGACCTGCAGGTCGTGGGATGGAATCCCTGCTGCAGCGGCTGCATTTCCGATGGAGGCGAAAATGCTGTAGGCCCGTGTACTCAGATTTGGGTGCACGTTAAAGAGCCCCATGTGGTCCCTTCACTACGGCGTTTATTTATTTATTTACTTATTTATTTACATACCCTAAGGACCCGGGAGGGCATTACATAGGGGGGGATCAGGAAGATTTTCAACATGTGTATATTACATTAAATATTATATAATGCATCATTATATAACGCTTAAATGGCAGAAAATTGAAAAAAAGAGTACACATCACAGTGGTGATAAGGATAATAAAAACATATAAATAAACTCAGCAGAAGAAAAGGTACGTTAACAAAATACAATAGGCTCCAGGTAACAAGTGTAGGCACGAATAACACACACAAAATATTCAAGTAATTCACATAAACAACACCACCGCATAACTACATTAATCGACTGGAACTTTTAAGAAGACTTTTACCGCTTTCAGAAAGGATGATGATTCTGTTAGAGTGGCTACATCAGCTGGCAAGGAATTCCCGTTGGTTATTGACATGGCTAAGGGCGAGTTTTGGAATGTTTTGTTCTCGGGAAGATGGGATTAACTTTGTTAGGGTGATCAACACGGGCTGAAATGTGTGATGGCGGGAGGATATGCTTGCGCGCAAACTGAGAGTTGCTGTGGAAGAGCGAGTGAAAATTAGATAGCCTTGCAAGTTTACGGCGCGTGGCAAGGGAGGGCAGATTAAGCGATTTCAGTATGAAACTTATGCTTTCATACGGTGAGTATGACGACGTTATGAAGCGCGCAGCTTTGTTTTGAACTGATTCAACCAAGTAATTCAAATTTTCAATGTGGGGGTGCCATAATATTGAAGCATACTTCAGCGATGGTCTTATCAGGGAAACGTATGCATGCAGTCCGGTTTCTTTGTTGGCAAGGTATAATCGCCTTTTGAGGATACCAAGTTTTTTTATTGCTTTAGTAGTGATATGTTCAATGTGAGTGGTCTAGTTTAGATTGGCTGTGAAAAATACCCCAAGATATTCAAAGGATTGTACTGAATCAATTCGCATGTCATTTATGGTGTATGACTTATGCAAAAGGATTAGAGCAGAACTAAATTCCAAGTGCTTAGTTTTCCCTATATTAATTTCCATCTGCCACGTGTCGCACCACTCGGCCAGCCTATCAAGGTCAGATTGTAAAATGGTATTATCGGTAGGGCAAGTTATTTTTTTGTAAATAACGCAGTCGTCTGCAAATAACCGAATTTGCAAACTTATGTTACATGCTATGTCAATAATGTAAATTAAGAACAAAAGAGGACCAAGAACCGAGCCTTGGGGAACACCGGATAAAACGCTAGTAGGGTTCGAGATGTAGCTATTTAGCTTTACAGATTGGGAGCGCTTAGTAAGAAATTTTAGTATCTATTGTGTTGTATTGTTTTCAAGCTTAAGATTGCAAATTTTTAGTTCTAAACGTTTGTAGGGGACCCTATCAAATGCCTTTGAGAAATCAATAAATATGGCATCGACATGACGGGAAGAGTTAAGCGCAGAATGAAGGTCAGTGATTAATTCGAAAAGTTGCGATTGACATGAGAAATTTTTACGAAAACCGTGTTGGTTGTTTAGGAGCAAGTTATTTAAATTAAGATAAGTTATTATATTTGTGAATAGGATATGTTCGAGAAGTTCGCAACATATGGACGTCAAAGAGATTGGTCTGTAGTTATTGGGCTGAGTATCATCACCAGATTTGAATATTGGGATTATGTAAGCAGATTTCCAGTCCTCTGGTAAGCAACCGGTATCTAAAGATTGTTGAAAAATTTACGCGAGCAAAGAGGCTGAGAAGTGGCTGGTTAGTTTCAAAAGCTTAGCGCCAATATCATCAGGGCCGGGGATGGTTTTAAGAGCTAAACGATCTATTGCACAAGCTACACCGTGTGCAGTAATTGTGATGGGAGAAAATTGATTAGAGATAGTTAGCTGTGGCAAATTTAGGTTGTTACCGAGCGGTCTCTCGATTGTGTGAACTTCAGAAGAAAAAGGTTAAGTTTTTCAGCACAGCCTGCTAAGCTCAGGGTGTTGCCATCCTCTCCACAGAGTGCTGGCACCGACTCTCTTGGGATTTACAGTGCTCCAGAACTTCTTAGGGTCAGTTTTGAACATGTTAGGTAGCGTGTCATTGTAGTACTTATTTTTCGCTTCAGAAATTGCGGTTACTGTTTGTTTGGAAACGTTTTTATATTTCTGCCAGTCCTCCGACGCGTTCGTTCTCGACGCTTTAGTGTACGCTCTCTTTTTTCTATTAAGCCATCTTTTAATGTCACGGGTGAACCATGGATCATCCGCTCTTTCAGTTATTGTAATCACCGGACGTTAAACCCCACATATTAAACCCCACAACATTTACACCCACAACATTTCAGTTATTGTAATCACCGGACGTTTTGGGACGTTAAACCCCACATATCAATAAATCAGCCATCGGACACGGAGTTCTGATGATTTCGAATCTCCCGCAAAAAGTTGAAACTCACGTCGATGGATGGATGCTATGTGCGGTGACAAATGTGCCATTCAGCTCGGAAAAAAAAGAAATCTTTCTTTTGTGTTGACCTAATGTGTTATCTACTTCAATTAAATCAATCTCATTATAAAGACGTGTGGCGTTATCTAGCGTAAGCTAGGTCAACTAACTGTTCACTGCCGTCTTTTTTTTTTTACAATCGCCCGCCGAGCCGCTTCCGCGTGCGCACTTCGATTGGAGGTTGGTTTCGTGTTGCGTGAGAATTGTGGCCCGCTCGCGTCGCGCACTGCAACCGCCGATGGCTATTGCAAGCACTTCAGCCGCTTCTACCGACAATTTTTTCAATATTCTTAGTGAAGACATCGAGTGACGATGTGGAGGCTTCAGATTTGACTTCCGACGATGACACTTCAGATAAGACGCCTCAAACTGAAACAAGTACAACCATGCAGGTAAAGTTCGGTTTGACTTCGCGATACATATAAAGAAAAAGAGCGTTTGACTACTACGGTATCTTTTCTTTGCTTAGGGCCTCAACAACATACGGCGAAGATGTTTCGCCAAGTGCAGCCCGGCGTGTCAAGTTTACACCGACAAGACAGCCTGGTATCAATGCTGCAGCAGCGCTATGGAGTCACGTGCGTCGCTTCTCAAGTGTGCTTGCTTTTTTATTATTTTTTTTACAAGTGATCTATACGTTGTGCGACAACACGCACATAGTACGCCTCGATGCATACTTTCGGCAGGCAAACCTACGCTAGCCGGGATGGCTCCTGGGAAGAAGTAACGCCACTTGAGATGCTGAGGTTTAACGGACTGTATCGACTCTGCCCAGGCGGCGCTGCGAAGAACGCTGCCATCAGCGCCTTCTTAGACGCACCGACACTAAATGGGTAGTGCAAAGCGAGCCGTCCACAAGCGAACGTGCATAGGCCCTCCTCTTTCGTTGGCCTTGAGGTGCGGTTTCCTGAAAATCAAAGACCTGGCAAGCTACTCACTTCAATCCAACCTCGCTTCAGAAAAGTAGGAAGCTCAACAAAACAAACTTTGGGTACAATGCGAAAGGTGTTTCACTTAATTCGGCGTACTGCAACAGGCAATTTAAGTGCAAGTGAGCATCACATGACATCAAGTTCGAGGCAAGCACTTTGGCGTTCGTCATTTAACGCCTAAATGAGTTAAACTTAGGCATGCACATGATGCGGAAGCGATTAAGTGCATACACGAGCAATCTATCTCACTATCAGTGATACGAAGCTCACTTTATTCGGCACGAATAGCCCTGGCTATTTTCGCCACCGCAGTTGCATTCTCCATCGATCTCTCGCTTCCTGTTCGTTGAAATGTTTTATTACGCATGCTGGAATGTTCTGTTGACGGTTGTCATCGGTTTGTATAGAGTGCAAACGGGGATGCATGCGTGTCCACTTTCTCAGTGTACAACGAAATGCAAAACCGAGGCCTCCGAGATATCTCCGGCGATCGCGGAGACCAACGGCAAGAAAAAAAAAAGTTATTGTGGTCATGATCATTTTGCGATTTACCTGTATGGCGTGCATGTTCGCATTTTGTAAATAAATCTGGAACTTAGAGCCTTGAAAGCCCTCAGGCGTAATGCTGTGAAGCTTCAGGTTATTGGCAGCCGCGGCGTGTGTGATGTCGTGCACATCCCCTGTCTACTGTTGCATGGTGCGCACCACGGTCAGATATGCTATGTTAAGCTTGATAATCAAAGCTGCTCTGGTTTCCTTTGATATCAAAGCTACTCAAAACAATGCCAGGGGACCTACATCATCACACTTTCTCACGCGAACGGCTGTGGACCACGCGATTTATTCGCTTACCCAACACAACAACCCATAACCAGTGCTCTCGCCATTCTGCTTTGCGAAAGCTGGAGAAAACAGTAAATTTTCGCCGTCGTTCTGGCGAGTGAACCAGTATAAGCCATTCACGGCAGTTCGGTGACGCGCCTGACTAGCGGTCGAAAACTCGTAGCTCATTTTCTGAGAGTTCAATGCTCAAAAACAATTAATATTTAGCTCAATCGCTGTTTTTTACGCTGTAGTTACACCTGGTTGCGCAGCAAACTGTGCAAGGGAGTCGGGCTTTTCACTACTCAAAACTTTGTCGACAGGTGGCGCTGCGTGTCCGAAAAACTCCTCAGTCGGATGCCTATGTTGATATGCCACGGCTTCACATGTACTGGAGAGCAGCAATATCCTCAGGCCTTCTCCCACCAAAATTTATGAAATGGGACCGATTCTTCGATTTGCTCTCGTTTCTGAGTGTAGGAGACCCGGAAGACCTAGCAGCTGACGGCAAAACTTGGAGGATGTCATGGGTCCTGCAGCACACGAATCGCCAATCGATTTTTTCTCAACCATGGCGCAACCTCTCGGTTGATGAACGCATAGTGAAATCAGAATTCAGATCATGAATCCGAAAGTACATTCGAGACGAAGTGACAAAATTCCTATATAAGCTGTAGGTGTTGGCAGATCCGAGTCATGGCAATACAGTAAAATTTATTATGTACACTGGAAAGCGTGAAGTACCAGGACCCCATAGATTAGCCTTCGACATAGCAACTCTACTTTCCTCAGAGTATCTCAATCAGGGATATAAAATTTTTATGAATAACTTTACTACGTCAAAAAAAACTGTTAGAACATCATCTTGAGCGCAAGACTCTTGCCTGCGGAACCACACGCAAAGATCGCCGGGGATTCCCTAAGGAACAGAAGGGCACTACGTAGGAAAGAGCAAAGCGTGGGGACATTCATTGGATTCGAGAAGGCAGTATCTTATTCACTCAATGGAAAGATCAACAATTTGTGTTTTTGATTAGCACAATGCACACAACAGGAAAACATGTTGCTACAAAAAGAAGAGAAAAAAAGGCAGGCCAGTGGTTTGTGAATGTCATAAGCAAGCCGTCCTTGTTCACGAATACGGCACCAGAATGCTAGGTGTGGATAAATCTGATCAGATTATTGGCACGTACAACGTACTGAGAAAGTTCGAACATTGTTGAAAACTCTGCGTAAACAGTTTCATTTTGTTCCACGAACACCAGAAAGAGAATCGCAATGTCAGATATTTTCAGAAACAGAAACATTTACCAATTGGCATTCAGAGAACAATTGATTCAACAGAATTTTCAATACGATGAAGTTTCACAAGGACACGACCCTTGTTCACCCCCTTTTCACCTCTGGATCCTGTTCGGCACCAACCGAAAAGAATAGAAAAGAGAAGGATCTGCAAGCTCTGCGACGAGAAAACGAAAACGCAAAACAGAACAAACGTATTCTGGTCGACCTGTAAAATGTGCCTTCGCTTTCAGCCTTCGCGAGAATGTTTCACCGAGTGACACAATCGTCGGAGACAGTAGGTTGATGGGCCGTAAAAAATTGTTGACATCCTCCACTGGATTTGTGTTTATACTAGAATGATAGCTGAGAGAACCAGCTACAATTTGTAGACTTCAGACTTTTCAAAATATTTCTTTCGCTTTCTATATTCACCAGTAACGCGCTTGCATAATTTTTGGTATAACTTTTGTTATTTGACAACTAAATTTTTCAATCCTGGGAACCTCATATCAAAGTGTATTACGTATATAAAATGCATACCTGGTAAGTTCAAGGAGTCTTGGTCAGGAAGAATTCCGCAACAGGAGTAGGTGGGTGCGGGGGGGGGGAGATGTGGACGCGCTGGATCTTTTTCCCGCATTTTTTCGCACCAAGAGAAAGGGAAAAAAGAGATCCCGCAAAAACAAGAAAGAGGGGGAGGGAATTCCCAATCACAAGCGCAGAGTTGCGGTGTTCTGGCTTCTGGTGGCCGAACATACGAGGTAGTTTTCCCACTATGGTGAGAGTCTCAACGGGCAGCGTAAATACTCCCAAAATATTCGCGTCATGAAATCAACAAGCAAAAATTTGATTTGCGTCAAAACAACTAGTGTGTGTTTTACTGGAACACTAGTGAACGAATTGGACGGTGCAGCTGGCTGCCACGAAAGTGCGTGTCAAAGCTTTGGCTTTGCTCGCTACTACAATCTTTGGACAGGAACACCAAAAGGCTTCTAGCCTCTTTATTTTTCATGTCTTTACTGCCTTTGATTTACCACTGCATTAGCCAGGTCTCGTTGGAGCTCGTAGACCACTATCGCGTCGCCATGACCATGGTTTTGTGCGCGGCGGTTGCGGAAAATTGTATCCATTTTCAATGTGCGTGCAGTGGCTGTGCACGTGCCTTCAAAAAGAAGTAGTTTTATGCTTTCTACGATCGCATTTCCCACGGTCTTGTCCATAGTTTGCGGAGAGCAGCGTTGCTTTGAATGGTCCAGCCTTGGACGTGCGCACACTTTCGGAGTACTGTCAGGGTCGTCGCCCTTCGTGATTGTGTCAAGAGTGACCGTGGTTTCATCCACAGCGGCTGTGGCAACAGCCACATTGTTACGCCTGGGAGTCCACACCGAACGTCATTGCCTCTGTAAAGGCAATCTGTGTCAAGGCCAGCGAGCGAGCCCGCCTGACGCCATTATCTCCACGACGTCATGTAGCCCGGCGCCGCCGGTCTGTCTTACGCAACGCACGGCGAGCTCCCTCAACCCGCGGACCCGATAGCAGCCCGATGATGCAAGCGCCGCCATCCAGTCCGGCGCGTCTTACGCAAGGCGTGGCAACATCACTCGTCCTTGGGTCCAACCCAGTGCAGTGGCACCGGATTTGAGGATTCTGACGCGGTCCGGTGGCAGTTCTGATTAGACCTTGATGACGTAAAAGATCACTTGGGGCCTAGAAAAAATCACGTGGCACTTCGCCAAGCAGCCGACGTATGCGTCAGAGAGAACACATCTCGGCTCTTCCAGTTTCTAAGCTGTCGGTCCCAGTGCCGAATGTGTAACACCTCTATTTCTATGCTGTACATAAACCTTGCCTTAACTCACCGTCGTCTTGTCCGCTCGTCTATGAGCTCTGCGCAGAAGCAGTCGCGAGCTGAGAAACACACGCTACCAAACGGCTGGTAACCTTGGCGGCCCGTGGGATCGGCGCCCTGCGGAACCATGGCGTCGGAGTTTCGGAACAGTGGATGGCAGATGCGGGATCGGCCGGCGTCAGCGACATTGATGCGGTGAGTGCCTAATGTTTTCCCCTCAGTTCACCAGACTGCTCTAGCACAGGTTATAGTAGTTCAGTTCACCAGACTTCTCTAGCAAAGGTTATAGTAGTTTAGAGAAAGCTGTGTGAAGCATTGGGGTGAGCTTTGATCGTTTCAAGCCAAGTCGGAGCGCTTTGAAACCAAAGGTATTGTGGAGGATGTAAACACAGCAGTGTTAAAAATTGTTTGCGCGTCTTGCTAGTCGACTTATAGTGGGTACGGCAAGTATATTCTTAACAGGGACAAACAACAAGAGGCTAGTGTGAACAATGGAGAACCTTAAAGTGAAGGAACTCATCGAAAGTTTTGAGAAACTTGGCCTTATTTTGGGCCGTGCGAAATGAAAGCTAGCGATCCTTGAGATCATGATGGATGAAATAGTGACGGCTGAGGAAGTCGATGAGGCCTGCCTGGCGGATGTAAAGCACGCCGTGAGGAGGCTGAAAGGCGAGGATTCGCGAACGCGAAGAAGCTGAGAGGCGAGAACACCGTGAGGAGGCCGAGAGGCAGGAGTGTCTCGAGTAGAAACGAATTGAATTAGTAATTCTACAGTGTTCGCAGATGCCAGCGTAACTTCTGCGACAGTTCAGGTCAGCGGTCGTAGAATTCGGGACCTACTCCCACCATTCGTAGTCGGCGAGGACATGGCGAAGTATCTCGTCAAGTTCGAACACGTCTGTGAGCGAAATGCCTAGGAGCGGATTCGTTGGGCACAGAACCTGTTAGCTATTTTTTAATTAAATGTATGTAAGGAGAGGATGGTGCCGATGCGTGGCGCCGGCTTCTCTTGCACAAAAGTCAACATCGCACATTTTGTAGCAAACACAAGGCTATACATATGTACATAGCACAACACTTACACAATGAGTTCACGTTTTTCAACACTGTTATGACCGCCATCAGTAGGCGCCATGCTGTCGCTGGGAAGCGTAGCCGGGCAGCGTTCCCATGCCTTGAACCCAGTTTTCTCGGAACCAGCGTCCAGAGATGACGGGGGAGCGGCGCTCTTTTTATCCTCAAAGAGGTATCCGACTGGTCGGCAGCCTATGCCCGCCAGGTATTGTCCCTGCTAGCCGGAGGATGAGACGTCGTGTCGCTACGAAGCTGTAAGCCGTTCCTGAGAGGACAACAAAGACAGCGTCTTCCTTTGAAGAAACGGCGACCACCGCCACAAAGTGCCCTGCTAATTGAGCGGACAGATTGGCGGACCGTTTGATGTCTGCTGTCCGAAGCTTGGGACCCCTAGACCAGCGACACACACGACGAGCAAGAGCCCCTCTGGCGCCACCTTTCAGTGCAGTGATCTCGACTCAAAATTGGATGTTCACGTGCGCCGTGCATGCTCGTACCCCTCACCTGTTGTGTGTGTGTGATTGGTGTTCCCATCAAGAAGGAGGAGCTCGACAAGGCTTATAAGGACGCTGCAGAGTGCGGGACGTGGCTCTGAACCATGCAAAGATACAACCACCACGTTCGTAGTTTGTCAAGGCTCTGAACCTAGTGAAGGGCTCAACCACCACGTTCGTAGTTTGTGAAGGCTCTGAACCATGTAAAGGGTCAACCACCACGTTCGTAGTTTGTGAAGGCTCTGAACCATGTAACAGTTTAACCACCACGCTCGTGGTTTGTGAACTCTTAACCTCATGCTGTAAATATTTGTAAGTAGGGCCATAGACCTGTTTGTTTTTTCGTATCCCCATCTTGTAAGCGCTCGTTTCCTCAACCCGAAGCTACACCACGCTACCACAAGAGACCTGGTTTTGTTTTCGTATCCTCCAGCGACCTTCCTTCCGACCCGCAACAACTGGTTGGCAGAGGTGGGATTCGACTCAGCACCCCGAGCCGCAACAACTGGTGATCAGCGGTAGGATTCGAAGCTACAAGTGACAACAACAGTCGGCCCAGGAGAAGCAGCTGGCTCGAGACATGGATCACGTATGGGTGAGTGCTTGGCTTTTCCTTTGAGTGAACCAGGTTCTAAAAGAGGGTTAAATTTTAGAACTGGTAGTTAACTTTGCCGAAAGACTCAGTTTCGCCGTTTCGGAAAGTTATTTTTGGAAGTAGCGAGCACTCACTACGATCATGGACTTACGGGAGCTGCAGAAGTCAGACTTGTTGCTGTTGTGTGAGGAATTGGGGATCGATACAAAAGGTTTCGCACGAAAACCCATAATCATTCAAGCGATTAATGATTTGGGGGCTGATGATGAGGAACTAAGTGAAGAATGGGACCTCATCATCGAAAGAAAACTAAGAGCAGCTCAGATGGAAGGAAAGAGTGGAGACGAAAGAGAAGGCCTCAAGAAAAAGTTTTTCAAACAAGATAACGAATTGAGTAAGAGGCTGGGACCCCAGCGAGGAGTACTTTTCGAAAATGAGGCAGAGTTCGAGATGTCTAGGTACATGCAGCCATATGAGGTATCATGGGATATGGGCCTGTATCTTAGACTATTTGAACGAAAGTGTGGTCAACTGAAGTGTGAGCGAGACACCTGGTCTCAGAAGCTACTCACGGTTCTGCCCTGAGAGGCAGCGGATGTTGTTGCGCGACTCAGTGAGCAGCACGCGAACAACTATGAAGTTATCAAAGCAGAGCTGATCAGAAGATTCGGAACTTCTGTCAGCAAAAAGAAAGACTCGCACCGGAGTCTGAAAGCGAGGTGCGTCGCAAAGCGCCGGAAGTTGAGGCGCCTCATAAAGCGCGACAGGAACAGATTGCGCCAGAGAAGGGCCCGCGTATTCTCGAATGCATAAATGTAGAGCATGTAGAGAACAAGGCCTTGGCTGGTCTGGAGGTAGGGACGATGTCAAAAGACGCTTCTTGCGTGCATGAGGAAGGTACCAGCAGCCCTAATGGGCCCAGTAAGATGCTGGAAACCTCCTTTGTGCCTCAAGATTACGTTTCGACATCGTCAAATGTAAGCATGGTTAGCGCAGTGGCTGATGAGAGCAAGAACGCCACGCTTCAGCTGTGCAGCGATGACACCGAGCTGGTTTGCAAACATCGCAGAAAAAGGAAGAAGCGGAGGCGTTCGTCACTGCGCAAGCCTAGGTCGGGCCCCACTCAGTCGCAAGAAAGACGAGAGGGTAGGCCATTAATCCGTCTCAAGGAACGTCAATGGTGGCGTTCAGGGAAGCACAAGCGGCAAGCCAGGTGTAGAGGGAGGAAACGAGGTACGCCACCCTAACGCAGCGTGCGGTTCAGTTCGACAACTTCAGGAAAGCGGCCTTTGCCGAAGGGTCAGAGTCGAAAGGGCAGAGTGGCTAAATACCGCGTAGGAGAGAACACAAAAGAAAAATGGCACAGGCTTCCCCCCTGCTTCTGGCACCCCTTTCACATTACCGAAGAAAGCCGGCCGAAGTGCCGAATGAGGCGTGACGGCAGGACACAGCCTAACACTCGTGTGTTTAGTAGCCTCAGGCGTGCAGGAAAACCGCCGGGACCGCGACCCCATCGTGTACGATTAAAGGAACCATGAGAAAAGGGGGAACGGTCAGTTCGAGTAACTTTTGCGCGGGCGGGTCAAATATTGTTACTCAGTGTTGCATTGGAAATGCAGATTTGAGCCACTTTAAATTTGGTAGGATTTTTTTTCTCAGAAGCGTTAGCATAGGCAGATAACTTTAACCAAATGAACCTTCTAGAAAGCATTGTTTGTCTCCTATGTTTTGTTGGTTTTTTTGGAGACGATTGATCGATTGATCATATGAGCAGATCATCAAGCTTTCTCTTACCGTTAAGGTAGACCATTAGGTCACAGCTTAGGTTAAGCTTTCGGGAGGCTGGTGAGCTTAATGTCTTAAATAGAAGACGGTTGTTGGCGGCCGTAGACAAAGACGGACGTTAGGACAAATTTAGCGCTCGCTGAACCCGAGTTCCGGACTGATGCTCTCAGTAGGACAAAACCGATGAAAGTAGTCAGCGACGAAAAGAAGGAGGCTGCCGTTCTGTCTCGACGACCGCGGCAACAAGTAAGATGCGCTCTACTTATGCCAGAATTTGGGCTCTCGTGAGATAACGCACTGCGCTTCAGGAAATGAATGCGCTTGCCTTGTGTAGGTCATTCATCTGTTGCAGTGTTATCTCAGAGGTGCTAAATTTAAAGTAGGGACCGACCATTTTCCCCTTACTTGGCTGCAAAGCATGACATCAAAGAACAGTTGCCTTGTGAGGCAAAGCTTCATTCTTCAAAAATATAATTTTGGCATTAGGTAAAGGCCAAATTGAATGGAAACCTTGACGCGCTCAGCCGCTCTTTCTAAGCCATTCTGGGGTGCTCCTGATGTATCAAAATTGATGTTTTAGTTTTTTTCGTGCAACCTATTATGTAAAATATGTAAGGTAGCACGTTTGGTTTCTCAGCGCAAGTGAGTCCTGAGGGTTTTGAGTGCGAGCTTTTTATTAAAGCTAGCAATGAAAAATTGGTTTCCCATCCCTCTTTTGGCTTGGTTTGTTCGAAGGGGGCCGAGTGCTTGCTTGTACATGTGGTCGAGTATCAGAGATGCTGTCGAAGATTCGGCAATCACTCGGACCGTGCCTCAAGCGAAGGCCAGTTCCTGGCATTCAACTACTGACCCTTTCGTCGTCCCCGCGAGCAGCAGTGTTGACTGCTGCCCTCCGTGACTCATCTGGCGAGGGGGAAGCTGTTACGACCGCCATCAGTAGGCGCCATGCTGTCGCTGGGAAGCGTAGCCGGGCAACGTTCCCACGCCTTGAACCCAGTTTTCTCGGAACCAGCGTCCAGAGATGACGGGGGAGCAGCGCTCTTTTTATCCTCAAAGAGGTAGCCGACTGGTCGGCTGCCTATGCCCGCCAGGTATTGCCCTTGCTTGCCGGAGGATGAGACGTCGTGTCGCCACGAAGCTGTAAGCCGTTCCTGAGAGGACAACAAAGACAGCGTCTTCCTTTGAAGAAAAGGCGACCGCCGCCACAAAGTGCCCTGCTAATTGAGCGGACAGATTGGCGGACCATTTGATGTCTGCTGTCCGAAGCTTGGGACCCCTCGACCAGCGACACACACGACGAGCAAGAGCCCCTCTGGCGCCACCTTTCAGTGCAGGGATCTCGACTCAAAATTGGATGTTCACGTGCGCCATGCATGCTCGTACCCCTCACCTGTTGTGTGTGTGTGATTGGTGTTCCCATCAATGAGAGGAGCCCGACAGGGCTTATAAGGACGCTGGAGAGTGCGGGACGTGGCTCTGAACCATGTAAAGGCTCAACCACCACGTTCCTAGTTTGTGAAGGCTCTGAACCATGTAAAGGTACAACCACCACGTTCGTAGTTTGTGAAGGCTCTGAACCATGTAAAGGTTCAACCACCACGTTCGTAGTTTGTGAAGGCTCTGAACCATGTAACGGTTTAACCACCACGCTCGTGGTTTGTGAAATCTTAACCTCATGCTGTAAATCTTTGTAAATAGTGCCATAAACCTGTTTGTTTTTTAGTATGCCCATCTTGTAAGAGCTCGTTTCCTCAACCCGAAGCTACACCACGCTACCACAAGAGACCGGGTTTTGTTTTCGTATCCTCCAGCGACCTTCCTTCCGACCCGCAACAACACTGAGTGTCCACACCACACAGAAATGGGTCCACACAGCTTAGAAATGTGTCCGCACCACACTGAGTTTGTAAAAAACACAAGTAATCACGCCAATTTAATTGCTCACACAAAAACGTGAAAGTTCAATAAAATGTCTAAGGTGATCTTGTCGCCTAAATACCGAACTGTTTCAGAAACGTTTTTCTAAAAATGTCGCAGTGAAACACGAAAGTACTGCTTTGAAGCATACCGCGGTTAACAGTGAAGTACATTTGTTTTTTGTTTAGTACTTTTGAGCTATTTCTGATTCCTTCAGAAAGTGAACAACTGCACGCACTGCAGTGGCTTGTGGCTTTCCTTTTGGCCATGGACCCAAGATTTTTGCAATTGATGGAGGTCGCTTATCTAAAGAATTGAGTTTTTGAAAGAGGTTCTTTTGAGGTACGTCATGATATTTACAATGCAGAAAAATGTGCTCAACGTCTTCTAGAACTTCTCCACATGAGCAGGTAGGACAGCCAGCTTTCTTTATTCTATACAGGAAAGCCTTCGTGTAGGCTGTACCAAGTCGAAGCCTATGGATGACTGTTTCTACAAATCGGCTAACCTTTAACGGAATATTAAACTCTATACCGGGATCAATGTTATACAACAGAGTTGTGCGCACCATTTTGGAACCAGGTTTCCTTAGACAGTTGACAGCTCAGCTTATTTATCAGACACCGTGCATCGCTCATCGATAACGGTTGAAGTGATATATTATTTTCTTGATGTGCTGCATGTGCAATGTAATCAGCTATGTCGTTTCCTGTGATTCCACAGTGGCTTGACACCCACTGGAACATTATGGTGTGGTTTAAATCTTTTGCTATAGCGTAAATCCTCTGTATTTTATATGCGAGCTCCCTAGCTTTGTTGCCCAAGCTGATTTCTTTTAAAGACACTAATAAGGACTGAGAGTCACTGATAACTACCCATCGAAGTGGGCCTGGCTGTAAACATACGACGCGAAAAGCACAAAGTATTGTATAGAGTTTTGCTGTTGTGGATGTTGTGAAATGGCTGAGTTTAAAAGCTTGTCTTGCTTGGTATACAGGTACAAAGAACGCCGACGTAGAGCTTTGATTCAGACATGATCCGTCTGTGTACACGTGAATATAGTCTTCATAATTGGTATAAAGGTGTGTTAAGGTTAATTGCTTTATTACAAATATGGGTATATCAGTCTTACAATTTATTCTCGGATTTGTGATATCGAAGTTGTAATATCTGGGATAGAGAGTCGCCATGTTGGGTGGGATACACATGGAGGCCAGTATTCGTGCGTAGGCAGTAAACTCTGGAATTCTACTATAGTTTTATGTATTCTTGCAGCTGATCTCTCATGAATAGCTCGGTATAGGGGATGATTAGCGTGTTGAGTTGCCAACCGAAGATAATGCCGGCAAGTTTCCGTAGATCTCATAGCATGGAAAGTTGGTTGACGAGACTCCGCAATTACCAAAGCACTGGCAGACGCTCGCGGTACACCAAGACATATACGAAGGCTTCTGGCCAACAATCTTTGAATTCTCTCCTCTAAGTTACGTGATATCCCATGTAAAACCGGGGCAGAGTAAGCTATTCTTTGTCGAATTATTGCTGAATGTACACGCAATAACGAAGAACATGAACAACCTCATCTCACTCCGGTCAGTCGACGTAATATATTGATTAGGGAGTTGACTTTGTCCTCTTATGATTTTATCTGTGGTGCCCAAGACAGACGTCTGTCTAAAATAACCCCTAAAAATTTGTGCGGCCGCACAAGTTGTAAGCGCTGAGAGTCTATCTGAAGTTTGAATTTCTTAAGGCATTTCCTTGTGAATGGAAGTACAGATGTTTTCTGATTTGATAGAATTTTGCTTCTGCCCTTAAAAAAGTAGTTGATTATTGTCAGCCCATCTTGAAGTTTTTGCTGAACTTCTTGAATGCTCGTGCATGATGCCCAAATACACAGATTGTCTGCATATATGGAATATCTCGAACTGGTAGGTAAGATATGGGATATTTCAGCCATAACACAATTAAATAAAAATGGGCTTAGTACACTACCCTGTGGGACTCCTTGACTAACTTCATGCTCTTTACTTTTACCGTAAGCCGTGTCCATGAAGATTTTCCTGTCTCTTAAGAATTCTGCAATCCATCATAGTATTCTGCCTGCTATTCCCAACTGAATTAAACCGTGTAGTACATTAGCGTGGCTGGTTGTGTCAAATGCTCGCTTTATATCTAGAAATACTGCAACGATGATTCTTTCACAGCTGCTCTCATGATCTACATACGTTACAATGTCTAGAATGGCATCCATGGTGCAGCGTGGTTTACGAAAGCCTGTAATATTTTCTGGAAGCACGTTCGTACATTCCACCCACCACTGAAGTCTAGCGTCTATCATCTTTTCCATAAGTTTACAAGACAGCTAGTCAGGCTGATAGGACGGAAAGAATCTATCGATAAAGGCGTTTTTCCGAATTTGAGAGTTGGGACCACTCTTGCAACTTTCCAGGAGGGTAGAAAGCACTCTGTTGCCCATGTATTAAATATCTTCGACAAAGTATATGTGGTCATAAGACCCGGGTTTTTTAATGCTGCATATGTTATCCCATCAGGACCAGCTGCTGTCCTCTGTCGGCACGCTGCAAGAGCATCATTTAATTGTTGCAGTGAAAACGGATGATATAGGTCATCATGATGTCTATTCAGTGAAAAAGTAATCAATGCTTTAATATCCCCAACAGACTTAATGTATTCAGGCGTGTGCCCGGCTGCACTTGGTCGTGTAATATGCTGACAAAATTTGTCCACAACGGTCGTTTCCGGTACATTCTTCACTAAAGCTAAGGCTCTAAATGATTGTTGATGTTTTACTGTCCCACTTAAAGAGCGTAGAACATTCCATAATTTTACTCGGGTGTAAGTGGCGCTAGCGAAGTGCAGAATTCTCGCCTGCGCTTTGTACCGAGTCTATCCAGTTGTCGTCTCATGCGGTCATGCGTTTTTTGACAGTTGCGGTAATCTTCAAGTAGACCCGTGCGTCTGTATTTTCTTTCAGCTCTGCGGCGAATGGCCATAAGTTTTTCGTATTCAGCATCTACTCCAGCGTAACCTTCAGGAATTTTAACGAACTTGTAACACTGATTTAATAGGTTTTCTATGAGTTAAACTAAGCTGTCAGTGTCAGTGACAGTATCAGCTTGATGTGATATATGATAACGAAATGCTTTCCAGTTAGTTAGCTTTGCTGAGGGCCTATATTTAGAAAAGCATAGCTTTGAATGCCGTATTAGGATAGGTAAATGATCACTACCCCTTGTTTTAATGACTGTTCGCCATAAAGCCCCAGATGCAATATGATGTGAGCAGAGCGTGAGGTCTAGGCAACTCGAGTAATTGAAACCCCGTAGGAACGTCACTGAACCGTCATTTAACAAGCACAAGGAACTATCCTGAATTGCTTTTTGTAGGTCCTTTCCGCGACGAACGCAGTACGCACTTCCACACATGGCATTGTGAGCATTGAAATCTCCGCAGTATATTACAGCGTTCGTGTACGTCTGGAAAAGTGCTGTCAATGCAGAAAGCGAGATATTTGTGAAAGGCTGGAGATAAACGCTGACTACTGTTATATTTACTCGACCGAATCTAACCTCACATGCTGCATATTCTGGATGTAGCATTCAACTGTACTGATGGCAGATCTTTTCTCACACATATCATCGCTCCGCTTGGTCCTGTACATCTAGAGGATATATACACAACGTAGTTCGATAACCGAAAAGTAGTGTCTAGCCCGGCCTCTGTAATACATAACACAGGAAAGGAGCTCTAAGCCACAAGTTTTCTGAAGTCTGCACTTTTAGGGCGAATACTATTCGCAGTTCTTTGAAAGATCGCGACATTTTAATAACAATTATTCATGTCTTGCCTGCGCAGTGACTGTTGTGGCCAATTGTAACACTACCTGTTCCATCTACAAGATGGCTTTGACCTCAGGAAGGTTGTTAGCCTGTGGGATCGTGGCTAGCATGGCTTTTAAAGCAGAGAATAACATTGGTATGACAAGATGAGCTATCGACCCAGAGGAGTCTTCTGGTTGCGTTACATTTACTGGACGCGATGTGCTCGTGCTTTCTCGAATGTTAACCACGTGGTTACTTTTCTCTTGAGGTCCCTCCTGAGACTCTTGTCGAGCTTACTGCTGGCTTTTTGATGTCCCCGACCTTTTCTCTTGCTTTCGTTGTCCTCTTGCAGCTTGCGCGTACGTCATTACAGGGCCCTGGCGTTTAGTTGATTGCGGTCGAGGAGGCTGTGCAGGGTTCATGGTGTTCATGTTGGGCTCAGGCGCGTCATGCTGATGCGTGCGACCGTAGATGATGTCGTGTTGATATTGAAGAGAAGCTGCCTTGTTCTGTGAGCATAAAGAGAACGATGCAGCGTGGGGCCCTTTGCAATTGGCACACTTACGTTGTGTTATCGATTTGCAGTCCTTGTGATGGTGGTCTTCGGTGCATATATTGCAGCGCCTTGTTCCTCGGCAATTTTTCGCCAAATCTCTGAACCTCTGACAATTATAGCAACGTCTTGCTAGGCCCAGATATTCCTCAACTGGATGACTTGTAAATAAAAGAAATACTTTCTCTGGACGAGGTCTGTTATATCTGAATTATAAAATCACACTTCTCAATGGGTGCGATGCTACAGTGTCATCTTCTTGTCGTATGGAACGAGTCTGGCACTTGGGTGATATCCCTCCTGCCTCTCTTAAATATTCTGTACGTTGTTCTTCTATTTACTCTAGAGGCACATGTCTGATTTTGCCAACATTTCGCATGTAAGACTCCGGAATGAATGGCTTCACCAGCAAGCCAGCCACCTGCGCACAAGACAACAAGCTTTTGGCTGAAGCAAGGGAGCTCACGGTGACTGAGAAAGTTCCATCTTTGTTCACTCGGAAAGAACGCACTTTTTATTTAGCAATTGCAACAATTTCCGAGGCTACAACGTTTGGGTTTACTTTCCAGAAGGCTCTCATTTCCTCTATTGGTCGGAATACCACATGAATTCTCTCATATCTACTCTTTTTATATGTCACTTGAGTGAAAGAATATGCTTCCTCAACAGATTCAATATCTTCATCAATAAAGGAGTAGGTCGATGTCCCCTCCTGAATGTTTTCCGTATGCTCTTCCACTCTCACCTTTTTCGCAGAGCTTACTTCGTTCGACATAACCTCAGCTTTCCTCATCGCCTCCAAAACGAGTGTCGGTGCCCTGATGTAAGACACCCTGGTAGAACCAGGTTGACTCACATGCTCGTCGGTTCCGAAGTCACGCTGTGGTGAAGGTGGCCCTTGCCATGCTTGCACATCCTGGCTGGTTCCGTCCGCCACGGTGATGGTGAAACGTCGGCGTTCAGTACCGTCACACCACTTCCTGCTGTCAGGAGTCACAGCTGATGTTCTCCTCAACACAGTATATAGCTTTTCACGGCTGGAAAAACCCAATTTGCAGGAGCCCAGAAACCAAAAATGTTCTATCCCTTCTTCGTCGTCGGATGTTTCTCTGCGCGTTTTCCACAATCGTGGCTTTAACTGTCACGGTATTCTTCAAAGTTAGCTCTTCTTTTCGGTGAAGTGTCCGACGTGATAACGTGCTTGTCGAGGGAAGTGTTTGAGAGCTATGACGAGGTTAAAGAAGTGCTCTTGAGACGTTATAAGTTGTCACCCGAGTTTTTCCGGCAATGGTTCCAGTTGTGGGAATCGAGAGCGCCCTCCTACCTGGCGCCTTGTTTCCCAGCTGCCGCGCGCGCGCCGACAGCGTAGCCCGGGTGCGCATAAGCCCAGGCATCCGCCAAGATGGCTGCCAGGGCGCCTCTTGGTCTGGGCGAGTCAAGCGTCGGCTCCATCCCGCGCTGGCATGTCCGGGCACGCTACGCTGGCGCGCTGCGCGGGCCTACGTCACAACGCAGCGCCATTTTCCTTTGGGCCGCGCGTGACATCCTCCTCTTCTACGAGCTATGTTGTGCCCGACGATTCGCTCGTCGCGGTAGATGCTCTCAGGTCTCCGCGAGAGGTTGACGCGCTGCTCAGCAGGCGGCTTCTCGTTTGTGCGTTAGACTTCAGCACTTGTGCCAAGTATACTTGCTCGGTCTTGCGGGGTTCCCTATACGGCCTGCAAGCCCGTGAGTGTCACACTGTGCTGCATCTTGGGTTGATAAACCCGTTGTTGTTTTCCTGCCTCGTGCGTGGTTTTTGCGCCATGTCGGAGAAAACGACGAACCCGGCCGCAGCGTCGTCACACGCAGCGGCAGTGGAGGACGTCGCATTCCTACACGGTTGCGCTTAGTAGGTAAGCCTAATGCAAACCTATCTTCACATAACTGGCGCCAAACTTGGTTTCGGCATGGCTTCAGAGCAGACCCCTTCGAGGCTCTCGTTCCTGTTCGGTCCTGTGGTGACGGACTTGATCTCGTTCGAGGCGGACGGCTGCAACAGCACCGCATACGGCCCTCTCGGCAATCCTTTGCTTTCGTTCACCGGGAGAGATCCCTTTTTCGGGACCCACTACGAGCCGCTTGAACAAGGGCCACCGTCCTAGCCGAGCCAGTAACGGGCTGTATCAGCTGCTCGAGACTCACGCGCTTACGGGCCCGTCCCCGGCGCAGTTTCCGCTCGCTTGCCTTTCCCCGTCAGCAGCACCGTTGACAGCTCAAATCGTCGCACCCAGTCCTTCCTACCGGGGGCACTAAGGTGTTGGCGGGAACACGCTTACTGGTCCGTCGTGGTCGCGAGTGCAAAGGGTTGACGATGTCGTTCGTGAGCCTGCTCGCTTAATCGACAACGTCGCCGCGTTCACCGACGCTCCCTGGCCTGAGACTCACGTAGGCAACGCTTTCGACGGACGTTGACCACCGTGCTCCGCTGTCGACCCGTTTGCCAGTCGTGTGAGGCCTCAAGCACCAGTCGGAGCGCAAACCCTACCCACCTCCATGCTGTGTACCGGCCATTTTCGGTCGGATGCGCATGTTGGGGAACAGGCGCGCGCACCTGTTACGGCCGCGCCCACCTCGGAGCAATTCCCGCTGCACGCAACTGCGGCGCAGCTCCTAAACGTTCTGTTGGAAGCGGTGCGTTCGCAGCCTTGTGCTTTAAAGGGAGACCCCGAGTCCCCTCAGGCAAGCGTTCCGAGTAGCTTAAGGGTACCTCTGCCTCAGTACAGTGGTTATTCGGACCGCATCAGTGCCACAGAGTACCCCGAGGCGCTGCAGCGCTATCAGCAGGCTACGCGGCTGAACGACAGCGTTATGCTAGGCTCTGTTTTGCCCCTGTCACTGACAGCCCAAGCGGCGAGGTGGTACCGGCTCGTGGGCCACCAAGCTTGCTCGATGAAGGAGTTTAGGGCGCTCTTCCGTAGCGAATTCCTTCTTCCTGAATACGAGCGCCGCATGCGTCGCGAGTTAGAGCTTTGCAAACAGCATCCCGACGAATCTCTTCTAAAGTACGTTCGGGCTTTGCAGGAGCTCTACCTCCTTGTCCATTCTACGGCATCAGACGCCGAGAAGGTGGAGCGAGCTATACGTCAGGCTCATCCAACCTTCGCCGCTGACCTTCGGAGCGCCCGTTATCGCGACCTAAACGAACTGGCATCCAATGCGAAGCGTATTAAGGGCGACATTCTGGCGGCGCCAGCTTATCGCCCACTGCCGCCGCTGTCCGCGTCTCTCGAGCCTCGCTGCGCATGGGCCGGTCGTGCCTCGTCACACTGGGGTTCCCTGAACCACGAGGTGGCCTCTGCCGCGAGAGGCCAAGGCGCGCTCGACGTGTCGGACCGCGCTCTGGACTCGTACTCGTACGCCCGAGCGGCCACCGTTGCCCGGCAGCGTGAGCAAGAACGGAAACCCCGTGATCCAGTGCACGACGGGATATCCGATCGTGGAGCCCCCACTGCGGCTAGCGAACGGACACCTCGTAGCTCTAAAGAATCGCCAAAATCCACCCCTGTCGGAGGAAAAGACGTTGTCTGCTTTCATTGCCGTGAGCGTGGTCACACCGCGTGTGAGTGCAACGCGCCCCAACCGACACAAGGGCCTCCTCGCCCGTCGGGAAATGAGGTGAGCCGTCGGTGAGCTCCCCAACACCGGCGGCGGCAGCAGTAAGAGAGCACGGGAGTGTAATACAATCTCTGGCACCGATGGCGTGTCGCGCTGGACATGACACTCCAGCCACGCCGGCGCCGTTCATCGCCCTTACGATCACTGGTCGAGAGTTTGCGGCGTTGCTGGATAGCGGGGCTTCGATCTCGCTGTTCAACGAAGAGGTTAGGGCTCATTTGCGCGACCGCTCTGTCCGCATTCGAGCTTGCGACACTGACTTCCACCTCGCCAGCGGTACCGCCACCTCGTCCGGCGCTGCGCGGTTTGTTGTGCGTTGGGAGAATCGCGCACGCCGACAGCGATTTGTGCATCTCCCTGGTCTTCCCGTGCCTGTGATTGTCGGTCGCTACATTCTCGCGTGCACAGGTATCGTGATTGACGTCGTATGGGATTGACGTCACAAACATGCAGCGCTCTTTTCTGTCCTTGTTTTTTCGCTTCCGTAGTTACGAAGTAACTACTTGTAGGTTGCGCTGCTCCTTCATTCAGTTATGTCCTACCAAGTCGCCCAAGCTTCCACGCAAGCGGAGGCTACAGGGACGGCCCTTCCGGCACCCTACGGCCTTTCGCTGCACCTCCCGTGGTCTCGGCTTCCAGTAAGTCGCTGGACGCCACGAGGAAGAAGGAGGAAAGGAGACCAAGTGTTGCCCCCGCGGCCCGCGTCTCCCCTTCCGACGCCAAGACTGGTCCTTTGGCCCGCGCGGCGGAAAACGGTCCGTGCGTACAGCTTTCCCTCGAACATAATCCTGCCGTGGTGAACGAGGTCTCGGCTATGCCGGTGACCCCCCCCCCCTCCCGCTAAGCAGCAACTTGAATGGTTCGATGCCACCTTTGCCGGAAAGTTTGTCGAAACGCGATAAAGCACGCCTGTCGTCACTGTTGACACGTTTCAGCGACACGTTCACGGAACGCCCGGGTTGCACCGCTCTGGTGAGGCACCGGATTGACACAGGCGACGCACAACCGTGGAAATGCAATCCTCGCCCCGTTAGTGCGGCAAAGAGGAATGCAATTGACCAGGCACTGGGTGAGTTCATTGAAACTGGAGTTGTCCAATGCTCTAACAGTCTTTGGGGTTCACCGGTGGTAATGGTCCCGAAAAAAGACGGCTCTCACCGGCTTTGTGTGGACTACCACCGGCTGAACAAGGTCATGAAGAAGGATGCTTATCATATGCCTGACGTTGACACGATCGTGGCTGCTCTAGGCGGTGCTTGCTACTTCAGCACCTTGGATGCTAGCCGTGGTTACCTGCAGGTTCAGATGGAGCAGGCTGACGCGGAGAAAACTGCGTTCACCTCTCACAGAGGTTTTTACGAGTTTACCCGCATGCCGTTTGGCTGTTCTAGAGCTGCAGCTACGTTCCAATTATTGATAGACCGCGTCCAAGGCGACGCTATATGGCAACACGCCATGGCGTACCTCGACGACATCGTCATCTTCTCTCGAACGTTCGAAGAACACCTTCACCACTTGGAGGATGTCCTCGGGAGGTTGCGTGCCGCCGGGTTGACTTTGAACCTGAAGAAAGCTCAACTAGCTGAGACTCGCATCCCACTATTGGGCTTTACCATTTAGAGCGGTTGTGTTCTGCCGTGCGAGGAGAAGGTACGTGCCATTGTGGAGTACCCGACGCCGGCAAACATTCAGGGCTTGAGACGCTTTTTGGGCATGGTGAACTACTATCAACAGTTCATCCCAAACTGTGTGGCCCTCCAAGCACCCTTGACTGCACTCTTGAAAAAGTCGACACGACGGAGCTGGGGGCCAGAACAAGAGCGAGCCTTCAAGGCGCTTTCCGAAACTCTAGTGGCCACAGCCGAGTTAAAGCTGCCCGACCTGAACAGGAAGTTCGTTGTTCAAGCGGACGCGAGCGACCTGGGTCTCGGCGCGGTACTGCTTCAGGAGCAAGACGGCGTCCTCCGGCCAGTCGCCTTTGCGAGCCGGCCACTTAACGCTGCCGAACTATAGCGTCACAGAAAGGGAATATCTCGCTATAGTTTTTGCTCTCCGGAAGTTCGACTGCTATGTCAACGGCGTGTCATTCGTGGTGGAAACGGACCACATGGCACTCACCTGGCTTGCACTTGCACGAGCCCTCGGGCCGCCTCGCGCGCTAGGCGTTGAACTTGCAGTGGTACAACTTTGTTGTGCGCTACCGGAAAGGGAGTTCGAACATCGTGGCTGACGCTTTGTCGCGTGTCCCCGATTTGGCGTCCGGAACTTGTGTCCGCAACTCCCGAAAGCAGTCGCATCAAGTAGACCCCGGGTCCTCTGGCTCCAAAAGTTCGAAAGGCGCGAACCCCGATGGTGTAGTGACTTTCGAGTCGACAGCCTCGGGTGAGGACGCATACCTGGTAGACCCTTTCACGTCCGCCGGTATCGTCTTTAGCAGAGAGGAGCTGCTCAAGGCACAGCAGGACGATCCGTTTTGTCAACACATCGTTAACGATCTCAAAGAGCTGAGCTCCTAAGCGGAGCGTGGTGGTAAGCCGCCGGGCGCGAACAGACAGCTGCCCCGCCGCGGTGGTCTAGTGGCTAAGGTACTCGGCTGCTGACCCGCAGGTCGCGGGTTCGATTCCCGGCTGTGGCGGCTGCATTTCCGATGGAGGCGGAAATGTTGTAGGCCCGTGTACTCAGATTTGGGTGCACGTTAAAGAACCCCAGGTGGTCAAAATTTCCGGAGCCCTCCACTACGGCGTCTCTCATAATCATATGGTGGTTTTGGGACGTTAAACCCCACAAATCAATCAATCAACAGACAGCTGGTGTTGCCGTCGGCACCGAGTGCCGTACGTAGGCTGGTATTGCTGCGGGCACGTTGGACTCGTACCTGCTTGATGCCGACGGCGTTCTCCTGCGCTACGTCCCATCTGAAGAAGCTCCCCAGAAGTCTTTCAAGGTGGTGATACCCCGCCGTCTAAGGAAAGCTACCCCAGGTTATTTCCGCAACTCGTGGTTGGCCGGACACGAAAGTGGCCTTAAGACTTTTCAAAAGTTGGGCCGCTCCGCTACCCGGCCTGGCATGAAGCGCGACGCCCTTCACCACGCCTGCTCATGACACGTGTGCCAATGCGTGAAGCCTCGCGGGGGCAAGCCTCCCGGGCTCATGCAGCAGATCGACAGCCAACAACCTTGGCAAATCACGGCCTGTGACATTATGGGACCTTTCCCAAGAAGCCGGAGAGGCTATGTTTTCCTCCTGGCTGTCACAGATCACTTCACGAAGTGGGTCAAACTGTTTCCCCTTCGGAAGTTAACGGCACGCGCAATCTGGGACAAGTTGACCAAGGTCTTTACACGCTTTTGCTTTCCGGCGAAGTTGATCACGGACAATGCGTCCTATTTCACGGCCAAGGTGTTTGTGGAAGCGTGTGCTGCCTTTGGCATTAAGCACCATACAACAACCACGTATCACCCACAGGCCAACCCGACCGAGCGGATCAACCGGAACCTCAAGCCCTTGCTGACAGCCTTTGCGCAGCAACACAGGAATTGGGATGCCTGTCTTAATGGGATCGGCTTCTCCTTGCGGTTTACGGTCAATCGCTCCACAGGGTACACGCCCGCCTTCTTCAGCTTTGGGAGAGAGCTGCCTAACCCCATGGACCACGTCCTACGGGGCGGCGGCGGGGCAATCACAGCAAAGGTCAGCCCGTCTGGCTACGCGGCGGAACTGCGCTCACGGATGAACGCGGCCCTCGACCTGACGCGTTCCAACCTGGCAAAAGCGCGAGCTGGTCGGAAGGCTCAATACGACCGGTCGCATCGGGATGTCCGTTACGACGTCGGTGATCTCGTCCTCAGGCGCAATCACGTCTTGAGTGACGCCGCCAAAGGCATCTCGGCCTCCCTTTCGGACAAGTGGTTGGGCCCATACCGAGTGCAGACCAAAGTGTCGCCCCTGATATACAAGCTGGCTGACTCCCAAGGGAAACGAGTCGGCGGTCCAGTTAACGTGCCCGACCTCAAACCTTTCGTTGCCCGCAGCAACGACTTCGGGGAGGGGGAGGCGGTCACCGAACTGCAGGAAAACCGGAATAAGGCTGGTTCCAAACCACGCCACCGGTACAACCTGCGAAAACGCACTTAGGCTGATTTTCGTCCCCGGCGTGTAGCGGGACGTTATCCCCTCCATGTAAGGGAGCGGAGATTACAGCTGCTGTGCGAGAGCCCATCCAGCAGCTACACTAATGGCTACCTGGCGAGCTTTCTAGCTGGGAACACCATTACACGCGCTGCGCGCGGAATATTCAGCCTGTTCCCAGCGCTCCCGTGCTCGAGAGAGAAAAGCCCTTTCCCCTTGTGGCTCACTCTCTCACTGGTTATCTTCCACGTAGTCGGTGGTAGAAGGGAAGCGTGAGCCCTATTGGCTCACGCAACCTTCAATCCGACGGAGTAGGCTCTCTTTATTGGGCCAGCCTGTCGCGCCTCCGGGGCCGCACCTCCAGTTGCGTTTCTGCTTTTCACCGACACCCCACCATTCGTGATGTCCTCCTTGATGGCCCGTTACTCCAAGAAAAAGCCCGGGAGACCAGCCGCGCGCTCGGTCGTTCCACAGGCACCGGCCGCGTCCATGCCCCCTCCGTCGAATGCTCCCCCGGCCCCGGCCAACAGGACACCGCGTCGTCGTGAAGTCGCTACGTGGAAGTTCCATCAGGGCACTGAGGCCCCGGTCGCCTTCATGTCGACTCGTTGCTGGTCCAAGCAACGCAAAGTCTGGGTGGGGTTAGACCCTGAGTCCGTTCCACGGACGCACTCTTTCGGACCTGCTCGACGCTTCCGGAGGTGCCTCGATGCCGCCTGTTCCTGAGGCTTCCTACTGTGACGCTTGCGGTGTCCTGCTTGTGCACGAGGCTACCCACCTTCGTTCGCGGGTTCACCAAGCAAAGTCTGGCGGCGCTCCTGCGGTCCTGTCCGTTCAGGTGGTCGTGGCGGCGCTCGTCACGGACTCTTCATTCAAGTCGGCCATCGCTGCTTCGGGTCCGCCGCCCTCCCGCGGCCCCAGGTTTCTGCTGAGACGCCGCCAAACGAATGCACCGGGGGCCCCGACGATCTCGTGGAGGGCACTGAGCTGGGCCTTAGTTTTTTCGGTGTCGGTGGATGCTTTTATTACAACGTCTTTAGGGCGGCCTCGGTCATAGGAGGGGGGGATGTGGGAATTGAGAGCGCCCTCCTGCTGGCGCCTCGTTCCCCAGCTGCAGCGCGCGCGCCGACAGCGTAGCCCGGGCGCGCATAAGCCCAGGCATTCGCCAAGATGGCTGCCAGGGAACCTCTTGGTCTGGGCGAGTCAGGCGTCGTCTTCGTCCCGCACTGACATGTCCGGGCACGCTACGCTGGCGCGCTGTGCGGGCCTACGTCACAACGCAGTGCCATTTTCCTTTGGGCTGCGCGCGACATCCTCCTCTTCAACAAGCTATGTTGTGCCCGACGATTCGCTCGTCGTGGTAGATGCTCTCAGGCCTCCGCGAGAAGTTGACGCGCTGCTCAGCAGGCGGCTTCTCGTTCGTGCGTTCGACTTCGGCCCTTGTGCGGGAGTCGTCGCGCCCTAGGCAAGCGTACTTGCTCGGTCTTGCGGAGTTCTCTAAACGGCCTGCAAGCCCGTGAGTGTCGCATTGTGCTGCATCTTGGGTTGATAAACCCGTTGTTGTTTTCCTGCCTCGTGCGTGGTTTCTGCGCCGTGTCGGAGAAAACGACGAACCCGGCCGCAGCGTCGTCGCACGCAGCGGCAGTGGAGGACGTCGCGTCCCTACATGGTTGCGCTTAGTAGGTAAGCTATAGTGCAAACCTATCTCCACACGGTATGCAAAAAAAATGGCAATGAGCCACTCGTTGACTTCGTGTTTCGTCTTAAAGCCGACTTATTTGAACGACTCAAGGGTGAAGGTGTTTATGACGACCGAGATAAAGTGGTAGAATGCATTGCATAGGAGCGATTCTACCACTACATCGAGGATAATGTCAAGCTTTGGCTGCAGGACAAACTTGGTGAAGTGGAGCCTAACAAGGCAGCAGTTAGCTGAGGAGTATTATACCAACACCACCTAATTTAAGTAGTGTTGATTATACTCGCCGAAAGTTGCATAGGAAGGCAGTGCGCGTTGATAAGAATGACAGGAAAGAGCAAGAGCTTTTCAAAGAAACATGATCAACGAAAACCCACTCCACAACGTGATTTCAGAAATGACCCGTCTCTTACGGACACTGTATACGGGAAGGACAAACGGAAGCGGAGAAATCGAGTGACGTTCCTAAACAACGCACTGATACCACACGGGCGTTTGAATCACGGAAGCCGCCAATCTGCTACAACTGTGAAAGGGAGGTACACATTGCGGTAAACTGTAAACAAATGTTTGCTTTTGCAACAATCCGAGATTCGGAAAAGAACATGCGGTTGTTAGAGCCGTATCACCAGGAAATTAATGTGATTAGGAAAACGTCTCGAGCACTTCGAGACTCAGCGGCAACCATGGACGTTGTCCATCCTTCGTTGGTGTCTCCGGAAGACTTTACAGTAGAATACGCGTAGATCAGGCAAGTCGCCGAGAAGCAGTGTGCTTGCTTACCAATCGCTACGGTTATCATTGAAAACCCGTTCGGCAAGCTTCGCATCGAAGCGGCTGTCTGCTGCGCTTCCCGATCGTTTTCCTTATCTTTTTTTCTAATAACTCTGAGCAGCTTCTCAAAGAGCAGGTTAAGTCGTTTTTTTCTAACAGCGTACACGGCCCTCACGCGATCGCAAGCGCGGAAGCTTTCGCAGGAACTTAATCTCGTTCAGTGTAGTGAAACACCACAAGCTAAAGAGACTGATCTGCGTGACCTTGGCGGCGAGGCGATGGTGCCTCGGACAGGAAATTCTCCGGATAAGTCACTCGAGCCACCCGTCACGGAAACCGTCTCTGTCGGCGGAGAAGACGACATGATGCCATTGGATGAGAGCTAAAGGGTGCTACACTCTCGCCTGTAGCGGAAAGTTGGAATGAGCTGTCGAAGGTAGATCGAGAAACGCTCATTCGAGAGCAGCGTGAAGACCTCTCGATTAAAGCACTAATGGGAAGCGTAAAGTTGGGAACAAGGAAAAAGAATGTTTTTTTTAAGGCAGGGCTCCTGTATCGGAGCTACACAAATGTGAGAGGTAGCAAGTATGAGCAGCTCTTGGTGCCACAAAACTATCGTCACCAACAATTGAAACTGGTTCATGAAAACGTGTGGGGAGGACATCTTGGCATAAAGAAAACCAAGGCTAGAGTTTCCCTTGAGTTTTATTGGCCGAACTGCTGGAAGGATATCGAAGACTTAGTACGCATATGCCACACTTGTCAGATAGCGAGGAAATCCACGGACAAGTGCAAGGCACCCATGAAGCTTGTGCCAATTATCACAGAACGTTTTCGGCGCCTAGTAATTGATATCGTCGGGCATTTGCCAGAGTCAAGGCAAGGTTGTCGGTACATCCTGACGGCTCTCTGCGTAGCCACAAAATTAAGCGATACCGCTTAAGGAGCTCAATTCCCTTAATGTCGTGGATGCACTGCTATCTATATTTGCACGCGTCGGATTTCCCTCTGAAATGAAATGCGACAACGGTAGTGTCTTCACCAGCTACCGTACTTCTACCTTTTTGGATAAATTCGGAATAAAAGTAGTGCACCGCTCGATCCATCACCCACAATCTGATCCAGTAGAGCGTATGCATTCCGTTCTGAAACAGACACTGAGAGCTCTTTGCTACGACCACAAATGCGACTGATTGATTGATTAGTGGAGTTTATTGGCGCAAGGGCCAGATATGGCCAAAGAGCGCCAGAGCGATGATAATGAACTGTGGGATGTGCAGTGTAGATAAAACAGATGTGACGTGGCTGTAAATGGGCCTAAAAACAGTTGCTGTAGGTGTGTAAAAATATACATCTAGTAAAATTATGGCAATGACAAATGATGTGAGCTATGGGGACATAAAATGGTTTAAAAGTGATATGTAAGTCAAATAAAAACTTGGCATGGAGCACCAGTGCCTCGACAGAGCCCTTTAAACAAGAGCATGGAGGTTTGGGCTCATTGAAAGCTGCTATCACAGCGGCATCCTCTGAACAGAGGATGCGCTATGAACCTGTTGGGCTAAAAACATTCAATGTTAGGATAAAAACGTTTAATACTACATCCTTTAAAAAGCTTAAAACTTATTTTGCATCAAAAAGCGGCTCTTCACCGAGAAACATAATCGGATGTAAAGGAAGATTATGGCGGTATGCTGAAGCAAAATATTTCTTTCTCTCCCTTTCAGCTTCCACACACTCTAGGAGGACGTGGAGGACGGTTAGCCTGTCGCCACATCTACCACAAGTAGGAGGTTCATCGCCAGTCAGAAGAAAGCTATGGGTACCATAAGTGTGTCGTATTCTAAGGCGACAGAATAGGACATCAGTTCACAGTGTTCTTGTAGCGGAGGGCCAGTAACCCAACCACGGCTTGATCAAATGAAGCTTATTATTTATTTCTGTGTCCAGCAAGCGCTGCCAGTGGTTTCGCAGTTTCTTACGTAGGAAGGGTTTTAGATCTGTTGCAGGGACAGTAGCGGTGGGGTTAATAGCGCGCAATATAATTGACGTGGCCATTTGGTCAGCTAACACATTGCCCTCGATACTTCTATGGCCAGGTACCCAGCAAATAGTAACATGCTGGTTGGACATATACGGTGTACACAGAACGGAATACAGCTCAATTATTACCGGATTTCTGAATCTGAAAAGGGATCGTAATGCATTTACGACGCTTAACGAGTCTGTGAATATAATTGATTTTGGTATGTTCTATTCCCGTATATGCTTCACAGCGGACAATAGTGCATAACCCTCAGCCGTACATATACTTGTTTCCGGGTGCAGCACACCGGATTCCGAGAAGGATGGTCTGACGGCTGCATAAGCCACCCCTGCATGCGACTTAGAAGCATCAGTATAAAAGTCTACGCATGAGTAGTTGGACTGGAGTTGTCGGAAATGCATTTTAATATGTGCTTCTGGTGCGTGTTTAGTTATCTCGGCAGCCCCGCCACGGTGGTCTAGTGGCTAAGGTACTCGGCTGCTGACCCGCAGGTCGCGGGATCAAATCCCGGCTGTGGCGGCTGCATTTCCGATGGAGGCGGAAATGTTGTAGGCCCGTGTACTCAGATTTGGGTGCACGTTAAAGAACCCCGGCAGGTGGTCAAAATTTCCGGAGCTCTCCACTACGGCGTCTCTCATAATCAAATAGTGGTTTTGGGACGTTAAACCCCACAAATCAATCAATTAGTGATCTCGGCAAATGAAGTGTCACAATGTATGAGCTGCCACTGCCACGGCGGTAAATGTTTTGTTGTGGGCATAGGACAAAGTTCTAGCAGCGGAACACGCATTTCCTCATTTAAGCTTCTCACACGCAAAGAGAACGGCTTTTTCGCTGCGGGTCGATTATGGTAGAGGGTGGCAGCGGTCATATTGTTTATAGCTGAATAGGAAGGATGCTTTATGTTTGCGCCTACCTTTATAAAATAAGTGAAACTGCTAAAGAATCGCTGCAGGTAAAGTGACCACTGATTCGACTCAACATAGAGACTCTGGATCGGACCTGTCCTGAAGGCTCCGGTTGCCATTTGGATACCCAGATGGTGAACGGGGTCTAGGATTTTCAAAGCACATGGCGTTGCGGAATGATAAATTATAGAGGCATAATCAAGGCACGACCAGACAAGGCTTTTGTACAAGTTCAAGAGACACTTTCGATCACTACCCCATGTTGTACGTGATAGGAGCTTTAGGAGGTTCATCGCTTTCAGACATTTCATTTTTACATGTTTAATATGGGGAATAAACGTGAGCTTAGAATCTAAATTGATTCCCAGGAATTTATGCTCGCTGCTCACAGAGAGTTCGTCTCCTTTGATCGCAACATTTGGTAGTGACATTACCCCTCGATTGTTGGAGAAGAGTACGCAAGTACTTTTCTGGGTGTTTATTTTAAAACCATTCTCATCCGCCCATTTATAGATTTTATTCATTCCAAGCTGCACTTGTTGTTCGCAGATAGACAAATTGCATGATTTGAAACTCATCTGCACATCGTCTACATACACGGAATAAAACATCGCGCTTGGAATGACTGACTGCAGGAAGTTCATTTTTACAAGGAAGAGTGTGCAACTAAGCACGCCCCCTTGCGGAACACCAGTCTCTTGGGTGAATGATCTAGAGAGAGCAGTTCCCACTTTTACGCGAAAGGTTCGATTAGACAGATAGCTTTCAATTGTGTTTAACATGTTCCCATGGATGCCCATGGCGGCAAGATCGCGTAGAATCCCGAATCGCCATGTGGTATCGTACGCTTTCTCCAGGTCTAAGAATACCGAAAGTACAAACTGCCTATGAATAAATGCATCTCTGATATATGTCTCTATGCGAACAAGGTGGTCTATTGTCGACCTCCCCTCTCTGAAACCACACTGAAGGGGGTCTTGTATACTGTTACTTTCTAGGAAGTGGGTTAAGCGTCGGTTTAACATTTTCTCATATAGTTTACATAAACAGCTTGTTAACGCTATTGGCCTGTAGCTGGTGGCAAAGGACGGGTCTTTGCCTTGTTTAATTACCAGGATGACTATCGCTTCTTTCCATGACAATAGAATATATCCAGCTTCCCACATGGTAATGAAGAGAGTTAGGAGTGTTTTTAGTGCTTCTGGGTGAAGATACTTGATCATTGCGTACATTGTACGATCGCCACCTGGCGCCGAGTTGTTGCAGTACGCAAGAGATGCCTTAAGTTCAGCTAATGAAAATGGGCAGTTGTAATCCTCCCTGGATGGACGTTTGCATTTAAGGGGTTGCCGCTCTTCACGTTCTTTGAACCTTAAGAACGTTTCTGTGTAGTGCGATGCACTTGAGACGTATTCAAAGTGTTCGCCTAGGCAGTCTGCCTGCTCCTCCAGGCCCTCCCCTCAGCTACTTACCAAGGGTAGGAGGTGTGACTCCCGACCCAATAACTTGTTTACCCTATTCCAAACCTTCGTTTCGTCGGTGTAAGAATTTATACTGGAGATGTACCTATTCCTACTTTCTTTCTTTCCAAGACGACGCGTTCTTCTAGCTTGGGACTTAACCTGTTTGAAATTGACGAGGTTTTCAGCCGTTGGGTAATTTCGGAGTAGTCTCCAAGCTCTATTTTGTCTATTGCGCGCTTTCCGACAATCGCCGTTCCACCATGGGATGCCACATTTATTGGTAATTCCGTTAGTTTCCTTGATACATTTCACTGCAGCGTCAATAATAAAACCTGTTAGGTATGCTACAGCATCGTCTATGTTAAAATCAGCAATCTCATCTCCGTCTGAAAATGTAATTTCTCGAAACAGTTCCCAGTTGGCTGACTTGGTGTTCCAGCGAGGAAAGTCAGGCAAGCATGTATCTTCTTTTGTTAGCTTCAACATAATCGGGAAGTGGTCACTCCCAAAGAGGTTCTTGAGAACGAACTACTCCAGATATGGAATTAATGTACTCGACACAATACTCAGGTCTATAAAAGAGTATGTGTTGTGTGTAGTGCTATAGTAGGTTGGTTCTTTTTTGTTTAGTAGAAACGTACCTGAAGAAAACAGAAAGTGTTCAATTAGGCGTCCTCGCGCATCTAAACGGGAGTCGCCCCATAGGGGATTATGTGCATTTAGATCACCAACGACTATATATGGCGGAGGAAGTTCATCAATGAAGCTTTGAAATTGTGTCTTTGAAAGTTGCCAGCACGGGGGAATGTAAATAGAGGTAATTGTTAGTAGCTTCCCGAACAGCACTGCTCGGACAGCAACTGCCTCAAGAGAAGTTCGGTGGTTTAATTGCTTACAGGCAACACCTTTATCAACTATTATAGCGACACCGCCCGACGAAACGGCAGCGTCGTCACGGTCTTTGCAAAAAATGGCATATTGCTTTAGAAAGTTTGTTTGTGTGGACTTGAGATGTGTTTCCTGAACACACAGCACCTTTGGAGTATGTTTATTAAGAAGTTCTCTAATATCATCGAGGTTATGGAGAAGTCCTCTCACATTCCACTGTAAGATCTGTGTGTCCATTTTGGATGTATTTTGTGCTGTGTGCTCAAGGATGGAATGTTAGCTCACGGACCCTTTCCAGGGGCCGTGACACGAGATTTTTCTTTTTTGGATCGGTCGACGGAGTCGCGCGGATCCTTAGGCGCTGGCTGCGCCCTCAAACTCGGTGTTGTGTCCATTGCCTCTTGCGAGGCGCTGGACACGCGCTCTTGCGAGCGCTGCATTTGTTTTGAGGGCCTCGCCTGAAAAGACGAGACCTCCGCGGCCCCCAGCCCGGAGATTGGTGGGTCTTTCTCGTACAGCGGAGCAGCACTGGCTGCAACCGCCGAGGGGGC